>NC_071088.1:118298629-119498629 GCF_027358695.1 Spea bombifrons
GTTTTTTTAAGATTCCATAATATTAACCCTCTCAAAAATTCCTGAATATATATATATATATATATATATATATGTATATATGTATATACATATAGGCAGCAAATAGTCCGGCTAGTTTGTCATAAATGCGTTTTACTCGTTGATATTTACAGGAATTCCATTTGTCGCAGCAAATGTTAAGATTCAGTTTGGTTGAGGGTATATAGTGTCCTTTAGGCAAATGCAGAAGACATGGCGATTATGCTCTCTTATAGTTAAAATGGAGACTCAGAAAGTGTTTAGTGCATCTGTTCTCGTGCTCGCATGGTGATGTCACATAGGTTTCCACTTCAGTCACAGAGAAGTGCTGCTCATGAAGGATGAAGAATAGTGCCAGGCTGATATACTCTCTCTTTGCCACTTACAAGCTATCAATATTATCAAGTGAATGAATGCAGCCAAATGAAATGAAACACCTTAGTGTACTATTACTTTAAATTCACATCACACTTATTACCAAGGGGGGGGGCAAAATCCAGTCCAAGGGCCAATTGAGCCATGTACAGTAGCCTAAAATACACTTGCCAGACAACACGCTCAATATTCAGTCCCATCCAAAACAAATCCACCAGCAAAATACAGCCAAATTAAACAAAATGAGCTCATAAAGGACTCAGTGAGGGTGTACATGTTGTCCATATCCATTAAAACCCAAGGTGGCCCTGTGTGGAACCGCAAGTAAAACTCACCAGCCCAAGCAGCCCAAGGGGGGGATCTTCTACTTGGCAGCTATCCTGTGCTAGAGATTGTGTTTAGAACATTTGCTCTCAAAAATATCTAGCATCCAAATAACACTACACACTAAGAACGTTTCTGTTCTCAAAATGCTTACACAAATCTATTTCTTACATCTGATATTGAAACAGTGAAATAGTCTCCCTTTTAACACAGAATTTACCATAAGGCTTTTCGTAATAGTTCTAAATGCCCCCTCCATTTAAATATGGGAGATCAAAAAATCATTGTCTGTGTAATGCATTGTACACCGCTACAGAATCAGCTGGTGCCATATAAGTGAAATGCGTGATAATAACAGGAAATTAAATAAGTAGAATATGACAAAGAAACCAGAGACTTAAGCAGAAAGAGCAAGACAGGTTTACAAATGTTGGTCTGTCCTAGCATTGGAAATAGGTCTATGCCTACCATGGAAAGGAAGGAAGAAAGAACTAGAGGGGGTAGGGATGCACTAAGCGCTGATAATTATGGAGTCGCAGTTTGGAAGTATTTTCCACTGTTCAGAGGAAGACTGGATAATATTGATATTCAGAGCATTCGGTTTTCTACTTATACAAGGTTAGAAATAAATTAATACATAATAGATACAAGTAAAAAGAGAGTAAGATGATAAAGGGGTTGTGGAGAGGGAGGACAGAGAGAAAGCTAATGTGGTATGGGTTATCTTCAATAAAAAAAACCCCTGCAAGTTATATAATTTTTAAAGATAAAATAGGCAAATGTGGACAAATGCACCTATACCAGTTAGCGGCAAAAACTATGATGATTTAGTTAACCTTACACATTCATATTGTACAGAGTTCAGCTATATGTTTATGTTCTCATTTGATTCTTGTTCTGAGACTTTTGCAGATTGTGCTTTTCGTATGCATTTGGGCTGTGTTATTAGATATTATGTGAAGATAAACTAAAACAATGGGAAATGATCGGCTACAGCAAAGGTAAAGCCAACTCTGCAATAGTCTCCTTCTACATATCAATCTCAGAATTGTTGTTATTGGGCATGAAATGTAGCCTTCTCCACTTTATAAATGTAACAGTTGCTTTGACACAAAATATTTCAGATATTTTTGTAATATATACACATACATACATACAGGCTGTTAGGTGTGCATGTATTCCAAACATATATGTCTCCTGCTTTAAATCCACATATTTTGTCCTGGGCATTCTCTGTGTTGTAGTATTATAGGTTGCAAATAATGAGATTATTTTGATGCAGCGATTTTTCTTGTAATATTTTTCACTGTCATGTGGATGCACAGATAAAAAACGCATCTCTGACTGAAAGTTAGGTCAGTATAATTGGTTGCTTATTATCAAAACAGTTATTTTAAAATGTATTTTAATAATGAATGCAGTTAAATTAATAAATTCGTCGATTTGATCCTCCTCTGCTATTTTTTAGCAAATTCTTTTACTGTATGGGCTTTATTTAGCACCAAAAAACAACACTTTCTTTGTGTTCTGACTAAAATAACAATGATTGGAATGTGCGGTTTTTCTTAAATATTGCAATTATGAAAATTCGAGAAATCGAACTACACAGAATTGAATATATATCTAAACACAGGGTATGTACATTTGAAAATCATATACTTCTCTAAGATGCTCATTTCTGACAGGTATAATGTGATGAGTAATTGCTTGAAGACTCATCTGTCTGAATATCAGACGCTGCATATGTAATATAAATCTTATTTTAATCTGACATATCCTCCTGCCTGGGCTAGTACCATATAATGTCTGGCTCTGCTGAAGTAATGGAGACAATGAGAATTCTGCCTGGGATTGTCTGTAAATATACAAGAGAACAAGCACCCAGCTCAGACATTGCTTTGCATCCCTGCCTATTGAGGATGTGATTTTCCAAACAACAATGCCAACAGGAAATAAGGAGAATTTGAGGTTTGAGTATGTAACAGCCTGAGCTGTAAAACCCTGAAGGTTTACAATCTACTAAGATAAAGCAGCAAACTGGTGTGAAGAACCAGGGAGACAGAGATCTCTTGTTTATCCATAGAGGCAGACAGTGGTGGGAAGTCCAAGTTCAATATCAAGAGAGAGCAGACAGTCTGCACTGGCCTGAGACACTTCTTAAGTCTGGCCCATTTGGCAGGAAAAGAGCTCAGAACTGTCTCTCCAAAAGAGTACAAAGCTCTGGAGGTGACAATGTGTAAGCAGGTACCAGCTTACCCACATCCACATCAAGTGACAAGTATAAAGAAGAATTTCAACAATTTAAAGAAAAAATGATTATACTGTATTGCTGCATACATCTATATAGGTACTGATTCTTAAATAAACGGGTGTACACATTAACGGGAGCTACAAACTATAGCTTCTAAGACTCTTCGATAGGGAAGGTCATGCATTTGTCTGGCATAGAGGAAATTATTTCTGTTATAGTTTATATGTTTACTTACCATATTATTATCTGTACATTTACAGTTAATATTAATATTAGAGGGTGACATTAAGTATATAGACATATTTATAACGAATGCAACATCTTTCTCCCTGACATATACATAGGTACATAATTCAATGATGGTCTGTTTACCAATGCAACCTACAAAAAGACGACCTGTATACACATTTATTATCAGTATATGACATATCTAAACGGAAAGAAGGCATTTGGTTAGGCGGATCATATTATCTATAACATTCATATTATTTGATACCTTCTTTTAATCAGGCCCTGGATATGTCTTGATATTATATCTATCTCGCTATCTAGCTATTATATCTAATGCATGTTCACCATCACAGAGCCCTCCATTCGCCTTTAGAATTGTATAAGTCTCTATAGTGGTCATTTGCTTCTCAGGGATTTTGACCTGTTAATATTCTACTATTTTATATTTATAATAAATTAATAAAATAAAACAATAAATAATAAAATAATACTAATAATAATAATATTTTTTTTAAAAAAGAATATGAGCAAAAAAACGTCCCGCACTAGTCTTTCTTTTACAAAAATGGAACCTTTACGATCGCAGGTGAGACTTTTACTAGGATTGTCTGCTTCTAGAATGTAGCATAGGCCAGTGACATATTCACCAAGTAGTTACCCCTAAACACATCCATTCCAAAGACAAGGCTATTTTCACGAAAAGAATGAATCAGCCAACTTTACTCACAGAAGACCCGGTAATATCATTTAGGAAAGCAGTCCTCAGGCCAGGGCACTTGTGCTTGGTAGAAAGCATCCAGAGGAATAATACAGAATAAACAGGAATTATTGGCTAATTTCAGAAGGTAAACGAGACACTTGTATATAATGTACATACTTTTTCCTAAATATGTCTGGAATAAATCTTTGAAAACACCAGGCTGTGTTATTACTTATTCTTTATATATATATATATATATATATATATATATATATATATATATATATATATATATATATATATATATATATATATATATATATATATATATATATATATATATCGGATATATATCCGTTCATTTGCATTAACAGGAGGTTGTTCTGTACCACTCGCTTATTTCATTCTCATTAGCCGCCATCCACTAAAATGAAAGCATTTTTCCATAATATTGTAGTATGGCTTATAGAAATCCTAAACAGTTGCAATTTTGCACATATATAGGGTATGCCGTGACATTATCACAATCATTTGTATCTAGACTGGGATAATGGGTAGGGGTAGTCCAAGTACTGGTTTCAATGGTCAAAACCTGCAGATTTCATAGAGCTTGTGAACACTACATCCAGGTGAACCAGTGGTTCCTCTGCTGTTAGCCCCTTGCAAAATGTCAGACCCCATAAATCAATGCTCTGCTGCCCAAGAGCTGGGAAGTCATAATAAGGAACAGACCCCATAGCTGTGATACTGACAGCTTGTCTGTGGCATGCCATTCAATGCATCCCTTTTCCCTGAAGCTAGAATTTTAAAACCAGAAGGGAGCAAGTTAAAGCAACCCTTTCTGTGCTAGAAGGGGCCCACAATCCCCTGTATTCTGTGAAAATGGGCTAAGAGTGTTTGGGAGGGCATTCACTAGGGTTACAGACTGTAAGTTATTGCTTTTACCAACCCCCATCTCACACAGCAATAGGGGGTTGGAGCAGCCACCCTGTATTGTGTAAAGGTTGTGTATCTCAAGTGGCCAGTTATGAAGCAATACTGTATTTACTAACTGGTGTGGCTGAGTTTGCAATTATTTGGGGTATGGCTGCATTATTTCTCAATACCCTCAACATAAAGAGTTACTCTGTTGAACAAAGAAACCTAACATATATAAGTTATTTACACATATATTTATATGTGCATGAATGTCATTCAATAATTTACTTCATTATTAAACTAATTTTATATCCAATAATTTGATATACCGTACATGCATACTGAATGCATATTAACACACACATCTACATCCAGATAATTAATAAATTCTATCTATCTATCTATCTATCTATCTATCTATCTATCTATCTATCTATCAATCAATCCATCTATCCATATATCCATCAACTATGGTATCTAATGTGCGTTAACCATTATAGAACACTCGGAAAGTCTTCAGGATTGTATGGTGGTGATTTGATTCTCAAGGATTCTTGTCTTCTGTATTATCACGATTGTGTTTAGCTTCATATAGTTTATTGAAATTGTATGATTATTGTACTATGTAATTTTCATTATGTAATATGTGATTAATTGCATATATAATAAGGTAATTAGACACGTACATACGTATAGACATACACATTCAATATTTCACATCACTATTACACTCATTTTATATGTAATAATAAGATATACATACATATAGAGTACTTATACACAGATTTACATCCTTTTTTAAATAATACCTATCTAATCTATCTATCTATCTATCTATCTATCTATCTATCTATCTATCTATCTATCTATCTATCGTCTTTCCTTCTCTTGTAATAAGAGAAGGAAACATTTAAATTGTTTTATTTTTTAGTTATTTCGTATTAGTAATGAATAATTCTGACAAAAAGATTCCTCCACCCCACAGTTAATCCAATCACTGACATAATTTCTGCACTGTACATCATTATATGATAAAGGGAAGTACTTTGGTTAATTAACCGTTTTCGGAATTTGCTTTAAATTAGGGGCTATGTACAGAGGAAGGTATTCATATACTCGGTTATATTCATACATTGGGTCAAATGTTCACATGCTGAATGGTTTCAGTGCAAAAAACAATAATAAATCTCAATATTTCGTTATGGTCAATTTATACTAGTACAGACATGCAAATATGTAAGAGGTAAAAAACGCACCGTTAATTATGAAAATATGGAACAATTACCTCCATGTTCCTAAATAAAACGAATAATTAATACCACAGGGACACTAACTATAGTTTGATTTTGTGCAAATAAAAGAACACCACTATGTTACCAATATTTTATTTGGTATAGCTATAATTTACAGAGGAATGTGACTATAAATTTGGGCATTATTAAATGCTTATTGGAAATACTGACTTGCATGTTGGATAAAAAGATTTGAGGGTGCTTGTGGAAATGCTTATACCTTACAATTACGGGAAAATAACAACTTTTTATATTCTAAGCTATGGAAACTACATATGTAGGTCTATTATCTGTTATGAATATATTAAAAAAAAACACATATTAGGGATATCAATAGTGGTTAAACACAGCAGAAAAAAACATCAACATATTGATAGATAAATATACTTTTTTCCCTACACATTAAATATTCTACACCCGTAGCCATTTAAAGAGGATATAAGCTACTTCGATAATGTTGTGTACAATATTTTGTACAATATTCAACAATATTGTGTACAATATTCATTAATGTTGTGTACAATATTTTGTCCAGCTGGAGAATATTCATAGCTACATTAAACCAAATAGTAGAATATTAATCCGTTTGGAAACATATTTTTTTTACAAATGAAAAACAACAAAACAGATTGGATATAGCAAAGCACACCTTAAAACATTATATATATTATTTCCTTATCTATCTTTTTGTATTTCAAATATCATCTACAAACCAATCTCTACTATAGAACTATATTTTCTTTAATTCAAAATACCGACACTTTCATTAATTTATTTAACGATTGTGAGACATTGTTTGTTTATTTCTTTAGTGAGCTGAATATGAGGTACTTTTATTTCTGTCAACCTGTGCTGTAACTATTTATTATTTCTAGTAGACAGGCAATCGCTCAGTTTATAAATTAAGAGGATATTAATGCCATTTATTGTAGAATGTGGATGAAATATTATAGTATTGCAATATTATTTTAGATGATACATTGTAAAGAATATGTAGTTAGCCAGGGTATTATCAGTAATTAGTTGCAAGAAAAACCCCCTAAAAAATACTTGACACTTTCTAATAGTGATGATAACATGACAAGAAATATATTAGAGACTTTGGTTCTTTATAATTGGCGTGCCATAATATAGCAGCATTAGACATTTATTTTATTTGGGGTTTTTATAGTAGTAAAAATATTTGAAACAGAATAATAATAATAATAATAATAATTATTATTATTATTATTATTATTATTATTATTATTACTGGATGCATACAATCCTTATCATAACTACCTTCTTATATACTACCTTCTTCCTATTAGGTAAAACATGTCTTGTACAAACCCTCTGATGTCTTGGGGCTCCCCATAAAAAACTCCATCACTCACCATCTGCTGCTTGACACAGAACACTGCTCAGATCTCCACCCACTTCCCCTGATCACTGTATGCATGGTATTGCTCTCACATTGAGAAGAAGGCCATTCTATATCTGTATATCTCCACACAGATTTAGCTGCTTGTTCTGTAGAAATTAGATATGAAGAAGCCATGTGAGATTCTCTATGTCAATCTCTGTAAGCTAAATCCAGCAATTCCTAAAAATAATAAAAAGGTGAACATGATGTCATTTCATTATGTATGGCCAAGTTGTTCAGGAACTTGGTACAGTGGTTTGAATCTAAGACTCTGTTCTCAGCATTTCATGAATGTGTATACTTATACTAAACATGATGGGTAAATAGAATTCTGAATGAGGGACACAAGGAAAAAATGAAGTTTTATTTTTATTTTATAGTAGTTGGAATTTTAGAGGCATAGCTACATGAACCATTAACACATATTTTGAGGTCCTGACCTAACGCCTGGGTTAAACACCCCTCCTACCATACAGGTGTTTCATTAATGGTCTCCATAGCAGGCTCCTTATTGCAGTAGAGTCTCAGAAGTGTAAATGCTGAGCAAACAATTCAGCTCCAAATTTATGATTAAATAAGACTGGTCTAGTTTGGGGTACCTAGTGGCAAGCAGTATATAGCCAATAAAACACCCAATATTTCTGCTTCACATAGGTGTTAAATAGTAGGTGGTAAATATTGTTTAAATAAGAACTGTAGCATATATTACCTGGGTGTCTATCGATTCCTTTCCAGTAGCACCATGAAATTTGTATGTAAATGCTTGTTCTGGATGACTTAACTATATTTTGTAGTAGCCATTGGCAGTTTTTGTCATCCTGTGTCATTGTGTCAATGTTCAGATAACATTTTCTAACACATTTCTCATTACTACTTTTCTTAAATGATACAAAGGGATCACAAATGTGACAAAGGGAAACACAAATACATCCATTATATTTGTCAGCTCCTTCTATTTTAACGTTCACGTCTACCACTAGTATTTTAGATGCAGTGAAATGTAATTGGCCTGGAGGAACTGGTCATCCAAAAATAGGACAACTTATATGCAAACCCTTACAGTTACTTTATTGGAAGGCATTGACTTGGTGGGTATAAAAGGTCTGTTAGATATACAGTTGAAACCACAGTTATACATGTACATACCTTAACTATATGTGGATACATATTCTGTGGGTGAATATACCTTATTTATTCCTCAGCTTTGGTTTGATATACCTAATTTATGTATGATCATTCCACATAACTGTAGGTATCTTCAAAGGTCCACTGCGTGCAGATTTACTACTAGAAGAAAAGGCTTTTAACACCTTCAAAACGTTCTGACGAAATTGTGCTGCATAGTGATGAGCATTAGTAGCCTGTTGCTATGGAAACTGTCATCTTTAGTCTGTTAAAGGTAGCTTTAATGGAACCACCATGTTACATTTTTTTCTTATTTAATTTTTAATATTTAATTAAAATCCTCTCTACAATATTGAACTAAGCAGAGGAAACAGAGATGAGGTCTTTATGCTCTTTAGGATGGTTGTCACACATCAGGGGAAAATGTCAGGTAAAATTATACGGGCATTTAATAAATGAACATATATATTTATATATATATATATATATATGTATACATATATACATATATATATATATATATATATGTATATATGTGTGTGTGTGTGTACCTACAGAATTCATATATATCTACAGAATTACATTACAACAATTCAAGGGAGAAGAAATGTTAGAGTAAATGGCTATGGTCTAAAACTAAAAGGTAAGAGGCTTAGATTTAATGAAAGTTTTACTTTACTGAGAGTGGTGAGAAATGGAAGTTGTAGAAGTTAATACATGATATAATTTAAATATGTATTGGACTGGCATGAAGCTGTCTTGAATCTAAGAAAATACCATGGCCTGATAAAGGTGTTTGATGGGGTTGTGTGGGCCAGTTGAGATGTCCAAAATGTCTTGGTGTGCTGAAGGGGACATACCAAGACATTTTGGACAATGCTATGCTTCCAACTTTGTGGGAACAGTTTGGGGAAGGCCCTTTTCTATTAAAGCATGACTGTGCCCCAGTGCACAAAGCAAGGTCCATAAAGACATGGTTAAACTTGACTGGCCCGCAGAGAGCCCCGGACTAAGCCCCATCTTTGGGATGAACTGGAACGGAGATTGAGAGCCAGTCCTTCTTGTCCAACATCGGTGCCTGACGTCACAAATGTTCTACTGGATATATGGGCAAAGATTCCAACAGAAAATCTCCAAAATATTGTGGAAAGCCTTCCCAGAAGAGTGGTAGCTGTTATAGCTGCAAAGGAGGGACCAAGTACATCATAATGTCTATGTATTTAGAATGCAATATCATAAAAGTCCCTGTTGGTGTAATGGTCAGGTGTCCCAAAACATTTGTCCATATAGTGTATATGTATAATAAAAAAATCCCTTCTCAACCCTATGGGTAGTATGTCTCTTCCTCAACCTTGGGTCCTCTACTAGAGGCCTGGGAGTTTGAGGGTTCTGCTGTCTTCTGGTGCTGTCTTCTGGTGCTTGTTTACCACCACAATGTTGGGTTAATTGGCCAGTACCAGCTTGTCCATCTGGATCTGGAAGTCCCACAGGATCTTATCCTTGCTACTCTCCTCAACCTTCTGTGGAATCTCCAATTTAGCCTATACTCTGTGTAGATGTTCCTGTACACAATGCCAGCTCCTGCGAGCATCTTACACCCCGCCACTATGTGTTGTCTGTCTCAAAAGCCTCTCTTCATAGCCTGTACCCTGGGTCCTGTCTGGTGCGGTAGATGCCTGCCTCTATGGATCTGGTGCTTAGTGCCTGCTCTTGTGCTGCCATTATCAGTGCCTCAGTGCTTCAGTGCTTCAGTGCTGTCTGTGGGTCCAACTCTGTCCAGCCACTCGTAGGATTTCCCAATGTCAGCCACTTTGGATATTTGACGATGGTATATCTCGTGCAGGGTCGTGGCTTGCCATGGTACTTCCTCCATGGAAGTATATATATATATATATATTGTGACAGTGTAAACCCCAGGGAGATGCTTAGTGTGGCATCTGGGTACAGGTGCTATCCAGATCATAAATATGGGTCCCTGGGGTGGAGCAATTGGAGAGCAGGGTGGGTCAATGCGCCGTTCCCCCATTCTGTGGAAAATCCATGCCAGCTTTTCCAGGTGGCTAGAAGTCTGCAGGATCCGGTCCGGGATTCCTATGGGGCCGGTATCAGGCACAGGTGCTGGACATTAAAAACCCCTGGAGCCTGATACTCAGGGAGACTGTTGGGGGAAGAGGAAGTTCCCAGCGCTCCTAGGGCAAGGAGAGGCCCTGAACAAGAAGACCATCCCTGAGCCAAGTGAGGCAATACCTGGCTGGACCTGTGTGTGCTGTCTGGGGGAGGTTTTCCAGAGCCTGGCGTAGATGGGTCTGGGGGGGAGGTCAAGTTAGTGGGTGATTAGGCTGGTCAGTCTGCACCAGCATAGTTCAGGTAGAGAGGCTCCAATTGGGGATCAATTTATGATTTGGTTTTGGGGTTTGAGCGATTAAAAATAAAGCACTGTTTTGCTACAAACTGGTGTTCCTGACTCTGATTGCCCTAGAGGACTGTGCTTAAGACCCCTAACTGTGACGTTTATGGCCCTCGTGCTACAGAGGTTGTCACAATATATATATATATATATAAAATGATGTGCACTATGCATTATTAAAACACATTTTTGTATGCATTTATTTATATTCTTTGCAACTCTACTATATGATCTTGAGAGTAAGGTCTGTATTCTCATCCCGGATACACCACATCCAAGTATCTCTAAAGATGAACTGGGGAGATATGTTTGTCCAATAAATTATATTTGCTTAAGTCTTTTTAACCCTGAGGATGAGCAGTCTATGTTGTAATGAGAGAGACATATCATGTGACGTACACCAGTCAGCACATGGGAATGAACAATATTTTGAGTAACCTGCTGAAAAATATTAACAATATAGACTTATTAAAACACATATACACACACACACACACATATATATATATATATATTCTATAGAATTATTGTCAGAAAATACAACTTATTCAGTTCAGTTTCATATTACAGGAAGATTTTATATTACAAAAGTGATGACAGTGTTGACTAAAAATGAAAAGGGATGAAATACATTTGTACATCCAAAACTCCCAACCCA
This sequence comes from Spea bombifrons, assembly GCF_027358695.1. Classification (NCBI taxonomy): domain Eukaryota; kingdom Metazoa; phylum Chordata; class Amphibia; order Anura; family Pelobatidae; genus Spea; species Spea bombifrons. The sequence continues at coordinate 118,310,334 of NC_071088.1, forward strand.
AAGTGCAATTATTGTTTTGTGTACCAGATAACAAAAACTGCTGTAATTTTTCCTTGATAAAAAAAAAGCAAACAACGCTTCAGTATTTGCCTTAAGTAGTTAAAAGTAATACCAAAGATATAAAAGGACCTGTTCTCAAAGGAAGTTGTATTTACTGTTATATAGAGTAGAATAAAGGATGTGTTTCATAAATGGTACAATGGGAAGCCTAGAACATTTAAATTATTTATCGAGTTATCTGTCTGACACCTCCTCTGTTTCTCATCTAATATAGGCAATTTACATGGATAACAACATCACAACAATTCACATAAAATAATGAAATTTGGCTGGCCTTCTTTATATTCCTGTTTTAATGTCATTCACGTCCTTATGTGAACTTAGGTAGCTCAAAGAAAAAAGGCAATATAATGTTGGCTCGTGAAAGAACTGTCTTTTCTACTTCCCCCTAAAGGCTCATTAACAGTCCACCATATTGTCTGTCTGGGTCTCTGAATCACTGCATGAGTCATTGCAAGTTTAAATTTTGGGTTATTGCCTTAGCTTACTTCTTAAACTTTTTGAGCATTTGTACATAATTGGTAGGTTTACTCTTGGCAAAATAGTACATAAAATATGTGACCCAATGGTAAAACCTCACATGCTATGTTTTTCATTATGAAAAAAAATCAAACCTGTTCCCCAGTTTCTGATAGCAAAAAGGAAACAATGTATGTAGTCCCTTCAAGTACAACAATATATACCTACCAACGGTCCTAAGTTATAGCCTCTAAAAGTGGCATGATATCATTTATCATAATATGTCACCGGCAATTAGAATTTGATCAGTTTTTTAGTAAATAACATGCTTTTAATAGTTCCTAACCTTAAGAAAATCTTACCACAATGTTCAACTTAAACAAAACCTAAAGAGTGGATGCCTTGCTGACCTCATGGATTATTGATAACATATTGCACCTGTCACTTTTTCTATTTTTCTTCACAGTGGAGCCACTTATCCGAGGGCCTCAAAGAATAAACACCTATCATGAACATTGATACAATTCTTAATTTACAAGATTTATTTAATGCATATATAAAAATTATAGAGTCAATCTTGTAGACACTTTGAAATGCATCTAACAATTAAAATATATACCTTCTGGGTCTAAAAACAGGTGAGGATGGCCCTGCTCAAACAAGTTTACAATCTAGAGTATATTCCTTTTGAGATTATTTCTTTTACTACAGCCTCTTAACATAATGCATTGGTGCTTTAACCAGGGCTATAACTTCCATAGGGCACTGAGTCCTTGCATTAGGAAAAATGGGGAGACTAGATGGGCCAAATGGTTCTTGGTGTTATGTTTCTATGGCACAAGAGGGGCAGCTGCTCATATAATTTCTCAAAAGGTTCCTCTTTTATTATATTAAAAGACTAACATGGGGTCTCTAAAGTCAAGTTAAAACTTGTTGGCACAGGGAGAGGCAACTTTAGATGTGGTAAAAGAAAAAGGACATGAACAGAAATGAATGTGAATCTTCAGCAGGATTTGGCAGGAGAGTTGTAGTTTCGCCTCTTTGAATCACTATACATTATAAAGTGCTAGTCTTGACTAATTTCTCTGCAAGAAAGGCTGCTCTGACCATATTTAATCAGTGGGGTTAATTTTAAGAAATCTTACAGAATTTAGACAATGGAAACTACATTTTGGATCTGTAGTGATTTTAAAAACAGGATGCTATGCATTTGAATGCCTCTAATTCCATCTGTTTGGTATCATGAGCTGGGTTAGCCATAGGGTTTCTGGTACTCTAGCTGCCAAGTGACAGGATGTGCCCCTTTAGGTGGCCGAATGGAGCAGGACCAGATGCGGAGATCTGTGATCTCCCTGCTAACCGATGCTGCAGTATCTAAGCAAAGTAAACAGATTGAAAAAAAAATTTTGTGCCGGCGCTCCATTCCTAAATACACAGACAATATGATACACCTCTTTTCAACTTCCTCACATCCCTGCACTTTTTTGTTTGGTTTTTAAAGGCTACAGGACCAATTATCAGCAAGATTGACCTAATGGGCCCACATGGGCTCCCTGTAACGAGGGCCATCATTACCACAGCTGCCCAGAGCCCAAGCATCCTCAATGAGCTACCCATAATGGCCCCATTTTGTCTTTAAATTACCTTACAGTGCCCTATGTGTCAGGAGGTGATTAGAGGCAGAGAAGCTGGGCGCAAGGTAAGGTAAAACTGAGAATAGATCCCACCTTCTCTCTGCCCAAAGTGGTTTATTCCATAGGTGCTTCCTGTCTGGGGTTTGACCAAGCTGTGCTTCCTGTTCCAGGGTTTTGTTTCAGGGAGACAAGGGGGGGGAAATCCTTCTTGACCCCAGAATGGCAGATCTCTCCTTGGATCAAGAAGCTATTTCCCCATAATTCAAATATTATATCCCCGAATCTTATGTTTTTGCAAGTAGTCATCCAGTTGTTGTTTAAATGTTTGTACAGACTCTGATAAAACTACTTCTGCAGGCAGAGAATTCCACATTCTTATTGTTCTGACTGTAAAAAAAACCTCTTTCCTTTTGCCTTAGACTAAATCTCCTTTCTTCCAGTCTAAATGCGTGACCACGTGTCCTGTTTATGAATAGATTTCTAGACAATGGTTTTAATTGGCCCTGAATAGTGATGATGATGTCTATCCTGTTTGAGATAGTCAAGGTAAACATAAATGCTCATTTGTCTTATTCATAAATAACATTGCATCCCATAATGCAGTTAAATCTGTATTAATTGGGGACTATGTATCATTAGAAAATTAAATAGCTATATAAGAGCTATTAGAGAATAGCCCTATGAAACCAGAGGGTTTTATGTGTGCCACGCGGGCACATATTATCTGTCAACAAAAAGATAAACATATATGGACCCTAACAACAGATGTTAGACCAGGACCCCATTTAAACCAAAAATAGCCTTATTCATTTCTCCTTGCATCTTAGTGTCCTGGGTGATTACTTGGTGGGGATGGCGTGGTTTACATGGAAGCTGTTGTCTGTCACAGTTATTTATATTATATATTGTTTTATATAGTGCCAATGTTATCTATATAGTTTATAGGCAGCTACATTATGTGTGTTCTTTTAATGGTTCTTGCCCTTACTCAGCTAAATGGTACCTAATGTTTTCTTTATGGATTAAACACATCACTACACCCCAGTGAGATGCCAAGCATTTGAATAATAGGTGCTACACGTTAGATAAGAATCTAAATATTTATTAACACCTATGGTAATGGGAAAAAAGAACACTACATCCAGTTACCTATTATCTAACCCCCAAAATGAGGAAAACCATCAGAATAATTATACAACCCTATTTACAAAAATATATATATTCACTAAATATACATTATACAACCCTATTTACAAAAATATATATATATTCACTAAATATACATGTATATACTGGAGGTTAAATATTTGCCAATGTTGAACAGTCTTAGTTTGAAACATCTCCACTTCTTACCTTGGAAATGTTAGGTTCAAATTAGGAAAGACTGGGGCTTACTTAGGGCTCTTTTTGATCCATAAGGCCAAGGAATGTATACATTGTAGAGTTAAGTGGGTGGCTGTATGCACTGGAATAGAACGACAATTGATGGGGCTAATCATAAAAGCTACTGGCTGAAAAGAAATCAGCACATTAAAGACAAATGTTAGTCATCAGTAACCCAAATCCCACAACGGGCAGGATCTCTTCTACTGTGACACCTAACGTATTACCTTAATACACCTAGCGTCAGTAATTTTAAGGATATGTGTAGCAGGGTGTACCTGCCTCATAGGGGAGGTGATAGAGTTTTAAGAATATGGATTACAGGAGATTTGGGGATGACTTTGATCTATTCCTCACACAAATATTAAAATGAGCCATCGGTAGAGGTATAATTTCTAACTGTCATAAAAGCTACCTTTACATGTACTCACAGCTTGCTTGGCCCTTGACAGCCGGCCTCCCAACATTTTATGTGAAATGGAGTAAAGAAAGTAATCTGTGGAAATTCAATCAAAAATGTTGCAGTGGAGAGATCTCTCCAAGGAGAGAATCCTTTCAATGGATCCTCTTAATATGGAGATCTGTATGATTTAGATTGGAGTCCTCCAATATTGAACTTCACAATTCATCCATTTACAAAAAGTTAGATATATTGAATTAATTCCTTATATGGTGTTTGTTCTATGACTAGAACCTGAAGCAAAAACAATAATTTATCATCTATTTGTATTATGCCATTTTTCTCAGATAAAAAGTTATATATTTTTAAAGAATTTAGCAATGCATTGTTATTTCACGCCGAATATGGGTAGATTACACAGAGATATAACATCTTTACTGGAAAACAAATACTTTTCCACAATTAGAATTTGGATGATATTAAACTTATAACAACTGTAATATTATTAATTCTGGAAACAACATACAATACCGATGCTTAGAAAGAGGAAACAGAAAATGTAAGATTCACAGGTAACTGGTCAGCTAACTTGCTATGAACTGTATTTATGGTATATGGATAACTTGAGCCAGCTCGCAAGGTTATCTGTGATTTTCTCTCTTAGTTATTAAACAAAGACCTGTTCTGATAAAAATTAGAAAAATAGCAATTACTATAAATAATATAGGTTATACAAAAATAATAATTATACAAAATGAGTAGCATATGGTTTAAATCTACAAAGATAGGCAAATATTAGGCTTGAATTGGAGCCCCTACAATCCTTTGCTTAGATAATATGCATACGTACACTGCATAATTTAGGCTAGACAGGGCATGTGTAAAAAAAATCTTTGTCAAGGAAAGATTCAAGGAAGGGAATGCGGTCAGTAAGGGCCCCCATACACTTTCCAGACACCGACTGCTGGATGAGATGTGGCATTCAGGTATAAATTGGTAAATATGTTCTGACCATGAGAGACAAGCAATGAAAATATGTGAGGAAAAACAACCTAAAACTGATGAAATACATTTTTTTGGGCAGTTTTTTAATGAGACTAACCTAACCTATGATTTAAAAAATCACTCTGATCACATTCTTGCTGGACTGGTGTCCACAAGCAGTAGGATAATATTGTAAGCTTGCGAGCAGGGCCCTCTCTACCTAATGTATCGGTTTGTCTTAGTTGTCCATTCTCGTCTTGTCATACCCCTTGATTATATGTATTGTATTAAGCGCTACGTAAATTGTCGGCACTATATAAATAAAAGATAACAATAATAACAATAATAATAATAATACTAATAATAATATAAAGAATCATAACTGAAAGCATCATGGTTTTACACACTTTCATTGGATTTGTGCTCCTGGAAACATGGGCATAGTTGCATAAGGAGCAACCTAGGAATAGAAAGAAGGCAATACAATTGCCACATTGCATAATTTAGGCGTTACAAACTATTTGAATATATAACTAAAAAGCATTTCTTCCAAAAAGCTTCACAGACCATCTCTAGACAATATTGTCTTGATATTCATGTGAACATCAATGTGTGCTGTTTTCCATTCCCTATTTATTCTTGAGCAGTTGAATGAATATTTATTTGTGGTGTTTGTTCAGTGATTTTACAATACATGTCTGGAGCCAACGAGGCTGCATATTATCTGCTTTACATAGAGAATACTATGGGCATGGTGTATTTGTGGAAGCAAGATCACATGGAAATGTAACATATTTACATCATTCTAGAAGGCTGATTAATCCACAATTATTTTTTGTTATATCTGCTACATGAAGTCTTAATGATCACTCCTGAATCACAATTTGATTAATATGCTTCTCTTAGTATTTTGGTTAGACTCACAATATTTTATTTGGGGATAAAATAATAATTTAAGATGTTGATGCCTTAAGGGTTAGAGTTATGAGGAAGAGTTATTACTATGTACAAAACTTGCTTTTTTTTCATGTCAATCATTTTACATTTTTTAAGCACTTTCTTTTGTCTATGGACAATTGCAGTCCTCAAATGCTACTAAGGGTCCAGAATGAAAAAATACCAATAAGAGATGGCAGAGGGACAGTCTAAGATGCTGAACAATCAATTGAAACAAGTAGGACTATCTTAAAATAATTGCCTTTTAATTCGCCCCTTGATGCGTGGGACTCCATTGTGAATTTCAGTACTTTTACATAGTGGTTTGGAGAATATTCTACACTATACTTTCTAAGATCAACCAAACAAATACAACATTTCTTCCCACCAGGGGACAAGTTGGTCTGAGAATATTTCCAAAATGATCATTTTAGCTTTGGTGTTTTCACTAGAGGATACAAATGCCTGCTTAGTCCATTTCTTGGTAGAACGCCTATTGGGGCCACTGGTAACAGCAGATCTCAATGAGTTCTATTAAAACACCCTCATGTAATTTATTTTACTCAGCTTGCAGGACATTCTTAGCAACCTTGTTTTCACCAAGATTGATATGAATTAAGCCTTTGAAATGATTTATTGATGAGATAATGGACAACGTACAGAAGTGAGCTACTGGTCACTAATACTTGTGAAAACACTCGATTGACTCAAATTGTCCACGGGCAGTATTCATGAATTGGCATGAAAAGCATAGTAGTGCTACACAGGTCTGTACAACAGCCAATACAAACAAAAGGCAGAATTATATATGTCAAGGAAGTGTGTGTTTTGGAAATGGTTCATGATTTTAATAATTTCACTAGATGGCAAGCACCTTAGAGAACAATATGAAGTATTGGTGTATCATATTATGAATAGTGTTGTTCTTTCAGGTCTTAAAACTTTTCAACATTTTTTATGTAACGTTAAGATTAAATAAATACTTCATTCAATTACAAGATTAGAAAGTTTTCTGTAACAGCAATAAATGATCATCCTCAACATTCAAGGACCTTCATATTAATCTGGACAACTGGAAGACCATCATTAATATATATTTAAAAACTAATCAGAAAACATTGATACTATTATTGCTTCAAAGATGTAAAATGATTAAAATATACATTTTAACGTGCCAGTGAATGGCTATAAGATGCTCTGGCACCAAAGGGGCCTGTAAATTGTCAGGGCATAGAAATTTCAAGACCATTTTTCTAGGAGATGGGCTTATTCACTTTTCATTGACCTCTCTTTTAGATCTAAAGAATAAACCTAATGTGTAAACAGTTAAGGGTATAATTCAAGTTTAATTTAATATTTCATATTTGGAATTTCTATGTGTTCTAGCTCTGTCTGCCAGACGAACATATTGTTTTCTTATCATTTCAAATATAAGCAATCTTTGGTAACAAAAAAAACACAACTTTTCTTTAATGCTCAATTTCATGAGGGTATACAGTAATGCACTTCATTTAATATTGCAGAAATGTATTTTTATTTTTTTCCATAGGTTTCTGTCTCATTTAAATACTGTTTTTACTTTACACACAGAGACAACAAAGTATCTTCTGGATAAATAATTAAGGAAAGCTAGGTACTACTGTCAAATCATAACTGTTTTTAAAGTGAAAAATATGCAACAATGTTAAAATGTGTTTTAGTAACTTGCAATGATTTCTTGGTACATTTTCTTCCTTTATGAAGCAAGAACTCTTTTGCAAACATGAACTATGACAAATACTAGCTCATTAACTAAAATCAAGTTTATTACTGTATATTCATTGTGGTCCTTTCCTGAAAGAAAAAAGAAACATGGTTACATCATCTAGTTGAGATTTTATATCACAAGTGGAAACAACCATATATTGTTTCTTTTTTATAGTTGCAGCAGCCAGCTAAACTTGGATTTATTATTTGAATCTATATGGGATTGTAGTCTATACATTTGTTTCTTTATGCAGTATATACAAAGAAAGAAAGAAAGAAAGAAAGAAAGAAAGAAAGAAAGAAAGAAAGAAAGAAAGAAAGAAAGAAAGAAAGAAAGAAAGAAAGAAAGGACTGATACCATCAGCAATAACTTTAAGTACTAGTAAGTTGCTAAGAGTTCCCTATAGCCATTATATTTTCATTAATCCTATATATCCCTTAATATATTCACTTTTTAGCTTCCTAGTGCCATGTTGCATACATAAAAGTAAGACAGTGTATATTTTCTCTCTCTCTGTTTTTTTCATAGTCAATGCTTTAACATGTTTCATCAAGTAAAAGATTAGTAGGTAATCCATGTGTGTTCTTACTAAGGACTAAAATAAAAGTTGGGCTTCACAAAAAATATACACAAAATACTTTATTATTCCAAAAATATGTATACCAAAACAAATATAGTCAAACAAGTTAACAATGCATGCAGGTCTCAATAGAATTGAATGCAAAAACAAAACACAAAATGCAATTTTTACAAAATTTTAGGGTTTTTTAAGGGCCTGTTACTTGGTTCATCATTTGGAGACCCACTGAGTAAGGTTTTGAAATGTTGAAGATTTGTCCTGTTTTCTATAAGCATTTGTCTCTATTCTGTAAGTGACATTTTTTTCTTTTTTTGATTGTATCTTTTATTAATTGATATTGATCTTGCAGTTGTTGGGGAACTGCTAGAGAGCTAGCACCCTTCTCTTTTTTATTTATGTACATATTTGTATTGCTAAGATTGCTTTACCGTCATTGCTAATTCTTATTAAGGACTGTCTATATCATTGCATATTTCTATGGCATATTATAATAGGGCAGTGAAAAGGGAATACATATGGGACTGGGTCTTGGTGACATTTTGAGATATATATATATATATATATATATATACATATATATATATGTATGTATGTATGTATGTATGTATGTATGTATGTATGTGTATGTATGTATGTGTGTGTGTGTGTGTGTGTGTGTGTGTGTGTGTGTGTGTTGGTGTGTAAGAAAGTGGCAGACTCAGAGCAAGTAGTGAAGGCAGCACTCACGTTCCCACCAGCAGCAGCTATTTTTGCTGGGTGTGCTGACAAGGTGCTGAAGTTTGGTATAAGATTTCCTGCTGAGCACACTCATTTAGATGTACACACCAGTTGGCACTTACATCCCGAAAATACATTCAACCCGGGAAGAATTCCGGTTACACATTGGCATCCATCATCCTCCTAGTCCCTGATCATACACGCAGTATACCTTCAAGATTTCATCACCTCTGTGATATCTATGTGCCTGTCTGATATATATATATATATAACTAAAAATACATTTTAAAAAAATCGGATCCTATAAGAAGTCTACCAGTATTTTATTTTAATGGAGGGAATTGAATACATGTTATTGTTGTGACACTATAAAGTGTCACAACATCTACACATCTCCGTGAATTTGTTTTGAATCAACGTTAAAGAAAGCACACGAAATTTTGACTTATTTGCATTCCGTGATCAGTTAGTAAGAACTTACTAAAATGTAAGAAACCTAAAACGGTATAATCACCGACTATATTAAGTAAAAACAAAAACAATTTTAAGTAATTTAATACATGTTAATGAGATTCTAATTCCAGATCAATGTTGATGTTACAAAATAAGTATTAGGAGTTATACTCCGCTTAATGATTCTTAAAAAAATATTTACAGTTTATAATTAATACAGATAAAACCAAAACAGACAATCTAATAAAACAGACACAATGATAAAAATACTGACAGGGAAGAAATACGGAGAATCAAGCAGTCTCCTGTCTGATGTTCTGTGAACAATGTTCAGAAATAATGTGAAGATTATACCATACATCCTTTTTTTGGTGAAGAATTTTGCTGCATTACTAGAGAGTAATTTCTACTTAAAATTAAGAATTTGACTTAATACAATTTTAATTATTTTAATCTTCCTTTATAGCATGGGCTGGGTTTTGTCTAAAGTATAATTTAGCTTTATAGTAAAATATTAAATTATGTGTAATTTAAATTTGGAAGGTGCACAGTCCTTTGTTATTACCTTTTATACAAGACAATTGAAGCTTTCAAAGCCCTAGGAGAATATCCAAATATCCAAGGGGTATATATACGGGAGCGGGTCTGCTTGAATTAAGGTTTGCTGAAGTTACAGGCACGATCAGGCAGGTTTAAAGCCTTTAACTCCTGATGGTTTGACTTTCCCTATAGTGTCTGTAAAACATGGATTTTAGCATGATCTATGTGTTTAATCTGCTACTGAATGCCAAGGAGGGAGTTTATTACCTGTGCTTGGTATTTTATAATAGCTATATACATATTTACATTTGATATATGTAGATTATTTTTGTTGTTTTAGCATCCCAATGTGTAATCTGCAGATGTCAAGAGGCTAGTTAACCATTACACTACCACTACAAATCCACGCTTTGAATTGGAGATAACTTTGACATCTCTTTCTCTGTATTTGGGTGTCTCTGTGTGTACACATTGTGGTGCCGGCTGCAAAGTATTTTATACTTGGGTAAAGTACCAAGGACCACATGAAATTACTAACAACATTCTAGTGTTACTCTATCAACTATTAAAATGTTTGTCTAAATAAAATACATTTAAAATGCTTGTCTTTAAAATGCTTGTCTAAATAAATTAACATGTCTAAAAGGTTTGCATATTCAAAGCAATTTTTTTGATATTTAAATGAATATCATAAGAGAGGAAAGTTTAGTCCAAAAATCAACAAATACTGCATTTTCATAAATAATGGGATCAAAGATTCTTGTGTGTTGTGTGAGTATACATAAAGGAAATCAATGATCGGTGTATACAAATAATTCAAAAAATAATGAGCATTTTCAAATACACTGCTCAAGATGGGCATTTCATATTATACATTTATATATATTGACAGTATAAATCTATGAAATTTGATAGAGGCATGCATAATTGTGTGTACTTGATTCATATTTGTTCATACTCAATTATCTAATTAATATAACGATGTAGGTAAATAAAATGCATTTAAATACAATTATTAACATAATTTAGTTTGAATATATCCAAAAATTAAATATATTTTTATGTAATAAATGTAATGGATTATCTGCGTCTGTTTATCTACCTATCCATACACTATATATAGACATATGTATATGTTTGTGTGTGCTTGTGTTACATCTGGTTTTTGTTACAACGTTACAGTACTTATACCGGTGAAACATATTGTATCCTGATTAACTAACCTGAAATGCACCAAAATACAGTTATGAAGCTCCTTCCTACAGTGATTTACTGCACCAGTCACCTGAGAGCTGCCAGGCATTCTGCACACACGCTCATTGAATATTGAAGCATAAGGCTGTGCGTGATTTATTTTCTTACACTCATGTAATTGCCTTATTTTATTTGACATTATTGTGTTCCAGGTACTAAGGGTTCTCTGGCTTAGCTTTAGTCTGCCATGATAAAACATAAAAGCCTTTGCTCTCTGTTTGATTGAAGGGAAGTGAGTGAGCTCCAGGCTTAATCAATGCAATGTCCCACCTGGTTTTACAGAAGAAACCAGAAGCTGTATTACTCTTGATCCCATGGAAGTGGGAAAATTGAAACACGATGTTTTGAACACAATCCTATATATATATATATATATATATATATATATATATCTCTATGTATGTATACATATATACACATACTATCTATATACATCTATCTATACTAACATACAAAAGATCGCCAACTGGCAGTATCTCGCTATAGATGTATGGATATAAACTTAAGAAACGTTAGAATATAGCATTTGTTGGTCTCTGTGGTTTGGGAAGGGTTAATTTAGCTTAGAATTAAACGTTTGTTTAAGATATGGTTAATTTTAAGCTTGGGTGAAGAGGCATCACATATAAACAATAAGACCAATGAAAGCTACCAGGAAAACGTGTGATTATGAGAGCCTGACTGCATGGCTGTTGATAGAATATCCGTTTTAACGTTTTTTGGGGGAAAGGGTATCATACATCCGTTCATATTCTCTCCTATTTAGTTTAACGTATCTGTCATTTGGGATTTATCTGCAAGGATTTATCTCCTTCGTTGGAGATAAAAAAAAAGCCAAAAAAAACAGAGAAATTGGTAAACAATGAAAAACCCACCTTTGATTAGTCGAGCTCATCCTGTGTTTTCTGTCGTTGTCTTTTAAGTCTTACCCCCTTTAATAACCCAAGCAGGAGGTAAGACAGACAGAGCCCTGGGACTATTGTTTCCCCTGAATACAAAGCACCGAGGAATCTCTTGCTACTGACTCTTTGTAATTTACCGAAACTATTCCCACTTACAAGGTTTGTTTGGTTCTAATTTACCTTTCTGTAGGTAACTATAACGTTCTAGGATAGAGCTATTGTCATTTTATCCCTTAGGGTGCATGTTGTAATTACAAAATTATATTCAAGGTTCAAGATTTCTGTTTCTGTCTATTATTACTCTTTGGAGTCTCTTAGCAGGCCCTTCGCAAACATATGTATGCATTATAGTTCATTTTGTTCCAATTTTAAAGAAAATTCACAAATTACAATCATTTTGTAAGGTACTGCAATTCTACAATTCTACAATTCTTTATTCCTCTAAGTTACATTATTATATTATTTTGTTATAACTGTTCTGTAATTCACATGCCCTTTCTTGTAATACAACTGTTGTGGTTTCTATATGTAAAGAGCTATAGGAAGGTTATCAAACATTATGTCAGACAAACACTGTTTCTAAACATCTTAGTGACATAAAGACTCAGGAACAATACAGGCTAAATTATAAAGATACATTCTCCACTTACACCAAAACTGCACTTAATTCATAAACACCAATGTTGTAAAAACAAACTTAGTAGCCTATTGAAGAAATATGAAGCCCTCAAAACACAGTCAATGGAAGACTGTTTGAAAAAAGTAACATATGGAATACTCTTAGTATTCATTGATATGATTCATTATTCTAAAAATATAATTACTGCCAATAATTGCAAAAATGCTTTTAATTTATGTGAGAATTGAATTTCTTTTTGCACAACTCATTTTACAATTGAGGCTCATATTGAGCACAACTCATATTATGATATTTAAGGCTGAACATATTTGAGAAATATATTTCATATTTTAAATATAGATATGAAATCTCAAATATCACAAACCACACGGGTTAAAGATCTGCCTGGTTTGGAAGTGGTAAAATTGTTCTTTGTAAACTTGAATTGGATGTGAGTATTTTTGGTAAGTAACAATGTATTAGTGACATAAAAAGAGATCATGGCCTTTAATTATGTTGGTCAATTCAGATGGTGGGAGAGTTCAGAGTATGGAAGCCATGGTCAGATTTGGTAATATGGTGGCCATAAAAGAAGAGAAAGATAGTTCACATGATTTTGATGGCTAAAGTAATTGCATCTGACAGATCTGTCAACCCTGGAAAACTGTACATTAATATAATATAATTCTATAAATGTGTATGATGATGATTAATATTATTAATTTATATAGTGGCAACAGTTTATTCAGTGCTTTTTACAATACATACATTATAAAGGTATAGGGACAAGTAAAGAAGTTAGGTTAAAAAAAAAGTGTCCTGTAGGCAAGATTACTTTTATCTTTTATTAAAAAGTACAAAAAGTATGCACATGGTCCCCTTATTTGCTTATAGACATTTATGAAGGGGGCTTAAATAATCCAATAGATACACCTTCCAGAAAAAGAGTTATTATATGCTTATTTTAATTTTACATATGTACTGTACTAATTTCCCACATTTTATTTATATCTGTAAAACTCACATAAAACTGAATATAGTGATAGTGAAGTGATTTCCCTGACCCTTATACACCTATACATGGCATGGTAATTATGTTTCACTCTTCTTTTAATTCTAATTGCCTGTATTATCTTCTGTTGTGCCTGGAATTTGCCTTCTTGCTTAGGCATAACATTTGAACTTGGTGTCTCACATTAAATAGTTGTGATATTAGCTTTACAGGAATTGCATGGTTATAAAACGTCACTAGTGCTGGAGGCTCCTGAACTGGCTGTACAGAGAACACAGGAAGCTATTTCCTGACAGTAGGATTTTAATGTAATAGTCACTGAATGATCATGGAAAAGGAAGGACATTTTGTATTGCTTTTGGCGGATGCCACTGCTTGAAAATGTAAAAACTGAACAATGTAAAAATGAATATTAAAAAAGGTATAAATGCTGGATTCTGTAATGGATTAGATAAGACTCTTCTACTTTTAAGACGTATTATTATTCAAAATCTCTGATGTTAAGCAGACCCTTAATTTTTACCCTTTCCGCTGAAGTTGTAATTACATAAAAAACAAACATTTAAAAAAGCTTATTTTACCCCCTTTTGTAACAACCTACCAATGCTAGCTTTTATTTGGCCATGCAAAAATTATGAATGAAGAAAAATTATTTTTGGGAAGAAATTGGGCATTCAATGGTGCTAGGAATGGTGTTTCTAATTCTGTGACAGAGGTGTTAAAGCAGAATAGGCGGAACAGCCCCTTTATAGAGTTAGTATATATTCAGGAAAATGTAATGAAAATGTAAGTGACCGGTTATTTGATATAAAATATTGTAGGCAAGTGACATACTGTAAATGTTATCTAAAAAACTGATAACACAAAACACAAAAAAGTCAGTGACTGATCCAAGAAGTATTATCAGTTTTGTAATGTAATTTTATATTTGTTGTAATATATGTGAAAAAAAGTTATGAGGATTAATTTCCTTCTCTTATTTCTACAATAACACATAAGAGTGGGTAGAATAATAAAGTTGTGGATGTATGAATAGATTATTAGGTGGTATTTTTTGTACATTCAAGCTCCAGTTGTTTGACATTACAGAACTCATTAGGGAAATGGTTAACGTTTTCTGAAAATAATAAAAATCTTGGTATTTTCCAGCAGTACCCAGTTCACCAATTAAACCCAAGCTGCATTTAGCCACAAACACAAAGATGCTAAACATTTTAAGATATTAAAATTAAAATATTTGAACTATTTTTAATTAATGTGATTTATTCCTAATCTTAATTGATGAAAGCTTAGATACAGCAATATAAATATCGCATTTATCTAGTCTACCCATTATTTTTGCTGTAAAGACTAAAACCTTAATCAGTCTTTGGTCTTATCTTAGATTCAGTATAGCCATATGCCTATCAAATGCATGTTTAAATTCCCCCTGTCTATTAAGCTATGCCATTTCTGCTGGAAGGCTGTTCCACTTTTCTAGCACCTTCTCAAGTAAACTTCCATCCATTACATTTAAGCCTCTACATAACAATGACATTGCAGTTTTAGAATTAGAATATCATTTATATTTGCGACAGACAGTAATACTTGTTTGAAATTTAAAAATATGCCATTACTGAAAATCATGAGCTTTCTTCCTGCAAAATAATGAAATCTTTACAATCGTGTTTCAGTGGCATCACTGAGGTTGGTATCACCCAATACAGTAACTCTTGGTGTCACTCCCATGGACCGCCTCCTGTACCAGAACACAAACACACAAGTTCACACTTACACAGTCAAGCAAACACGCATACACACAGTTCCATGTACATAATCACACATAGACACAAAGTCACATAAATACATGCAGTCACACATGTTGTCCCATGCACACACACACAGCTACACAGTCAGTCACTGCTCTGCACGCCTTGGGGAAAAAACCCAAGAGAAACATATCACCAGATGGACAGCAACTTCGAGTGTCACCAGGGCCTTAGGTGTTCAGACGCTTGGAGCGGGCCACCCCCCGTGCTGCTCCCCTGTCCTCTCCCTCATTTTGCCACACACCCCTTTGCCTGCACCTCATGCTGCATGTCACTCCAAGTTTCATAATTATTTTTTAGGGCCAACTTGCCCTTGGGTCACAAAGGGCAGCCAGTATGTACTCTGAGGTGTCCCTGATGGTTTGCATGTGACCCGTCAGCTCCTCTTCTCTTCAATCTCTATATGCATACCTGGGAAATCTCAGGGTTTGCCCGGAGATTGCCGGGTGAAGCACCACTTCTCTGGTTCTCTGGGTCAAGACCCAAATCCTCTGGTTCGCGGGGTCTTAACACGCCCATTTTCCATTTAAATTGGGGTGTTTCCCGCTGACATCAGGGGCATTCCTGCTGATGTCAGCGGGAAACACCCCAATTTAAATGGAAAATGGCCCCCGACGTCACCTGGACCTCCCACTGATGTCAGCGGGACCATCCACTGACTGCAGGGTAACTCCCACTGATGTCAGCGTGAACTCCCACTGACGTCATGGGACCACCGGCTGACGTCAGTGGGCAGTCCTGAGCTGTAGCCGGAGCCCAGAGGTCCCCAGGTATGTCTATATGTAACCTGTAACTTGGAAAAACATGACCTGACCCAAAATGATATTTCTCTGGCTTAAATTCTCAGTCCTATTCCTAAATGACTCCAGGACCACCACCTGCCTTATTACTGTCCAATCCCGCAGTGAAGAGCCCACTGCCGTTCTAGGATCCTGCGCAGGGTGGTGTTCCAGCAGGTGGCTGTGTCCTGATATAAAAGTGGTGGGGTAGACCCGGCTTCTATGGCTCCTCCCTCATCCTCTAGCAATCATGGAGAATGAAGCACCTAAGACAGTAATAAGCGGATCAAGAAGTCATGTCAGTTTGTTTAACTGCTGCTTTGACATGCCAGGGTAGGCTGGTGTAGTGGATGTCCCTGCCCCACTTGTCCTTGGGAACCAGTCCCTTTCCTCTGCTGTTGGTGGTGGCTGTTGTGGGTTTGCTGTTGGCGCCAATGCTACTGCTTCCCCCTAAAGCAAAGCTGCACTGTGGTGTGTACGTAGGTATTAGTTTATACAAGAATTGGTGAGATGTCCTAACACCATAACCTGGCTCACTTCCTTATGACACAACTTGTACCTTGTAATGCGACTACTCTCAAAGTGATCCCACTCTTCATTATGGCATTGCCCACCAGGCAAGGTAGCAGGAGTACTAGTGGGTTTTTCCATGACAGTATTAGTGATGGTTGTGATGGGGGTGGTGGTGCCAGTGCATGTTGGTAGAATCTGTGGTACGCCATCATCAACATCGTCAAAGACCAAATCCTTTTCCAATTTGCTAAAGGCAGAGTAAAGCCCACTTCTGCGGCAAGAGTAGACCTTTTGTCTTCTTCCTCACTTTCGTCTGGACCATAAATAGATCTGCTGCTATCATCTGAGCTCTGGGGCATGCTGGCAGTGCTTGTGGTAGTGGTAGCACCCATGAAAAACTGTATCACTCGTTCTCACAGATATTTCGAGATTCTTTTTGTACTCGCTGGCAAAAATGGAAAAAACATTCAAATGTATGACACAACTCAGGAATAGTATCTCACACAGTCACCAATATTACTGATTTACTATTCTGTAAATCCTCAACAAACTAGATGATTTGCTGGTAGCGCAAATGTCCGAATGTCTTAAACTCTACTCAGAAACAGCATTTCAACTAAAAAACACTGTGCGCAAGGACAGTCAAATCCCTAATTTTCTGAAAAGTAATTTTAATGATTTTTTGTGTTGTCCACAAACTGGAGGTTTTGCCTAAACACATTTTTACGTTAAAAAAAAACAGCCCTAAGAAAAATAAATGAGCTATTACATAAATTTTTTTTAAAAAAATGTATGCTGCAGTCACCAAAACGTAGCAAACGAATTGAGGAATCCTAATAAAATTGCAGAGATTTTGCAGTTAGTTTCAGTTTGTTCGTTTAGGAAAAATTGGCAATAGTTGTTAAAAATAAAGTTCATATACACAAGTCATATATATATATATATATATATATATATATATATATATATATTCATTCAATATTATGAATGAATATTGCACTCCATCTTAAAATGGACAATGCCCCCATGCCTTAAAATGAGAACAAAAAATATTTTCAAAATGTAGTAAAAAAACCTGTATTGCTTAGTAAACACAGTCCTGGCCTCGGAGCCATGGGTGACTGTTTATGAATCCCTACGTTTGTTTTGCAATCCCATTACACATTCTACACCCTTTCCTAGATGACATTATCGGTCTAGGGTCATCTCTCCCCCTCAAATTTCCTTCTTCTTCATCATGCTCTCCTATGGGGACAATTCAATGGTTGCTAAGAAACCAAATTTACTTCCCTGTCAAAAGTGGCAGACCTATCAACAGAAAACCTATAGAGTCAATGGCAGTACATAATGCCTTTACTAACTAAATATGGCGAGGACATAAAATAAGAGAAGGGGGTAAATATCTAATGTAATTCTACATCATTCATCAGCGGGAAATACATTAGATTTATCCGTAGAATGAATGCTTTACTAGTATCACATTCAAAATACATTTCCAGATATAGTATACAGTTTTCTTTTTTAGAGCAGTACTAGTCTCTGTATATTATGTTTTCAGACAGCTGTGTATTAGTGTTCTAGTTATAAGGCAATCTGATAGACAAACATTCTGACTGTTGTCATAGTGCCTTATAATAAGCTATATAGAAAGCCTCAGTTTCAGCAATGGAGATGGACCCTCAGGGAAAGTCACCCAAAAACATTAAAGCCGACGACAGCCTCCAGGTCCGCAGATGAATAGATTTTTGAAACTAAATGAAATAAAATCAACACCAAACAACAATACTGTATACAAAAGACAAATTTTAGTTTTTCCATGGGACCACTTTCAAGCAAAAATTAAAGGCAGGGGGGTCTTAAGTCTGAAAAGCTCCACAAAAAACTTCTGGAAAACAAGATGACTGCTCTGATTTGAACAGGCTTTATTTACAATTTCTCATTTAGTCCAATGTGCTTTTTAATTAAGATGTAGGCAAGTTTATTGGTGGTACTATGGGCTTTGTGGGAGCCCATTAATAAAATCAAGATCTCAGCATTGATCTTGTTTTCAAGTCAACGCATAATTTATTTTTTTTCAGGCTGCAAAAGAATTTAGTTTTTTCTTCTGTTGAAACGTCTTTGCTTTTCCCATGTCTCCTATAGATATAGTCTAACGCAGGGGCGTCCAACGAGCGGCCCACCGGACTTCAAGGTGCGGCCCCCGTGAGCAGGGCCGGACTGGCCCACCGGGCAGACCAACGTTCACATGGTGTGGCCGCGAGGTGAGGTGGTAAGACTGCTTTCATTTTATTAGGCGGCCAGCTTGCACACACCGTCCTGCTCAGTGGCAGTGCCTGAGTGAGGCTCTTCGTCTCGCCCCTAAAGCCCTCCTGAATTTGAAGTCACTTCAGAGGACAAAACTTTCTAGGTCCAAAAATCAGTGAGAGGAAAAGAAAAGGTTTTGTGTTATTTACTCTGTTTCAATCTGCATATTTTATTAAAAAGGATCAGTGGCACTAAATTGTGGCTTCAGGCGTCCCGTGTATGATGACTTTTTTTAGTGTACTGATTACTCCCAATCCCATCGCATAAGATTCTATCTTGTATTATCTGCTGAGCACTGATGTCAATACTTAAACAGCGTATATTGGAGCACTGATTTCATCTTTATCCAGTACACATCAATGCCAAGGAGTTAAGAGTCTGTCTATGTTATCTATTTCCATAAAATGGCCACCAAAACCCTCAGTACCAGGCCCATGATGCTCTTAATCTGGCCCTGCCTCCAGTGTGCTTCAGCCCTCTTAAATCCAGCTTCTACCCACAGTGTGCTCCAGCCTTGTGCAATTTTATTTGGCAAAACTTGTTTTAAATGGTGTGTGGACTGACTTTGTTTTACTGTTTAAGTAAATCAGTATTGATAGAATGACATATAAAAGTTGATAAAAAAAACTGTCCACTGCTTTTTTCATTATCGCCAAATTAACCCTGTATTAATATGCATTATAATGCTAAAAGACCATATACCGTATTTGCTCGATTATAAGACGACCCCGATTATAAGACGACCCCCCAAAATCAAAATATTAATTTAGGAAAAAAACAAAAAGCCTGAATATAAGACGACCCTATAGGAAAAAAGTTTTACCAGTAAATATTAATTCATGTAAATTATTTTTTCATGTTTAATAAAAGCTATGATTGAGAAAAATATATTTTTTAAATTTCCTTTTATTTGCCAACCTGCCTCCCCCCAGTTATGCCACTCTGCCCCCAGAAATGCTTTATACCCCCCTATTTGCCACTCTGCCCCATGATATGCCTTATACCCCTATATGCCACTCTGGCATATAGGGGGTTAAAAGGCATATCATGGGGCTGAGTGGCATATAGGGGGTTAAAATGCATTTCTGGAGGTATATAGGCATATCATGGGGCTGAGTGGCATATAGGGGGTTAAAATGCATTTCTGGAGGTCCAGAAATGCATTTTAACCTCCTATATGCCACTCAGCCCCATGATATGCCTTTTAACCCAGCATGTACTGGCTGCCTTGGCTTGATAGGAGTGTGATTGCTGTTAGCAGTTTGATATATATATATATATATATATATATATATATATATATATATATATATATATATATCTATATCAAACTGCTAACAGCAATCACACTCCTATCAAGCCAAGGCAGCCAGTACATGCTGGAACCTGGGGATGATAGTAGTGGGATTACAGCCTCCCTATGCCATGCTACAACCCCCACCCCCCTTACACATCCATGCTATCACACACAAACACATTTAAATACTCATTCATTCCATTAATCACACATACTTCACACATTAAACACACATTAATCACACATACTTACCCAAAAACCCTCCCCCACCCCCTTACCTGAACTGCAGATCTCTCACTCGAAGACTTCTGCAGGGGACCGGCTGTAGAGCAACTTCTCTGGCCCCGCCCCCAGAGGAGGGAGGGGGAGATAGAGCTCTGTGAGGACGCTGCAAGCTTCCTGTCCTCCTGCTTCTAACAGAAGAGACGCTGCTCGCGACCGGTAAGCAGCATGGCCCCAGCAGACATTTTTTGGGGGGTCTGAGAAGACGACCCCGATTATAAGACGAGGGGTATTTTTCAGAGCATTTGCTCTGGAAAAAACCTCGTCTTATAATCGAGCAAATACGGTATTCTCTCAGATAAGAATGAGCGCGGCCCACGCACACATACATTTCTGACGAAGTGGCCCACTGCAGAAAAAACTTGGACACCCCTGGTCTAACATCTGGCGTGAACCATCATGGGCATTGACAGCACATTTATAGCTTTCAGTTACTTAGTTGCATGAGACTA
Organism: Spea bombifrons; assembly: GCF_027358695.1. Taxonomy (NCBI): domain Eukaryota; kingdom Metazoa; phylum Chordata; class Amphibia; order Anura; family Pelobatidae; genus Spea; species Spea bombifrons. The sequence goes on from NC_071088.1 coordinate 118,331,449, forward strand.
GTAAACTGTTTCATTTCCGAGAGAACTGCTAGACAGGTATGGTGAATATGGGTTCTCATCTCATGTACAGTATATCGATTGCTTCTTTTGTTAAAAGCTTAAGTTATTGACGTGGTTGAGTTTAAGACGACCACCGCAGAATAGCAGAAGGTCCACATAGCTTATTAGGAGGATAAAACACTGCGGTCTTTATAAACCTTGCCTTTAAACAGAAGAATGTACTTCTAGATTGTAAGCTTGCTTGCGCAGGTCCCACTTAAGCTATTTGTTTCTGTAAGTCCAAATTTTTAGGTGATGCACTAGGTGTCCTGTTTACCCATTGTACATTGTTGCGGTATATAATGGCGCTATATAAATAAATAATAATATGAGATAAGTAATGATGACCTAAACGACACAAATCTCTGTCTCTTAGGTTTTTTGTTTGTCACCATTTTGATCCTTAGAACTTATCTACGTGCCTTTGATAATATAGTTCAGAGACATCAAATGCAGATAATGTTAAAACAAGTGTGAATAAAGAACACCGCAATGTTTAAATAAGTGATAATCTTGAGCCAATGCATTTGATGCAGAGTTTTATAGAAACATAAAATGAAAGCAAATACAATGGGTTAATACCTCCTAATCCAAGGGTGTGACTTTAATGTCTTGGATAAGCCTTGGAGTGGAAATGCAAGGATGGAAGGAAGTAATAGTAAAAAGGGAGAAAAAAAGCTACCAAGATTATAAGGAAAAAACTATAAAGCTATAAGGATTTTTGTATCTTTCATATACAGTATGTTGTCCCGGATGTCAAAAAATAACAGTCACTTTTTAGAGTGTTCCCTATTATCAGTATTGTCAAATTTATTTTAAATAAATCCCTGCGTAAAGTAAAAAAAAATGTCCAGTGACATAAATACAAATAAATCAACAAATCTGTAGTTACTCCTGGAAAATACATATATTCTTTTCAGCAATCATAGGCAATATTACAGTACAAATGGTTTATCTATCTGCCCATTTTCCCCGATGTATAGACTCAGACCTTAATCAGTCCTTGGTCTTCTCTTAGATTCAGAATTGGTTTATTACTATCCTACGCATGTTTACATTTCTCACTGTATTAGCCTCTACCACTTCTGATGGGAGGCTGTTCCATTTATCTACTACCTACTCGATACAGTAAAACTTCCTTACCTTACATTTAAAACTTAACTAAAGGTTACTTTGAAAATAAAACACATTTTATTATAAACACTCCAGAACGTCAGATTACTTTTCTGAAACAGTAGGGCTATCTGGTGGGCATGACAAGGGTTTGAATCCTTGAATGATAATGATATCCATTTCTTGTTTGAATTCTTAACATCCAGCAGGTTAACGTTACATAGCACTGGTTATTAAACAAGAGTTATTAAAAAGTAGTTTACACAAACTCTTTCAACATTGCTGAAATCGAAACTTTTTACACTTGGCAACAAACGGGCAGATTAATGGTGAGATTAAGACAAATTGGAAAGGCTGGTGCATTCACCGTAATGATAATACACGGCAATAAAAATGGAAAGGCATACAAATATATAACAGCTGATGTTTTGAATCATTTTATAAGCTGCCGCACATGTAGAGAGATAATGGGTGATGAGAACAGGAATAATAACTCTGAAGCTGTAAAAATACCACAAGTAGCCGCAAAGGACTTAGAAATATTAAATTCTCTGATAAAATCATAAGATGATCTCTTTACCAAACAGCGCCTTGCAAAAGAAAAGCCTTAGGCAAAACTCTGTGTCTCCAGGTTGCAAATGTTTAATTAGCAGTCTACATAAAGGAAACATCCTAGAACTGACTATTGGTTTTTCTATATTTTTTGTATATAATCTATTTGGGTATGTATGTTTTATTTCTGCATCACACTTGATATCCTAGAGTAATTGCTAACGTTAAGCATGTTAGTAATTGAGGACTACACTTCCATGATCTCGGCCACTCTGACCTTTGGATTTTTCAGGAATAGGTTGACCACCCACCTGCTTCCGACCCCATTAAAGTATAACTGGGGCTATCTCTGCACACATATATGGTTAGCACCATCCCTGATCGCTACCATATCCAAAAGCGAGGAAGAGTTCTGTGCAGCGAGATTTCTGGCCAATTCTTTATATCCCCTGAAGTAGTGAGGTACAGCGACCCAAAGCCACCATGTTTGCTGATTATTTTTAATTACTGTTTATGGTCCATATTTAAAGCCCTATTCAAATATCAAGGGAAGAGACCAATGCTAGTTACAGACTCTAGTATCTCTAGTTACATATTGCGTATTTAGAGTGTATGTTTTCCATTAAAAAAAAACATTACAAAATATGTATTATATACAACACGAGCTAGCCACATCTATCACAACAGCTATGTCACTTAAAAGTCTAAAACATTAATAAAATATCCTGAAAGTCTGAAAAGCCTTAAGTCTGAAAATGTTGCTACTACTTGGGATTAAGATTAAACCCCAATTGTTTCTTTTAGGGCAGCTTTAAACCTAAGAACAGACAGGCTGCCCTGGGTGGTATTCCTCATAAGTTGTGTCTATGAACCCCAGGGCCACAACCCTTGCCCTATAACATTGTATGCCTTGATAATTTCCTAGGTCTGTGCTATTAAAATCAACCTTTTTAACTTTTTTTTATGTATGAATATTGTATTGCCTTATTGTGAATCACAATAAACATTGATTTACCAAAAAAGTCATGTTGAGGAAAATGGAAACAGCAGAAAATGTGCTTTCACGGAACATTATCCAAATAAAGTAACATTTTCTTATGCTATATGCCTTAATCAGTTACATAACTTGTAATCAATTGCTCAGTTCTATCTGTGCTCGAACTTTGGATTTAGATGAAGTGCAGAATCTGTCCTTAAACCTCTGGGCTTTAGACTGGGATTGCCAGAATCCACAGGTGCCATAGACCCCCAGACAAGGTCCATGATCCGGACACATGCCACAATGGGTGTTTCTGCTTGGGGTACACAGAGCATTTTTTAGGTTTTTTCTGGCATGTTGATAAGCGCACTATGTACTTCTGACCTTTTCTGGCATTAGTAGCCCCAGCCCTTGGGCTGGCCATCACTATAGAGAATTTCCATGATGCCAGCCTTAGGGATAGGACCTGAAGGGTATTTGAACCCCGCACTTATTCCCATACCAGGCCTTCCTGGCATACATGAAAATAAATCTTATCATTTATACAAGTTCACATAACTTTTTGCATTGAAGTTTTTGCGTTCACTGACTGTATAGCACAGATCGGCTGCTTTAAGAAATGAAACAATCAATTAATACAAATAATTGATTTAACTGAATTATCTATATGCTATACAATAAATGATCATTATTGGCATATAAATGTAACTGATTACATATAGTGCTGTTTTTCTTTTTCTTTTGTGTCAAGCCATTCCTGCTGCCTATTACTCGGCGCTGGAGCAGTGAAAAGGTTAATACCAGAGGCGTGTGTGTGGCAATGAACCATCTTATGCTGTTGCAGTGACTAAGAGCTGCTGAATGAAATGGCCCCCAGCACAACCCTGAGTACAGAGATGGGAACATCATCTCCTCATCTGCTGCTCATCAGAATTTCAAGCCATAAATTATGCATCAACCTTATGTGGCAGCAGATTCCACAAACATGATCCCATATTCTTAGAAGTTTTGTTTTAATACTAGGGTGTTTAAGAAACACTAACAAAATCCAGCATTACTCAGATATAATAGATGTCCTTAGCATACTCGTGGCAAAGAGCTTTCATACAAACATAATTGCTGTGTCAACTCTAGGTATATAGAGCTTTTCATAGATACTGAGTATAAGGAAACACCACTTGATATAGTGTTAAAAATACAAAAATAATTTACAAAAATCCCACAATTTATTTTTCCCTGCATCAAGTCAAGAAAATGCCAGATCAGAAAATAGAAGTACTGGAGAATAAATAACTTTCTTAAAAGGTACCATCAGCCCCCTTATTTAGTTAGTTGTGGCTGTGCATACATGTAGATGGCATGAAGTGATATAGTGGTGTTTTTCTTTTTCATGAAGGGACCCAACATATTTCAGGGTAAGAAGGTATTACATTTCACAATTGTGCTGATCAGCCAGTATTTCATTTTAAAATATATATATATAAATAAACTTATTTAAGTTTAAAAAAAAAATATTGGTGAGAGTGTTTCAGAGTAGGCCGTTGCCAGTGACATCATAATCCCTAACCTCTGCATGTTAGCGAGGATCCAGATTTTTTGCTAGGATGCTGGCAGTGTGCTTTTACTTATTTTTTATAGTGTAATAGGCTGTCAAGCATTCTGTGGCCATTACGTAACTTATTGTTTTTTCCAGAAGAAGCCTCGGCATTTCGAATGAAGAGTTAAACATGCCAGACTTGAGCTGGGAGGGGTAGAAGAAAGCTGCTGATCAGCTGAGAAGTTCTCCACGGCACTGGAGACAGTTTTGATTTTAGCAGTCACTTAATGAGGTATGTTGTTGGCATCCTGGACCCAATTTGCCAAACACGTACAATTTTACGTTTTAATTTACTGCTTTAATATCTCCAGATTCCACTGGAATTTTGGGCAACCTTTCTTTCCCTACAAATTAGCTATAACCATACAAAGCATTAGATGCAACCATTGTAGAATGCTTAAAATCATCTTGGAAATATTTTTTACATTATTAGATTTTTTCTTGGAATGATGTCACAAAAGCAGACATCGATAGATTCTTACATAAAGAGTCTATCTATATATCCCATACGCCAACCTCACGTTGTGTACTCCACTTTTTATTTGAATTCTTACCTCTTGAACCTTAATCCATGAATAGTAAGCTCGTTTGGGCAGGACCACCCTTGTTTGTGTGATGCACTACATGTTATGTTCTTTTGGCCCATTGTGCAGACCATGATGGTGCTATATGAATCAATACGTAATAATAATAACGAACAATAATAATATTTGATCAATTATTTCAAGTTTCTCCCCACTCATTTCATATTTGACTGAAAGCATTGCTTACCTATTCTTTCATGCGTTTTGTTTGTTTGTTTCCTTTTTGACTAGACTAGGCATTATTTTTGTTGCCTTTCTTTCAATATGCTCTTAATTATTTATGTCCGTATGAAGGCATAGCTGTCTGCACCAGACACTGAAGGCTTAAGTCAATGAGCTATCTAAAATCCAGGCTAAAGGCACTTTCATCTTATTTGAATTCACATTTATTTGGATAATTTAAAAAAATACACACATTGGTATTTCCTATTTGCTTTTCCGTTTGGGCGTTTTATTTTGATCTTTTCACATATATAAAGGCAAAAAAGAACAGACACAAAAACCACTAGTAACTAGTCACTAGTAAGCAATTCAACTCCAAGGATACATAGTAAATGTCATGACCGCTGTGACCCCAAAGTGCACAAGACAGTAGTTCTTCATCCTAAAACACATAGCAGAGTGATGAGCCCCAGAATAGGTAGACATGGATCCCAACCAGAAGGAGACTATAGGCAGTTAGAATAATAGTGACAGAGTACAGGTAACAAGGCACTGCAGGAGTTGCTGAATACCTGTATAGGTAATACTGCACGTAATTGCCAGAACAGGTATCACAGGATGTCGGCTCTGGTAAGCAGAGAATGTAATAGTCAAAGCTGGGTTTGATTCACTAAGTAGTCAGACAAGCCCAGTTCGGTACACGGAACAGGTAATCAGACAAGCCTAGGTTGGTACACGGAACAGGTAATCACAAAAGCCAGGTATGGTACACGGGTCTGGACAGCAAGGTACAAATCTGCAAGGCAGGAGGGTAGTCAGACAAGCCAGAAGTCAAAACGGAACTTCAGAAACCAAAACGCAGAATAGCAGGACCGCACTAGGGTAGCTCTGCAGATTTTTGTGCTTTCAGATTCATACAACTTTTAATTTTAACAAAGGTTGGACCAATACTGGTCCAACCTCTGTCTGTTACAGTATTACTTCAATCCCCTCCTTCCCAAGCTTTTGTTATTTTTTCCCCCTCCCTCCTATGTCCTTAAGGACCGGTGCCCAGAATTGAACCATATATTTAAGATGAGGTCTCACCATTGACTTGTAAAGAGGCAAAATGATATCCTCCTCCTGTGAATTAATACCTCGTTTTATGCATGGTAATATCTTGTTGGCCTTTGCAGCTGCTGACTGGCATTGTGCACTGTTGTTAATTATTTAACAGAAACTGAAACAAAACAAAAGTGTGTCTAGTACTTCAAATATGTATATGTGTAATGCATATAATTAAAAGTACTAATTTTAATTTAATGCCATAATAAATGTTAATAATAATACATTAACAACTGCAAAAAGGGCATTAAGGAAAAAAAAACAACAACTAGGTGCCACCAATGGAAGGGTCATTTTTTTTAAAGATGTTTCCCAATGTGCTAACATTGCATAGGTTACTTTTGATGTTTACCAGAAACTTGCTACACTGTATCAATGTAAAATGCACATCCATTCTAGGCATACTTTCATGAATCCTGTCTTTTTGGGTGTTTTCTATGATGAGAACTAGACTTACGCATTTGTTGACAAATTTTTCTGTCCATTTGTCCGAAAAATGAACAAACGAATGCAACATTGATGGATGAATAGGATTTTCGAAAACAAAAATGTTGGCTGAATCTTCTCCGAAGTGAACACGGACATGGTAACATTTTCGGTGGAACTGTCTCAAATTCATTAGCACAGTCCAAATAGATCAAATCTACTGCTACTCCTAGATCTATATTCCTAATATAAGTATAAAACACCATCCCCCAATTTATGAAGGTAGCAATATGTTCTGCTGGTAAAAAAAATATGGCTATAACCGTATAAAAAAATATTCCAACTGTGCCAGGCAGCCTCAACTCCTCAGCATCAGCAGGGCCTGAAAATGATAGGATGTACCATGCCATTTATATGTTCTAAAAGGACCCCCATTTTATGTATGGTACAATATGTTAATGCAATAATTGTATTAAATGGGGAGGCCATGGGTATGTCAAGGTTTGAGTTGACTACAGAACCAATAGAATGTTAATTTAATCATTTTCCCTATACACAACAGGGCAGGTCCTCTATTGTGCTAGAGGTGTGGGTGTAGACTGCCTGGGTAGGAAATGATGTCATAAAATTAGAAGTGCACCTTATTTAACCATAGGGTGTCCATTCACTAGGTTGAAGGGAATGAGATAAAGGTTGATTTGACAATCTCTGGGGCTTATTCACTAAATACAGAGATATGTAACTGCTAACCCCAGTATGTTTCTTTGCAAGACTAGGCAAGTTGTCTAGGGTGACCAAGGTCTCCTTTATAAGGCAACATTTTACGTATCTTGGAAAGGATATGTTTGATCCAACATCTTTCAGATTTGCCACAGGGGATGGGTGAAGCACTCTTTGGATGGAAATGCTTCCTGCTGGATATTACTGCAGGGGTGCACACCTGTTTCTACTCACAGCTGTAAGTTATCTCTGGTCTCCATAACAGTCAGTCCTTTTGAAAGATCTATAGGGTTAATATTAAAAACCTCTAAACAAATACACTAACCTAGTGCTCCACATTGATAGTAAAGCACTCGAAAGCCAGTTTATCAAAAAAAGGGTGATCATTTTACAAAGCTGAACCTCAAAGCCCAGAAAGCCACCAGATTCCACTGTTTTCCCTGATCCAAAGCCTACTCGGTTAGGCCATTTCCTAACGTCCTAGGAAAAGAGATGTAGAAATATTCTATTTAAGCCAAATAGGAAATTGAAGAAAAGGCAATTAAAAATTCTAGGTTTCTTGTGCCAATCAAAATACCACAAAACATAACTCCAACAGTGGTGAAAAATATAGGACATAAAACTTTTATTCAAGCTATTAAAGATATTTGAAATAAATATACCAAGGACTAAACAGATCATCTAACATAAAGACAAAGGGGCACAGAGATTTAGAAATTCTATGATGTATCGTGGAATATATTGATATGAAGACCTTCGTTGCTGCCCAAGATCCCAGCAAAAATGTGTGCTGCCAAATCATCATACCCCAGTGTGTCACACCTGGAACTTCTCGTAAAGTATTTGCCACTACTCCCCAATTCCCCTATCTATCAGCAGATGTATCTAAATGTAGGAAAGTCTAAAAGTACCTTGATGACTTCTTAGGAATCGAAATGTAGACGTGCAGTATTTATGGCTGCATTGGGGAAAAGCACACCATATGTTTAGGGACTGTGCTACCAGTAATCATCTGCCCAGGGGTAAAAAAACAAACTTGAAAATATTCTTCTTACGTCCATCCCGACAGTACAGAGAAGGCTAATTAGGCTAGTATAATTCTGACCTTATTTTCCAAGTTACGGTGAACAATTTAGAAGATTGAGACCCCAGTTATTATTGATTCAGGGGTTAGTGTTTCCTAGATGTACAACCCATCTAAAAAGCAAAGGTCCCTAGCAAGAGGATGATTTCCATTAGCTGTTCAATTAATTGAAAGTTCACTCACAGATTTTGGTCCAATCACTTAGAAGTATATTTCGCGGAATACATTAATGTGTAATAAACACTGCAAAACTTTGCATTTGGATGTACTATCATCCGCACTATTCCTTATGGTATCCGATTTAACTTATGTACCATTATGTACTTATCTACCATTTCATTGATTGTACTAGAGACAATAATACCTCTGGTATTAAAAAGGAGGACCCCCCCCCCCCAGGGGCATGAGCAGGAGGCTGAAATGTTTTTTTTTAGGAAATGTGATAGCTACAAACTGCTTTTGGACATGGGCATATATACATGTTATTTGACACCCTATGTTTTATATTAATTGTATTATTTCTTTTTTCTATAGTTTAAACCCTTAACTATTCTTACTTATAAATTTACTCAATTTAAATTAGCCAATTCAGTTTAATTAAAATTAATATCTACTACAGTGCCCTTATAAGTGTTATTTCTTGGTAAACATGGTAACATGGAATTTGACAGCAGCTAAGAACCATTCGGCCCATCTAGTCTGCCCAGTTTTTTTTTTTTGTCATTGCTCTCATCCTAGATTCAAGATAGCCATATACCTATCCCTTACTATATTAAAATGTACCAGTGCTACTGGGAGGCTGTTCAACTTATCTACCACCTTCTCTTGGGGGAGATTATCTCTTTCTTGCTGCTTTCTGAACACTTACAATAATTGTTTAATGCACTATTCAGGGCACCAATAATTCTAATTTAGATATATTCTAAGTGCCAAGGGAGTGCCAGGAAGGCATCAATGAAGCAATTCCTGCTGGGCTACTCTGGTTTGCAGAATTTGGGCCATTCACAAAAGCTTTTTTTAACTGTTTTATTATTATTATTTTATTTACATGATGCCTATACAACTAATTGGTAGTATTTGCACTATAACTGAAAAAGCAGTTGCTTTTGGTGAATATAAGTAGACATATAAATTGTGTGCCAAATGTGCTTTAGACAACTGTATTATGGGCCCATTTGGCGGGGCTTACCCCCTGTGCTACGAGAACAGTTGTCAGAGATCCCCTGTAAATTTTCTTGGTAAGAAAAAGGAACCACCTGGCCATCACTCTAAAGGTGGCCCTTCACAATGCATAGTTTATATAATGAATGCAGTTAACTACACGCAAATTCACCTCTAACTCACTATTTAGCGAATAAACCATGATTCAAGTGAACTGATAGCTACTTCAACCGAGTCCATTTCTTTTTTTTGTAGATTTCATGGGACTTGGGTTTAGTATTTAATTTCCTCTCAGCTATTGTAGATCCAACAGAACGGATAAACTCAAAATGCCACTCTTATAAAGAGACAAACCACGTGTCTGATTTGTTTGCTTTTTGTATTTTTATTTTCGCGTTACTTACTATTTCTAGTTGAAGATTATTATTATGCTAAATAATTCCTGCAGCTTTAAGTGCTTTGAGAGATTTCTCTCCGTCTCATTTTAATAATTTTACTGATTAATGATTTTCCCCCCTTCTTGTATTATTTACATGTACTATAAATATCTTGAAAGGATTCCGCATGTAATTATTGTTTTATTTTCTAATTACAATGTTTCACTTTCGTGTATATTATTTGAATTATAAAATGCTACACATATTTATGAGAGAGAATTATTTATCTGTGCATCCATTTTCCAGATAATATGTTTACTCGAACACATGATTCAAAGGTACCGAGCTTGTGTTTTACGGCTCCAGCTCTGAATATAACACAGAGATCGGCTTCAGAGAGGCTGCCTGATATTATGATGTATCGCAGCAAAGCACATTTTCCGGAATAACAGCAAAATAAACTTAGCACTTAGTCAGATAATATAAAGGTGGGAAGAGCTTTGCCGTAAGTTAACAATCTGCAAGAATCGTAAATGACTCAATTTATTAAAAGCATATCATCTTTACGACGTGCTGTCGGCGCAAAACCATGCATTTTAAACTTTGTTCCTACACATTTCTGGCAGTTGGGTGGGAGAATATTTATCATTCCGATGGGGAGAATAAATAAGACCCTCTCAAGCAAAGATGGAAATCATACCCCAGAAGAGTTCACAGACACACATATTGAGTTTTAAGTTTTGGTATCACTGAAATAGTTTGGCTCTTTTGTTTAGGATTTTTAGTAACAAATCTCAATATCTATATCCCTGCGTTAGTCATTTTTCATCAGTTTTTAAATAATATGCCCTTGTAACAATTTATAAATATACAAAAACAGGAAGACAAGTGTGTCTTGGCAAATGTTATAATTGAATTAATATATTATGATTAATTTAGGCATGATTGTATTATCTTTCTTTTTTTTGTGCCGGCGTTAGAAAGCGTTAACATAAATTTCCATTCTGTTATTGTTGGTTTTGATTCATGACATTGAGATATTAAATTAACTGAAAACCAATTTAAAGGACGGTATATACTTTTAGTGTACTAGATCCTTCCTACTGTTTAAGAGCCAAGATAAGAGTTGCCCAAAGCAGGGGCAGTAAGAGAACGCCACTCGGTTTGACCCAATTGCTGATTGGCTGAGCCTGAGGCAGACAGCATCAGTGCACGTCTGCAGTCCATCAGGGGCCAGTCAAGCAGCTACAAAATAAGGTGGCATATCTTAGAAGAAAGCTACTGTAAGAGTTTAATGACTCTATTAAGAGCATAGCCATTTGATATTGATGACAACCGCATGTGAGGTGGCTTGCATGAAAGAATTTCTTTAAAGTAAGGTTGAAAATCAAAAGAAATTAGAGTCTCCATTTAAATTCTGGCTAATGAAGTGTTACGTGTGATAAAAAAAACCAACAATGCATTAAAAGGAAAAGCTCAAAGGGAATCACATATCTAAAAAAGCTAGCAAGTTAATTTATTTTTGAGGCCAAATGTAAGTTGAGCAATGGGTGAAGAAGAAGTACTAGCAGCTACAGGTCATATTCCTGGCATTTCAGTTATGTCTGTACTGACCATATATAAAACGTTCCCACATATATCACTACTGCTCAAAAATATATTATTGCCTTATATTTTTACATGATTTCACATAGTGAGTATAATTGTGATCCTGTGCCCAGCTTCACAGAAGCCTTCTGTTACATATCTCTTTACATATGTACCCTAAGTATGTAATAATAGTTACATGTTGCATGTACATTTATTATATTTACACTTATGAATGTTGGGCAACAGTTCCCTTACCCAGTGCTTACAACCATGTTCATAATGATTCTATAAGGATATCCAACTGCATATTGTGCTCTACAAGTTGACATTATATACTGTATGCTGAGATCAGTATAAGCCATACACAACCTTGTAAGGTAGAACACTTCTAATAAACAGTTTGTGGCATTTTATAAGTTTGCATATGTAGTCACACATCAATAAGAGCTATAAAATAAAACTGTAAAGCATGGGTAGTGCTAGGAAGAAGTTTATATTTTCTTCTCTGGTTTAAGAGGCATTGAAGAATCCTTTGATCATGCTAATGATTTACCTAAGCGTGGATGACATGTCTGCTCGCTGTATTCCAGAAAGCACAGTCATCGCGATTGTATTAGGCTATTCTATGCAAGGTGTGCTGGGGAAGAGTCCTCATTCATTGCTCATTTTGCTAGAGGTGGTCAGGTTAATTCTAGAAATGATGAAATCTGATTTAGTAATCAACGTCAGATCACATTGAATGTGGAGAAAAATGATATCCACAGGGGGGTTATTAATAGCTGTCACCCTACAGGGTTAGGTTCCTGGGCACTCCAGTTGATGTTATAACATGATGTTAGTGAATTGGCAAGTTGACTCAGCGCCAACTCAACATCCAATAGGCCTTAGCAACTCTACATAACCGCTAACCTACATAACCAAACTTTAATTATAGTGATAACAGTTGAGACTGAGAAGATATTGGGGGATCTGCACAGAACAATTTAAATGACTACAGCTCCCATCATGCACAATCACATGCAGTCAAAATCAATTATGCAATATAATAAATGAAAAGAATCAAAATTCAGAAGCACTTCATTCATTTACAGAAAAAAAGCTCCATTACTTCTTTACATTTTGTGGTCTACTGAGTAACTTTTCCTTTTCATACTTAAAATCTGTGAGCCATCTAACAGTTTGAGTATAACACACATTTATCAGCCAACCATGTTCCTCCCCCTTCCTCCAAAAGATAAAGAGAATAAGATTGATGATTGAATAGATAAATGTATAATCTATTTACCCGTCAACTGTATTTGATAATCGTCAAGCTATTCTGTACCAGTCATATGCTGACCTAAAATATAAAATCTTTGGTTCTCCTTCTTTGCTCTATATATATTTATTTCATTTCGGGAATTTGGAAAAAAAATGTATGCATAACATAAACAGATATTAGATATTCGTACAGTTATCTAGTTACTGAATCTTTTTTAATTCAAATGATTATTGCTTTACAAAGGTTTTCCTAAACTTATTGCCAGTATAATCAAATAAAATAATCAAATAATTGCCTTTTGATGAGCAAGATATTGCCAGATAAATAGTGGCGGATTGATCCTTGTGATATTTGTAGTGATTTAGTGAGTTTCTTTTTCTGTTTCCTGCATTGACGGACATTGGGGGTGAAGATAATAGCTGCAACATTGTGCCCTCTTTTGGCAGCAAAAGAGAGTGTTGTTCCCTTTTCCTCCTCACTCAGAGTACAATAAATACTACCTCTGAGTTGTGTTAAAGTGACGAATTTGTATCCAACAGGAAATCCTGCATTTGATGCACTTGTGCTAAATTTGTGTTTCAAACTCCAGACAAAAGAGGGTGTGATCCACTATTCTAGGTCTGGAAATTGCAGGAGGAACCGGTAGATGTAAGGAAATAAATGTTTTATAGACCCACAAACCTATTATTTTGACTGAGAAGTGAGAACACGGGGTATCGCATTCTCCCATTGTTGCTACAAGTGAGATTAGAGTCTTCTAACTAGGAGGTGAAGAAAGGTATGGGAGAAGCGACAATGCTTTGTCACTTGAGTGCGAAATTGTGAATCAGGCATTCACGAATAACACCTATTCAATGCTCCTATGGTTCTGGAAACATGCTCTTGCCAAACAGTATATGCAATAACAGCAGTTAACTGCAGAATGCACATTAACTTTATTTAACCACATTGATGAAGGTTTTTACCCCCAGTCTTCACAAAGACTAACTATAACACATGTAAGACAACCAATAGAAGTTTGCCACAAATCAGATTTCTTTTTGTACTTTTTTTTTATATATAGTAATAAACGTTATATAACCTGACAGAATTTTAATGATCATTGATTGAGAATGTGTTGTATTGTAAAATAGAAAATACCATTTTTTAGGTATAAAGACAAATTAAGATTTGGAATGGCACTTGGCATAGTATGAAGTTAGGCCTTTCTATTTTCAATCCTTCATTTGCAACATATGAGTGTAGTAACACAGCTCTCACGCACCTCACAGACCCCTGTTCTGCATGTTTTCTACGTAGTCACTAGCGGACGGTATTTTGCACAGTGACAAAAGTAGAGAAATGGGGGTCAGTGGTTTGCTTGCATAGCACTATGAGGACCCCAGGTCCTCTCTGGAGGGTGGGCCTGATACAAATGCTGCCCCTGTACCCCAGTGGTGGTGCTTGTGGGAATGATGCATAAAGGGCATTTCTGATTATCACATTACATTTGTTGCTCCTGCTATTACACTTCTTGTACTGCTTTGCATCACAAGTACTTATTTTTACATACCGTGAAATCTGAGTTATAAAACACACAATTTACACCTTTTTAGAGTCATGAAAAGAGGGATGTGTGTTTTACCTTAAAAAAAGAATCATACCTTTAACCCATGGTTCCAATGCCCCAATGCCTCATTCTTCCCACGCTGCCTGCATCCGAGCTCTGGGAAGCGATGTCATTTCCCGGTGTCCAGACACAGGCAGCGCGTGAGGACCATAAGGAAGCAAGAAAACAGACCTGTCACTAGATGCTAGACCACAAGGGATGCGCCGTCTCTTTAGCCTACAGAGGTAGGTAAGCTGGGAGTGGGAACCTGAATGTAGACGTGTGTGCTGCATGCAGTGAATTTATATAGGTAATTGTGTGCATGTATTGGTGTCAGTATATGTGAGTGTAAGTATATGTAAATGTGTGTATGTTTGCAATAGTAGAAATAACCTGTGAAGCAGGTATTTTTACAACAGCCAAATACAGTAGTTTTTAAATGATTAGGGTATATTTTCTAGGCAACAAAGCTTTTAAATGTTAATTGAGAAAAAACAGGTTAGACTAAATACAAATTACAATAATGCAGTCTTGGTAGTTGGAAGAAATCAATATGTCTGCCTAAACTGATCAAAAATCAGAGCGGATAAAAGGTTCTGGCATATATTGTCTTGAAGTTGCAGTTTTCATGTATTATAGAAATGAAGGATAATGAGACATCCTAAGGCAGTATAAGTAACCCATGTACCAAAAAATGCATACAAAATTATTATGATTAAGGCATTATGACAATACTCTCAGTCTCCATGATGACTGAAGAGCAGTAACTAATAATTGTAGGTGGATGATTGATGATTTTCCATTTTGGAGTCAAGTGGTGATTTGTTTCCCATTTGCAGCAAAGTTCAGGTTTCAGAGTGCATCTTGTTTTGACTAAATTTAAATCAAAAGCGGTATGCTTGATAGGTTGAACTTTGTGAAGTCCTACTAGAGAATGTGTGTTCATATTTCCTCTGGACTAACCTTGGTAAGCAGTACAGCCATGTACAATTGGATAGGACTCGCTAAGATTGGGGCACTTTGACATAGTGTCAGCAGGGCCTTCTTAGATACTGATTGGACTTTGCCCCACCCTAGCATGCAATCATGCCCTCCATCCAGCCCCAAAAAACAAAAGTACTTGCCACACTGACTCTGCAGATTAGTGCAGGTCCGGCCATTGCGGGCAACCCCAGTGGTGCCCCTTTCCTCGACCACACCCCCTTTGTTCTTTTGTCCCCTGTTACAGACTGTGTGAGCAACTTATTCTTTTACTGTCCAGGGGTAGCAGGACTGCAGCAGGATCACGAGCATTCCTGCTTCCCTTGGGCTGTGAATGAGAGCTTGCTCGCACAGTGCAACACAAAGGACCCCTGCGACCGTGGTTGTTGCATGCTAAAGGTGTAGCCCCCCAGGAATGACTGGGTACAGGGCAGCTGTCCTTTTGCCCAGTGTTAAAGATGGACCTGAGTGGTGAGCTAAGCAATATATGGCCAAATAGTGCGACGAAATCCCCAATATTTATGCCTCAGATAAGTGTGATTAAATAGTATTTGCCGGTTGTACGTTGATCTATTCCTTTGCTGTAATTACAACAAATGGCATTCCAAATAAAATTGTAGGCACTTAGTGCCGTATATCTCTAAATTTGAGATATTTGAACAATATACTTAATTAAATAATAATGAAAACCAGGCTATTTTTAGTTTTTTTTAGTAAACATATTGATTTGTCCTGTTTTTATACTGAGCGTGTTCAGCAAATGAACATCATTAATAGGCCAAACATAACATAACACACTCATATAAGAGAGTTTCCACAATCATGTGTATAAATTCTGAGAATCTTTTTTATGCAATAAATCCTTTTCTGGAGAACTTTCATTAATGCGGGTGTTTATTTTGAACTATGGTTTCTTATAGTGTACGCCAATGGTACGTGAGGTAACACACACTGGAGAATGTCTGAAATGGAGCATTCTATACGACCATATAAGAGAGATTGGCCTTTGATTATAGCTGTCCAGGTAATTACCACCCAGGTGTTTATTTAAAACGCAGTACAATTGAATGTTGAGTAGTTATTTCAAAGGAAGAGGATTCAAACCCAGTCCCTTTATGTGTGGTTGATGGTTCACTAATAAGCAGGACTATTTTATACTTCCCCACCCTGTCGCATCTCTGTTGCAGGTACAGCTTAAGTTCCACATCACTACAGATCCCTTAGGGGATTAGTGATGATTGACAGGTTATACCTCACCTGTCACATCACAATGGAGTATAACACTGATGATAAAATCTCTCCTATTATGTAGACACACCTCCCAGAATGTGTCACGTCAGACATTTTCTCTGTATTCTTTTATGAGGGATAGAAAAAGCATTTAAGAGTCTGACACACACAGACACATAGTCATAGCTCAAAACCATTTGGTCTTCCTACTATCAAGATTGGATTTTTAATATATGGAAGTCATTTATTTTTAGTAGTCTCTTCTATGAGGTTACTACATATGTACAATGTTCGAATATTCTTCCTATTCGGGTTCTATTAGTGATGTGTAAACCTTTCATGGTTTGTATTACGGAAACATTTTGATCAAAATGGCTACGGTTTGGCAATTCAGTAAAATTATTCATAGTGACCTGGCAAAGATGATTTATTTTTGCCATAATGAAATTTTAAGAAATAAGAGGAAAGTTGATATGCTATCGTAAAGTAGAAAGTCATACTTCCAACATGTCTAAAACCCCAGATCAGAGGCTTTTCTGTGAAGATATATGGTTAGAGGTGTGGCTAGAGACAAGGCTTTACAAAGACTTTTTATGCGACTTTTCACCTGTTGATAGCAATTTATGTAACTCAAGAATGCAGTTAGAAGATATTTTACACAATTTTATGTCTTAACACATTGCCTGCTGTTTATATACACATTAGTGTCATGTACAGCTGTAGAACACTGCCATACATACATATCTACTAAATATTCTGAGCTCCTAGTAAAAAAGACCAACAAGGAAGGATGGAGGGAGGTTGGGACTTGGGCCCAGAATTGGACTGTCCTTTCTAAAGTGGCTTTGTTGTATAAGATGGAGAAAGTGTACAGAGATACGACACATGTGAAAGACTGGAGTATGATAATCTTGGAAAAGTTGCATGATAAGACCCCCGGGGGTTAACATAGCTTAATGGACAGGGCACATGTATGAGTGTGGGTGAGTGCTGTGTGATTGGTGGGGTGTCCTCCGGGGATATTTGGCACCCTTTTGGTGACCCTAGCTAGTGCCTTTCGGCGTTTGAGTTGCTAACTTGTGTTTTCTTTGTCATAGCAGGCAGGTGGTGTGTCCTTGCCAGTCAGCGATTGTAAGTTATGGAGTTAGAAGTTGGTGTTGCGGTTTGCAAGTTAGGTCTCAATCCTCCCCTAACCTCTTATGTGGTAAGGTTGTTTACCGTGGCCATGCCCACCAAGCTTAAGGCCTACTGGTGGTTAGCTTTGGCTGGTGGACAGTGTATGGAATGGCCAAAGCTAATGGATGAGGGGGGGGGGAGATGAGTACCGCTGATGGTAAAAGCCTGAGTAGAAGGGAGACTGGCAAGGATGGTTAAGGTTCCGGTACTGTTTTAGGTTTTCTTAAGTTGTTTATTTTATATTCATCGTTTGCGTTGATGGTACGTCAAGGTTGGCTAATACAATACAGTGTGAGAGTTAATAAAGCTGAGGCCCGTTATTATCCATACAACAGTGTCTGTGCTTATTTTGGGCAGGTGGGGTTTGGTTTCTGGTGGGATATGAGTACTCATGGCACGTTCCCCACTACCTTCATTTGTGCATTGGTTAATCCAAGTGTTTTCAATATATTTAGAGAGTTATCGTTACAGCTCTTTCAAGCATTTCTAGTACCCTATACTAGATATTTATTTTATAGATTTTTCTATAAGCACCTAAGCATAAATTTAGGATGCTGTATATTATATAATATATTTCAAATCTATAGCTCTTTTGAGCATAGATAAAAGCTGGCATTGTAGTATGACTTGACAGAAAGGGAGGACGGGTTAGTATGTTGTGCTAGAACAGACCCCGGAAAGCAATCACTACTTTAATATACTATAACTGAAATTGTCTTGACCTTAAGCTGTTAATTTGGCCTTGGCTCAGTCTTCTTCCTGGGTGACTATGACTAGCTCTTCCCAGTACGCTAGATAATTTACAATTAAGCTTCTTAAATGATTACAGCGACACTGCTCATCTCAGCATATTACACTAAAACTATTATCCTAGATCCCATTGAATTTTATTGACGCCAAGTGATGAGTTAGCATTTGTATGACAATGTCTGGAACAAATGGCTGGCCTACCTGCTTTGATATTAGACTTTTACCTAAAATGTCTAAATCAACTGATACCATTAACATTTGCCCATGTTTTTATACATTTCCTGTGGGGTTGAGAATTTACTTTTTACTAAAGACATACAGTATTCCATTGTCCAGTACCTGAAATCCTAGCTTTAGGATTTTATCTTAGTGAAATGTTTAGAAGTGAAGTTTCCGTAAAGGCTGCTTTGTCACTAGCAAAGAATAATTAATTTATTCAAGCAAATAATACAAATGTAAATCATAAAAGAAAGAATGGCTGTATCGGACCACTCATAAGAGCCAACCAGGTCTGTAGGTCCAGGGTATGCAGTGAAGGTAATGGAAGCATGTTGGTACTGCACTTTTAAAAATACACATTGTCCATGTTTAAAGAGTTGTTTTTAACTTTTAGCATTGGTAAAACTTAAAGAAACCTATCGATGGTCCAATGTCAAAGAAACTCAATAAACCCAAGTATTAAACAACTTGAGAAAGAGTTCAACTCAGTTTCATATTCAACTTACTGAAGCATCCTTGAGGAATTATCATCTTGAGATTTATCCTTTAAGCTTATTCCCTACAAAGTGTTGAACCATGATACCATGATATAATCATCACTACATACTTTTGTAATACACTCTTTATCCACTTCATATATAAAGCATACAGCAGGGGAGTGGAAGTATAGCCTGTGGTTACTTTTAGCCATTTACAGTACCTTGGTTAAAGGGTAGGCTATAGCTTATTCAAGGCTATAAATACATATTCTGTGGAGACAAAGATCGGTTTGGTGACTGGTATACGGTCGTGTAACCTCCCCAGAATCAGATCTTCAGGCGTGCCAACTTGCAATTGTAATTAAGACTGAATAGTGCATGGAGTAGAGAGACAGAAAAAAATACAGGAACTAAATGAAAAGGGCTGTCAGTCAAATAGTAGGAAATGTGGAAGGGCTGATTTGGTAAGGAGAATATGTTACTCTTATGTGTCTATGCATGTAAATCTGCGTTTGCTTTTTTTAGGAATTCACGCAAGGGAATAATTTACCTACAGATGTTGCCAAATACTATTTTTGAATGGATAGTAAGTGCCAAGAACTTTCATCTTTATTACGTGCGGATAGGGTGACTACAATTCTATTTGGCTTCTTTTACCATAGCTTTGACTTGCTACATCATTTTGTCTTTGGATATATTATCATAGCTCTTTAAATTATATATCAACAACATTGGGAACTGTACAGATGGAGCTTAGTTTTCACCCCAAAGCCTGACTCTTTTGGCACTGTCTGCACAAGGATTATGGATTATGTCAAATTGTTGTGGCTTAGTCTACTAAGTGTCATAATCATTATGGATCATATTAATGAAGGATAATGATTTTGTACTGTAAGAAAAAAGCACATAAGACACCCAGGAGACCTGTGCCAAAGGAAACAAAGCACGATTAGTAATCTCCAGATGTTACTGGGGCTACTGCTAAACAAAAACATATTTGCTGCACATTGTATCATGTATGAAGACTCTGGCCATATTTCTGGAAGTCAGTGTTGTACACTTTCCAAACTAAGGAAGCTAAGGAATATGAGTGAAGCCAAGACGCTAGTGGATCAAAGTTTAATGGTCATTCACTATACAAATTATGTTTGATTTGGACATACAGTATGTCTTCATGCAACATTCCTTTTTATGGATACCTATTTTTTTGAAAATATATTATTTTACGGTAGGGTTAAGAGAAGTGTCTTTCTAAAAAAAAAAACTTTTGTCTATGATTTGTGTTTAAACCATAGCAAAAAAGCACCCAGGCCTTTGCAACCATTACAATGGAATATATAGTGTTGTGGGGTTCTGCAAGCATTGGATTATCTGGGGCCATATACAAAATAAAGATCGGTTTGTTCTCCAAGGTCCAAAAAACAATAACAAACTTCTGC
Organism: Spea bombifrons; assembly: GCF_027358695.1. NCBI lineage: Eukaryota > Metazoa > Chordata > Amphibia > Anura > Pelobatidae > Spea > Spea bombifrons. The sequence continues at coordinate 118,352,060 of NC_071088.1, forward strand.
CCCATATCACCATGATAGGTACATCAAATAAAAAAACCCTCATTGAATTCCACATTTAATTCATTGGACATATTTTGAGCATTATATGCAGAATTAAAAGTCATGGTCAGTTTTTTTATGAATTTATATTTAAAGTTTTGGACTTCAAATAGATAAGTACACAATATACGGTTTATATTGGAATATCTAGAAGCTGATAGTCCTCATGCATTTGGTCAGTACTGATTCTATAGAGATTGTTATATAAGGAATAATTATAGGTATTAGGAATAAAGGGAACTATTTTGGGTAAAGTGCTGTAATAAAAAATCAGGAAAATGGCAATGACTAGATAGGAGAGACATTAAAGAGCAACATTTCAATATGTCTAAAAACTCAATAAATACAGAACAATAAAAATAAATTACATATGAATCAATAAACTGCAAATTTGCAAAAAGAGCAAATTCTAATAAATTGATGTGCCAAACAATGTATAACAGTGAAAACCTAAATAAAATCAATAATGCAAGTCTCTGAGCTGTTCTTGGGTCTTCTTGCTTTAGCATTAGTCCTTCACCAAAGTTTCAAAGTCAATCTCATGAGAAATGGCATTCTCAAAAGACAGCATCTTGTCTTCTTTCTTCGCCCGCTTCTCCCCATATCAGCTCCATTAGCCAGACCTTCCAGTGAGCTTCCACATAAGAGCAGAGCCTCTGTGCACCACATGGACAGCCTCTCCCTCGATTAGAGTAAGAAAAAAGGACAGGAAAAGAAAATGCAAGACAAGAAGTGAACCTGCGGGAACGGAAACAAGGACAGAGAAGTGGTCGGCTAAGAAGGTAGGGAGACACGATCTGGAACACTACACTGTGGTCAAAATCTAGGCCGGCGTCAACCTTGCCTATAGGTAGCCCTGGAGTCTTTCTATGTTAATGGCCTGGGTTTGCAATTTAAGGGCATCATGAGCTCTCCATGAGCAATAATTGATCTCATTCATGGGACACTTGTGACACACACCTTGTTGCGATCGGCACAATACAAGCAACAGAGATCTACATAAAGTTGCATGTCAGTCTTGCCTGAGAAGAAACTGTTAGGTTTGGAAATCACCACTGGACTCATTGGTTATATAAGCCTATTGCAAAACTATATAAATCCACACAATCACACAGTTGACGTTATCCATGACAATAGTCTTATTACACAGTATTGTCTAAATGACAGCAAAGTGTCCTTGGATTTAGTTCATATGTTTTTACCCTTAAAGATGTAAGAAATTCCTAACAATTAAAGAGACAACCTGTGGAGCTCCTCTTTCAATATCAAACGGCCAGCAGACAGGTGTGTTTAATAGTTCTCAGGTAAGTGGTATTGCTAACACACTTCAATTATACCCTAACTGACTATGGAAATCATAAATCAGCTTCAAAGGATCCAACACATCTACTTACAAAGTTCAATATGCTTGATGCTCATAAGACAATATGGGCCTGTAAGCAGCAAGTAAGCTGCTAAAACTTTGCAGATCATGTGTTGGCAAGGGCAGAAATGAAGATACATGTTCCATGCTTTCCTAAGAGAAAACAGAGTGCTTATTAACACACGAATAAAGCTGACTTCAATCTAAATTTCCACATACATCTGTATTCACATTCTTATTTCTTATTTCATATTATTTCTTTTTGGTGTTTGTGGGGAACATATGGTGAACAGAGCATAAATCTTCCTGCAGATGTAACCCTTTGATAGGAAATGCACGGCCTACAACACGAATAACACAACATTCTGTAATCTTGTAGTTATTATGTTAATGGGTTAAAATGGTGCACTTTGTATCTTTTGTGTGTGCTTTCCTGGCCTTAGTCCATGTAAAGGTAGTGCATGAAAATCTTCAAAAAAATAAAATACACAATATATCATCATCATCAACAAATCAAGATATGTCAAGTTCTAAAAATGGCCATATGATACAACTATTTTTTTTTATTCTACCGTACAGCAGCTTGACATTTTTTAGCTCTTAAAAAATCTTGATTTTTATTAAGATCATGACTATGAAAGTCTTTTTTATTTTATTATGTGCACATGGTTTGGTTCCATTCCATCATAAAAATTAAAAATCTGCTTTGTGGAGGCCATAGCCGAGAGGCTTACTTCAGGTCACCGAACACTAGGTAGACTTATGTTTCTTGCTCTCCACTGAAACATCCCATCATGTGTGTGTGCAATTGCTGGCTGCATTCTAGAGTTTTTCCGCCTTACACTTATGACTTACACGTTCTGCTTGTCAGTTATTCTTTGGCTTGTGGATCTTCAAGGGAGTGTTATTGCCCTTCCAGTCTGAATTAGAGTTTGACTGCCTTCCTTTGTGGAAGACCCCATACAAATCTCCAGTGTCTTAATGTTGGTAATCTATATGTGTAATTTATGAAAGTTTGGCTTTGGATGAGCACGCACCTCCCCCCTATTGTTTCCTCCATCCATTTAGGACCAGTGACTTTCTTGTATCTGTGGGCACATACTTAAAAACTCACTGAAGGACCATTTGCTATTTGAAATTACTTGTCTTAAAATGTGTAAAATGTTAATTATAAAATAAATAATTAACACAATGGAATAGTAATGTGTTGATTTTATGTATTTAATAATTAAAATATATAACATTTTAATAAAAAAATACATAATTTCAAAATATCATTTATTGCAATAAATTATATTTATATACATATATCACTTTTATACACCTGGTATTGGTGCGTTGTATATAGTTGGTAACTTGAAAGTCAGGGCCTGCACTACCTATACGTAAGGTAAGTGCCGGTTTAAGGGTAGAGATAGAGAGAAAGGGCAGAAATAGTGAGAAGTAGGCTAGATGTGGGCAAAGGGGAGAGATAAAGAAAAAGTAAAGAGGTAGAGATAAAGAGGAGGAGAGATAGAGGAATTTTCTATGAATTGTCGGCTCTATGGAAGGTAAAAAATATTTGTTTTTATTGCCAGTTATTGAACTTCATATCATGATGTATAAATAGTTTAGAGCTGTCAGTACTCATTTGTGAGATTAAGTATATTGTCAGGGCATGATGGGCATAATTAATAAAATAACATCTGCTTTAAATTAGAGGATTTCATCTTATTGGTTAATCTTATTATTTTATTATTTTATTCCAGGAGTCCCCGAGAAACAGTAAGGATCTTAGGTTATCCCCACATTGAGAGTTATCTAGATAAAGAAACACATACAAACATTGTAACTATAGGTATTGCCTTATTTACAAATGACCAATAGATTACAGATGATGTGATGAAAAAGTACAAAATAAAACAGTGTCAAAGTGAGCAAAGACATACACAACATGCAAATGCATGCAAATGATTACCTGCAAAAAATAGCCATTTCCATTTCTAAAAGTTCATAATTTACAAAATTCAAAACACAAATAAAAACAAAAACATTATAGTCTAACGCAGCTTTAACAAAAAATTGGCAATACAGTTTGAAATTACATCAACCTGAGCATTAATCTGATGGAATGTAAAGACTAGTACTATCACCAGATAAAAACTTTTACTTTTTACAATTTCATCAGATACTTCCCAATAATCTCATTCCAATGCCTATTAGCCAAATAGCTTGTTAGGCTACAATGCAGTGGATGCCAGTAGGTTCCCCTCTTTACAACATATAATATTTGTCGTACAGACATGTCATGGGGTCATCAAGTGAAATCAGCCAGTACTTAGGTGTGCTATAATGTTCCATAAACCAGCAGATTCCCAAAATGCTGTTCAGTGAGGTTAAACATGAACCTGACACATTTAAAAAGAGTGGTGGATTAACAACAGCATAATATATTTGTAATAAAAATCTTTCAAAGCTGCCTTTTATTACAACGCAAGGAGCTTTAACCACTGAAGGATAATTTATGAACAATGTGCACCCCAGCTATAATTTTAGGGGTTGCTTACAAAAATCCAGAATTCCCTAATTATGAAGAAAATAAATCTAAATAAATACAAATAACAGAATACAATTAAGTACAGTGCTGAATACAGTAATTTAGTTTAACATTGAAGATAATTAGGTTTTACTTAATTTTGTTCCATTAACCTTCCTTCATCTGCAAACCTGGAGGCCACCATTGGAAGCAGTGATTCTTCACGGCAATGCCAATGAAGTCTTGCTTAGTTCTTTCCTTGCTTACCACAGGCAGTAAAATAAGTCAAGGAGTTTGTCTAGTGGATTTGGCTACTATAACATATCTAGAACACATACAAATGGCTAATATGCAGCTGCCTGAAAATATAGTATTATCTGGAAAAACTACAACTGTTTGTACACATAGTAAGTTCCTTTAAAATCCAAATGAAGTAAAATGAAGTAAAATTAACTATTTGAGAGATATGTGAAGAAATTCATCATTAACTTTTTATTAAGACACACAAGGTTACTGTAAGCATGTAAACATTCTGTAAAATCATGCTGTATGTTTTGTTTTATTTTGCTTATATTAATATGGTTCATTAAAACCTACATCTTGGGTATCGTTTATGACTTTCTTTATGGGCAAGTTTTATACAGAAGGCAGCGAGTTGAGACATATACACATGCTGTTTATAATAGAGTAGTCAGATAAATATTTTTTTTTTATTAAATAGAAATAGATACACAACTAACTTGCAAGGAAAATAAACAATATTAAATCTATACCAATTCTGAAAATCAGATATCTACATTGAGGTAGGAAAAACAATTTATGTTGTGATTAATAAAAATTGATTAATTCTCGCAGTTTTAACCATTTGTGTGTACATGTTTTTTGGCTGGGGATCTGATTTTAGCAGGAAAAGGCATCTAGTCCACCTTTTGTGAAATTCAGCACTGTCATAAGAGCATAGAAATGCTATTGATCATGTATGTGTAATACCTGAATCACAAATTCTCTCCAGTATCACATACCGGTATTTAAAGAGAAACTGAATATCTGTTATATGAATGGAACCAGAGCCGGCCTTAGTTGTTATGGCGCCCTGTGCGGACTACTCCTCTGGCGCCCCCCCATCCCCAAAAAAGAAAGAAAGAAAAACTTGTAACAAAACTCCCCTTTCTCACTATCTATCCCCCTGTATCACTATCTACTACCTCTGCCCCCTCTCACTGACCCCCCCCCTCTTCTCACTGATTAAAGTCTGAGTCTCTACATTAGGAAAATGGGCAGACTGAATGGTTTTTATCTGCCATCCATTTTTTTGTTCATATGTCTTGGATGTTTATAGGTGAATAGGTTGTTAGTGGATAATACTGAAAAACGTATTAAAGATGTTGTTACACTGTGTTAACAGTATAGGATAGTAAACTGCATAAAATCTTGCATTGAATATTTCTCAAATCCAGAACAAAAAAAGACGAGAAGAGTACATTTGTGCATTCATATTCGAGAGAACATGAAAACGAACAAGAATGTTGTGTTTTTATGTTCAAACGCAATATAACATATAGGAAAAAATCTACAAACTTAGGTCTGGCTGCAAAGTGTTAGCTCCAACAAAGCTACATGACACTAACTGAATGTCCATGCATTCGGACAAGATATCTTTGTATGTATGTTAGAAGCAGACATACTGTTTCTGTCCTGTTAAAACACTCAAAGGCCTAATGCACACACATGCCTCCTTGCGCACACACACACAGAGATATGCTTAAAAGGCATAGAGATATGCCGCATAAATACATTGAATGAGGAGATGTGGAAGAAAATTAATTTATTTATTAAATACCTGTATTTGCATATGCATTATATAAAGCAGTTAAGATTTTCCTGCAGTTGGATCTTCATAATGCATATTAAAATCAAGGTGTGGATACCACATCTCTACTGCCAACTCTCTATTTAATGGATAAACTTCACCGACTTCCATAACCACAGATCCAAGCTTCGACCTGCACAGTATCCATTTTTCTGTAGCTGCAGCTTCCTGGCTGGAGAATTCGGAGCCTTGCATTGTTTTACCAGCAGATAACAAAGCTGTTTGCATAATTATATATATATATATAACATGTGGCTACAATGGGTGGCTTATCCTGTCACATGACAGGAAGTAGAAAGCTACCTGCAGTAACTGATCATATTCCAGATATAGAGACTGTCTCTCTGCAAATACCCCTTCTGCCCCATACCACCCAGTGTAGACAAATACATAAATTGCATTGCAGGAGGAAAGCAGCAATTTCCCCCCTTTTCCGCATTGCCTCTAGTTCAAGGGTGTCCAACCTACACCCCTCCAGCTGCTGCAGGACTACATCTCCCATATTCCTCTGCCAGCCACTTAGCTGAGCATTATGGGAGATGTAGTCCTGCAGCAGCTGGAGGGCCACAGGTTGGACACCCTTGCCCTAGTTAATACCATACACATAAGATGTCGTAAACAGAATAATAGGAAATATATCCTTATTTGATCTGTCGGTTGTTATTAAGCTTTTTTATTTTAATGATCAGATGCGATTGTCATGATTTAAACAAGCCTGTAGCAAATTGACACATGGATTGGCTTTCCAGTAGGGGCGGCAAGGAAAGTACTCTAATCAAATTCCAGAGTTAGGTCTACAAGTTACCAAACAGATCCTATGGCTTTTCATAAGAGGTCAACATTTTATTTGCTTACCTGTTCTTAAATTCTATATATATTTCTTTACTTGCAATGTATACATATTTGGCTGGCTTGCAGTAATGTGGCATGATGATGCAAGCATTCAGATCTATTGAAAATAGCAGGCTATAACTATTTTTGGCAGATTGCATAACATGCCAATGAGTAACAGATCAGGCTACATCCAGTCAAGTGCTCCTGCACTTTAACTAGAAGTTTTAACAAGAGCCTGGATCGAAGGTCAATAAGACAGCTTCTTTGGCTACCTAGAGACAGGGAGACAGTGGATACCAAATGACAATGACCTGCTGCATCTCCTGCCAAGATGTGTTGCAAGGGAATGCTGACTCAGACAGAACTCCATTTATAGTGTGCGGCTTGTCTTGGCAGGGATCACGGATTCTTCTTGCATGGCAATCAATCTGTCAGCACCCCAAAGAACCACAGCGAGGATCCAACACATCAAGTCCTCAGCTAATCATCACAGAGAATGGATTTCACATGGCAGAGATTTTTCTGCTCATTAACCCTTGGCAAACAGAAAAGGTCTCAGAACAATTTTGCTGCTGAATTTGAATAAGCTTTGCTAACAATAATAAAAAAAAAAAACAGAAGAGCATTTTAATGTCCAAGAATCAAAATCTTTTATCTGAGGCTGAAGTTAAGCAAATGCAAGGATGACTAGAAAATGAGCAACTCTCTAATGAATATGTACCCCACAATTGGGAAATTGATGACATTATTTTCATCATTCTAGTATGTTCCATGGCAAAAAGGAGCAAACTAAATGTAAGACCTGAGAATGAACAATATAGAAAATTAAGTGGGTAATTAACACTAGCTATCCAGATGATGAGAACAGAAAAGGAAAGAGCAGAGGAAATATTCTCATTTCTTCAAAAACACATTCATACATACATACATGCATACAATTCAGGCAATCATGTGATATTTTGAAGGTATATCATACTATATGTGTAGGGGTTTTAATAAAATGTTATAAAGGTGATTTACAAAAATACAACAAGTACAACAAAATAACCAATCTTTATGCATTATATACTTTTATTGCTGATGTGATCAAACAACTTCATTTGTGGAAGCTAATTGTATGATGTTTTTTGCCAAAATACTATTTGCTCCAGTTTTTACTCGTTGGAATGACTGTTGTGTTTCCAAAGATTTTCTCACGAAAGTGGTTATACAAAGCTGCAATCACAGTTCTGCCTGTCTGAGACCCGTTTTTGTGTCTGCTACACTTTTTGTTCATCACTGGTTTAGAACTTCAGCTGTGCACTGACTTTTTTTTATTGAGTAGCTAGGAGGAGAGAGGTGATAGAAACCTTTAAATATTTACAGGGATTTAACAAAGTGCAAGAGCCAAGTTTATTTCAAAGGAGGAGAAATGTCAAACCAAGGGGTCACAATCTAAAACTAGAGGGTCAGAGGTTTAGATGTAATGTAAGGAAGTTTTACTTTGCAGAAAGGGTGGCAGATAAATAGAACAGCCTTACACAAGAAGTGGTAAAGGCTAATACAGTGAGGGAATTTAAACATGCGTGAATTTAAGGCAAGGCCAAGGACTGATTAACGTCTGAGTCTTTATATCAGGAGAAATGGGCAGACTAGACGGGCTGGATTCTTATCCGCTGTCAAATTCTGCCTTTCTATGTTTAATAATGTAATTTGCTGCTGTATCACAAATCCATTGTAGCACCTCTGGCTATTCCTGTGACTGTCCTCCTCCCACCTCCTAGACAAGCACATAGCGCTTGCCAAACTTTCATAATGCTCTAACACCAAAATTGTTAACTCTGAATTTTTTATGCCGCTGAACAGCATTAAATCAAGTTACGTGTTTTTTTGTTTTGACAGTAATTATATGAAGCATTAACCACTGGAACCAACTGTCATAGATAAATTATAGAGAAAACTGACAGATCCTCGTCCTGTTGATTCTCCTGTCAGGTTGCTATCTTCTTACATATATGTACACACACACATTTTTTTTTTGTTCGTCATGTAAATTTTCTGGTGTTGAAAGGTGTTTTCTTTCAGTGCTGCAAGAGAATAAGTATGTGTTACAGGAGGCCTGATCTTTGGTCCGTATTCTATTTCTATCTTTAGAACTTAGGCAATTATTTAGCACTCTTAAGGATGCATCGTACCCCCTACCTCTCACTTAGACCATTTCATTATCAAGCTTGTTTATTTTTCAATGTTGAAACTGTGGTACAGAGGTAAATAGACTGACCTAACTCAATCACACTTTACTGCACACCAGAAGGCAACCTCAAACGTTAACTTGTCTGCTTACTTAAAGCTGAGATGCTGTTAAAATGAGCAGAGTGCTGTCGAATTAGAAATTTTGAATTTCCCATTGAGCTGACTCAAGTTTTACCGAAAGACACCTCATTGAGTTGGTAGTCAAGTTTTTACATTGGTTTATTACAAGTTTGTGTAGCCGTTAATTCCTTCTCTTGTATTGCATTGATTTGTAAAGTGGTTGAGTTGACAGTTGACTCCAATGTACAGACAGGTTTCTCCCTTTCAGCTAGATCAGTTGAGTTGACCTTTAGAGGTGAGCAAGTGGCCTTTGCATGGCATGAATTTAGCCTGAACTCATGTCCATGGCACAAATTAAGCCAAGTGTGGCCACAACAGAACTAAAGTCAAGAGGACCAAAACCTGGCTGGGCCGAAACCATTTGATTTAGCTTCTAAATGCGGCCAAGCCAGGAGTTGGGGTTGAGCCTGGCCAGATCCAAGACCGATTCACCCACCAATAGTTGGCCTGGGAAATTTGACAAAATGTGGACTTTTGTGGACAAACCTTAGAATGTGAGGGTAGCATATTAACATTATTAGAACAATGAAAAAACACCATGCTTTCGTTTTGGAGATACTCATTACTCTGCACAGTATCTTCATCTCTTTAAAACTTTAAACTCTAATATTTCCAGTAGACAGAGGTATTAAATTTTTCACCTGATGTCAGGTTTAAGCAAATCTTTATTGCTCAAGCAGTCCCTTTACCTTCTATCACGCTCAACCTCCTAACTGAAAGTAAGCTTGCAAGTGTAGGACATCGCTATCATTATGTTTCAAGCTTTATTTGTGACATTTATTTGTAACATTAATGGCAACTTTGACATCTTATTAATAAACAACAGTTATAATACGAGGGCCATGTATGCCTGGTAACTTTTTTTAGCTACATAGAGCTCCAATTTACAATTTCCACCTCAACAATTATTAAAGATTAGCAGCACAAGACACTTAGTGTGACAATGTAGGAAACAGCAATAATTCACGCAATCCTCTTCTCAATAAGTACATCTTATATTCTGTGTTGGTGAGGATGGGTGCAAATTCATCACCTTTGGCATCAAGCAAAATGCATTCCAGATCTGGAGAAACCTTTACAGCCTCTTTCAATGGAGAAGGATTTTTGATCCCACATTCTCTATACTAATGGTGTCATGGTGGATGTACACTGTCTATATTCTAGGGGCAGTAATTAAGGAAAAACTCAAATAACAGTTACACAGATATGAAAAGCATTGGTCATGACTTTATAGCTTTAATTCACAAAGGGGGTAGTGGTTGCGCTTCAACAATATAAAATAGAAAAAAAGAACCATCGTGCTGCTTTTCTTTTTTTCTATTTTATATTGTTGAAGCGCAACCACTACCCCCTTTGTGAATTTCTACTATCAATCAAGCCAAGAAGAGGAAACCTTGGCAAGTGGGCTGCTGCTCTATTTTATGACCTTTTAAGGACTTTTAAGATTCTGTTTAATACGTTTTTAACAAAGAATTACCTTTAGAAAGTCCTGTCTAGCACTATTTCGACTTTATAGCTTTAACGTATACCTTCTGAACAGGAAATACTATTAGTTTTATCCAGGAAATACTATTAGTTTTATATTTTACATATAATATAATTCCATTTTGGAACAACATGCTTTCAGGGTGTTTCCAAGATTTTTCAAGGAAGCATATCGCCTTTTATGTGTGTATGTATATATATATATATATATATATATATATATATATATATATATATATATATATATATATATTATATATATATATATATATTATATATATATATATATTATATATAATCTTGTTCAGCATATTTATGGTTATCTACCCCTGTTGCATTTTTTCTGTCAGTTATTAAAGTGTTTAAATAATTATTTCTAAAACACTGCTTTCTATCATCCACAATTCTTTCTTTTTTTCTTTTTTTTTTTTCTTGAAAGTAATTCTCGTTTATGTTGAAATTAAGAGAACTAACCTGGCTTGCGTAGACGTAGGCTAAAATGGAGCTTTAGTTGGGGTGGGGACAAACACGGATGAAAATCTCCACATCCCAACTCAGACACAGACGGGCCCCGCCTGTCTCCAACAGTCGACCAAAAAAAAAAAAAAATGCAATGATTAAACAGGTTAAAAAAAACCTAGATCAGTCAGTCAGTTGAACAAGATCTTCCACATTGCAGAATTAGGTCTGCTAAGATGCCAACGGCGTTTACAAATGACAAAGCCAGCTTTATTTGTGTAACAACAAAACAATTGTTAGAATAATACATATAATTAGCATTATAAAATTAGAATAATTATAGTTTTCCTGTCTCCCCATCACTCTGAGGTTGCCATTTCTCATTGGAAGGTAGGGCTTTTCTGTGCAGAGCATAGATCATTGCGACGGGTGACAGAAAAAAATTCTTTACATGCTTATAAAAGGGTGTCAGGAGTGTGACTGATGGAGGAAGCCGATCGTCATGATAAGCATTGTCATATTATATCAACATTAAGTGAGCTGAATATCAAATAAAGGACTGTAGTGGTAGATCCTCTTGATATGATGTTTTTGTAAACAGCGACAACACAGACATTGACTTTATAGCTCCTTGGGTCGGAAAAAATTTGAGGATCCCCTGAACTCACCCATGATCTCCAATGTCCGCAAAAGCAGGACAGTACAGTGAGGCAACTATACAGGACAGTGCTTAAAGACTGCTAAAAGTTGCATTTAGTATGACCTGTTCTACCTGTCCTGCATGATTTGTTCTTCAATCATGGTATGGCTGAGTATGAGAAAGAACATGTAGTAGCAGTATACTAGTTTAACCTTTTCAGTACGCCAACCACGTATGAGATGGATGGTTGACAAAATACTCTTATACGTGGTGGCACACCTTAGCCCCACTTTCAGCAATTGTAAAAAAAAAAACCTTTTCTCAATATCCCGTCATTTGCAAGATGTAGATGGAAGACCATCAGCACTCCTGATGTGGTCAGTGACTGATAGGGAGCGTGTGCTGAAACAACAACAATAAAGATATGATCCCTGACTATGTGCAGGGAATGGTGCTTATCATAGCTGTGACTTTCCGTGGTAACAAAAACATATAAGGAAGAATTGTCAAATCATGGTTACAAAAATAAATGCATAAATTATGAACAGGGTTCATAAAGGTTATAAAGGGAGAGCTTCTGCTGTAGGAAGAGTTTGGCTGACTACAAATTCTCCCTCCCATTGGATCATACACAATACAGGGCCCTGTCCAATGTGTCTTATTTGGTCTAGGCCAGTTCAAACCTTCCTACTGATGCAACTCACTGGAATGGGTCCTTCAAAATGCACAGTCAGGTCGGTGAGTTGAAATATTCACAGATTTGTAAATAATAATATAACTGACTCTTGGGTGCAAGATTTACTAAAATGGAGAAACAGAGAGTGTCCGTCTGTGATTACTGATTATATACAAGGCCTTTAGGTATAGATGACCTGCAAATCTTTTAAATGATATGTTCCTCCTCTATACCTCAATAAAGCATTGGCTAGCATTTATCCCTTCTGCATTTACTCTATTCTGGAATTCCCTACCTCGTTTTGTCACTCACCCTAATTATTCTAACAACAATCATTAAAAATGTGTCTGTTCAGGGAAGTAAGCTAGCTTCCTATTACCAACAACCAGCACACTGAAATAAAGCATCCCACCAACATCACAATCTCCATGCCACCGAATTCTCCATATGTCCCTTGGTACAATCAAATCAGCCTCTCCTAATCAGTTCCTTAACTTCTATCTCATTCCCCATCATCGCCCTAATAGACTGATAGGGCTCTCTTGTACTTCCATACAGGTATGTCATGTGTTGATGACAATATTGTATATTGGCCGTTTTAACATTATTATTCCTCTTCGCTCTCCCCTCTTGTCATAGTGCTACAGTATCTACTGACACACTAAATAAAATGCAATATAATAATGTAATAATGAACTCATTGTTTAGCAGGGCACAAACAAGACCTTTTGAAAACATCATTTGTAGAAACTAAGTACTCTAGAATACATAAAAAACTTATTTTTATAGACCCTAATTTGATATTGTGCTGTGAATCTCAGAATAATAATCAACAGCAGAACAGTTATCTCCTAAATTTACCTTCAGATTAGCCTACTATCCCAGATAGGGATTAGTCCCACATGACTATACAATACTCAGGTAACTTTTTCTGGAATCAATAATAAAAAGGCAATCACGACTCAAACCGACAATAAAGTACATTTTTACCACTGTGTCTTTGGTGATTATGGTTCATGGTGATAGACAAGGACACTGCCATTGAGCTAAGGATCAATTTCTCCAAGTGCATTTAACCTTTTTCAGTCTTCCGCATACACGTTTGACCTTCAAAACTAAAATAGACAAGTATAATGTTAAACATTCGATCCCTGATGTACGAGCAATTTCCTTAGGCCACAGCTTTGCCTTGAGAAATAGAAACGTCTAATTTGACAGCAGATAGTAACCATTCGGCCCATCTCGTCTGCCCATTTGTCCCTGATGTAGAGACCTTAATCAGTCCTTGGTCTTGTCTTATATTCAGGATATCCCCGTTGTTTACTTTTCGTCACTGTATAAACCTTTACAGCTTCTGCTGTCCCACGTATCTACCAACCTCTGGTCTACAGTGCATACATGCAATGCAATGTCGGTGGAACAGCGAGAACAATATCTTTGCAGCATGATCTGAAAACCGAAACATACAACTGTCTTAAGAATTGTCAATTAATATGCAAAGGAAGTACTTCATAGATATCCTTCAGGCGATTTCTGCATTACATATGCACACTCTTTAGAATATATAGCTTTGATGTGCATTTTCGGTAATGCTAATCTTTCTTGTTATATATTGTTATATTATTTTTTCCTCCACTGACCCAACAGTCTTGAAGGGTTAATTTTACTTTGTAGCTCAGGGCACTGCAACTAGTTCTAGTTTTCACTCTTGTGGTGGAGACACATACTTTTATCATGACAGCGCTAATGGCAATTACATGTTAGCAATTAAACAAACAGCTCCTGTGCAAGGAACAAGCATTGCCCAAGGCCCACATCACCCCTAATAGTTAACCCATTCGTGTGTAGAATGGTGATTTACTGACCCACATGGAGTTTTTTATGCATATATTTTGAGAATCAGCCACTAAAAATCTAGAGCTACTAATTTAGGGGCTTGTGAGTTCAATTGAAACAAGGGTTTTACGTAAGGATCCACTATACAGCTCTTCCCAAGATCAACGAAGATGTAGTGAGTATAGATAGCATAGAACTTATTGAATGATCCATTGACTGAACCCTGACTACTAGAGATTTTGACTATGAATCAACTGCTTGCTTTTAAGCTATTCACCCATCTTTATTCTGACTGTCAGTGCCGTAGGAAGGGTGAGGCGAGTGAGGCACTCGCCTCGGGCACAGATGCGTGGGGGCGCACAGCCGCCCAATGAGCAGCTGCAGCCTCCAGGACTGGATGGGGAGATCACCCTTACCAGCCCAACATTTAGGAAACCATCTAAATGCATGGGCACTCTAGGCAGTTGCCCAGGGGCCCAGCGTTCTAGGGGCCCCATGGTGAGTTACATTGCTGCCAATGGGCAGTGTATGTATATATGCGTGTTAATGGGCAGGTGTGTGTAAAGGCAGTTTGTAGGGCAGTCGAGTGTAAAGGCAGTGTATGTGTATATGTGTGTTTATGGGTAGATGTGTGTAACGGCAGTGTATGTGTATATGGGCAGATGTGTGTGTAAAGGCAGTGTGTATGTGTATATGTGTGTTTATGGACAGGTGTGTGTAAAGACAGTATAAATAAAATAACCTCTGTAAAAAAAAAATAGCTGGGGGGGCACAATTTTCTATCCTTGCCTCGGGCACAATTTTCTATTCTTGCCTCGGACTGTGGCCTGTGGAGGCAGTCATTTTCCAGTTTTGTCCCCAAAAACAAGCAACCAGAATTAGTAGTACTAAGTTTCTTTTTTAGATGTTGTTAATGACTGATGATATTGTTCATAGTTGAGGTAACACACTACTAGAGTACAAAAATACATACAAAGCTGTGAAAATTGTGTTTTAATAACTTTTGTTAGCAGAAACATGGTTTTCAATACTCCACTTAAGTTTATACTAAAGTATTGAATTTTCCTATTAACAATAAACTTTGAAATCATCTAGATTTTTGTTATTAATGTAAAAAATGGAGCTAGAATTATAGCAAACATTATCAACTGATTTAACTTAATATACAAAATTGAGGTTAATTTAACCATATGTATACCATGTTATTTTAAGTAAATTAACCATTATACATGTTAAGTGCATAAGGTCTAGAGATCACACAGATCCTTTCTTCAGATGTGGTTAAACAGATAAGTGGTTAATCCCTTTTCATCTATCCTTTATTAATAGCTATCATAAAACGCAAAAATAAACAGAAAAATGACTTCAACAATGCTTTTATCTTCGGTTCAAGTGGAACAGTCAATTTACAGAACACCTTCCATGCAGTAAGTGATCCTCTTTTAGAATCCTCTGCACAAATAGGCAAATCCAGCATTGGAAGAAAGCATTGCATTATCATGACAGTGCTGGTGTTTATACTTGGCTAATTCCTTTCATTCATAGTGATATGTATGTCACACATCTAGAAAACAATCTATACTTAGCCAGTTCCATTTCCACCATTTACCCAATCCAGGTGGATTAACTATACACTGCTACTAAAAGGCCGTTTGTGACATAAGCCATAACTCAGAAAAATGAAATGGTTGGTGGGGATAAAAGTTGCCTTTTCAAAGGGAAACTTCAATTTTTTTCTCTGCAGGTGTCATATTTGTATAGTCAGTAGGGTACCTAGTGATGTGTTCTAAGTAGGTTTATATTATTTGATATAAAAAAAAACAATAACATTTACATTACGTTTTGCATGGGTGTCCCTTAGTCTGTTTTAACCAGTGTGATTTACATGAAGTCAATCCAATGTTCTCTACAGTTGTGTGTTGCCTTTCCTAGCCAATCTTCAGACACTAAGGGGTAGAATCTGCCCTTGCTGGTGTCAGGAATCCTGTATGCTTTCCCAGAGTATTGTCATAGATAAAGACATATGTTTCTATTTTTGAAACAGTAAGTGGCCTGTGAAAGGATGTTTAATGCCAATGCGTCATGTGTGATGTAGCCTCTGCCATGTTCTTGTTCTTTAACAGTCTAGCGAACTAGCTTCACAAGTAGTAATGGATAATATGTGGCATAGTGAGGTAAATGTGTGCATTCTACACTAATTGTTGTGAAGTATTGGCATGACTAATAATTAACTTGTTGCTGAGACAGGAAGTTTTTTTCGGTAGTGAATGTGTTTAGTAAGGTGGAGTCCCTTTAACACACTGTATGTAGTAACAGTAGATTTAACCGTCACAGTAGTAGTGCTGTGCACTTCCACTACATTCCGTGTGATGGGCTTTCCCATTTAATCATAGATACTTGGTATAAATGCGTAACACAGGAGGTTGGCAGAACGTGGTCAGCATAGGTTAATAGGTTACTCAGAGTTCTTCCTCTTCTGAGAAGTGGCTTCTTAAGAAGGCTGGGCTACCTGTGCGAGGAGGTGGGGCTACATGTGTGAGGAGGCGGGTTAGCTGTGCATAGAGGTGGGGCTAACAGATAGTCTTAAATAGGCAGGGAGGGTGTGTGGCCAAATACAGCTCCAATGCCTGGAAAAAGAGGACCTGAGGAAGATATTATCACTTGCATCCAGTCTGTGTTTATTGGACTTGATGGCTCATGATATACAATCTCTTATGTCTTGAAGATATCCAGATGGGTCACACTCCCAAAAACCATAAAGCACCATTCATTTCTTGGCGCAGTAGAAAGATTTGAAGAGTCAATTGCAGCCCATGAGGAAATTGGTGGACAGGAATTTAAAGGAAAGGTTTAATGTCCCTGAGAGCCCCACTAGAGAAGAATGCTTTTTAAATTACTCTGTGAGTACTTTAATATGCATTCTTCCAGAACAGGAAAAAAATTAAAAAAAAAATTTAAATGCATATAATAGCTAGAGTGCCCCTTTAAACTGCAAGGCTTTTTACTAAAACAGTGTTTGGGTTTGGCAAGACCTAAATTGGCCCTTGGTTCTGCCTTCTCCTATAGGCTTAGAAATCCTGTTGCTTTTCGTGCCCTACCAAATAGTTTTATTCTTAATAGATGGTGAACTGTAATGTAAAAGAATGATGCCCTTTAATGGGTTGTGTATATATTGGATGCTTAAAATGTATTCTACTTTCTCCTAGTAAGTTAGGCAGACTATTATTTAAATAGGGAGAAAACAGACCAGATATGTTTCCTATTTTTCTTTTTTGACTTTCCATCATTATCATTTAATTCAGTTTTTGTTATTTGAACACATAAAAATATGAACATAGAAGTGATCTTTTCTATAAAATACAATTTTCGAGAGAGTCATAAAATGTCAATCTAGACAATTAGAAAAAATATTGCACAAGAACATTTTGTTATAACGAAATATCAATAACAAAGATCCCAAGAGGATTACAAAGTTTAGAACTCCTGAAATTGATAGTACAGATCTTATTTTATAGGAACGTCATATTATATTGGATAATTGCAGCTAGAAGTTAATGAGATTGTTCATTTTCTACCGTAATCAAGTGCTGTTAAACTTGGGTTGAGGAATCAATGCTTTTAGAACTGACAAAGAATCTTCCTATGGAACTTAATATTACAGAAGAAAAAAATTAACAATTCCAAGCAGAAAATATGACTTCAATCAAACAAAGAATATGAAAAAAACATTACATGGATGATATTTTGAGACATTACAAATCCCTTTGCATTATAAATCTCTTTGAAGCAAGGCTGCTAGATAAACACAGATGGAAATAACATGCATTGGAATATGTTCCTATAATCAATGGATTCAATGTAATATTTATAAAAATTATCAACAAAATAAATTCCACTAGTATGGATATGTCCGTATGTATTGTTATATCAAACTGTAAAATAACATTTATATTTAACATAACGACAGGAGAATGCATTATGTCAATACAAGGTGTGTCCTATAAGTAATGTCTTTAAAGTTTTTTTTCATTATTTTTTATTATGTTATTTTAACCTCCCCCCCTTTTTTATTTCTGGATGGTCCTCTCATTTGCAAAAGAATTACAAGGTTCAGGTAGGTAACTACATTCCATTTTAATTGCTATTAACAAAGCTTAAAGCTTTACATGACTTTTTTCTTCTGCTTTTTTCTTAAATACCAATTGCCATTCCAGTGTTTTCTGACAACTCTTTCAATTAAACCCTATTTTTTTCTAAAACCATAAATAAATGACAATATTAAAAAAAGTAAAACTACATTACAGGGTCATATGTTTATTTGCTGGAAACGATCTAATTCAGTTCTAATTTTATTATATTTTCTTCTAACGTAATTAATGAAATACTATTTTCTAAAAGGTATTTTTTTAAGCCAACCTTCTAATTGGCAAATACATAAATAACAAAATTGTAACTATAATTAGCATATAAAAAGTAGAAATAATTCAAGTTAGGAAGTTTTACAAGTGAACGCAGACGAGTCTTTATACAATCATTTATTTATTAAAAAATAATACTTTAGTGATAACATGTGCTAATTTAAAACAGTGTCACAATACTGTGCATTATCTCTGATTGGTCTGTATTGCACTCATTGGGATAATTAGCTTAAGAACTCTTCGTTTTTCAGAAAAGGCAGGGTTTTTTCAGTAATCGATGTTTATGTTACATTCTTCTCTGAAAAGCTCACCGCGGAGCTCACTTTCTTAAATACAATTGAAAAAACCTCTCACCTAATGCATAAGTGTGTACATATTTATGCTCTTCTGTCACTGAAAGATAATCACACAGACAGTAGTCTGGATACTGTTAATTTATTTATGTATTTTTCTTAATAATACTCTTAGACAGAACATTGTTCTTTTCTTCTAGGTAATCTGTAACTGACAGATTAGACGGTGTATTTCCTGAATATAAGTAGGTTAAGAGCTTATTAGTCAGTTCACTGAGCCTTGAGTATTTGAAAGGAAAAGAAGACCAGACATTGATATAACAGTAGCGGGTGTGTACAAAAAATGGCAGCTTCAGTCATCCCCATCCATCATTGCTGTTTTTTTTCATTCAGTTTTAAAAAACAAAACTTAATTTTAGATAAAATTTGCTGGTTAAAAACTGCAAGCTTCCAAGACTGCTCAGGTCTCTTCTTATTACATAATACACCTGAAGAAAAGAAATAGAGAGTCTCGGAAGCATTCAATCAATTACATGTCAGTTAGCCAGTAAAGGTATCCTGCTTACTAAATCTATGCTCTCCTTTCCATAGCTAACACAACACAATTGACTTTACTTCAATGAAAGTAATTGTTGTTTCCTGCTCAGTCTTTGAGAGCTTAATTTCTGTCCAGAATCAGCTTGTAGCCCTAAAAAGAAAAAAACATATATTTTATTAAAATGCCCCAGAATCAGCTTGTAGCCCTAAAAAGAAAAAACATATATTTTATTAAAATGCACCAAGGTTTGTGGCAAAGTAGAAACCTATTTTTCTATTCCAGTGGGAAGGCTTGGAGATTTGGATCTATGGCTGGACCCTGACTGTGACCAAGGCTGTAGATACCTAGGACGCCTTACAGATTTTCTACCACTGTAGAAAGTATTGCAATTTCATCAATTCATTTCTGCCACTAATACAATTTCCATAGTCATCTATGGGATTATCTCATCCTCTTTCTCTATACCTTGTGTTTTTCTACGGTCATCTATGGGACCATCTCTTCCTCATTCTCTATACCCTGTGTCTTTCTGCTTATATAGGTAACTAAACAATAATCATTGTGCACCAATGCTTATTGGGCTATAAATTGTCAACAGTAGTGAGAATTCTCACCAGTGGTTTAAATGATCAGATACATTTTCCATTTAGTTTTAGGAATGTGGGACCTGATGCAGTAAACCTAACCTTGTAAGGATCAAAGGATTTATCCAATTGTGTCGCTCTGTATGAATATGATAAATATCTGCGTCAGAGACATATAATAAAATGTTTATACACAATACACTGGCAGCATCCCAATATCCACAAACCCTATGGTGATAACGTATTCTCACGCAAAATAAGAAAATCTGGTTATTTAGAACAGCCTAAGATCACAATCAAGTTTATACAGAAGATTCTCAGGCATTTGAAGATATGGAAGATAACTTTTCACTTTAAACTTAACCCCTTAAGGACAATGGGCGGTCCCTAAACCCATTGAAAACAATGCATTTTGAGCCCGTACATGTACGGGCTTTGTCATTAAGGGGTTAAGATATTACATTTTCCAGGCTTAAAAGGACTTTGCAGCCATATTTTAGTTTCAGACATAGATTGACTGGTAGGGTCATCAGTATTAAGTTTGGACCTTGGTAAAAGAAACTCATTTTTGTTCCAGTTAATATAGAGCTGAATATGTGTTTGATAATTTTTTTATTCTGATAATGGCGCCTTTGTTTTACAAAAAAATGTATCCTGTTCCAGGAGACTGATTTGTTGATGAAATGATATATATAACCTAATCATGGTCCCAATGCCCATATTAACCTACAGGTTAATGTTTAACTAAACCAAAAAAATCTATGTTGTTGAATAGGTTACATTTTGAGATGAAAAACAGAAACAAATATAATTTTTCCCAGTACCATTGTGACTCTATGTGGCCATGGAAATGTTTGGTTCCTGAGCACCACAACCTGGCAGTTAAGGTCAAGTGCGAGCAAAGTTACCGGCTTGCCTAGCCTGTATTTTACAGGTCGGCCTGTAAAAACGAGAACACAGAAAGGCCAACAACCATTAATTAAGGTGCTTATCATCTCTGCCGACGAGAACATCATTTTTCTCACTTCCAGGGAGCGTTTTACAAAAAGCATACACAGGAAGTGCTACATTCTAACTATAAATTTGTTTTATTACATATTTCACAATGTTAAACACAGTCGCTATTCCTGGCTTAATAAACGCAGGGCTGATTTTGTGTTTCATCAGTCTGCAATATTTTGGATCTATGCACATAAATACAAGCTTGATTTCCCCCCCCCATCAATCTGCAATATATTGTATATTTGTGCACACCATTTCTACATTGTCTATAAATACTAAAATAATTCCCACATCTTTATAAGACTTCCAGAAACATGTTTTGACACGACACCAGCTATTACTTAATTGCTCCCGCACATAGAGAGTTAAGGAGCCATTTTACCAATTATACAACAGCCCATTCAGCCATACCAAGCGCCATCGCCTGGCTCCCTTGCAGCTTTCCCCACATCATAAGCCAGAGATTAAGAAGACAGCCTTTGTTTCGTGACAAAGCAGAGACACGCCAAGGACTCACCCAGTTCTGTCTTTTCTTAGCTGGCTGGGTTAATTATGCTCTGGAAAGCCAGCTATTAGCTTCAGCTTGTGCCACCTACTAGGTTATGAGTCATCTAATTGATCTGTATTGTCGTCTGTGAGCTGTATGCTCTGCTGTTTGGAGGTATGATTGGGGAATAGAAGTAGAGACTGAGATGAAGGCTGATCCTGTAATTTCCAATTCCACCATTGTTAAGAATCTTGATTGTTTAAAGCAATAAATAATAATTTGCACTGCAATCATTGGCATCAATCAAACTGCAGATAAATATTTAATGTCACTAGCTTTTCCAGGCATGTATTCGATGAATTCAATAAGTAATTGTTGTTTGGTTAATACAAACTTCTAGACAATACAAATATGGTATTTAATGTTTTGAATAAACCCTGAATTATGTTAAGCTCAAATCTTCTTTTAGTGTTCTGCCCCAGTGATGCTACTTTAAGAGTCTTTAGTTGAATGTCATACCTTTTTATTGGGTCAACTTGGCAAAAGATATAGAGCCACATGAGCTTTTGGGACTTCAGAGGTCTTCTTTAAATGTCTTTTTCCTGATCCTCAACTAGTCATTGAAAAGTGAAGTAGGTAATATTAAGAAGATAGAACAGGTTGGTTTCTTCCATATAACTTTGGTTTTTGATTTGTTATATTTTAGACAAAGCACAGTTCTTGAATTAATAATAAAACTGAATTACAAGTAATAATAATAATAATAATAAAAGGCTTAAGCAGATTATTTTATAAAGCGCAATTATGGGTAAAATGTATATTTGCTCTTTTCTGTCAGACTCTTTCCTACTTATTTTAACTTTATTGTTCACTTAAAACCCACCTATTAAAGTACATACAATCTACCATCAGCCTTTACCTTGAAGAAACGGTACGTCCTCCCCTCCTTTAAGAGTTCCTGGCCAGTGACTTCTCCACATCGCTGTTGCCACAATGAAATCATCCTCACCCAAGCAATCCCCTCTCCTTCTGTTTCATTCTGATATCTTTCTAATTAAAATAAGATTCTAACTTAAGATCAGGGCCCTCTTCTCTTTCTGTGTGATTATGTCGTAATGTATGTTAATGCCATTATCAATTTTAATGTTATTGTTTATTTTCACTGTCCTCTACTGTAATGGAGCTACAAAATATGCCGGTGTTCTATAAATAAAATGTAATGAAAAAAAAGTCCACTTTTAACATCTTCCTGCTAGGATTGTTTCTTTTAAATAAACACAATAAAAGCCCATTTTTGTTCCTCAGATTAGGCCATAGAAAAGTTTGCAGGCCACGTGGACTTGTAGTTAGGCGTGGTCGTGGTAGGATAAACAACTTTTGAGATTGAAATGTCTAAGAACCCCATGACCCAGAAATGGTCATAGAACTACTGAGTTTAGAAGAATAACCTAAGTAACCCGAGCCAGGCCAAATACACCAGTGTCAATTGGAAGGCTTGTGAAAAACCTGCGCTTAAGAAAATAGCCATTGCACAGAATGATACTCCTGCTATTGATGCTCCAGTTTCTTTAGTGAGTAACGTCATTGTGATACATAAGTTTGGTTGTGCAATCATTCCTTTCTGCTTAGCCTGTTGGTAAATAACATTCAGTCCAGTAATGCAAACTGCTGCAGTCATCTTTTACAATGCGAGTGACCTGTGTTGTATTTTTTTAAGGGGAACTCCTTTTTTTTCTGTATGTGGCATATTAATTCTGTCAGTATAGTCCTTAGCACTATATGATAAGTAGGTTTTTGGACACTTAAGGGCAGAAATTGCTGAGCAGATGTCAGACGCGCTGTATGTGATGCCACATCATTGTTGCAAATACAGATGCATTCTTCTATCTTTGCGACAATATATGGTTTGTGTAATGGACATTTTGCCATATGCAGCATCAATATTTACGATAATATATTGCGTGCTGTATCACGTGTGATGCAATGTGTGCCATGTTCTTATCTCCAAGAGGCTTCCAAACCATGAGAACTAGTTTCAAAAACAGCAGACGATCATGGGTGAGTAAACCAGAATCATTTATAAAATATATATTATATATATATATATATATGTTCCTTACAACCATGGGACAATAAAAAAGAATATAAAGGTATGGTGGGAATTAAGCAACAGTACTGTATCAACATACAACCACGACAGTTTACGTATAATTATCATTCATAACAATTTATATAGCTCTATGATTTGGAACATTTAAAATGGTATAAATGCCAGTAAATTGAGGAAAATATTACGTATGGAGGATTTTAGGCTTAGGTCTTTGATTCTGCCAACGTGCATGCATTTTGACTATGATGTCTAAAGTCTCTACCAAAGTACCACCATGAACTTTGATGAAACTCTTAACTGATGAAATTTGACTTTGAAATGTCAAACCATAGGTTAAAACATAGGCCAATGTTGCTATATCCCTGAATAATGGCAGTGTTGGAGGTACATGTTTTAAGAACACTGTGGATATCAGTGATGGCTTCAATGGATGTTTAGCACATTCCTCTTTGATTTTGCAATTAGACTGCGAGCTCTTCAGTCCAGAGACCTCCCTTTTGACATATTTGTACCCATTATACCCTATTTATAATTTATAATGCATTATTGTATTGTAAAGCACATATATACAGACATACATTTCTCCGGTATTTAACAGCTAATAGCTTCACGATTCAGCTGTATGGGAAAACTGGATCTATTTATTTTTTTTACTGCCATCCTATTCAGTGACAATTTCATTAATCAGAGTGCAATCATAGGATCATTAAGGATCACATTGAATGCAGAACCTTAGCAGCTAGCTCTTTCCTAACCGGGATTGTGAAACTTGCTAAGTTTTGGAAGCATGTGTATGTGCCAAGGTACTGTCTGCCACTATGAGTTGCAATATCCCTGTAACAGCAAGTTGTCTGTCTTCTCAGTCAGTTGCATCAGTTTGTAAATCTTTTTTACAATGTTCCCATTAAATGCTTTCGGAAAAAAAAAAGAGAGGCTACTTGGAAATACAATAACAGAACGTGGGTGGATTTAGAAAGGGAATCCATAAATATCCTTCAAAAGCTGAGATTTTATTGCTTGCAAATGTTTAATATTGCCAGGCTGGCGGAAGTAAACATAAAACAAAACCAGAAATTTATACCTTCAGGGTGAAAATAAAAAGAGAAAAGATTCATCCCTAGGTTTAAAATATTAGCTAAAATGTTATTTTTATAAAGGTCTTAGCAAATCAACGTGTACATTTCCAAAGACAAGAAAACTGTGAAGGGTTGTTTCCCGACCACGGAGTGGCTCTGTTTCCATTCGCTACAATAAGGAAGAATGTTTTCGAGTCTGAGTGAAGTTGAGGTGGGCCAAATGGCATAAGGTAAGCCAGCTCATACCTGTAGCTACCGCTTAGCCATGAGAAAAGGAAAGAAGGAGAAGTGGAGAGTGAAACAAAGATGTATGGGTCGGATGGCCGACAGCGATGGAGGGAGCAGCCGAAAGTGGAATTAATGCTCCTGAACCACTCTCATGGTTACAAACCAATTCATCTGTCTTTTAAATTATCCAGAACTGTACATCTGAGAACCTTTATGTTGGGTTACTTTTTAACCCCTAATGACAAAGCCCATACATGTACGGGTTCAAAATGCATTGTTTTCAATGGGTTTAGGGACCGCCCATTGTCCTTAAGGGGTTAATATTAAAATGGCGTGAGTCTTTACTGTTCCCTAAAAGCTAAATCCAATTTCCTTGGATATATAAGAGATACCTCCCCCACCATGGCATTATATTGGCCCCATATTTTCTATGCAGAAAAAAGCATTTTATAGGGTGTTTGTGGGCTCACTTTTTATCCATATCAGTGCAATATCAGAAAGGATGCAACAATTTTATCCCCCAAGCAATGGATATAATGCAAGTTGCTAGAAGCAGATTATATTTCTTTCAAAAGATAGACGTTCAGCTGTATTTTACAACACCTTATGGTCCCTTTTACATAAAATGTATGGTATTTGTGTATCTCTGTATTGTTCATTTATGCATTGTTAATATCGGCTGCACCTGCATAGTGCGCACATATGCCGCAGGGTGCAAAAGTACTTACCATCTATGTATCATCAGTATGTTTCAATCAATATTATCTTCTCTCTAGCATAAGACACCTACTGTATCCTCTTCTGGTTATGATCTTAACTAGCTGAAGACACCACTATATCACAACTAATAAATTATATTATTTAAAATAATCCACTATTTTTTTTAAATGTATATATATATATTGCTATTTATGCAAATGTATTTACCCCCACAGATGAGTTCTTCACTTGTTCTGATACAATAGGGTATCCTGAATTGGATGTTCTATAAAGAGTTATGGTGTCAATGTTCCCATGAGTTAAGCCAGTAGGTTACTGTCAACGTTCTACAGGAGATTATTATATTCATTTGAAGCTAAAATGTCAGTGGGAAGTCACTTTAGCTCTAAATATGGTTAAAATATAGAAAAGAACTTTGCTGAAGTCAACAACCATCATTTATCAAACATGAGCCCTCTAAATGACAAGCATTTGTCAGCTTTCCATTATTTTATAGTGTGCTTAAAGCCCTACATACTGGTCCTTGAGAAGACACAATCTATAGTAGTTAGCCTTTTACTGGGCACAACATAGTAATAGAGAACACTTTAGAGTGATTTAAACTTTCAAGCCCTCAGAGGTCACTTCTGATGTGATATCTGAAGACAAGACCTTTGAGTTCTTCAGTGGTTATATAACTGCATCATATTGTATGAATATGTTGGCCATCTCATATGTAACCCAATATATAATACTCTAGATTTATACTTTTAAGTGTGTGCAATTCAATTATTCAATTTAGAATATTCAACAAAAAAGGCTTACATACAACAATAAACTTGGGCCCCCAAGAGTATTTGGGCCCAAGTTTGAGATCTTTAGAAATCCAAGTGACAGATGGCTTGGTCTTCAAGCAGTGTCAGTAGGCTGAAAAGCTGGGCTGGGAGTTAGATTTTAACAATCTGGAGGATAAGGGTTACCCAACTCCAAGAGAAGTTTGATCCTTTCATTTTATTTTGTCTATTGTAAAGTGTCATGTGATTTATGGTAAATATTAAGAAATATTTTATTGGCAAAAACATGTGGTCTTTCATACTATAAGGAGCTTGATTGCAATAGCAAAAGCTATTTAAAAAAGGCAACAAGCCATTTTAATCTTTTAAAAAATAGACTTTTTTTTAGATATGCACCCACCAAATACAGAAAAACTGAATTTGCAAGCACTTGCAAGCATTTACAATACTGTTAATAACATAAGGCTTGTTTATGGAATTCAATAAGTATATTCGGTTTTTTTGCAGTTTACACATGGGACTTTCCACTTAAACGGCTCCTGGAGCAATGATACCCTAAAAGGTTTGGTAATTACAAGTTATGCCAGTGAGCAGTGGTTAGAGAAATTGAAGGTGAAAGAAAGCCTTTTAGCAATGAAACCAAATTAATATGTAATACGCTGTGCAGGTGCTAAACATTTAATAATATGCACTTTGAGAAAGTCACAGTTTTCCACAATAACGTTAAAATATGTTTTACAAACTCAGTGAACACCCATCTTTCCACTGCTTGTGATGAGTCGAAAGACATAGACAATATTTATATATATATATATATAATTTGAATAAAATGTAAAAAAAAATCTGGGTGGATCAATTTCTTTCTCATTGTGTGCTTTTAATAATAAACTATTTATGCATATTAAAGGGAAACTCCCACCATGAACATATATGTCCCCCAGTTCTTGTCCTGTTATAAGGAATATATATATATATATATATATATATATGTATATATATATTTGTTGCAAAGAGTCTCAGAAATTGAATTCTCTTGAGTATTAAAACATGGCAACAATTGTGTCACACATCTTAAATCCTTAATTGCAAATTCTTAATAACTTTTAATAACTTAATAACTTAACATAATTTTTTTAAAACTTTTTTTCTGCATTTGTCTAAAGCTAAAAAAAAAAGCTAATTGATAATTCTTCTCTGTACAGTAGATTATAATATCACAAGAGCAGGGACCTCTTTATCTTCTGTAACTAATATGTATTAACATACTGTGTTAATGATATTGTCAATTTTGTATATTATCAATTGTTAATTTTGACACCCCCTATTGCAGGGGCGTCCAACCGATCTTACGCGAGCCGCACCTCAAGCCCTGCTACTTACTTGTGGGAGGGACTTCTGGACTGCACACAGAGGAAGCGGAGTTCACGTGACATCCTACTTCCTCTGTGGTTTAGCAGAGAAGGCAGAGGGAGGCTGCGCCCCCTGCTGAAGTCTGTAAGCGGCATCGAGGAGCTGCCTTGCAGGTAAGGAGGTGGGGAGGGTGTTTGAATGAGTGTGTGTGATTGAGGGAATGAATCTGTGAATGAATGATTATATGAATAAATGAGTGTGTGTGTGTGTGATAGCATGGATGTGTAAGTGCTGGAACCTAGGCATGATGAGACTGTGATTGCTGTTAGCAATCACACTCCAACATGCCAAGTCAGCCAGTACATGCTGAAACCTGGCCAGCTGCCCCCCTTGTGTATTGATGCTGCCAGCAGTATGGGGTCTGCACTTACAGCCACCCTGTACCAGCATGTACTGGCTGACTTGGCATGATAGGAGTGTGATTGCTAACAGCAATCACAGTCCCATAATGCCTAGGTTCCAGTATTTACTGGATGGATGTGTAAGTGCTGGAACCTAGGCACGATGGGACTGTGACTACTGTTAGCAATCACACTCCTATCATGCCAAGTCAGCCAGTACATGCTGAAACCTAGCTAGCTGCCCCCCTTGTGTAGTGATGCTGCCAGCAGTATGGGGTCTGCACATCACTTACAGCCACCCTGTACCAGCATGTACTGGCTGACTTGGCATGATAGGAGTGTGATTGCTAACAGCAATCACAGCGAGCACAGTCCCATCATGCCTAGGTACCAGCATTTACTGGTTGCCTGGGTTGCCAGCATTTACTGGTTGCCAAGTCATATTGCTAATTTTGTCCAATTGTGTGTTACCTACTTTTATTAAAAATGTGAGTTTTTATTATTATTTTTAAAGGTGGGGGTCATTTTCAGTTTTGGCTAAGTGAACCCTGAATGTTTTGGTCCAGAATTTTCATTTTAGTTCATCCCTAGAATAAATCTAGGGAATCCTGAATTTGCAGTCGCAAAACTTTCTAGGCCCAGAAATCAGTGAGAGGAAGAGTAAAGGTTTTGTGTTATTTACCTTATTTTAATCTGCATATTTTATTAAAGGCCATATTTTTTGTCACAGTGAAAAATGAGTGCGGCCCTCGCACGTATACAATTCTGATGAAGTGGCCCACTGCAGAAAAAACTTGGACACCCCTGCCCTATTGTAATAGTGCTGCAGAATCTGCAGGTGCTTTATGTGTACTTTGTGTTACTCTCTATTTATGAATTGTACAAATACATGTTACAAATTGTCTGCTGTTACTTTGTGACAGACTAATTTTAGCACAACAATTCTGTCTGATAGCTTAACGTCATATCAAGATCGTCAACTCCTAAAGATTCTTTAAGGTACAGAACACACATTCTGTTGCTATTCAGCGACTACTCCTTGTCTTGTTGACTAGATGGGGGATTATACAGCAAATTTCTCCTCCTCTAACCACTATATGACTGTCAACATGTCAAGGTCTTTATGTGTGTGTCAGACAAGTTAATCATTATTGCTGTCTGCATTTGTAGGAAGTATACTGACATTTACACAGCCTGTCATTCATTAATGTAGATCTAAAACCGAGAATAAAGATAATATATTTGCTAGTGTTGTTCGAGTCAAAAAGGTGATAAAGAAGAAGGGAAAAAAAGTGGAAAGTGGAAATTATTCTGCAGGGCCCTCAGTAATACTATGTATTCATGGAAAGCAAAATAGGATGTAAAATAAATACTTAAACAGTGATAATATTGATCCGGGATCTGGGAATTAAAACATTCTAAAAAATCTATTTAGTGTAATTGTTTACAAGCATTTGCATAGCAAGAGTATTTAACAGCGGAAATCACAAAACATTCAACCCATTTTTTGGCAAGCCCCGATATCAGCTGTTGCCACTATTTCAGCCATTTCTGTCCCCAGAAACAGAGCGGTGAAGGGTTAAGCATGGATGGTATACTGCATATCAGGTGGAGAGGTGCAGGCTTGCAAGTACACAGGCAGTGAGAAATAGTATATACACCTCATGAATCTAATGTCCCGGAGGGACAATATATAAAACTACCCTGTACCGAAACGCTTGTTGTATATTTCCAGATGAAAGACCTGAAGCTGAGTTGCCATGGCTACTGTAGAAATTTTCATCGACTGATTTTTATATGGAAAACTGTAATTTTCTTATGCCTAAGCAAGTTAATATTATGTTCATACCTAGCTTGGTCCAGTGCTATTCGGTGTGTCTTCAAAACAATTTAACTCATGCAAATACATTGGCACGACCCTCAGGTCCTCTTTCTGCTCTCGCTGAAGGATTTCATCCTGTCTCTCCATTTGCTCTATAGTCTCAGTGGCATTTTGTCCTTTCGCAGCAAATTAGTTGCCTTATCGACCTGCTATGTTTGTACTCAAATCTCAAGGGCTGTCGTACCATATTAGAACAAGTGCTACAATATATTATACCTAAGGCCAAGTATAGTACAAACTCCTTGCCCTTTGGTAACCCTTTTCTAATAAAACACACTAACTCTTTCTGTACCTCAATGGTTCACCTGCAATCACTATATATTATTGTGCACTCATCTTCAGACATACCAGGCGCCTGGCGGTCTCATACAACCCAAATCAACAAGGATTTTTGCCACCTTGTCTTGTTAAAGAGTATTTCTAGATAATGGTGTATTTAATTGCGTCTATTATAATGACTGCTCAAGACACAACGTCAAGTAAAGTGGTTGTGTGATTATTGTGGTATTATTCAGAGCAGATCTCTATTAATCCTATATAAATCACTCCTGTTGTGGTGCTTCAGTCAGGCGAGGGCTGAGTTGGCAATATATAAGAAAAAGGGATTGGCTAATGCAAGATGTGGTTTGTGCAGTTCTATTTCTATAAACAAGACTTTGACTTTCTATCAGTTCACAGTGACAGAAATAGCTCTGTTTGACAGCTGAGAATATATATATTATTACATAACACAGTGCATGCAAGCTTGGGTGACAACCCCTCAGAGGGACAGGAGTGTTCACTTAGGGAATAGTGGGGTGTTTTTTTTACCTACAGCACTCTCCATCAATGGACAATGTAGACTGTGATCTGAGGACTTGCAAATCAGAGGATCGTCATAAAAACATAAAAAAAACATTGGCAAAGGGAGGGTGTAGGGTTAATGGCTTATCAGCTCTGAACTGCATTAGGCTAAAATAGAAGACCTTACTGGTCAGATACACTATATGCACAACAGTATTGGGGCATCTGACCATTACATCAACAGGGACTTTGAGGACATCACATTCTAAATCCATAGACATTAACATATAGTTGGTCCCCCCTTTGCAGCTATAACAGCTTCCACTCTTCTGGGAAGGCTTTTCACAAGATTTTGGAGTGTTTCTGTGGATATTTTTGCCCATTCATCCAGGGCAAAAATTGTTAGGTCAGGCACTGAGGTTGGAGGAGAAAGCCTGGCTCGCAGTCTCCAGTTCATCCCAAAGGTGTTCAATGGGGTTGAGGTCAGGGCTCTGTGCGGGCCAGTCAAGTTCTTCAACACCAAACTCTTCCAACCCAAGCTTTATGGACCTTGTTTTGTGCACTGGGGCACGGTCATGCTGGAATAGAAAAGGGCCTTCCTCAAACTGTTCCCACAAAGTTGGAAGCATAACATTGTCCAAACTGCCTTGGTATATCCCTTTCAACATATTAATGTCTTTATATTTAGAATTCAGTGTCATAAAAGTCCCTGTGTAATGGTCATGTGTCCCAATACTTTTGTCCGTGTATCTGAATCTTATGATACATAAATGAACTTGGGCTTATTTCTATATCAGGAGGTTATAAGAAATATCTGCAGCTCAGTCTATGAAGATTCCACCTCAGAAGCAACCATTTACATAAAAATACCCCTTGGATACTACCAATGTTTGTCTGATCA
This sequence comes from Spea bombifrons, assembly GCF_027358695.1. Taxonomy (NCBI): domain Eukaryota; kingdom Metazoa; phylum Chordata; class Amphibia; order Anura; family Pelobatidae; genus Spea; species Spea bombifrons. The sequence goes on from NC_071088.1 coordinate 118,383,675, forward strand.
TGTCTTACTGTCACTGAGAAACTCTTTATGTTATTTTTTGCGTTGTGAGGGTAGGAGCTTAAAAAAATCTTAATACCCAGACAAGGCCTCAAGGTAGCACAGACCTAGATGAACTTTCTTAATATGTGTTGAGACAGAACTAACGAATAACAAATGTAAAAATAAAAATATTATACGTGCTTGCTAGAAAAAATCTTTTGGCCCTTTTTTTGCATCATGAAGTGCGGTAATTTCAATCCAAGGTAAAAAAAAAATAAAGGTGTAAATCTTACCTTATATAGTTCAAAGTCATTCACATATTCTGTAAAGGGAAACTGTCACCTTCACAGCTTTACCAACACTTTGCTCGTTTATCCCAACTACTTATCATGGTCCGAAGTCAGAAGAAATAGATTTATCCCTGGCATTGTGCAGGTTGCCAAGGACCATCCCGGGTCGTTAGGATAAACAATTGAATTATTTAAAGTGGACCTGTCTTTTTTTGGTTAACTGGCGAAATTGAAGTCAGAAAGTTTCCGGAGGGTGGTGTCCCCTCTTCAACCTCTCACCTGCCCCCAGGTGCCAATGCTACTTAGAATTGTTTTGGAGTAATTCAGCAAATACTTATCTCAGGAACGATGAGACCTGTTTCTAAAGCCAAAGGCAAAACTAGCATTATCACATGAGTTTTCTGTCCTGAGGTTCCTTACTGTCTTCTACTCCCGCCCTTAAAAAGGCCTTTACCATATTAACAACAAGAAAGTGATACATGAATGGAGGAATCACTCTTCAGACCCTGAAAACTGGAATAAAATACAATGAAAGACAAAAGAGGAAAAAGCACAAGAACCATAGACTATCGCTGTAGAAAACCACTAGAACCTTTAAGATCATTTAGAGAAGGAACTGCAGGACTGATAGGCTTTGCTACTATCATAACTGCTTAGTATTTAATTATATCTTAAAGTGTAATTCGTTAGGGAGTGAGTCTTTTGGACATTTCATCTTAAATCACTCATGGTTTGCTAGAAGACCTGTAATTTATTTATGTAGGTAGATGTGCATCATTTAATAATGTGTGTTTCGTGATGGCTCAAAATATGTCCCGTAGTTAATTATATAGATAAAACATGTAACCATACTGGCATGGCTCCTTTTTTTTTATATAAGTGTGCCTTTATTTGAAAGCCACAGTTATTTTGAAATAACTACTTATTCCATTCATGATTCGAAGACGGTTCTCAAAATATTGGTACTCAATATCAGGAATTTTAATAGTGATAAAATTCTTTAGGTATATTAAACATAAAACCATAGAATCTGACAGAATAAAAGAACCATTCAGCCCGTCTATTCAGATGGCCTTCCAATCAATCCAATCTGACAGTCTAAAAGAAGATAAAATAAAGTGCAAAAAAGGAGAGTCACCCTCATATCCATCATGTCCACAAGTAGTTATAGCTAATAATTGTCCAATTTACATTAAATATTATCAAACAAATCTTGAGCTTGGTTGAGTGCACCTCACACTGTATATTTTCCCTACGTGTTCCCTTTAACATGATCAATTATACCTGATTATACTATTAATAATTATGACACGTGGAACCAGAGGAGAAAATCACCCCTGTTAAACATTTGCAAATAAGAAAAGATTTATTCCACAGATGTCACAGTTGGAATTAAGAAATGAATGACAAATAAAAAAAATAGAATAAAGATGCCAAAGAAAAGGCTAAGAGGGCTTCAACCCCCAGCACATAATTTATTTCTGAATAATTAAGATAAAGTGGTTTTGAATGTATATTTACTTGAACAAATACAATATGTACTGTAAAAGTGCAATAGAGAATGGGTAAAGATTTCCTAGTTTTGCACAGGATGTTTGTCATGTATGCGGGGGTCTTTTATAGAAGCTTATTATTATTTTATTTTATATAAAGTGATTCAATGGCTGGGTATGTGAGACCAGCTGTTTCATCCTAAATTTAGAGAACTTTTTGCAGAGTTGCTGTATGAAAGTCACCATGTGACCTTCTACTCCATAAGTACGCTATCTGACCAAACGTATGTGGACATCCTTCCCAATTATTGAGTTTAGGTGTTTCAGTCACACCCATTGCTAACAGGTGTAAAAAAGCAGGCACAAAGGCAGCCATCTCCATAGACGAACGTTGGCAGTAGAATGGGTTGTACTGAAGAGCTCAGTGACTTTAAATGTGACATTGTCATAAGATGCTACCTTTGCCACAAGCCATTTCATAAACGTTCTGCCCTGCTAGATCTTCCCGGTCCACTGTTGGTGCTATTATTGTGGAGTGGAAGAGAAAAAAACAGTGGAGCCACAAAGCTGTAGGGCACACATACACACACAGAGTCAAGCTGCTGAGTGATGAAGTGTGAGGCGTTACTCACCACAGAGTTCCAAACAGGCAAGATCATCACAAGCACTGTGCATCAGGAACTTCATGGAACTTTTCTTGGCCGAGCAGCTGCACACAAGTGAAAATCACTATGTGCAATGCCAAGTGTCAGTTGGAGTGGTATAAAGTACATCACCACTGGACTCTGGAGAAGTGGAAATGTTCTCTGGAGTGATGAATCGTGAGTCACTTCAATCTGGAAGTCTGATAGATGAATCTGGGTTTGGCAGATGTCAGAATGCATAGTGCCTCTTAGTTCCAGTGAAGGGTAATATTAATAATGAAGCATACAAAGACATTTTACATGATTGTATGCTTACAACTTTGTGGGAACAGTTTGGGGAAGGTCCTTCTTTGTTCCAGAGTGGCTGTGTCCCAGAGCACAAAGCAAGGTCCATAAAGATATGGTTGAATGAGCTTGGTTTGGAGAAACTTGAAAGGCTTGTACAAAGCCTTAACTGCATTGAACACCTAGGCAACTCCATTTTAATCCCCATGATTTTGGAATGGATGCTCAACAAGGTGATATAAGTGTGATGTTCCACATACTTTTAGTCATATAGTCATACCTGGTAACTTCCAGGCTACGGCTCCCAAGAGCATGCCATCTTTGGGCACATTGATGTTGGTGTGCAGACCTGACAACATCTACGGGGGTACAAGGGGAAATGGCCATAGGAGGGGGACTGGGTATGTCTAAATGCCATCCTGCAATCCAGAGATATCAGGCTGTGACCCGGTGTTTCACCCAGAGTCTCCAGGTGAAACACGGAGAGTTCCCAGGTACGCTTATAGTGTATAAGCCTTAGTAATTGTTAAGGAAGCTTTGCAAAAAATACGCTTTGACCTTATTTAGCATGATTTATTTGACATTACGGTGAGTTCTATACAGTTAGGCATTATCTGGAGAAAGCTTGATTCAGTGATTATAAAATATAAGCATAGCACATCTCCCACTGTCGTAGGGTTTTGCCTCTACTGTTGTTAACAGGGGGTGGTGGCTATGGTTGATAAGTCGACATACATAGGCTGAAGAAGCCATCAGTCCATCTAGTTTGACCATGTTTGATACCTCACAATATTACTTCATTGTTTTTTAAGATACTGTTATGAGCATCAAAACAAGACTAAATGAGCAGTCTGTGGCAGTAATTAGGAAAGTACAGCAATGGGTGTTAGGCGTGCAAGGTGGAGTTGTCTGGTCATGTTTTGCACAATAAAGACAAAGCGCTTTCTTAGAAAATGACTGGGGTGGAGAAAAAATACTTAACTTTTGAGTAGCATTACCCTTCCGGCTGTCATTTCTTTAATATATAGTATAAAGTTAGATAATAATGCTATAATTTCAAAATAATTTTCTATGTGAAAAAAAAACGATATATTTGTTGCTTTTTAATATAAGAGGATCTATAATATGGTGCTTTTCATTAATATTATACCTCCAGGGTGTAGGACTTCAATAATTGGAATTCTGTATTCGAATTGTAATTACATTGCCCTCAAGACTCAGTGATTCATATGGAACATTTTACCCAAATTCTTATTTTATTCCATGACCAGATATCCATATGCACTGTGACATTTTTGGCAGGCTTAAAATATAATAATCATTTCAGATATGACATTTTCTGGCGCGCTTCCTCTCTCTTACAAGCCTGAAAAATATAAAAGATTTTTGAAGATTTATTTTTAAAATGTATCCTTAATTAGTTGCTTTATTTGCCCTAGGGTGCCATTTTCTAAAACCCATCATCAGTTTTGAGTTCAGAAGCTGCCAGAAACACAGGCAGCTATACATATATTTATCTTGTCTGAAGACTGTCTCTTCTCACCCATCCCTTCAACGCCCACTTGCAGGGTAGTTTTTACTTCAGTTCTTTCTTCCGAATGCTTCTGAACCTAGTCAAACTGTGCCAAATTCTTCTATTTCCTAAACTACTGCATGCACATAATGCTAATTATAAAAGTGCATTAAAGTATATGATGCCATTTACAGACTTCATTTGTTTAAAGAATAAAATTCTTTGTCCATTTTAGCGATCAAGATCCTTTCAATTTTAGTTTTCTCAACTCTTCCGTTTCCTAATCTATAGCATTTCCACTGCACTGTATATGTATATAAGAAAACTGTACAAACATATACATTTTACATTTGCTCCCTTACGTCTAATGTATTTTGGCTGCCACAAAACCAAGGGACAGATCACCCACTGTGCTACCCATTAATGGACCAGTTATCTGGGAGGTCTCTCATCTCCCCAAACAGCCCATTAATGATAAGGAGTACTGTGTGAAGCAGGCACAGCCTCCATAGGGTGCAGTATGGGTGCTGTTTGCCTTGTTTGACATGGAACATCAGAATCGTACCTGGGAACTCTCCGTGTTTGACCTGAAGATCTCCGGGTTAAGACCCGAATCCTCCTGGTCGCGGGAGCGGGGTCTTGACACAGCCACACTCCCGGCCCATTTTTCCCTTTAAATGGGGGTGTTTCCCACTGACATCAGTCACAGTTTCCCTTTTGGAAGACTTTTCCCTGCTCAAACACCACAATGAGCTGACTTGGCAATGCTAATAAAGTCTTTCTCTATAGACTTTCAGTAGTCAGAGAGTCCAGTTGGTTGATTAAATCTGAGCCATTGTATTGTTCACCACAGGTAGTATGAGAAAGAGTGTAGATTGTGCTAAGGTCACAGAACCAGAACACATACAAATGGCTAATATTCCTCTGTGTGAAAAATCTGTTTTTTTTCAAAAAATATATATTTCTTCTAATACTAGTGATATACTGACATTTCTTTTGAGTGCAAATCTGGTAGGGGTGATGAGGGAGAAGAAAGGACTGTGGCTTGATAATAGTTATTTTGTTGATAGTTGTCACGTCTGCAATACAGCAGAGGATCCTCGCTGCAGAAATTGGGAAGGCGCCTCCTGGCGGAGGTGGAGAGCCCAGCAACGGAACACCGAAGTGTATAACAGACACAGGAGCGTAGCGAAGTACAAATAATCAGGAACAAAAATAATAAATAAAAATAATAAATTCAGGGGTCAGGCAGAAGAGTAGTCGGGGTCACAAGCAGAGGTCAGGGCAGGCAGCAAACAGCAAAGGTCAAAAACTAGCCGGAGTCAGAACCAATATATAACGAGCAAATTCAGGAACGCTAGTGAAGGCTATAAGGCACTATCACAGGCAAAGGTGAAGTGCCTACTGAGGGTTTAAATATCCCTCTCAATCACAGGATCCTCCTACCCACCTAATTAGGGGAGGAGGAAAAAAGATAAATGTCGCTTTAAGAAGCGACATGAATATTTATGAGTTAGGATCCAGTGATCTCTGCGGGGACGCGCGTCTATCCGCCGAACGGACCTGGCGGCGGCTCCCGCCGACGGAACGAGCAGGGGGCTGGACGCGCGGGCTGCGTCTCAGCTCCCCTACCCGCGGGACAACGGAACAGGTAACAATAGTCGACTTATTTTGCCCGTACTCCTCGCAGTTCCTGCGGTCCACTATAAGGTATATGTAGAAAAATAGGGAATGAGTGGGTGGTAGTAATTTTTAGTCTTGTGCAGACAAAGACAAAATATTTCTAACAAAAAAATTTATGCGTTTTTCCTGGGTTTACAGGCAACCAATTTTTAGTTTTCCGACCTTTCCAGATGAAATTCTGATTCTTTTTCTTTAATTTGAAAACAACATTTGGGGAGGTGTTCCCTAAGGGGATGGTCCCAGCAACAACAGCACTGCACTAATGGATAGAAACATCCAGCAGCTTGCACAAGAGGCCGGACAGGCACTGGCAGACAGACACATCAAGCTACTTGATAAATGACTAAATTTCCCCAATTTTCAAAATATTAAAAGAATAGATCTCTTAAAGTAAGGAAAGAGATTGAGGCAGCAGCAGTAGTAGAGCATGTAGCCTCGACAGGCACCGGCAGACAGACACATCCAGCCACTTGGTACAGGACTGAATTTTCACAATATCTGAAAACATGAACCCCCGTTAGAAGATGGAGGAGAAGCAGAAGGGCACTGGGTAGGGTGACCACATTTCCTAACTGGCATTTAACAACACTTTCTTTCTTGCTGACTTTCAATAGTGCATTGCCACAGATGGTGACTCCTATTCTTATACAGACCAGACGGTGGTACAGAATGACTACTATCATTATATAGTGAGTCAGACAAAGATGGTGGTACAATATGACTTCTATCATTATATAGTGAGTCAGACACAGACAGTGGTACAGCATGACTCCTTTCATTATATACTGACCCAGACACTGACGGAGGTACATCTTGGCTCCTATTCTCCTAAAGTGAGCCTGAAGGTGGTACAGCATGACTCCTATAATTAGAAAGCAAGCCAGAAACAGAGGGCGATACAGCATGACTCCCATCTCCCATCAAAATCATCATTTTCATTTTGCTGCTTTTTCACTCACATGCCACTTCACTTACTCACACTCTATCTCGCGCTCACTCACGCTTACTCACGCTTTCTCACTCTCCCAATCTCACAAGTTTTTATTCACGCTCACACTCTCTCACTCTTACTTTCTCTCTCACACACACTTTCACTCTCTCAGTGTCTCCCTACCTTCTCCATTGACTGCTTACGTGTCCCTGTCTCCCTTCTGGCAGTTCTACTTCTTCCTTTGCCTCTTCTTTTATCCTTGGAGGGTCGGCAGAAGAGACTTCTACGCTGTGCGTGGAGGCTCCATCGTTATGCAAAAGTGCTCCAGAAGGCCTAGTCAACGGAGCTGATACCATCCAGAAGTAGACAAAGAAAGAAGACAGAAGAAGAAGAGGTAAGAGAACAAGCGGAGCTGCAGGAAAGGAGACAGGGACGTGGAAGTGAAGAAAGTAATGAATCTTATTCTGAGAAGCTACATTGTCCTGGAATGAAGGTTCCTGGGCAGCCACTGGCAGACATACACATGCAGCAACTTGGTGCAGGACTAAATTTCCAAAATATACAAAAAAATCAAAAGAATTGATCCCTAACATTAAAGAAGGATACAAAGGAACATCAGCAGTAATTTACTGGGCTGGGGCAAGCACTACAGACACATCCAACCACATTACAGGACAGAGTTTCCACAGTCTTTGTAAAAACGGATTTCCCAGAGTAAAAAGGGAGACATAAGAGGAGCATCGCGGCACTGGGCAAGGCGAGTACTGACAGACAGACACATCCAAACACTTGGTACAAGGCTGAATTTTAAAAAAGAATCCCCCAGAGTAGGGAAGATGACAAAGGATCAGCAGCAGCAGAAGGGTACCTTGTCGGGACAGACACATCTCGCCACTTGGTGCAGGACTGAATTTCCCCAATGTTCAAAAAATGTGTCTCAGAGTAAAGACAAAATGATCCCACAGAGTAAGAACAGAGATAGAGCAGCTCTAGAATCTCACTCACTTTAAATATTGATTGCTAGGTAACCTAATTTGGGCAGATTGACTTTCAAGAAAGCCATCTGCTCCGCCAGGTGTGGGGAGAGCTGTGTTCTCAGAGATTTGTGTATGTTGCCTGTCACAGAAAAAACCTTCTTGCTTTTGGATAATGGTAGGTGGCACTTTTCAATCAGTTTGTACAGCCTACATTAGAGTTGGAATAGCTGGTCTTACCACCAGGTGTATATCTAACTGCTTTAGATATGTTTGCTGCCCTATCAGTCACCACAATTCCCATTTCTAGTCCTGTACCTGCCTGTGGTCCAATACACTGCACCAACATCTTCTTAAGAGCTGCCAAAATATGAGCTGATGTGTGCTGCTCATCTATAATCTCGGCATGGAGTAGAAAAGATATATAACCCTGCTGTCCTTCTGCCCCTTCTGTCACTTCATGGGCCATCACCAGGTACAAGCACTTGTATTTCTGTATTAAAATACTATGAACTTTTTTTGTAATTTATGCTTTTAGAAAGTTGTTTAACTGGCTGATTAGCTGGAGTCAACCACCTGTATCAAAAACAGAGATTTTATCATTTCAGTCTGGGACTCCACCTTACACCGGTATTCTGTTAGATGTATATCACAGCACATCTGTGAGTGTTCGAGCGTTGGGTACTTATGATTAATAACCTCCGACATGAAACATGTTAATCTCTGGTGGCTTGCCAATGTTAGAATTATGTAATTGATGTTTTCACATGTTTAATTGGTACTGGAAGAATTATATTTTATTTTTTAAAAATGTACTAAACTTTGCTGTGCTGTTTTCCCTTACAGAGCAGTTCAGGTGGGCTTGATGGTATGATCTTTTGATCCTTGGACACAATTCTGAAGTTGTATATGTACATTAAAGTAAATGTAAACTGTGTTTAAAAAACGGCATGACTAAGAAGCCATCTTTGATTTAACAACCAATTTTAAAACAGAAAATTAAATGTCACACGCCATATTTAGATCTGTGGCAGACAATCAAAACAACTAGTGAATCACTTATTTGACCAGGGGAGTGGGAGCATTTCTAGAACCCTCAAGCAATCATATTGTTTAATCCCCCAATCCCACCACTCTGAAGGATGGGGAAAATTAGCATGTGCACTGCCTCCACTAGCGTATTTTAAGACAAGCCCACATTCTTACTACAACATAAGATAGAGGGATTTTATAATATTATGCTTGCCCCAACACCACCTGGGGAGGAGAGAAGGGGGCCATGTCCCATTTGCTCATTTTTGTCACCTAATACTATGAAACATACACTTCAGGCTGCCATACCCTGGAAAATACAGGTCCTCAGGCAGAACCATCAGCTTGTTATCAGTGATGAGACTACAGTACTACTGGAAAATAAGAGAGACATTAATCCATACCCTCTTGATGTGCAAAAAAAATATTATTAGTTATATTTATTAGCGCATATCTGGAGACAGGGAGATCTGTGTACCATATCTGTGCTAAGGGATATGGCTGTCAACAAATATGTGGGGCAAAGAAGGAAGATGGGCAGAATAAGACTTCCTTCCATGACCTCCTTGAAACCAAGGATGCCCTGGAGGACCAGGTAATAAGCTCTGATGTATTTATCTTTTTATCTTTTTAGCAGATGCACTTAGCACTTTACAGTTTGTGTTACATAAACAAAGTGGTGCCTAACAGATTGTAAGCTCACAAGGGCAGGGTCTTCTTCTCAGTATGTGCAGTAGTAAAAGTGTAGCAATCAGTAGGAATTTTCTCTTGGTAGCCATATTGATATCATTCTTATTAATTCTTTTCACCACAGCTGTGCTTTATACATTATTCCCAATATCATGTAACTACTTTAACACAAAACAAAGTAGCATTTATTTGGAAAAACTGCCCACATATCTATGCATGCTATTAAGCAGCAATATAAATTTTCCCAGAGTTGTAGATGTCTGCTAAATATTATTTGTTTTCTACTATACACAAGAAATGCATGTTGTGACCCAAGGCTGTATATAAACTGACTAATATTTGTCACGGTTTCTGGTCACAGAACTCCAGCCCCTCTGGCCTAAACAATGCAGACTTGCCATAAAGGAGTTTGGTATTATTATTGTCAGATTAAGAGGCTTCTTGCTGTATTCTAGTTATTGACCTCACATATGTGGAGTATCAACTCCAGCTTTAAATAGCAGCACACACCGTTAGCCTTTGCCCCTGGATGGTGATGTCTGTGTCCAGCGCAAGTGCTTTGGTGGTGATCTAGTTTGTGTTGTGGCTCTTCTTGTTTTCCATGGCTCCTGATTATCCAGTTTCTTGGATCCTCACATGGGCTTTTGCATTTCATTACCGATGTTCCCCTAACCTGACTTTTCGGCTTGACTGTCCATTATCCGACCACCAAAGGAGGCACTTGAGGTTCCAGGCGGCTCATCAAGTCCCACAGCAGCTCAAACCCAAATGCTCAATCTGGAGAGGAACCAGTTGGAAGGTAAAAAAAAACTCAACTTTGGTTCATAGGGTGTCTCTCTTCTTTTGATATACATCAAACTCCACTCAAGGGTTCTGCTTTGTCACATTGGGTATAACGTACTACAGTACATTTGGATGCTTTCTGTTTCTAGTGACTGGTGTATGGAAGGGTCCTAGCCAAGAAATACAAATATCAGACCACAAGTATTTATGTTAGATTAAACTTCTTCCTATGTTCTTATTACTTAACTTTATGCAATGGCAGTTCTGTTCCATTGTGTTTTTAATATCCAAGTATTTGGGTGTTATGGGATTGCATTCCTACGTTCTTTTGGCAGTCAACAGTGTAGTGTGTGTGTCGCTCGGTGCGCTGGATTAAGGGTTACTTATCTCTTGTGCCTCTAGCTTCAGTTTTAAAATACTTCTTTTTGCTTTTACTTACTTGTTTAACCCTAGTTCATGAAATGATTGCTATCTATGGAACCCTACCATTGGGTGGAAAGATTACGGTATTTGGTTTAGAACATCAGGATAATAACTGGCAAAGAACTGGGTTATTCCAGTCAATAAGATGGCTGATCCATCAGTCTACACTGATTATGACATTATGACCACCTGCTTAATATTGTGTAGGTCCCCCTTTTGCTGCCAAAACAGCCCATCGAGGCATGGACTCCACTAGACCTCTGAAGGTGTGCTGTGGTATCTGGCACCAAGACATTAGCAGCAGATCCTTAAGTCTTGTAAGTTGTGAAGTGGGGCATCCATGGATCGGACTTGTTTGTCCAGAACATCCCACAGATGTTAAATTGGATTGAGATCTGGGGAATTTGAAGGCCCAGCCATAACCTTGAACAACAATTTTTGCTTTGTGGCAGGGCACATTATCCTTCTGAAAGAGGCCAATGCCATCAGGGAATACCGTGTCAATGGAAGTGTGTACATGGTTTAGGTAGGTGGTACGTGTTCTCAAGGTAAGCAACACACCAGCCATCCATGTGATGTAAAATAAAATGTGATTCATCAGACTAGGCCACCTTCTTCCATTGTTCCTGTTGTCCAGTTCTTATGCTCACTTTCCAATTATAGGTGCTTTCGGCAGTGGACAGGATCAGCATGGGCACCCTGACTGATCTTCTGACTGCGATGCACTGTGTATTCTGACACCTTTCTATCACAACCAGCATTTTCATCAATTTGAGCTACAGTAGCTCGTCCATGACTCTGTCGCCGGTTTACTGCTTTCCCTTCCTTTGACCACTTTAGATAGGTACTGACCACTTCAGACTTGAGACCCACAAGAGCTGCAGTTTTAGAGATGCTCTGGCCTAGAGGACTGAACCGGGATCTGTCAAGAAACTTGCGGCTTCGGGGGGATTTTCGGGTGTTGGGGGCGGGAGCGGGTGGTCAGACAATGTACCTGCGGGTCCCAGTAATCCCGCACACTCCCACAAGGCTGCCTTTGCGTTGCTCGCACACGGCATCTCTTCTTTTGTTCCGCCCAGGAACCCAGCGGAGTGACGTGAATTTACGTCACATGACTCTGCTCCATTCCTGCTTCCGCTGGGCGGGACAAGAGAAGAGACGCTGTGTGCGAGCAAAGCGAAGGCAGCCTTGCGGGAGTGCACAGGAAAGCTGCAGTTCGGGTAAGGGGGTGGGGGAGTTTGTATGAACGAATATGAGTAATTGAGGGAATGAATGAGTATCTGTGAATGATTAGTATCTGTGAATGAGGGAATGAATGCGGGAGTGGGTGCGGGAGTGGAACACACACGTTTCGGGAGCGGGCAGTAATGGTCAGAAATGCAGCGGGAGCAGGATTAAGAAAACAGTCCAGTGCAGGGCTCTACTCTGACCCAGTCTTCTAGCATCACAATTTGATCTTTGTTAAAGTCGCTCAGATCCTTACGCTTGCACATTTTTCCTGCTCTTAACACATCAACTTTGAGGAAGAAATGTTTACTTGCTGCCTAACATATCCCATCCACTGACAGGTGCCATGAAAACAAGATTATCAGTGTTATTCACGTCACCTGTCAGTGGTGATAATGTTATGGCTGATCGGTGTATAATACTGTTAACAAATAGCTTGCATGTCTTCTTAATATATTTTTCCCCATGGTGTCAGTTTCGCTGTGTGCTAGTCACTGGAAGTAAACCCATGGGGAATATATCTTTTTAAGAAATGAAAGATTGACAAACTGTGTTGAACTCATCATTTTAATTATGCATGTTTTACACAAAGCGCAACTGTTGCATAGGATTAAAATCTAAATTTGATGTGAGTTGTAAACTCGAGTTCTCTGAGTGGCAGATTTTACAAGAAGCCTACTAGTGAGTAAATCCTGCCTCCAAGGCCCAAAGCATCCTGACAGCTGAAGTTGTTCACTGATTGCAACTCATCAGAATTTAGGAAAGACTTGATCCAGTGCTCCCACGGCAAAGAGAGCTGTGTAAAAGCAGGCATCTACACAACAAGACACCCATGTGAAGAGTAAGCTGAAAAGCACACATATCACAATATAATTAGTGAGTTACTATCCCACCAGTAGTATATGCAATCAGGAATTCCTATAAGGCAGATTTGGCATTTTTTTGGTCTTTAAATATAAAGCTTCACTCCCACCCATGGTTTCTGTGGCCTCCACACTTTCTGCCTATTTTGCACCTAGTCTGAGTTACCTTTTATTAGGCTAACATAGAAAAATATGTAAAGTTACATTAGCTTTCTGGAACTCTTCGGCAGAGGTCTCAAGCTTATGTAACTTTGCATCTTTTCCCATGTTGTCCCAGTAAATGGATTCAGCCTTCACTAAAGGCTTTATTTGCTTGAGATTAATACAGCAATATCAAATGTTCTACAAAGTGTTTTCATTATCACCGCACCATCGCACAAGTTTATAGTACAGCATTGACTCTGATATAGACATTTTTGTGTATTGGTGTATACAGTATAAGTACAATCACAAAGGGATAGCAGAAAAACAGCGAGCCCCAGGGCTGACTGTATACACCCACAGATACTTAAGAAACTTATCCCGGTAAATAACTAATAACTTTTTTCTGGCTTGGTACCAAGCGATTGGCACAAACGGTGCCAATGTCTAAAAATTGAAACAGATCTCACCCTTGAAACAAAAGAAAGGTAAGATTAACATTTATGATGGTGCAATTATTTGAGGGATTATTTAGAGATAATATTTATGATTATACATTGAGCAACAATGTTATTAGTCATAGTCACACCATTTTATTAATTATTATACCAGACAAATTTAATTAACTTCCAGAAAGAAGAGAGTAATTTCTAGACTGGATAGCTCCGGTAGATATTTTCTTCACCGATTTTGTAAAACAGTGCCAAATAGAAGACTACAGTATAAATAATCATGTTTGCATTGAGGTAACTCAAAGAAAGTTACTATGCACATATTTAATGTCATCTTCCAAATAATTCACAACAAACAAATTGATAAACAATAGTGTACTTTTGCACTGCCCGATGCATTCACAGCTGCATAAAACTAAACAGGTCCATTTACAAAAAACACACTTAATATTTTTCTTTCAGCCTTAAATAGAGTGGTGTACAAAGTAATGTAGTTTAGCCAGGGCCGGCCCGACAATGGAGCCAAGTGGGGCAATCGCTCCAGGCGGCACTTTTGAAGGGGCGGCACTTCGCTGCCCCAAGCCCTTTTTTTTTTTTTAAGCGAAAGAGAGAGAAAGGGGCGCCCCTCTCTCTCCTCTGCGGTGAGTCTCCCTGTTCGGTCTCGGTGCCGGCTTGTAATGCTGAGTGCCGGAAGATTTCTCGCCGCAGGACTGCTGAAAGGTAAGTACAAAGGGGGGTAGATAATGGGGGGGCGGCAGGGACGGAGGGAGAGGAAGGGTAGATAATGGGGGGGGCAGCAGTTACGGAGGGAGAGGAAGGGTAGATAAGGGGGGGGGCGGCATTTTAAAATTCGCCCCAGGCGGCATTTTGCCTTGGGCCGGCCCTGAGTTTAGCATTAAATTAAACCAAATATTATGTAATTCTATAGCAATAAGATATCTGCAGACCTGGAGGCTGCCACTGTTGCCGGTCATGTGATGTTTAGGGTTCACATTGAGCTGGTTCCTTATGGTAATGTTAATGAAGTCCTGCTGGTACAGTGACATGTTTTCCCTCATACATTTAAATAAGCTCAGGACTGAACCATTCTGTTGTTTACCACAGAGCGGAACGGTCAGTAGTCGTGGTGCTTGTCTAGTGCACTGGGCCAAGTTAATACATATTAGACATGTGTAAATGGGTCAATAACGATTCAGATGCCTTTTTCGGTTTGTTATTGGCAAATTCGTTTTCAGAAGTTAAATTCCCTTTTCCTACACGATTGTTTTGGAGAAAAATCAGGGGTCATTTTAGATACTGAAACAAAATGTGTTGTCGGAATGTGTCCCTACCTCCTCTGCCAATCACTTCCGCTTCCATGTCTTTTGTAGTTCCGCTTAGTTAGTAAAAAAATTAAAAAAGGAAAAAAAAAATTTAAAAATTGTCAATATTTATTATGCAGTAATGTCACCATCAGGGGAAGCGTCCAGTACCAACAAAATGAAAAAAACTATATCTAAAAATATAAAAAGTGAAAAGTTTATTTTCATGAGCAAGTGCTAAAATAAGTGCTGTTCCTTCATAAAAATTTCTCTGGCATGGAAAGAGTTAAACTATAAGTATTTCAAATATCCATGGATATCTAGTTTAAAAAATGGCTTGATTGGATACGTTGAATTGGCTCGGTACAAATTATCTCCCAAAAGGACATGGGCGCAGACTGACCAGATGTCAAAATGAAGACAAAAAATGTGCACCTCCCAAATGTGGCCTTTTAGCCCCAATTGGAATTTTTAGGGGGTTGACCCTGTGTCTTTTTTTGCTCTCTTATACCTCATTGCTGGATTTTAAAATGCACCGGTCAGAGGATCATGCTGTCTGTGATTTTCTACCATTATGTTTGCTGAAAGAGAAACAAGATCTCACTAAAAATCAGTCCAGAAGAACTTACACATGTTTATGTGGCTTGGTGGGGTTTATTTTTTAAAGAGAGAGTTTTATCATTTCTACTTCCTGATATCACTATGCAACCACAAGCGTAAATTCCAAAGAGCATCTGCTGTTGGTAAATTGGGAGCTTATACAGTGCCAGCTCAGTATGAATGTAATGCAGGTTTTAAAAGCTGCTATAATATGATACAACTAGTAGAAGACAATTGCTCCAAAATAAAGGAACATTCCAATTACAGCTATTACTTACACTGCATGGGTAAACTGCAATGCTGTACCCAGTTAAAGTATTCCCAGCTGATAAGTCAGAGCATCTGTATGAATTTGTAAGTAAGGAGACAGCAGTGGTCCATTAACGCAAATAAACTACTGTAAGTAATGAAGCATCCACACATGAGCGGGAAGTTCTCTCAAAAGTGCTTTATTTACAGTCAGTGTTTCAATGGTTCCCAGAATTTGCATCTGGCTCCAATGAAAATCCCACCGGGGTTTTAAACACTCACTGCAATAAAGCTCTTTATAGTAAGCGCTTGCTTGTTATGGGTGCAACAAATGGAAGACACATCATATGAGTCCATCTGAAGCTGTTTGGAGGAGACAATCTGTTCCTCCACCCCTGAATAATGAGTGAGCTATTTTTTTAGTAGTGTGTGTAGTAGTATTTTTTGTAGTAAGCCGCAGCTAATTGAGGCTTAGATATAATGTAAAAATGTTTTACTTTACTGAGAGGGTGGTAGACAAGTGGAACAGCCTCCCAGTAAAAATGGTAAAAGCTAATATAGTGAGTGTATTGAAACATGCATGGGATAGGTGTAAAATTATCCTGAATCTAAGATGAGTCCAAAGGACTAATTAAGGTTTGAATCAGGAAAAAAAAGGCATACTAGATGGGCTGAATGGTTCTTATAAGTTGTCAAATTCTATGTTTCTATTCTATAGTAATGCCTTAAAATATGTTAAAAAACATATTTGTGATAATATGACATATGAGATTTTGTGATCTTGTTTCTATGCTAAAATTTAAAAGCCAATCTAATCAACCAGCCTCTGTTTATTCACGTCTACAAAATGGAACCCAAACCTGGCCAAACAAGGGAAGCTATGATAGCAAGGTAGTTGATGAGGCATTAGTTGAGGATAATAATATACAGCAGAATCAGGCTGCAAGTGTTTATTAGTTTGTTCAAACACAAAGGACCCAATATAATCAACTGTCTAGAAAAAAATGAAAGCTAAATTGTTACTCACTAGTCAGTGAATCATCTCTCAAGGCACATAGTGGAGCAACATTCACAAATCGCTCAGCTTTGTGTACGTGTAACCAATGCTTCGTGACAATCACTACTTGTCTAAGCAGATCCACGAAAACCTCAGTTCAGCCAGTTTAGATCAAAGTAAGTGAACATTGCTGTTCAACTGAGATAAACTAGCTGTAAAAAGGACCAGATATATATATTTACTTTCCTTGCTGCCCTAGGCCCGACCAGCTGCACCCTCTGTGGTCAATGTATTCACCGCATTGAATGGCACTGGCAGGGGAGTGCTGGCATCTTCTGGCCCTGTGGGGGGAGATAGCTCCATTAGCCCCTTGCCCACCCCGGTAACTCACATACACCCTGGCACACATATTTACACACACTCTCATTTACATTTACTAGATTTCTGCTTTCGGATTTGTACAAAGTTGCCAATTTTGTGCGTTCATACAAATCTGCGATAATAAGGAGGGTCCCCCAAAAAATAAACGAAAATAAATGGGAAAATCTCTAAAATTTTGTTAAGGTTTTGCCATGTCCCTCTCACCCTTACCTGTTCTCCCCAGCTGTCCTCCGTTTCTGCAAGCCTCCTAAAAGCTCCGCTACTCGCGGAGTAGGCCAAAGCCTCTATCTGTAGTAGCAGCGTCTAAAGTTACAAAAGATCCCAGGTGTTGCCCAGACCTCAGCATGATGTTGTACACCTGTGGAGGGGAAGTAAAGCCTGCCTCCACCATCAGCTGTCTACCAATGAGAAATAGTGAACCAAGTGCTGTGGAAGCACTCCCCTCTGCCTGCCCTGTCTAAGTCACTGTGCTAATTGACCGGAAAACCCGGTGCTCATGGTGGGCAACAATTGGAGGTGGTTACGGAGAGGGAGCTCATTTGGAAACCCTGGTTTTATTACCCATCTTTAGGACTGGGGTTTACCCAGCCACAGCTATTGAACTCTGGTCCGGCTACTGCGCGGACTATTCCCAGGGATGTTTCCAACACTGTTGCTCAGGGTCAAGACGTCGGATCAAGTGACATCTTTGGACCCTGAGCTCTCCATTGGTACCCTCTGGATCACCCCGAAATAACGTCGGGTGGGCATTGTTGGCCATTATAAGGTACCTTTGCTAAGACCATCTTGTATCACACTCATAGAATGTATGTTATCGCTATTATCATTAGAAATAAAGGTGATTTGAATGGCATTGCTGGCCATTGAACTGTATGGAGGCACCGGGTTGTCTGGTAGTTTATGGGATTATAGTCCTGATCTAATTATGTTGCCTGTATAAATATCTGTGTTGTTCCGAATAAAGTCAGTTTCTCTTTTACCTCAATACGAGTTCTGTCCTGTTATTGGGGTAAGTCTCGGTGCTGTCCTTGTCAGGACAGTAAAGCACTGTATTGCTATAAAGTAAACAGTGGGTGTTCCCAGTTCCCAATTAGGGTATGGGTCGGTCCCGTCACATGGTTATTTTGCAAATGCATGGAGGCATTCTGTAGAAACCCCCAAATGTATTTGCTAGTTTCCCCAACCCCACCTAAATACCCTGCAGGATATGCATTCCGCAATTTCCAAGTGATGTACTCACCTCCAGTCACTTCTAGCAATGGGTCTGCACGCAGGGGTCTGTTTTGACCCCAGTGAACATGTGTAAAAGTCTTCCCATTGATTTTAATGGCAGCACTTTCCTGCTACTTATTGGCTGCTTAAGCTGTCAATCAGTGACAGGAGAATGTTTCCATTGATTTCATAGGAAGTACTTCCCTGCAACTGACTACTTCAAGTAGCCAATCGGTAACAAGACGTATTGGTTCATGGAGGAAGAATGCAATTTTGCAGCATGGTTTCAAAGTCTGTGCCATGTCAGTGCTTTCAATTCACAAAGTAGTTTATTTATGCATTGTTCTATAGTAAGGATGTCAGGGACATTTGACTGTCTCTTTAAGAAATTGTTTGGTTTCATATTTCATAGCTTATGTAGGGTTGTTTGTTTTACTTTCCATTTTTATAAGCTTAACACATTCTGTCAACCCTCATTGCTGAAAGCCTACTTGTAATTTACATAAGTACATTTGTAGCAAAGCGTGCAATAAAAAGTTTGTGATGTGGTTATTTAAAGGTATACTCTTAAAGCAATGCTGGCACACAGAAAACAATTAGAAGGACCAGAGTATAAAGGTTAAAAGTGAAAAAAAATTCTGACAGTAAAACAAAACAAAAAATGCAATGCTGTCACCTTTTAACATTATCAAATAAACAAAATCCAGGCAAGTATTAATGTGTTAATATTTGTTATTTCTTTTATTACTGTTTGTGTTATGAGTAATTATAAAATAATAAACATGTACACTATATAAAATACACTGTTCCATATTGTATTGCAATGATGAAACATATTTAATTTCAAGTTTCAGTGTTCAAGACTCCTGTGTGCACGTGCTTTGCATTAATTTTACCTTTTAAGAGTGTGTTAATTCAGTTTAGATCTGCGTACAAATGTCTCGGCCTCAGTTTTGAGTGTATAGAAAACTTGACTTAAATGTATGTTTAAAATGCACGATTTTCTACAGGCCCCAATGAAAATGCAAAGGTTCCCATTGTAGCATTTTTTTAGCGGCCATTGTCGAGATTCCTCCTCCGAGAATGTGATTTTAGGCAGGTCATTGAATCACAAACCATGTGTTATATACCTTTGTGAAAGCAAATTAAGGTTTAATCAGATCATTGGTCTTCATCTAAATGGTATATGAAATAACTTGGATTGGTCAGATGATAAATATCTCTGCCATACATTGTCCCCCAAGGTTCAGTCCTTGGCCCTCTGCTGTTCTCTCTTTATACTTCATCTCTTGGCAAACTAATCAACTCATTTGGCCTCCAGTATCATCTATATGCAGATGATACCCAATCTACTTGTCTTCTCCCGATCTCTCTCCATCTTTCATGTCCCGTATTACCAATTGCTTGTCTGCTATTTCTCCATGGATGTCACAACGCTACATGAAACTTAAATCTTTCTAAAACTGAACTCATTATCTTCCCTCCTTCCATCTCCACTCCACTACCTGAATTCTCTACCACCATTAACAACACGACTATCTCTTCTACTAACCAGACCCAATGCCTTAGGGTCATCCTTGACTCTAACCTTTCCTTCATCCCTCACATTCAGTCCCTCGCCAGATCCTGACGCTTGCACCTAAAAAACCTCTCTCTCATCTGCCCATTCCTCACCCAAGAATCCACAAAAACTCATTCACTTATCATTTCCCTTCTTGACTACTGCAACACTCTTCTGGTTGGCATTCCACTGTCTCGACTCTCTCCTCCTGTCCTAAATGTGAAACCCTCCACTGGCTCCCAATTACCTTTAGATTTAAACTTAAAATCCTGGTACTAACGTATAAGGCCCTTCTGATCCTTACGTTCTTCCCATGGGCTAAGGCTCTCAACCTCACTTATCACCTCTTCCTTTTTCCGTCTACAAGATTTCAATCGGGCTGCCCCATATCTCTGGAATCTACTTCCACCGAATCTTCAGCATTCACCCTCCCTCCCAACATTCAAGAAACATCTCAAACCCCACTTCTTCAGAGAAGCATACCATCTTAGCTGCTAGAACCACCACACTACCTCTCACCCTTTCTCTGTGTCTTATGTTTGTCACCCCATTCCCTCAAGATTGTAAGCTTGCGAGCAGGGCTCTCTCCACCTAATGTATCGGTTTGTCTTAGTCTGTCAATTCTCGTCTTGTCATACCCCTTGAATATATGTATTGTATTAAGCCCTGCGTAAATTGTTGGTGCTATATAAATAAAAGATAATAATAATAATATTGACTTTGTATCGCTCCAGGTATTCACAGACCTTTGTGTTTGGCATTGAATCATAGGGTTTACTGTAGTCAATCCAGGCTGTGCTCAGGTTGAGCTGTCTAGACTTGGAGCCTCTGGTGTTGTTCCTAATGCCCTTTTGTTGTTGGCGGGTATTTGGATGGTGTTGTGCCCTTACCAGGGTCTTTCATGATCAGCACTGTTGGAATATATATGTGTGTGTGTATCTGAATCTGAAGTGTTTCTTCTAAAAAATATCAAGACTGTTTATGTGCTAAAAACAAGGGAGGAGGTAGGAGGGAGGTGCAGGGAGGAGACGGTATGAAACCACTAGTCATTCCCTACCATGGGCATGAATGCATTTAGTAGAGTTGCCATGGAACAATCTTTAGAAAAACAGTTTAATTAGCGGGTACTGTTTAGGTGATGGTTTGAATGGGTTTAGGGGGATTAACAGTCTTTTGGAGCATTTGGCTTAATTTTGTTGCCCATAGCAGCCATTCAATCAAAAACAATGCATGTTAAGTTGGTATTCTATACTATTGCCATTACTATTGCAATAGCAGTTAACCTGAGTAAGGCCCCTAAAGACATTGTGCAAATCTGCACAAAGTCACACACTCACCTGATCTACCGCTCCACTGATGAATTTGGAATTGTATTGAACCATGTTCTTTTTTTATTCATTTTTCAAGAAGACAGGAAGGTTACAAAGTACAAGACATATACTTTTATATGATATATATATACTGTATTGGCTCGGTTATAGGCCGCACCCTAAAAGTAAGGTGCTTTTCTGC
Organism: Spea bombifrons; assembly: GCF_027358695.1. Lineage (NCBI taxonomy): Eukaryota > Metazoa > Chordata > Amphibia > Anura > Pelobatidae > Spea > Spea bombifrons. The sequence continues at coordinate 118,404,891 of NC_071088.1, forward strand.
CCTTCCCCGAGATATGCTGCCACTCTGCCCTCCACCCGAGATATGCTGCCGCTCTGCCCTCCACCCGATATATACTGCCACTCTGCCCCCCCAAGATACGCTGCCACTCTGCCCCCAAGATGTGCCCCCCCCACGACTTACCAAAGCAGACTCCCGTGTGTCTTGCGGGGCCGGCAGGGGACACCTACGCAATACGCGTAGACAGTGGCGTCGCTACAGGGGGGCAAGGGGGGGCAATTGTTAATCCTTGCCCCCCCTGTTGCCCCCCTGCCGAATTTGGATCCCGTCTTTCTTTTCTTTTTTTTATTTCTTTTTTTAACGCGGAGGAGAGAGAGGGTGCGGCCCGAGTAAGATCGGCAGCCAAGGCAACCGATCTTACGTGGGCCGCACCTCGAGCCTTGCTACTTACCTGTGGGAGGGTCTTCTGTACTGCATAGAGGAAGCGGAACCTAGCAGAGTTCACGTGACATCACATGACTCTGCTCCAGTCCCGCTTCCTCTGTGCTTTACCAGAGAACGCACAGAGGGAGGGCACGCCCTCTGCTGAAGTCTGTGAGCGGCGTCCAGGAGCTGCAGTGCAGGTAAGGGGTGGGGAGGGAGTTTGAATGAGAATGTGTGATTGAGGGAATGAATCTGTGAATGAATGAGTATATGAATGAATGAGTGTGTGTGTGATAGCATGGATGTGTAAGTGCTGGAACCTAGGCATGATGGGACTGTGATTGCTGTTAGCAATCACACTCCTATCATGCCAAGTCAGCCAGTACATGCTGAAGCCTAGCTAGCTGCCCCCCTTGTCTATGGATGCTGCCAGCAGTATGGGGTCTGCACATCACTTACAGCCATCCTGTACCAGCATGTACTGGCTGACATGGCATGATAGGAGTGTGATTGCTAACAGCAATCACAGTCCCATCATGCCTAGGATTCAGCATTTACTGGTTGGATGTGTAAGTGCTGGAACCTAGGCATGATGGGACTTTGATTGCTGTTAGCAATCAAACTCCTATCATGCCAAGTCAGCCAGTACATGCTGAAACCTAGCTAGCTGCCCCCCTTGTCTATTGATGCTGCCAGCAGTATGGGGTCTGCCCATCACTTACAGCCACCCTGTACCAGCATACACTGGCTGACTTGGCATGATAGGAGTGTGATTGCTAACAGCAATCACAGTCCCATCATGCCTAGGTTTCAGCATTTACTGGTTGGATGTGTAAGTGCTGGAACCTAGGCATGATGGGACTTTGATTGCAGTTAGCAATCACACTCCTATCATGCCAAGTCAGCCAGTACATGCTGAAACCTAGCTAACTGCCCCCTTGTGTATTGATGCTGCCAGCAGTATGGGGTCTGCACATCACTTAAAGCCACCCTGTACCAGCATGTACTGGCTGACTTGGCATGATAGGAGTGTGATTGCTAACAGTAATCACAGTCCCATCATGCCTAGGTTCCAGCATTTACTGGTTGGATGTGTAAGTGCTGGAACCTAGGCATGATGGGACTTTGATTGCTGTTAGCAATCACACTCCTATCATGCCAAGTCAGCCAGTACATGCTAAAACCTAGCTAGCTGCCCCCTTGTGTATTGATGCTGCCAGCAGTATGGGGTCTACACATCACTTACAGCCACCCTGTACCAGCATGTACTGGCTGACCTGGCATGATAGGAGTGTGATTGCTAACAGCAAGCACAGTCCCATCATGCCTAGGTACCAGCATTTACTGGTTGCCTGGGTATGATAGAAGTGTGATTGCTGTGTGGGCAGTGTGGACGGCAGGGCTGGCTTTGGGGTGTGCAACCTGTGATCTATGCCTGTAATTTAGGAGGTTTTAAATATACCTTTTAATGACGTGTTTTTATGTGAATTCCAACTGATCTTTACCTGCAAAGCTGGGTTTTTGCGTTATTCTGTAGATCCATATCTATATATTTCCATACATTATTTATGTATACCTGCAAATACAGTGTTTGTATGTCTTATTCAGTTGATACCTGCAATGCTGTTTCCATGTATTTATTTGATCCATACCTGCAATGCTACGTTTCATATACTATTGTATACCTGCAAATACAGGATTTGTATGTCTGATTCTGTTTACTTGATATATACCTTCAGTGCTGAGATCACAAGTGAATTTCAGTTGATCTATCCATGCAAAGCTTGGTTTGTGTGTTAATGTGTTGATCTATACCTGCTATCGGCAACTGGGGCTAATATTAATATATATGGGCAGCAGGGGCAAAAACACTAAGGGGGGGGTATAAACGACAATGCAGTGTGAAATCCATCCTGATGCTGACGTCTGTGACGTGGATTGTGTCCTGCTGTTTTTGTGTTTTTGGTTATCAGTGTAGCAGAGCCTGTCCTCGGGTGTGTGTGTATAGGTGTTGGTGTGGCAGAGCCTGTCCTGGTGTGTGTTTGGGTGTTGGTGTGGCAGAGCCTGTCCTGGTGTGTGTGTTCAGTTGTCAGTGTGGCAGAGCCTGTCCTAGGGTGTGTGTTTGGGTGTCAGTGTGTCAGAGCCTGTCCGTGTGTGTGTGTGTGTGTGTGTGTTTGGATGTGGGTGTGGAAGTTTCCACTAAATGATTTCAGGGCCTTGAACGTTTTGTCCCCTGAAGTCACTACAACTTCAGGAGGGCATTTTATCTCTGGATAAATATAAATTAAATAATTCCTACTGTAAGTTAAGTGCCAGGAACAGATGACCAAACACACACACCAACACAGGCTCTGTCACACCAACACCCAGACACACACACCAACACAGGCTCTGTCACACCAACACTCAGACACACACACCAGGACAGGCTCTGCGACACCGACAACCAAACATACACACACACACCAGGACAGGCTCTGCCACACAGACACCCACACACATCAGGACAGGCTCTGCCGCACCCACATCCAAACACACACACACTGTGTGTGTTCAGTTGTCAGTGTGGCAGAGCCTGTGCTGGTGTGTGTGGGTGTCTGTGTGGCAGAGCCTGTTCTGGTGTGTGTGTTTGGGTGTGACAAAGCCTGTCCTGATGTGTGTGGGTGTCTGTGTGGCAGAGCCTGTCCTGGTGTGTGTGTGTGTTTGGATGTGGGTGCGGCAGAGCCTGTCCTGATGTGTGTGGGTGTCTGTGTGGCAGAGCCTGTCCTGGTGTGTGTGTGTATGTTTGGTTGTCGGTGTCGCAGAGCCTGTCCTGGTGTGTGTGTCTGAGTGTTGGTGTGACAGAGCCTGTGTTGGTGTGTGTGTCTGGGTGTTGGTGTGACAGAGCCTGTGTTGGTGTGTGTGTTTGGTCATCTGTTCCTGGCACTTAACTTACAGTAGGAATTATTTAATTTATATTTATCCAGAGATAAAATGCCCTCCTGAAGTTGTAGTGACTTCAGGGGACAAAACGTTCAAGGCCCTGAAATCATTTAGTGGAAACGTTATTTATTGTGTTATAATATTTATTTCAAGGATTAGTCAATTGTGGCTTCAGGCTTCCCATGTTGAATGATCAAGTATTATTTTAGCCCAATAACAAAAGTATAATTCCATAGCACATTACTTTTGGAAACTATGAATGCCCCCCCAGTTTGACTGTGATATCTTGTGTGCCCCCCCTATATATTGTTTCTAGAGTCGCCACTGCGCGTAGACAACTTCCGGTGCCGGTACTTCCGCCAGTACGGGAGATTGTCTAAGCGCATCATGCAGACGTTCACCGGCTGCGGCGATGCATGTAAACATGTATATATATATATATATATATATATATATGTATATATATATATACACAACATGCAGTTGTAACAGTCTCTACTTTTCCAGGAGAGCTTTCCACATGTTTTGGAGCATGTCTGAGAATTTGTGCTTATTCTGCCACAAGAACATTTTTGTGAGGTCTGGCACAGATGTTGAGCAAAAAGGACTGTCTCACAATCAGCGTCCCAATGCATCAGTTTTGGGCTGTGTGCGGCTACTCGAGTTCCTCCACGTTAAACTTGTCAAACAATGTCTTTAGGGACCTTGTTTCACGCTGGGACACAGTCATGCTGGAACAGGAAAGTGCCTTCCACAAACTTGTACCACAAAGGTGAAAGCATACAATGTCTAAATTGTAAATGTCTTAAATGTCATTGTATGCTGTAGCATTAACATTACCCTTCACTTGAACTAAGGGGCCTAAACCCTGAAAAACAGCCTCAGACCATTTACCCTCCTTCACCAAAGTTTACAGTAGGCACTGTGCATTCCATGAGGTAGTGTCCCCATGGAATTCTCCAAACCTAGATTTGTCCACCAGACCTCCAGATAGTGAAGCATGAATCACTAAAGAGAACACATTCCACTGGTCCAGAGTCCGATGGCGATGTGTTTTACACAGAACTTGGCGTTGCACATCTTCAGCTTGTGTGCAACTGATCGGCCATGAAAACCTATTACATGAAGCTCCTGACAGGCAATGTTTATTCACTACATGCTTCATCACTTGGCAGCCCCATTCTGTGGTCTAACGCTTTGTGGATGAGCTGTTGCTACTCCTAGACATTTCCACATCCCAATAACAGCACTTACAGAGGACTGAGACAGATCTAGTAGGGCAGAAATTTCAAGAATTTACTTGTGGCAAATGTGGCATCTTATGACGGTGCCACGTTTAAAGTCACTGAGCTCTTCAGTACGACCCATTCTACTGCCAATGTTTGCTTATGGAGTTGGCTGCCTATATGCTTGATTTTTACACATGTTAGCAAAGGGTGTGACTGAAATAAATAAACTTGACAATTATGAGGGGAGTCTACATACTTTTGATCACATGGTGTCTTTAGGTGCCATAAGAACACATACTGTATATTGTGTCAAAAAACATGCTTTTCTTCATCATCTACACGTGATTTTTTAGAAAATAAGCATGCCTGGTTTCATGTAAAAAAATATTTTTTACCATTTTTACAAAAACTGGTCTGCTTCATATACCTCCATCTGTGCACCTGATCTGCTTGGTCCATATTTCTTCATGTATAATGACCTTAAACATTACCCTCCTGCCCTGTCTTTATTCATTGGATCTGCTCTAATATTCTAAGATCATTATCCATATGTTGTAATATTTTCACACCTGTAGATGCATCACTTGGATGGAATGTAACAATAAGAATTCAAGGGAACTTTTACTTAATCACTGGCAGGAAAGCACATTCTAGTGCTGTGCATTGGGTAGCCTAGAACTCTTGAACAGGCCCCTCTTTAAGGAGGACCGTAGAAGATCGTTAGTTTTGGTCAGGGAGGACAGGAAGGAGGCTGCATACCCCATTGTAGGGAGTGCAGCTATTGAAGAAGATTGGGGGCATGGTATCCAATGAGGCCCAATCACTTTGGAGTACTAGTTCACTTTCTTTAAGTGATGATTGAATAGGGGCGGATCCAGAGCCTGACCTCGGGAGGAGCACTCATACTAACACACACTCAGACACTAGCACATGACCAGAGACATAGGGTAACCCAAACACTCAGCACTAACACACCCAGACACACACATGTGCTAACATGCCCAGCCACTCACATTTTCACTAAAATACCTAGAAACACATTTTCACTAACATGCCCAGGCACAGATACATAATCAGACACACACTGACATACCCAAACAAAGACAAACTAAAATACCCCCTCACAGACACTAACATACCCAGGCACTCACACTAACAAACCCTGACAAGGACACATGTTCACAAGCACGCTAACACATATGCACACACACATCAAGACACACCAACACTAGGCCTTCAACACTAACACACACTCAGACACACACTAATTCACACACAAACACTCACACAAACATACCCGGATGTTAAAACTCAATTAGACACACACAATAACATACACAGACGCATGTTCACACATACTGACATACCCAAACACACACATACTAACATACCCAAGCACTTTCAGTAGCATACCCAGACAGACATTAACATACCCAAAGATGTGTTCACACACTAAAATACCACACACACTAACATGCACAGGCACTCACACTTTCACTAAAATACAGAGAAACCCTCTTATGCCAACACACCTACAGACACATACCCACTAAAATACCACACACGCACACACAAACATACCCAGAAACACACACTTTCACTAACATATCAAGGCACATATGCTAACATACTAACATAGCAGACACACACAAACATTAAAATACCCAACGGTACATGTTCACATACTAACACCCCCACACACACTTTCACTAAGATCTGGAGAAGACATCCTACACGGAGGATATGTTGGCATATATCTTTCTGTTGATGAACACTCTCTGAAACGTATTCCAAGTTTATCATTACTGAAATATCCTTGGCCTGTGCAGGTTAATAGAATAGTGTAGCAATTATATTCTTGTCTCAAAGCTCATTAATATGGAGATTGCTGATTGAGAAGAAGAACATTTAATTAAACAATTAATTCTATTAAGCAAGAGCATTATGTGGGAACAGTTTATTGCAAGGGTATGACAGTTTTTGTAATCGGTTACAGTGTAATTAAAATAAGTTCAGTAACTTAATTTTATTAACCTATTACATTGTGTTTTTTATAATCATGTTCTACTTAAATTATATTTAGTGCTACATGTTGATACTATGTCAGTTTAGAATAGAATAACAATTAATGTTTAAAGTTAAGTAGATATTCCAAGTCGTGGATCATCTCTGGAAATACTGGATAGCTTTAAAAATAATATTTAGGATTATTTAGGCAGTGGGATGATGCTTCACTTTATTTTTTTATTCAATCTTTAAATTAGGTCAAATTAATTTAAACATGTGTTAACCTGATGTGATGTTACCATTGCATGATTTCTTACTTTTTGCTTGTCTTGGCTTCACAAACTATGACACAATGTGAAACATGGTAAGATTTTGAAACCTACCTGTTTGTCTGTCTCCAATTTGTGTATTGGCTACGGAAGTTGGCCCGTCTGCCTTTGATGTAAAGACTCAAACCTTAACCAGTTGTGGGACTTGTCTTAGATTCAGGATACTCACATGCCTATCTAGTGTATATATTCTGTCTATCTATATTTCAGCTTATATAGTGCATACATAGGGTAAAGCCTGCTCCTATGCACTTAATATGGGGTAGAAAATGGAATGGGGGTTTGGGACTGTTAGGGAAAGACAAGAGAGCTTCGGAGGTGATGGCTGGGAAGGCCAGGTTGCAGAGCCAAGTAGTTTCCATCTGAATGTGGGGTAGATTTCTATTAGGCGGAAAGAGGGCATTCAACAACCATGCACCCAGTACAGAAGGTAAACGGCCTCCTTGTTTTTGCTTGCACTTGTTTGTCTTGCTTGTTGCAAAGGCAGCTGAGGAATACCAAGGTCTTTGGGGGAAGGTTGTACAGTGAACATATTGTGTAAATATAATCATCTTTTCTTATATAGTGCTTCAACAAATACGTGGTCAGATTTCCATTTCCCAGAAATGATTCTGGCTGCAGTATTCTGGATTACCTTTAATGAGAAAAACGGTTAATCCTTCATATAGGACATTATTGTAGTCCATGCATGATAGGGCTAGTCATCTTTTTTTGTCTGGCAGATGTGCCATTAAGCATGTAATATGTGTAGTAATATGTAATTTCAAAGCAGTGTTTATAGTTGCTTCTGAGGTTTTAGTGAAAACCTGTCATCCATTACATTAGGTGTTTGACCCTTTGAGAGGGAATGTGGGGAGTTTCCTTTCGTAGGGAAGAGTTCTGCTGCTTGTTGCAAAACAGCGCCTGATGAGTGAGATGTAGACTCCAGCACCGCCAGTTTTATGGGGGTTGCGTTGTAGTAGGTCAGCCATCATCCAAACCTTGAATGTCTCTAAGGAATGGCTCTACCACTTGTGCTTAAGAGCTGTTTCATTAGAGTGGGGCTAGCCAGAAGAGATGTGCAAGTTTTCAATGTTTTTGGGTATGTATTAGAAGAAGAGAGAAAATCTCACATTTGTAAAATACCCATGGCTATAAAAAACACAATAACTATATTAGAAAAAAAAACTAATTTCCCACAGTGAATTTTCAGTTACAATCCATGCAATTTAATGCACATCATTATCTTTATTTTTTCTTCTATGTCGCCCCAATAAAAGACATTAAGTTCAACTAAATACCCCTAAGATGTTACAGACCATAGGACTGGGCCTGCCTTAGAGTCATGCCCTTTTGGAGCACAACCGGTATAAGCTCAATGGCGTTTCAGTATGCGTATATCAGAATGAATGAATGTAATTAAAGACATCTTGGATATATAAATTAAATTTACGTTGAAGATGTTTGTTTGACCACAATCTATCAGTCCTGACTAGCAAACATCAGTGTTCAGTGTTCCTAAAATAAAAAATAATGGGGGCTTTCTTTAGCTTAACTGTAGTAGATACACAGCAAAGGATGTGTAAGGAAACATTGCCGTGTATAATAAACCCCCTTCATCACCAGCAAGCTTGACAGGTGCTAATCCATCCCCTTTACAACGCCTTCCATTCATCAGTGAATCCCCCACGCGACTGATCTAAGCTTTCTCTCTGAGCTAGAAATGCCTTGTCAGCTGGACCCACTTTTTTTTGCCTGTGGCCTTTTCTTGAGTGCTGTGATAACAGCACCTTGGAGCAATTAGGCTGGCCGCAAACTAGAATTCTTCATTCCTTTTTTTTTTCAAGTTCTTTTGTTATGGCTCCACACTCTTGTTTCAAATATCTATCAGAAACCTCACCTTGTCTGGGTCTCTCCTCTTTGTTAGTCATTCTTTTATCTACACACACAGGGTAGTTATGATGAACTGTCAACAAATTAGACTGTGTTTACGCAGGCTTCTAATCCCATGACTTGAGGAGAAGACATACTTGTAATAGAAATAACTTACAAAAGCACAGTATAAGATGCTCAAAAACAATTGCATCCCAACAAGTGCTATAAAACTGTTCAGAATTTTTGGTTTTATGGTTTACATTTGGAGAACGCAAAGATACCAGGTTGATTTCTGTTGTGTATACTTCTATTATGCCCTTCATGACAGAACAGTGCCCCAATGCTATATTCTGCCTTGTGATTTTTACATCCCAAATGCATTATATTACATTTAACAACATTAAACCGCTCCGGCGACACTCTCAACCATTCTTCTAATTTACTTAAATAATTTGTCATTTGACTTGTTTCACCCCAAAGTTTTACCCGGTTGCAGACCTTTGTGTCAAATGCAAAAGGATTTATTCCAGATAAGGAAACTGAACCAAAAAATTGCTTGTATTACTTTCTGCTCTAAATTTCCCTTAGCAATCTCCCACAGTGATGCTTGCAATCCATCTAAATGCTTAATTAGCCCCACTTTCTGTATTCCAAAATCCATTCTGTTTGTAAGTTTTCTCTTGTTTTTGTTGTTGTATTCTATAGTCGGAGTAGTTTGTGCTTTCTGCATACCAGAATCTTCTAAAACTTAAAATTTATTTGGAACGCCATTTGCTTGTTCTCGCTAAAACCTTCATATTTTTCAGTGTTCGTATGATGTTAGGATCAAAATCTGTGCCAGACAACAAGCAGCTTGGAGCCACTGCTCTACTGGGACACATTCGGATTTTTATAGTGACCTCAGGGCACCTTCTGGAAACTGTAAATAATAGCAAGTCATTTTTTCCTTCTGATTTTTTTTCAACATAGCACACAATTTTTCTCAAAGTTAACCCCTACTCTCAGAATTAGTTTAAATCGTTTTTTGGCCGTTCTCCTTTGTTTCATCTTTTAGTACAGTCATTTCATTTAGTTATTAATGTATCCCTGCTGACTCCCTCTACCTTTCCCAAGGCCAGTGTCTGACTGTCCAGTATTTGTCCCACTGTTTAGCAGCCTATCATCATTTTGTGATGCATTTTTTAACGATTGAGTTGGTCCATGAATACTCTAAGATGAGAATGTTCATAATGGGCTTTCACAAGAATGATTGACGCTCTCAGCCTTTCTCACAAGGCAAAGTCACTGGTGTCCCACTCTGTTTACAACCCAGCAAGTCTCATTGGAATACAATAAGTGTTTCAGCGAGGTACATTTCATGGGAAATTTGGGGCAACTTGGTGGACAAATTTTCAGCAACGGGCATAAGCCATAAAATGTAAAATTGCTGATTAGTTCACAAAGCATTCTTCTTTTTACCGCTCCCAATTTGAGGACTATCCCGCAAATTGAAAATAAAATATAGAATTACTGACCGATGGCAAACTACAGGACATCATTATTCCCCACTTTCCAGAGGACAATCCAGAAGCAGTTCAAAATGTTCACTGGGGAATCCAACATAATATTACGGGTGCGCTTCCAATGCCCCAAGTTGATCATGCGCTAATTTGAGTTCACTTCAATATCAGCCTAGGTATATAAGAGACAAGGTGAAATTAGTCCCAAAATGGGAATGTCCAAACCAGGCAAATAATTGGGGAACCGAAAACATTCTTAAAATGTTATTTGGCATTCAGCAACAAATGATGTAACTGTAATAAATTCGCTCAAACCTTACCATTGCAACTAAGTGAAAAAAATAATTGTCCTTGTAAATCTGCTTGTAAAGGGTTGTGTGAAGAATGATCTTTAGATATAACTGTGCAAGCAATGTCTGCTTGAAAATCAGGGTGGCTTTAGACTTACATTGGTAATTTTGTAGATCTACAGATCAAGACATAACACTGATTTCACATGTGTTAATTTATTTGTTTATGTAACTGTTATTTTTTAAAACAACTAGATGTAGTAGTTGGGGAAAAAACTTTTGGATACTTTTTTTTTAACATAAATACATAAATATATTCCATTAATGAACATGACTTAAGAATGCTGGTTTCTCTACAGTGAAACGGGTCCATAAATCCATTAACTTTATCCAGCTGTATGACACTTTACAAGAAAGAGTTCCCGCATCCAGAAAGTTCTAAAGAGCAGCAGCTGCTAGACGCTGACTCCAAAGTTGATCAGTAATTATCTGTTACGCTACTGCCCTCTAACACAGAAGCCTGGAATTACATTTCCCCGTCCAGCCTTGTTTCTTTGTCGCCTTTTTTGTTCTTCTTGATATTTAGTCCAAATTGTTCTACAGCCAGCCTACAAATAAACACCAACATACGTGTTCAATAAGCCTTTTTTATTAACTAAGGTATATTGTAAATATAACACGCCTGAAGAAAAGACCTAAGTAGGCTTGCAATCTAATACAATTCCGATAGCTAATAAAGGTACTGTCTTATCCAGATTTGGCTATTTTATAACCAAAAATATGTAGCTGTCAGAATGATATATTCTTTTCACAATCATAATTCTCTGATTTTGTTTACAGATGTTAACTCAAAAATATATGCACTTTTAATATTATATATATTTTGGAATTTTTTTCCCCTGCCCCAGAGTGGTGACGCCTGGTGATCTTAGGCTTGTGGGCATCTGTATAACTGTAGAAACCCATTTCATAAAGCCCCTGGTGAATGGTTCTTGTGTCGGTATTGTTTCTAGAGGGGCTTTGGAACTCTGTATTAAGTGTTTTGAGGACAGACATTTTTTTGTGCTATACACAGCTTTATATGACTCCATTTGTATATCTTTCTTTTCTCTTTATCCATGAATAATTATTCTGATCACTTTCTTATGCACGTAAATGTAATAAATAAGTATTGCTTTGGACTTCATAAAGACATGATGATGCGCTTGAAAGTTTGCCCTAAAACGGAATATTAGTCGAATAAAAAATTTGTGACCGCAAACCACTTTTTTTTGCATTTTTAACTATGTTAACTATGGATGATACTTGCACCCCCCCAAAAAATGTGATTTTGCTAGATTTGTTGTGGTAAGTTAAAACATTTTAGTTCATGAAGAGCCGCCTTCTTGTGTGAGAAGGGTATTTTTTGTATATGAAAAGCTTTGTTGCAGTTGGCAACTTCTCCATTGAATTTAAATGTCTTTCTCCTACCTTCTTTATGTATCTTGGTAAAATAAAGGAAATTAGTCATCCGAAGACTTGAATTAGTTCCAACATTAAGTTCAAACCCAAAAACTGAAGAAATGTTTCCATTCCACAAGTTTACATATGCATTTCTTTGTTCATTTTATTTTTTTAATGTGCTAAACATTATTACGGATCTGTATTTCATAGTTCCTTTCATGAGCAGAAGGAAGGGATTTCGAAGTAGGAGAAATTATATCATTTACTGTTTCTAATATGAGCCTTGTTTGCCATTGTAATATATTGTGATTTCACTCTACCGTAATAATGCAAATCACAGTATTCACAGCTGGCGACTTATAAGCCCAGAGAAAAATGTAGATATTGCCTAAATAGTCGCCTTCTCAAATGATGCAAATGTTACATTAAATTTCACAGCAGGGCATGAGAATGCAATGAAAGGGTTAATTGGTCTTTCTTGCATTGGGAGAAAGACAAACTTAGGATTCATATTAGAGGAATAAAAGTAAAGGGTGTTTTGCAGCATTTTATTGTGCAATTATGAATGATTGCCAAGTTGGTCTCCCCATTATCACAAAGAAGTTTAACACAGACAATGGCCAAGTAAAGACATTCATGTCTTAGTGCTCAACATCAAACAGAAGTTAAAATCTTTCTATTTAACACGATGACAAGGCAAAGAGCTGTTTTTTTTTCTGTTATTCACATTCTTTGATTTAATAAGTATTCAGCTGAAAAAATCAACTCAGGAGAAACTCAATGGACCTAAGCTGGTGGGATCCGTCTTGAGATAACATTCTTAGGGGAGCTGTCAGTGCTCTGTACAATGACCTTGGTGAAGCCACTGGCTCATAAGTGATTGAAAGGCAAACCATTCAATCAGCCAATCACATTAGGGACAGAGACCTTTAATTGTTAAACCCCCCCTTGGTTGAAAGCGCCCTGGGAGACCTTCGAACAGCAAAACATGGTCTTTTATTTATATTAATGTGATTTAGACATTTCTGGACGTAAATCTTTCCAGGCTCTTCTTAAAGTTAAGCCGACTTCCAAATCTGTCTATATCCTGATATCTATCTACAAGTTATATTCTGTGCATCAAAGAGATTTACTATTATATTCACTAATATTATCATCTGTTAGGAAGATTCAGAGCTGAGTGTATTTATTTTGGTTGTTTTTACAGGATCATTCATGTTACCACAGTTTTAAAGTGGTGGAACCGCCACCCACACGTAATTCATACCTCCTCTAGGATAGACCATTAGGAGACTTTAAAACCCCTTTTATGTGCACTAACTCCAAATCCGACTGACCACTAGGATCAACGTCCCACTGTTTGAATACATTCTAAGTTAGCACATAGTGTGACATCTACCAAAGCAGTTTAGGAGGATTAACAGACATATTACAGCCCCACGAATAAATAATATAACTCCATTAGATCTCCAGCCGTGAGTACTACTAAATGCAAATTGTTACTTTATTTTATTTTTTGTCACATTTCATTGTAGCTTGTCTAAAAATTATAGTCTGCATCACTTATTTTACAGCAGGGAAACAAAAGGGACAATTAGAAAGCACTATTTATTTTATTTATTCCTTTATTAAAAATATAGAAAGTGTTTATTTTAAAGCAATAAAAAAAACGGTATCATTTTAATTCTAAAGGCAATTTCCTGTTAAGATGTTTCCATTCCTGAACCATAGTTATATTAAAGGGAAAAAAAAAGACTTCTGCAGTTTCATGCTTACAGAAAACTTGCACAAAGTATTTGAGCAGTACTGTGGACAACATTGTTCTACTGTTCTGCCTTTTACTGAGCTGACTTTTATGGCACATATGGATTCCCTTCTATACATATATTTATTATAGACATTTATTTAATTACAAAGCTATCTGCATGGTACACACATATCAGACAGACAGCTTCAATAAGTGACTGTAGACACTTTGGACATAGGGATATTGAATGTGATGGTATATTAAAAAAAAAAAAAACACTGGCACTCCTTAAAGATGAAATATTCAAGCCATGTGTTGTTAAAATAATGTAATAATTCCTTTATTAGGGATCGTGGTCCCGTAATAAACATATATACCAAATATTAAGCAAAAAAAAATTTAACAAAAAACATAGTCGCTTTATCAAAAGCTCTTGATAAAGTGCTTTTGGTGCGATAGCGTTTTATTCTTGTTTGGATTCATAGTTGGAGTGGGTGCTCCACTTGAGCTTGAGCAACCTTGGAGAGACTTTTACCCGCCATTCAGTTATTAATCAATAAATACGTGGTTTGAGCTGGCGTTCTATTTGATGTGGTAGATTAAAAGCATTTGGAAAAGTCCAGCCTGCCTATTATTTCTGCTATAAAACTATTCCGTCACTCTCAATTAATCCTGAAACCTCACGCAGTAGTGAAGGTCACCAGCTTTGCTCATCTAGTTTCAGAGAACTACTAGTGGCCAAGATCCCACTCATGGTTCAGCTTGACTCCGCTGTATTAATCACCTAAGTTGCCTAAGGTTATGACATCATTATCAGATACCATACGATCCTTGTGTGGCTGGCAAGGTAGAAGAAGGAGACAGAAATCAAAATCTCCTTGCAATTACAAGGCGACCAAGAATGTGGGTGTGTTGTTTTCGCACTCCCTGCAATGCCTGTAATTTTCTTTTGCTAACAATATGGATAATTCCTGCCACTGACCCAGATATACAGAAGAAGATTTACAAATAACAACCCTTAACCTGAATCACAGAGATAGTTAATTAGAGAAAGACTCATATAGGGTGTTTCTTACCCAAATACACACAGCTTATGTAATAATAATAATTATTATAAAACCTATATTTTCTGAATATAAATATTGATAATAGTAATAAATCCCCTTCAATGAATAATTGAACGTTGTTAAAATATATCAATATTAAACACTAAAAAGACTGTATAATCCACATAAAGCATGACATAAAAATGATCGTCCTATCATAAAACCGATATTTAATATGTGTCACCTCTAGAATAAAGGTGTTGTTATGCAGCCTGAATATGTATTATTTGTCATAAAATACTGGGTGATAGTATTACCATCATAGTTATTAAAGGTAGATGATAGGAAGCAAATGATCAGAAAGATATAAAATTGGAAAAAGATTATACAATATAGGGAATAATGTGAAAGGAGGTGTTTTATACAGAAATGATGAATGTCCAGCTTTATCTTAATTCACAAATTTTCCTCCTCTTAGATCTTTCTTAAGAGTCTAAAAAAAATCTATCCATATTAGAAAACTCATTAAAAGTCTTAGAGAATAAAGACTGCCACGTTGATGAGAAACAAATGACCATATTCAGTAATGGGTGGTGCCCTGGGTCAACTCTGCCCCCCAACTTACCTCCACGGCCACCGTCCTCTCTGCTGAGCACCAGAATTCAAGGTGCTTAGAAGGACACAGAGCGCCAGGTATCCATACTAGCCGGCACAGGACCATAGTGCATAAGGGACAGTTATAAGGGAGATTCCTGATCTTCCCAACTGGTGGACGCACCAGGGAGCATGATTGGTTAATGGTTTTGCGACAGGAAGTCATCCCTTTCCTCAGCCTTTTGCCATAGGCCAGTATATGCCACTGACCATAAATACATTCTGAGAAAAAAATCTCTTAATATGAAAAAGGCGTAATATGGCAAAAAGCCTGCAAAATCATGAATCATATAAACAGGTGGAAGGTACGATACACACCGTTCTTTAGGGTGAATCATATTACTGTCTGAAGTGTATTCCCAATTATAAAAAACACAAAATGTTTACATCTAATACCTGATGTGTTTTTACTCAAAGCTTTATCAGGGACTGGCACAGGGGCACATAAGCAGGAGTATTTAAGGTCCTGTAATGGTGACATCATTGGAAACTGGAATACCTGATTGGACCTGGAACAGAGAGGTGTCGTCTCTTCAAAGCCAATGAGATTTATACTATATATGAAAAATAATCCTGAAATACTCTTCCAACATCCAAATATAAGTACAGTTGGATTAATAAATGACTTTTATTTTCTGTTCCATATGTTTTTTTAAGTTAAATTAATAAATGTGGCATTTTATTTTGGTTACCTTCCCTTTTCCCTTCTTTTTTTTTATCCAATAATTGTGGGATCAGTTTTACACAGTATTATTTAGGAGCACCTTTTGTTTTTATTTCATAATTTCCCTTTTATGTTAGAAATATTTTGTATATTCAGATTATGAAATATACCACTTATGTATTATTATAATTTAGCTAAATGTTTTTTTGTTACCATAGAGCAACGTGCAGCACTGTGCCTTGTGCCTTAGTTGCTACATGTAGCATAATTAATGTTGCTACATCTCTGCGTGTCTGACTCAGGTATTCATAATTTTTCTCTTTCACTTTTTCCAGCGTCACTTGGTAAGATATTACTTAAACGTGTTTATATATATATATAAATATATATCGCAAAAAATTGATTTAATAAAGATTACATTTTTTTACTTACTTGGGAGTCGCACAAGTGTGTTTAATTTCTTGGACTTTCTTGACATATATACACATATGCATACAAAAATCTATATATACTATTATTTACCATTACTATATCTATTATTATTTAACTCATCAGCAAGCTCATGCCAACTTTAAATGCCATGACTTCATATATGAAAATGTAGTCTAATATATATATATATATATATATATATATATATATATATATATCTATCTATATATATATATATATATATATATAGATATATATATATATATATATATATATATATATATATTAGACTATATATATGAAGTCACGGCATTTAAAGCTGGCATGAGCTTGCTCATGAGTTAAACATCATGAGTTATATATATATAGTATGTTGTTACTTTTGTTTTAATTGTTTTACTTGTTTTGTTTTTTGTTGTACTTGAAATAGGCCTTTAGTGAAATGGCAGGTTTTGAGCTTTGATTGTTGAATACTACTAAGTTCCCTCTTTAAGTGGACTGGCATTGACTTTTTGCATTATTAATACCCCTCATCTCAATTTCTTCTTATATCCAATAGACTTTTACATTTGGATTTGTAAAAACTTGTTTTTAACGAATATTATTTCATGCATTCGTACGAATCTCTGAGAAAAAGGGCGATCCCCAGCCAAACTGCTGAAAACAAACTGGGTTTATCCAGTGCTGCTGCCGTTGCTGGTGGTGGTCCTGCAGTGCAAAACTTGTGGATTTCTTCCTTAAGTGAGAATTTCTTCTTTAAGCTTGAGATGGTGCTGCTGTAGGTAAAAGGTGAGCCAAGAAACTGTCAGGGAGCGCTCCCTTTCTGGAACACCCCAGATGTCATTCACGAATCCAAAAATGTCCCCAAATTTCATCCCATCCAAATGGCCGCAAAATAAAATCTGTTACCCGAAAACAAATGTGGAAAAAAGGAACTAAAATTTAGGTGGAACCGATTTTGCTTGCCGTGCACAAGTCTAATATAGAGCCATGTGTTTAAACAAACATGTAGACTTACTAGTGAGCCCAGTCTGCTAGAGCTAAGAACTCTTAAATGCCAAATGCTGCTTGGCTGGAGAGAAAAGACATTTGCAAGAGTTGGAAATGAAGTCATTATTGTAATAGGGCGCTCACATTGCAGGAATGTGATAGTTTAGTAAATCAGGTGGTGTGAATTCATTTCATTCAATATGCATATGATTTAATTCAATAAATATTCATCTTTATGAAGAAAAACACCTAGAACCTTATACATATACATATTTTTTCAGGACTTCTAAAGGACCAGCTGCATCTACAGCTGACCTCATTTGCATCACTTTGATCTATATCCTGGTCATGTGACTCTACAACCTCACTCTTTATCAGGCCCTGTCCACAGCTGCATACACTGCATTCCAATTTACAAGCAACCCAATGAGTATTAATAAGCAGCATCACTGAGAGCACTGTTCTGTGATCATCAATAAACAAATGGGGAATTTTCCGTTTTAAGTCTTTCAGTGTAAGGCATGGTGTGCCATATTTAATAATCACCAACAAAAAAAAAAAACGTATCTTCAGAATTGTACTTAATTGGACAGTCATTCAATTGAGCATTGTTTGGAGCATAGGAAAATGGTGAAAAAAATAATAACTAAAATAATAACATTCTAAAATACTAGGGAAAAAACGTTAATAATGTATTTAGAAAGGCTCCAAGTTGGCTGTGATTTGTTTCTGTTAAAGGATATCGTTCTCTATTACTTGATTAGATTAAATGTAATATCCTTGAATAGTCGAGCCCATCCCCCCATCTGCATTCAGCATAGAATTCTGGCACTAGATAGCACAGAGGTATGGAGGGAGAGAGGGTGATGTCCATACTTTTGTTTGTTAGTTGCTTGTATTAAATATGTCTCTTGGTGGATGGAAAACTTAAAGGGCCACACAGATCCCACGCTTACCCATTCAGATTTCAAACATTTTTTTGATTATTGCCCCCAAATAGGTGCCTTTTTTCACTAGTAGGTAACATTTGGAATCAGTGTCTACTGTACAAATATTGATTGTGCTGTAATACGTCATTGAAGTTAAATGCTGGGATTCGAATCATCCCATGGAGATATATTTATTTGTATACTCTTATATCATTTTTTTTCTGGTGCACTCATATACTAAAGAGCTTAATCCCAGAGAACATTTCCAATGACTACGTCTGACTTATACACCTTGAAACTGGATGTCATCCAGGAAATCTGCATTGTAACGAGGACAGTGATTAATGTTCTGGGTTGTTTTTTTTTTTTTCTTTTTGCTGACTTCTCTTTTGTACCGAAAAGTTTGACACTAAAACTATTACATTTACAGTAACTTATTCCCACTTTTAACATGCTTTCTGTACTATAACTTTTACATATATATCCACACATGATCATTAACCTATAATCTAGAGCTTCCACAATGTGCTCGCATTACAATTAAAATTTGGTTCGAGAAACTTGGTAGAGAATCAGTTCCATTCAGTAATGCATTTCTAGTTCTAGTTCTTGTTCTAGATGTTTTGAGTTGATTTTAGTTGAGCAATTTGTGGTATCCAAGGCAGAAGTCTAAGACAAAGTACTTAAATGTGCTATAGTGTTTGTCTTCTCTACAACAACAACCCACTTGTGTCCATAAGTCAGGGGTGTCCAAACTGCGGCCCTCCAGCTGCTGCAGGACTACATCTTCCATACTCCTCAGCCAGCCCCTTAGCTGAAAGAGCATTATGGGAGATGTAGTCCTGCAGCAGCTGGAGGGCCGTAGTTTGGACACCCCTGCCATAAGTGTTTGATAACGTTAATTCCATAGGCAGTACCCTGTGCCTTGGGATTTATATTATGATCCTGGTTGACAAGCTCTGGACCAGGAAAAACATAATCGATTGTAAGTTTGCAAGGACAGAGCCCTCTTCTCCTTCTGTTCCAGTATTTTTTTAATGTATTTGCGTTGTAATTTTGTATATTGTTAAATGTAATGTTATTGTTAATTTCCAATCTTCTATTGTACTAGCGCTACAGGATCTGCTGTCTTACTGTATAAATACAATGTAATGTGATATGTATCTATGCTGCTGTTCCTAAGTATTCAGACGGTATAATGGGTGGGAGGAAGGCAACTTACATCACTTAACAATGCTCATTCCCAGTTTAACATCTCTGAAATGTTCTAGGTATATGCCCAGAAATGTATAATTCATTATAAAATACTGGTATGCTGCAGTGCAATATGAACCAGGTATATCATGCTTTATAGATGCAAAAAGGTCAGAAGAAAAGTTTTGTGTGCTCATCAACAGGGTTATTGTTTCAAAAATGTCTTCTTTATATATATATATATATATATATATATATATATATATATATATATATATATATACTTCCTTCTTTTAATTTGTGTCTCCTCCGATCACGTCTTCTCCCCTTAGGTGTCCCATTTGATGAAATTTGACACATGTTTTAAAAATATATTACAATAGTTTACGCGGCAAGAAATATTAAACAGGATAATAAAACATTTTTATAGTAATATCCCATTCAGTGTTATTAAAAGGATTTAAGCTGTTTATAGTTTTGGCTTCAGCTG
The DNA here is from genome assembly GCF_027358695.1 of Spea bombifrons. Taxonomy (NCBI): domain Eukaryota; kingdom Metazoa; phylum Chordata; class Amphibia; order Anura; family Pelobatidae; genus Spea; species Spea bombifrons. The sequence continues at coordinate 118,424,991 of NC_071088.1, forward strand.
CACATATGATTCGTAATCTGAATGGGATGGAGGAACTGTCAAAATTCGATGGGGCTTCCCCAACGCCCCCATTTCAACCCGAAGCTGCAACAAGATTGAGGAGGTGGAGGGGAAATTGTAATAACATACCATGAAAGATTTATGAGCCTGATGTAAAGTATGAATCAAAATCGAGCTAGTGCCAATTACAGCAATATTTAACTTTATTCCAATGCCCCATTGTTTATCCATGGTAGACATCCTGCTACAAATGTTCGGTTTTACAAGACTCACTAGTAAACCAGACTTACCTTTCTTTGTGGATTTTGGGGAAACTTCATCCATGCCCTGAAGCACTATTAACTCCACCAATATTGACAGAACTCAAAATTGCTCTTCCAAGGACTTGGACTGCTACTCACGCTGTGAAGCACAAGTTTCCTGGCACAGACAGAGATTGCTGTAAATCATAAGACAGTACAGTTTTGACACTTGGATTGCATCCAGATACATAACAAGTCAAAGAGACGCAACATATAAAAACAGAAAGTTACCTACAGGCAGACACGCGATTGAAGAAAAAAAAAACAGGAGCTACCTAAATGCTGACATTGAGCGAGAGAAAGCATGAGAGAGAACAAGGCACAATGGACGCTATTGAAAATGGGAATGCCAGCTGACAAAAAGTAAATGAGGCAACAGTCTGTTCCTGGTAATCCATTCTATTTAAGTGTCTCAAATTCAAACATTGCAGCAGGTTGAAAACAAGTATAGATAATGTCTTGTGACTACGAGATGCCACACAATTACTTTTATTTCACTGCTGTGGACCAGAAAGACCAGGCCTGGATCTGTCAAACTGGCAAATTCCCAGTGGGCCCGTGGCCATATGAGATGTACATTTACCTTTAGTGCTGCTCCATCAGCAGATTGGGTCCTTCAGCGCATAGCAGTGGGCATTCATTACAGTCTAGTGTATGGCTATGCATGTCTAGCTGATGGTCGCACATACGTCATTGAGCGGGCCGCTGGTCTTAAAGTTTCAGGGCCTGTTTATATTCCGGGCCCTGGGGCAATGGTGATTTCAGGGCTACATTTATATCCCGCTGCCAGGGCTACTAGAACTCATACTTACTAACATCCTTCATACCCAAATGTGTGGCTCTATCCTGATGTCACTTTTTGGACAGGCAAAAGTTGAGACATAAGTCCCACTGTCGGTGCTGTCTTGACCTCGTCTAGATTGTCTGCACCTATGCTGCAGCCGTACTCATTTTAAAATAATAACAATAAATATAATAATGATTCGAATATTTCAAGATTTGTTGGATGGATAGAATATAGGTTGAACAGAGCTGTGCATGGGGAGGGGAAATCATCAAGCCTTTTTTAAGTAAGTACCACTAAAATGTCACATTACCTTAAAGTAAGACAGCTGAGATTCACACCACCTACTGCCTGGAATCTTCTGGTGTTACATTTTGGAAAATTTCTTAACGCTTATAGTTGTTTTTTTATAGTCAGAGTACAATAAACCCAAAGAAGGAGATACATTGTAATTTCAGGACGAAATTTCTCTGTTCACTTTGTATTCTTTTGCAATTTGACATAATTTCTAAATTTTTGGTGAAGGCTAAAACAAACAGGAGTAGTGTCCAAATCCAATATCATTTATTGAGCCATTTACCAAGACAGCCTTTCAAGCAGGAGGAAGGATGTTTTCTGCAGCTAAACGTCTGCACATCTTAACATGCATACATGCAAATCATTACATGGATGATAAATTACAAGCTAATTACTTATGTACACATATAATTCAAGGAAATACTTCTAATTGATAATTTATCATATATTCCTGTCTAGAATTAGTTCTGTGGTGTCTATTTAATCTCTGCCATATAAACACAGACTAGGTAAGGGTCCTGGGTGTCTTGAGGGGGGGTAAGAGGGGGCACTTGCTCTGGAAATTCAATGAGCCCCACTGGGGCTATAGTACAAACACTAACTTTCATTGGCTGCATATACGATAATATTCATATATTGTAGCCATAGTTTGCTGGGGTTGTGGTGGCCTCCACCACACACTAACCTTTTTGTTGTTGACTGCAGCTTCCATCATATACAGGCTGAACCCCATAGGAATCGTAGACTGGGGTAGTTGAAGCTAATCGTTACCACCCCAGCTATTGTAAACCAAAGTTGTCATGTTGCGCAGGTACATGCTAGTCTGCTAGCTACTACTATCCTCACGTGAGCCAACACAAGTAGGCAATGGGGAGGAGGTAAGAAAGTATTGGGGTGGGATAGGGGAAATCAGAGAAAAAAAATTCTTCCAAGCCCAGTTGTCACGGTTTACAGTATATTTGCAGGTATTTGCCACTTTTACTAAAGCTTACATTTTACAATTCTAAACACTAAATGAGCTTGTACTGTGGTGTTTATGTTTTTAAATATGCAACATATATTAAAAATAACCCATAAGCATTCCCCTTATTTTATCTTTCACCTATTAGTAAGTTGCTGATTGCTCTTGATTGGGTAAGAGACCCATGAGCCAAAGGGTGATGGGCCAGAAAAAGAATTACAAATAATGCTGGCTCTGCTACGAGCTGCCACTGATCTGTTTCATTGAGATGAATTTTTAAATGGGGAGACATAATTAAGCGTATCCAGAGAAGAGGATGTTAAGATGGCTTCTCCCATGGTGTACCAGAGAACAGTTTCTAATAAATATAAATTGCCTTTTCTACTCCATAAATAACATTGCATATGTTTATTGAGTGTACTGAATAGGAAACTAATATTTGGGAATATTTTGGATTTATATCCAATATGCATATGAGTCTTTGGTGTCCTACTATCCGCTTTACTCCACTTCACACAATGTATGTATGTATGTATGTAAAATATGCATGTAAAAAATAGTCACAGCTACATTGTATTTTAATGTATGTACATAAAATTAAAGAGGCACTAAATGCTGTCTTAGATGTAATTTACAATGAGCTCAGTTTTGCATTTAGAAGCTACCACCACTACCTAGAGCATCATGGTGTACATATCATGAAACCCTCTCCCCAAAAGTGTGCTTTTTTTCATTCCGTATATAGCTTTTGCATATTCTCTATTCACAGAAATTGTAAGAAATTACAAATCTACAAATCTTTAGAAATTACACAGAATCCACAATTTCAAGTAAAAACAAGGAAAGAAAAACCAAACCGCATTTGTTGTATATCACTCTGATGCTTAGCATCTCCTCCTCCTCCGTTAATAGTGTCTTGCTATTGAGCTACTGTGGAAATCAATAAGGTGAAGAGATCTGATTAAACCTAGTTACATCTTGACTACAAGCAGAAAATGGTTTGACAAAATGACATAAAATTAACAGCAAAATTCACACTTAATATAATACCAGTGGTAACAAATAATATGAATTTTAATGAATATAATACCCCATATAATAAACTAACATTCAAACTTCATAAAAAACCCATGAAAAACATACAGTAACATTAATGCAGAATATAACACCCTGGTTAATTGATATCATTCATACTGGTTTTAATAGTTATGAGAACTAATAAAATTAGCCCCAGCTAAAACACAATAACATTCTATACTGAATATAGCACTTCAGGTAAAAAAGTAACATTCATATGGAATAAAATACCCAACTGATAAATACTAACATAGCCATGGTAATGAATAGTGACATCATAATATAACAATAACTTAGAATTTAACACCCCAGCCCTGGTAACATGAATACTTGACATAATAAGCCAGTCAATGGATACTAATATTTTTACTTAATCCTGATGTTACTAATAACATGTCAATAATAATTGTAATAGTACAAATCAACATTCTAATAAATAGTAATCTCTTTTGATGTGATAAAGTATTTTAATAAACATTCATAGGCCATAAACCATGGGTCAAATTGTACCTATATCGTAAATTAAAGTGAAATTTACCAGAGAGCAGGCAAAAGAACTACCAAAATGTAACAGTATGCAATTAATGTAAAATTGTTGAGGTTTTTTAATTATATTAAATGAGATTTATATAGCACCAGCAGATTCCATAGCACTGATACAAGATGGGGCAGTAAAAATGCCTGATAATGACATTAAAGCAAACAATATATGGAACTGACAATAACATTAGCATGTTAAGCCATTCTAGTACATTATGGATGCATTGAATTCTAAATCTGGACACATTAATCTAGAAATACATTTTATTTTGTTGGTATTGTTTATTTTAATAAAAAGTGTCCCAGTTTTCAGCGCGATCCATGTCCATTTGACATTATTTTATTTCCTTATTCAAATGACTTCCCCCATCCAATCTACTGGTGACTTCTATTTATATTTTCAGAATATGGTTCCGATATAACTTTTGGGTTAAATTTCACCAAAAATGACTAGGTTAAAAAATAAAATAGGACGGCTGTAATCTTTTTTTTAAAATACCATTAAAATAATAATATAATTGATATAAGAAATCTAATAATACTGTCTGTGTGTTTTTAGTGAAAAGAAATATTCATATGAATGAATATGACAAAGAACTTTTTTTGGTGTAAGCTATGTTCACCTTAAAAAAATAAATAAAAACATAAGAAGGATCCAGAATGTGTTAGGAGTGGAGATTTAAATGCGTGCCTTGATCTGCATGAACACCAGAGCTGAGTAATGTCGCCATCTATGGGGAGAAGGTGGAACTGCAGTAATAAAAGGGAAAGCATTTTTTCTTGGCTGAGTTAGGGTAAATGACAGTGACATTGTTAACTCACCATTGAACATATTTTAACATCAGAAAGAAAATCTATACTTTATCACATAACAATAGCATATTATATGTTTATTTCACCTTGCTTTTGTTATGTGCCTCTCAGAAGCGTTTCTTTTATTTCTATAGCAGATTCCCTAGAGGTAGCATATTAGTTGGATGTTAACCCAGTTCCTATTAGTGGGACCGCTGTCTCTCTTGTGACCTAGTTGGAGATTCTTTTGTTATTACATGAATGAATCTCGCAAGGCTACACATAGGACATAAATGAATCTTAACCCCACCCAGTGCCAGGCCAAAATCAGGTGACCTAAATACATTCCTTAATATACATATATATATTATGTTCTGAAAATGTATGTTTCTGTACTTATATCCGACCATGGTTGGATTAACACAAGGACCGATGGAGCTGAAGTTCAAGGTCTATACCTCCTTAATAGCCCATCAGCCGAACAGCAGTAACAACACCACACAAACTTTTTTCCCGAAAAATATTTCATAGGGTGAAGTTGCCAATATATGGGATGATTGGCAGGCCAGCTCCTTTGGTGAGTATATAGTGCTCAAACCTGCCTTCTTTGTTACAAAGTCTCACAACAACTACAACAAGAGGAAAAGCCTTGCCACCCACAAATCCCGTGATGTCTTTGACATTTATGATTATTATAATTTTTATTTCTTGTACCATGTTATCTTTCAAATTATACAATTTACTCTCGTTTACCGTTTTGTTTATAGCAAGAATACATATAAACTATTTTTTGTAACCAAAATATTTCAAAGATCTTTCATCAGGATTACTCATCCCTGAGTATGGCGACTTTTCCAGTGATAATCCTCTAGATACACTAGACATGTGTAATGTTGAAACACTACCCTTGGCGCTTCAATGAAACATTTTGATCAGCCCTGTTATGGTGTCACAAAATCCTAGAATGTGTTATATTACATTGTTCTTGTGCATCACCTTCTTCTCCTGCATCAACATGCGCAGACCTGAATTATTTGTGACCAAGTGGAACACCACCACAATGCAGCAAATGACAAGAAACTGCACAAACAATCATTAAAATACAGCAAAGTTTACAGTCTAATAGTATGACCTTTTTCTGTGAAATATAGGCAATTGTTCTTATATTAGTTTATTTAGTATTGTGGTCCTTGACTTTTTTCATGTATTACTTTCTGTAAAAAACAAAACAAAACAAAAACACTTTCCTTTGAAGAAAATGAATTCTCCATTTCAATGACCTTAAATAATGTGTCAGCACTAGCTATTAAGAAATATATGTGTACTGCCCTTGAATACATTTGATGGCATCTACTAATAGAAGCAACATAATCCAATCTGGAAATCCTCTTCCAACTAGAAAATCCCCATAACTTAAGTCCTCTATTTAATACATTTTGTTGCCTGTCCCTTTCCTTCTCAGTTCTATAATATTTCTCTTACTAACAAGCAAACATTATACGGGAAGAGTGCTCTTAACCAAGAAGTACTTATAAAAGTTTAATTTAGCATATCGGCTGTCTGATATTGGATACTCGTCATACTTGGTCAACTAGTTCTCCCAGATGCTTCATTTATTGACCTTTTACTTGCTTTTCAAATGCATAACTTTACATTTCTCTACTACAAACCTTGAATTAACCACTTACCCTATTAAATATACCTTTAACTTTTAAACTTATAAAATTGTCTTTTCTTCAAATGCATCTGCAGATCATAAACATCAGATTCATAAAATATTTGATAAGCTGCAAAAATCAATATACTCCTTACCTCTCAGACATGTGACCTGGGTTTATTAACTATATTACACAGTCTAGAATTGTACCTTCCCTTGTGTTCATTAAAACTGTGGTATTTATGAAGTTTATAGTACCATGCTTGAATGGTGGTGATCTAAGCTTCATAAACCTTGAGCATATGTATCAGACCAAGTCACCAAATTAAGAATCTCTTATAGTTATAGCATGCACAAGGGCCACTATCAGGGCCAGATTCATGGAATATCCCCTTCTTCTGCACTGTTACAATATATTATGTGTTAAGGCAGGTCCTCGTGGCCTGTCAATCACTCTTACAAGATATTAAGATCTGCTGGGTTATGTCAGTGAATTGGATGTTGTTAGTGGCTCACACATTACACATAATCTGTCACTGCAGCAAACAAACAACCAGCCTGATGTAAACAGCTACAGCTGGAGATTTACGAGCACACTGAGACATTACAAGGTCAAATGACATATGGTAGGTGCACAACAATAAGAATATAAATTAGGAGCCCGGTTGTGCCAGGTAAAGAAATAAGGTTCCTCTACTAAATCATCTCAAAGACACTGGTTGATAAGTGCATGAGAATTATTTGCAAATTAGATTAAAAATAAATAAATAAAAATGTTTGCACTGATGGATATGAGCTTTTGTCACACCCAGTAGAGCCTGTACCACTGAAGCAGGCATTATTATCCATAAGATGATCATGATTTTAAGGAGCTAAGCAGAAGTTTCTGATGTTCACATAATTACTTAAAATAGTCTCCTCCTATTTGTATGATCTTCCCATTCTTATTGGATGTTTAATAGAGCTGGAATAGGTCACTATGTGGCCCCACTGGCAGACCAATTTACAAATTGAATTTTAGGGACAAGAAATGTGTAATTTCAAACTTTAGTTTAGTTAGTAATGATTTCTATTGGCCATCTCTTAAAATGACTTTGCTACTTAAAGAAAAAAGGGTCTAAAAGCTCCTACTAAAGAAAGGGCCATTCTAGAAATTCCGTGGTGGAATATGGAGGCACCAGCTCCACACGATGCCACCCTCAGGATCTGACCAGCTCCACACGATGCCACCCTCAGGATCTGACCAGCTCCACACGATGCCACCCTCAGGATCTGACCAGCTCCACACGATGCCACCCTCAGGATCTGACCAGCTCCACACGATGCCACCCTCAGGATCTGACCAGCTCCACACGATGCCGCCCTCAGGATCTGACCAGCTCCACACGATGCCACCCTCAGGATCTGACCAGCTCCACACGATGCCGCCCTCAGGATCTGCCTATCAACACTGAGAACTAAGCAATCAACTCTGAGATCAAATCAGGAGAGTTCATGTAACCCCAAACCACAAAATTGGTGAAATGTGTGTTAGAAGAGTCATTAGCCAAATGTTCTCTGTGAAAGCTGTATGGTGTAACTTAAAGCAGCTGAAATACCATTACTTTGTCTCTTGCTTTCTTCTCATCTATCTTAAATTCTGAGGTGAGAGGTAATAAGCCAAGTTGGAGGCTACTCAATGGCCTCTTAATCCATTCACATTGGAAATGGGTGAAATGGGGCATAACTAAGGAGGCCACATAATGCCTAAACAAGTATATCTAAATTTGCAGGTAAGAATAAGATTATGGTTAAAATTTAGCAAGAACTATCTGTCTCTTCATCTAAAAACACAGATAAACAAAAACAAACATGCTTAGAAAAGAATGCCCCATACAATACATACTGTATATATAACATCTCAATGTTACATAAAGACACAGGTGCTATAGAAACCATAATTCTAATGTCACTTCCACTATGAATTATGTTTTCATTTTGCCCGTAACGTTTGATTGCAGCAGGAAATTGGCAAGTTTTATAAAAATTAATTGGCTGGTTACTAAACTGCTGAAAAAATATATTCTTCCCGCTTGGTACCATTAGATACTTAATTCTACCTGTGGCCTGAATCAGATACCCAGAGATCCCCAGACTTGACAGCAAGAAGACAATAGGGTGTGTTTAAGGTTGAAAAATTGCACCAGTAAAGCAAGAGAATTTCAGATCTAAAACTGAAAAAAGAGAAACCAGACTGGTACACATGCTTAGTAGAGTCTTCAAAGTCGATCCAGCTTTTATACAGTACATATAACTGGTTGAGCATTTTCACAAACTATATCAGAGCAATGATATGAACCTTATCAACATAAAAGATCCAAATGATCCAATTACAAAAAGCAAAACATTTCATGCAAAGTTACATTTTCTCCATAAATTTCATAACTTTTTCAGGTTTATTAAACAAAAATTAGATATACTTAATAGCAGATAAAACCAATTTGATTCATCTAGTCTGACTATTCTATAGATGTGTGATCTAACGCCTGGTGAATAAATGTACCCAGCTCCATCTCTTCCTAGTCAAGCCTTTGGATCCATTTTAGCTTCTGGAAAAGGTGCCACCTAATGTTGAGGATTGATCATGATTTCCTCCAACAATACTATTTTAGTTTAGTTGTCATGTACTGCAGAGATAGTGGGGACTTTTGGACTGTGGTCTTATAATGTATCATATTGCTTGGTTATGATCCTAGTGTACAATGAACCTAGGACATGAAAAAGAGGTTGACATCTTAATTGGTGGATGACGTAGAAGAACACTAGCTCTGTGCATTTAGAGCTCAATCCAATCTAAGATATGTGTAATATAAATTAGTTTAACCCCAAAAACATCTACAAAGAGTGTTTTATATATTTAAGGCTATGTGCAATGTGAGAGATAGCTTTTCACATGTAGGTAGCCCAGGCATTAAAGCAGATTACCATTGTTAAGGTGTGAGTGTCTCTCACAAGCTCCCTTAGCATTATTTTTGTGGTAGGAAAGTTCTGCGACAGGTGTGTAATAAAGTCCCTTCCCTTTGAAGTCGGTGTGTTTTACAGTAGCTCATTGTCTTTAAGAGTGTCTACAAGGAAGAGGAAGCAATAAAGCAGCACACATAGGTTTGAGGTGTCCATATATAGCCAATAATGAGGTTCGTAGTGCATGGAGTCAGCATGAAATTGGCTGAGGGTGTAATGGGCCCTCCCTTCCTTAAGACCACTCAGAGCTCACATGGGAACTTTCATGGCGCTCATTAAGCCTGTTTATTGTTCAGGGCTAATTAAAATGTTACACTCTTCTGCTTTTTACATCCTCACTCCAGCTAATGAATCTACAGACGACACTCTGCAGGGTGCTCAGTGCAGGAACATAAACAGAATGTGGAATCTCCGTGCAAAATGGGGAAGCAACAATTACACTTGGCACTGCACAACATTCCTAGCATAGAATGTACCCCCCTGCCAACACTTTACACTCCCCCGGTATTCCTGTTAATTGTATAATGCTCCCCACTGGGAGCATGCCATAAACACCAGCAATATATTTGATGTTAATTGGTGTGATAAGTATATCAGGCTGTCCTTATTTTTATGTTCCACACTTAGAGTTTCATGCAGAACCAGTGTCGCTGATAAAAAGGGTAGCAGCTCAGACAACGGTGCAGTACTCATCGGGAAGGCCATTTACTAAGAGGTGGGAATTCTCAAGGTTTAAAGGCAACACAAAAGACCTCAGGCTAAAGGAGGATGTGAAAATATCATAGGGGACCTCACATGATCTATAAAATATCTGCCTAACCCACTATTAGACAAACGTGCAACGCATTGCAGAGTGCTTTGGCAGCTAAGGTGAAAAATTCCTTTGTTTGATAACCTCTGCCGGTTATCTGTAACCTACTATTATTACTTGCCTGCAGTCATACTAACCTGAATGCACCCAGTTATTGTCAGATCGTGGAGTCTAAGGAGACATACTGCCTGGGACTGTCTAGGTGGGGCATGTACTATTACTGTGTACTGTGATATTTCAAGAAAATTAAACTTAGCTCTAAGTATACAAATGTAGGACTTGGGAACATGGCTGTGGTTCTTTAAATATGCTGCTTGAATTTAACACTTTGAATTTAACCAAATGCAACATTGAAAATACAATTCCCAACACTGAATGTTCAAACTCTTCCAAGAAATAATTCTTTACTCAAGTATTTGCCTCATATTTTTTTGCCAGAAATACTGGCTATTTAGAAGATCCTGCATTGTTGTTCTGCGATGAAACCTTCAGAGGAAAGAATAAAATGACAGATCTGCCAAGGTTTAGTTGACTAACATACTGAGAGGTGAAATGAATGTCTTGTCTAAACGGACTACGCAGCAGCTTTGGTGCCAGGATTTTAAATGTCCGTACGAGCAACCTTATTGGTTGCCTGCAGGGGCCTTCTCTGCCATCAACCAATGAAGTACAGCTGTACTGCATTGGTTGATGGCAGACGGGCCCCCTGCTGGAGACCAATAGAGTCGCTCGTACAGACTTTTAAAATCGTGGTCCAGCAACTTGGCTGGCAGAGACCACTGGTCTCCCTGCTCCAACAGTTAAAGGTCTGTACAAGCGACTTTATTGGTCGTTCATATGGACTTAACTATTGGAGCAGGGAGACCAGTGGTCTCTGCCGGCCAAGTTGCACCAAGCTAACCCCTGACAGCGAACCTACAGATTTCCGCTCCCGTTATCTACGCAGGATCTCAGAGATCCATAGGTTCGCCACCAGGAGTTAAAAAGGTCGTGCGAGTGAGCCTATTGGTCGCCTGCAGGGTCCTCCTCTGGCATTAACCAATTACTGTTCACAGCAGTCGAGAAGTTAAAGATTATGGTGTGTGAGTAATACATCCCACATATTGTAGAATAGAACTTTACATGTGCTGGTCAGCAACATGTGAAATATATATGTTTGAAAAATATGTTTTATTTACGTTTTCAAATACGGTAACTTTCTGTGTCCTCAGTCCTGCATCATCAATAACATGACGGGATTCTATATCTTCATCCTAACTGACAAGTGGCACCTTAAGAATTACCAAAGACATTGTGATAATAGGACTGTCGAACAAAATCTCTGACAGTTGGTAGACAAAACACGACAATTGCTGGGAAAGCAGACAGCATTTCACACTGAAATAGCAAGGAAAGCAGAGCCATAACCGATATCTGATGAAACTGCAGCTGGACTGGAGGTGTTCCATTGCTGAACTGTTACCTCTGCTGTATATGTAACGTTGTTTTTCTATGGTGCCACACTGCATACACGTACTAAACATTTAACAATTAACAGCAAGGAAAGGAATATATTCATGGCGGAGAGTTCAGCAATCCACCTGTCGTTCTCCACTGTCTGATTCTCTTGCAAGAAAAAGTTGAGCCAAATTCAAATTCTGTTCAAATAAACTGCAGTTTCAGTTGAACCACACACCACTGAATCGGATGTCTCTGAACTGAACTTTTCCTTGAAACAAAGAAACATTTGGTCACCCTTTGCAAAAAAAAAACGCATTTTGCCTTCACAACCTTCAGAAAACTGAATGCAGTTGAGCTCTGCCTCTGGAAAAGGAACATTTATGCGAAAGAAAATATCATTGCTGATATAGATTGGGTAAATATTGCCATTCATGATCAATTCATAATTTATTCATGACATAACTCAATCGTGATTATATTGTGGATGCTGCTCTAGAAGTGATATGCATTCAACAGATGTGTTTAGAAAAGCGTCGGCACAATCCACTCACATAATCAGATATGTTACTCTTGCTGTTTGCTGGAGGAATCCCAGTAGAACAAGAATATCAGTACAGCTGGGTATATGTTGTCAAGTTAATGATCGAACCATATGACCGAGCATTGGGAGGTTGCAGAACTAATGTTGATGTAATTCATATATGATTATTGCAATTCCAATAGAGGCATGTGGTAGAATGAGATATGGCTCAGATAGGACATGGCATGGAAGGTAGGGTCAGGTTTCCCTGTTAATTGACATTAGCTAAGTTGCCATCACTTCCCACATCCAATATTTTTTTAAGATAATCATACTTAATGAAGCTACAGACTAATACAACAGATAAAAAAGCATTTAGTGATACCTGTTAATGGCCCAATTTCATCATCATACGTTTGACTCTGAGTCTCTGAGTGAAGCACTGGTCCCCGGCACGCCGGGTCACTCTCCCCTTTCTCACACAGAGGCTCAACATTTAGCCGTGTCCACTGCCCAACCACTGCCCTCCTAATAAGACTACTATGGGTTTAGCTCCAACCAAGGAAGAGCTAGCCGGCCCTAACAAAGCCATTCCCCTAGAAGTGAGCGAGAGCTCTGAGTATCTTGCTCTGGGAAAATTTTAACATTACATATGCTTTTAAGACCTCAGAAATCCCTCTTGTAGATGTAAACATATCTTGTGTAATATAAATAAAATATTCTGGCCAACTATTAGACATCACTGCAATCATATCTTCTCTGGGACCAATACAGTACTATCCATTTTTATTATTCACTGAAATAAACTGGCCTATTCCGAAAAAGAAGATCAGTTCCCAATATATTCTGCATTGTCTGCCTAGCTCTATTATCTTATGTTATTGCCGTCATATTGTAACTAGTGCAGACCACATTTATACTCCATCTAATTTTACAGAGACGCATTAAATTTCTGGAGCCTTCGCTATGCTAAACCTTTTCCTCTCCTGCTCTTTTCCCTCCCTAGTGCAATTTCCTTTCATTTGTTCATTTATATTTTACAATATTCTTTCTTATTTTCAAGTCCCAGAGCCGAGGAGAGCCTTGCCTTCATGTGAGCAGCTAGTATTAAAAGTACCGGTAAGACACCGGCTCAATGAAATACATAGAAATACAAAAGATGTTCTGCACTACATTTTTTAACCATATTTTATTACTTTTTTATCTTTCATTGTTCTTCTTCCCATTTGGTAACTCATGCGATTTTCTTGCACCATGTCTCCCCATTTTTTTTTTGTTTACTCTTCCATGCCTTTGTTTCCCTCCTCATCGATATTTCTTTCCTTTCTGCTTTTTTTCTTCCGTTCTCCTCCCCACTCTCCAGCAGCCTCATTCCCCTGGTCAGGCTCAGCTCTGACAGCTTTAAGCTGCTCTGTGCACCGAGCGTCTGGCTGTGTTAATATGATTTATAAGGACAGTATAATACCCGGCACATTGCAGTCTGTCACTGCAGTCTCTCTGATTAAAATTCTGCTCCCTCCCCGACTGCAGCAAGCCACAAATGGAATATTCTACATAATTTTGGCAAATGCTTGTTTTTATCACCCATTTCTCCGGCATCAGGTGACCCTCGGATTCGAAGCTAGTGACTCCCATGCTGTCTTTTAGCTTTTACTGGGTCACGTTTAGTATGCCCCCAGACCATTTTATAGCCTTCCTCTTAGCAATTGTGATGCTGAATGAGGCTTTGCACTAGCTTATTCTGCCAATTCTGCATTGAAAAGCTACACTACAGAGCCATAGACAACATTAGACATAAGGCGTGATAAAATACAGAGTGACCGAGCACGTCGATATAATTACTTTGTAAGGAAGAGGTTTAAAATAATATATTGTTTGACAAGTCCAGTAATTATAGCCATTCTTCTAAGGATTCCCTTCAAAACACCATAAACTGCTGCTTGTAAAATATTATCATTGGGTTCCACTACAGGTTAAAAGACCGTGGAACACCACGTTTGATCGATGTAAAATGGCAGATTTGGCAAACGTATGCTTTGGAATGAATTTTTATATTATTATCATCTCTCACCTATGTTCATGCATGGATTTTAGGAGACATTATTATAGAATTTTGCATCCATCCTGATGTTTTGCAGATACCCCATTTGGTGGGTTGACTACATAGCCTACATTTTACAGACTGACCACTACAAATTTAAACAAGGATCAATAATTATGCTATAGCGTGTGTGGAATAAGACAACCACTGCTAATTATTTAATGCTTTGTTACGTGCCACCATCTTTAAAGATTTTTAACCCTGAATCCAAAGGTGTTTTTTTATTTTTAAGAACCACACAATATATCTGCAATATATATCACCCAAGTCTTTAGGTTTTCTTTTTTCATCAATAATTTAGTGTAATTTATTTATGTATTATTGAGGGCTTCTCAAATATATTTTATACAAGTTTTGCAAGAGGTATTTTTGGAATAGCTACCATATTTCGTGATCATCATCCAGAAGGTCAGAACATTTTATTCATTTATAGAACACAATACTATACTTGGGAAGGTTACGAGGACTTCTCCTTTTAAACTCTCAGAGCAAATAAAAGAGTTGTGGTAGCAAGAACAAACACCATCTAAATTTTAAATTAAATCTTCTCCACATAGCTATTAAATGCTTTAAAATGCACGTGATGGCTGGAATGTTCCTCTAATACACAATGTTTCCAGACAGAGGCATATTGGTAATTTGTATGTGTGTAAGCTCTGTTATCTTACCTCAATCTACTAGACGAACACCCTGACTCCTTATCATACTGCCTGTGGTAGTAGAAGTGCTCATTGGTGATCACCTAGCCGGAGACTCTGAAGGTCTATGGAGGAAAGGACTTCATTGGACAGGAAAAATGTCATGACTGATAAAAAAAAAATCCATGGAGCTTCTCCTTTAAAAGAAGCAGCAGTGCTGTGTCCTAAGATCATCACACTATATAAGTTAAATAAAGGAACTACAAATACCGGAAACATTTTATCTATTTATTGCTTTATCTAAGACAATGAAAACATTTCACCTAAGAGCCAGGGATCCAGTCAGATATAGTGTGTTCACCACACTCTGAAACTTAGTTGACAAAAAGGCATTGGACAACGGTTTTAATCATTCAATGTGATGATTAGAACAAAAGAGCCATCAGACGTGATTTTGACTGGACACCTTTGTGCTTGGCAATCCAACAAACAAGTTTCCAAAGATCCTTCTGCAGTTTTGTTGAGCATTGGAGGTTTTTTCAAATTAGATCAAACTCATTTTCAGATCCACTAAGACCTAATTAGTAGACTTGTGCATTCGTCTTCGGGCAAACATGAAAACGAACACGAAAAGTGTGCGTTTTCGTGTTCATTCCGAAGACACGCCGAAGAGAAGACAGCGGAGGTAAAACGTAGGCAAAGACGAAGACACACACCACGAAGATCTTTGTGATCGTCTTCATCTTCGTCTACCATTCTCCCCCCCTTCTAACTTATCTTGTCTTCGCGGCATCGCGGTAGTTCACGGAAGTGGAAATCCGCAGGTTCGCCGTCACGGGTTACAGGGCAGTGCGAATGAGCCTATTGGTCGCCTACAGGGACCTCCTCTGGCATCAACCAATTGGTTGATGCCAGAGGAAGACCCTGTAGGTGACCAATAGGTTCACTTGCACTGCTTTTGTAACCCGTGTGACAGTGAACCTATGGATTTCCGCTCCCGTTAACCCCTTTGATGCTGCAGGGGTTTTAAAAGTCTGTACGAGCGACCAACAGAGTCGCTCGTACAGACTTTTAAAACCTCAATGCTGCAACTTACCCTGCAGATCCCACTGGTCTCCCTGTTCTATCAGTTAAATGTCCGTACGAACGACCAATAAAGTCGCACGTATGGACATTTAACTGATAGAACAGGGAGACCAGTGGGATCTGTCGGACAAGTTACGGCACCAGGAGTTTAACAGTCTGTGCGAGCGACCCTATTGGTCGCCAGCAGGGGGCTCGTCTGCCAATGGTTGATGGCAGACGAGCCCCCTGCTGACGACCAATAGAGTTGCTCATACGGACATTTAAACTCCTGGCGCCAGAGCTGCTGCGGTACGCGTTAAACGAAGAAAAACCGAACACGAAGAATGTCCAATGCCCGTAGAGAAGACAGGAACAGGCGAATATTCGCAGAATACAAAGATTTTTTTTCCTCCGAAGACGAGCACGAAGACGAACACGAAGAGCCCCCTGGTGCCCAAGTCTACTAATTAGTGACACCGTTTAAGAAACTACAGTTTTCTGGAATAGATGAATTATCATTTGTAGCCTTTGATCTCCAGGGCCTTCTTCATTATCAGACAAGTAATGCTATGTGCATTAGACATAAAATAGAACAAAAACAAAATGCTCCGAAGAATTTTCTGTAGGTATCTACAGTTTACAATCCATCCAGATTAATAATGTATTTATTGTGTCATAATTATTTTGTTTTGATGGCTTTTACTATCTCTGTAGACATGGCATGGACATGTAAGTGCACTTTACACGTTGTTGCTGTAATTTATATATGGGGTGGCAGGAGACTGCTTAAGTCTTTGAATATAGTAATCCATTCAGAGAGCAGATTTGTTGATACAGCAGATTTATAGACGACCTTCTGCTTATCTGGACTGAACTCAAGGATTTACTAGCACAGTATGTCCAGTATTTGAATAAAAATCAATCGAACTTCCATATTACAGATAGGAAATTGTTTATCTTGATTTACAACTTCTACTGTACTTCAGAAAGTGGTCACATAAAATGACCCAACAGTAGTGGATACCCTGCCATGGCATCTAATTCTCACCAAAGATATATTTGTGGGCAGCTTGATAAAAATGGCACCACGAATGTACAGTTTTAACAAAATATAGAAAATTGTTATTGCCACATGAGTACCAATAGAAAAACTTAGCACTCAGGAAGCCCCACTTTTCTTTACAGATTACAATAAAAGGCATAGCAGTATCACTTGTTTACAGAGAAAGAATTAATCTGGCCCTGAAACTTTAGAAAACATCTATGTACTTTCTGAAATATATGGAGCCTCCTTAAGCAACTGGAGTGGCCTGCTCAAACCTAAAGGCAGACGCTCAATCTGGTAATCAAAAGTTACTGCAGGAATCTCTCATTGCAGGAGTGAGAAGCTGTCCTTATCCTGCCTGCTGATCAGTCTAGGGGAGTTAGGCTCTTTCAGCACACTGACAACCTGGCCAGTTGTTTGGGGGGCATACAGACATTGAGCACCGCTAGGTCCATGCACGTCCCTTAAGATCCCAAATGAGAGTAAAAAATGGCTTCTTTAAAAGCTCTTGTCTGTTGTCACTCAATGTCTTCCTATACCACTGAGCATAGCTCACAGCTACCTAGATCTGCCCTAGATGCTGGTTTCAAAGCTGTTTTACAAGCCCCTGGGCAGACTCTCGATCGCTGTATGTTGTTTATAATAGAGGGTAAGGGTCTGCTCAGCTGAAGCTTACTTTAGGGGCCAACAGCCAGTGGCGGAACTACCGGGGTCGCAGGGGTCGCGACTGCGACCGGGCCCCGGCGGCAGGGGGGCCCAAGCGCGGCCCGCGAGACCTCGAGGTGCGGCCCGCGTAAGATCGACAGCCAGGGCAACCGATCTTACGCGAGCCGCACCTCAAGCCCTGCTACTTACTTGTGGGAGGGTCTTCTGGACTGCACAGAGGAAGCGGAGTTCACGTGACATCCTACTTCCTCTGTGCTTTAGCAGAGAAGGCAGAGGGAGGCCGCGCCCCCTGCTGAAGTCTGTGAGCGGCGTCGAGGAGCTGCAGTGCAGGTAAGGGGGTGGGGAGGGTGTTTGAATGAGTGTGTGTGATTGAGTGTTAGCAATCACACTCCTATCATGCCAAGTCAGCCAATACATGCTGAAAGCTGGCTAGCTGCCCCCCTTGTGTATTGAGGCTGCCAGCAGTATGGGGTCTGCACATCACTTACAGCCACCCTGTACCAGCGTGTATTGGCTGACTTGGCATGATAGGAGTGTGATTGCTAACAGCAATCACAGTCCCATCATGCCTAGGTTCCAGCATTTACTGGATGGATGTGTAAGTGCTGGAACCTAGGCATGATGGGACTGTGACTACTGTTAGCAATCACACTCCTATCATGCCAAGTCAGCCAGTACATGCTGAAACCTAGCTAGCTGCCCCCCTTGTGTAGTGATGCTGCCAGCAGTATGGGGTCTGCACATCCCTTACAGCCACCCAGTACCAGCATGTACTGGCTGACTTGGCATGATAGGAGTGTGATTGCTAACAGCAATCACAGCGAGCACAGTCCCATCATGCCTAGGTACCAGCATTTACTGGTTGCCTGGGTATGATAGGAGTGTGATTGCTGTTAGCAATAACACTCCTATCATGCCAAGTCATATTGCTAATTTTGTCCAATTGTGTGTTACCTACTTTTATTAAAAATGTGAGTTTTTATTATTATTTTTAAAGGTGGGGGTCATTTTCGGTTTTGGCTAAGTGAACCCTGAATGTTTTGGTCCAGAATTTTCATTTTAGTTCATCCCTAGAATAAATCCTGAATTTGTAGTCGCAAAACTTTCTAGGCCCAGAAATCAGTGAGAGGAAGAGTAAAGGTTTTGTGTCATTTTACTTTATTTTAATCTGCATATTTTATTAAAGGCCATATTTTTTGACACAGTGAAAAATGAGTGCGGCCCGCGCACGTATACAATTCTGATGAAGTGGCCCACTGCAGAAAAAACTTGGACACCCCTGGATTATGCCCTTTTTACATGCTCCCCTTTTTCTTTGATTTTTTTACAGATATGATTCAATATATAAATTGAATTTGTTGAAAAAAAATTGTTGGGTAAAAATCATGTTTTTTGGGGGGGTGAGGGGGTGGGGGGTGTATGGGCCCTTAACAGATTCTCGCACCCGGGCCCTGAGGCGTCTAGTTATGCCCCTGCCAACAGCATATAGGTGAAGTAGTCATCTGTGTAGGGTGGATGGGGTAAGTGGAGGCTTGCCTAATGCCCTATGTTTAGTTTCACAGACTTGCTTCGCAGACACTTCATGCTCCCATTCTCCCAATAGATAGTCTGTTTAATGAGGTACATGGTACATTTTCACTCAAAAACACAAGAAATGCATAAGAACATATGGCACTGATAATATATCTGGATCTCAAAGGGTTACACAGTAGCAAATGTTAACTAGGTTATAGGTACCCAGTAGGTAACAGGTTCGGCTCAGAAGGAGTTAATTTAACATTTACAGCATTCAACGTTAATACACAAGGTCAAATCTATTCAGATGTTATTGGAAACATTAATGTTGCTGAGAAAAGAGTGCTTGAGAGGAGGGAAAGCTGGAATGGGAATCCTTTTGTCAAGCTTCAAAGCCCCGGGAGTGCTAGAAGATACGTACTCTCACACTGCATTGGTTTTTAATTAAGCTGTTAAGGTCACTGCCAACAAATGGTGCATAATATCAAAAGAAAAAAAAGAAGAAAGAAAAAGTTAAAGGGCTTCGTGTTGGTAAAATACACCAGATGTTAAAAATCTATACTCAATACAAGAGATTATAGTTTGTTCTTCTATGCCACTCTTTCAGGAAATAGTGACCCATCTGGGGACGCAAGACCCCAAAAGTATAATCCTTGCATGTGCCAGATGGGGTGCATAGCATACGATCTGTGGCACAAGTGGTAATGCTAGACATCAGCCAGTGCTTTGAAAAGACCCCTAGTAATCAAGGTACATTTTTGAGTCTTGGATTCGAGCGTTAGATTTTCATGTCAACTTTTAGTCTTACTCCATTATTGCAGACAAATGACCATGGGATGACCACGCTTTACATTACATTTTATTTATAAAGTGTCAGCAGTTTCTGTACCCTTAATACAACAAGTGACATTACAATTGACAATATACAACATTTATTATACATGGTAGGACGTACTGGTACAGATCCCTGTAGATGAGCTCCAACTTGCTAAACCTTGCCTGCCTAACGTTTCATTGTACCAAAGCAACCCATTTTATTTAAAATAAATACAGTCCCAACGTTTCTGGATAGTTTTCTATGATATCATAGTAAACTATGTAGTGAGTCTTATTTGGAGCTCATCTACAGGGATCTGATTGGAGGGGCTTATTAGCTTATTACCCGTGTATAGCAGTCAGCCCTTTATTAGAGGGTACCCTGTGAGGATAGGAGCTTACTGTATGGGACATATATCTAGCATTCTATTCTTTCCTCTATCACTATTTTAGTCTATGAAATAAAAGTTATGTATTATACTTGCAGGACTCCTACTATTATAATTTGATTGTAACAAGGTTCACACAGAGTCTCAAAGGTTGGAAAGAACAGATGGTTTCTCTCACAGTGCATGTTGTAGGCATTATGAGGATGGTTATATGCTTCTATGAACAGGTGGGATTTTAGTGAACATTTTAAATGAGAAAAAGTAGGAAAGAGTCGAAAAGAATAAAAGTCTCCAGCAGAGAGAGGAAAGAGAGTGAGTTAGGCTATAGTAGGTTAACCATTCCAGTTTGGAGGTCAGTGAGAGACGGAAGATAGGACAAAAGTTAGAGTTTAGGGGATGAGGGCCTAAGGGATGATTCTTCAAAATTACATAAATGAAGGGGAGTGGGAAATAGATGGGGCAAAATATATGGTTTAAGGGTGGCAGAAATAAGCATCCAACGGTGGCTGCTGACAAGGAGAGGGGTTGAGGTACCGTATTAAGTAGCTTCATGAAGGAGAGAGTTATGCCTTATGTTTTCTATTCTGTTTTTAAAATGGTTGGCAAAGTCTTGGACAGAAAAGCTGGAATGGGCAGGGGGAGGAGTGTTAAAAGTCTGGAAAACAGACTTAAGTTGGGGAGAAATTACGCCGTCACAGCAATGGCAGTGTTTTGACTACGCAAAGCCTTCATCAAGTTGTATAGCTGAAATATAGCCATTTGTCTTTATGGTGTGATAAACAAAGCAATAAAACTGTAGTATTGTAAACGTTTTTCACTCTATTTGATGTTGGGGGAGTTGGCAGAGCTTTAGTCTGTATGAACCGCTTCACATGGTTCTACTTTACATTTAATATTACTATTTTTGTTATGGTTTACATAATCATTTTGTTTACATAAAATTTTGAAATGGCCAGTGGTATCAACCAGTTTGGTGTTTAGGTTCTCTGCATGAGTGGCTGTTACTTTAGCACCGGTGAGTGAATAAGGTACTCACCTACCATGATGTTGCTTCATTGGCAGTAAAATGCCTGAATGAGGCGAGATACATGTCGGCACCTTACTTTAATTCAAGCGTTATCAATTCCTATGTTATTACCTTTCAGGGGGCAATGAGTTGCTACTGGCTAACACTACTTGCCCCCACAGTGTTGTATATATAAATTAAGACAAGATATGTGACACATACAGGGTGAAAAACATGGGATTTTGAATGATGTTCACAAATGGCCATAGTTTAGAGAATAAGACTTACATTGGTAGTTAGTGAGAATATGAATTAAATTGTAGTTACTGGTGAAATGAGCTAAAATGATTGGGATGTTCTCATACAAGGATATGTGTTGCATAGAAAGGATGGAGAAGGCAGAAAAGGAGGAGCGGTTGCCCTTCATTAAGTAAAGGTAAGGAGGAGAGACTGGAGACAGTTTGGTAAACTTTAGAATCAGGAAATAAAGTAGTCGTTCACTGCTTGTTGAAGAAATAGTTCAAATGTCAATGAAAGGTGACGTTATAGTTATGGTGAACAAACCAAAGACGTCCTAAAGTCTTTACATGGATGGTGTCTTCAGCAATTCGTAGAGCTAAGGAAGGAGAATGTGCTAGATGTGCTACACAGAGTCCAGGAAAAATAAAAATAAAAGCACTCTTGGACTCTGGAGATGTGGCACAAATATCGAAGCAGAAAAGGGTAGCATTTAGGAACTATAAGCAAACTCAGAATGAAGATGAGAGCAAAAATGAAGCTAAGCTTTAGGAGGGAAAGCACATTATTAGATGCACCAAAGCACACACCGAGGAGAATATTGCCAGGTTTTCAAAAAGGGTGATAAAACATTTGTTTGTGGAAGGAGAAAATGAAGCAATAAATAATTAAATTAAAGATAAAGATCGAGGTGACTGTCTAAATAAATCCTTCAGCTTAGTATTTACAGAGGAAGATGAAGGGGATGGACCTCAGTTAGAAAGGAGAAACAGTGGAATATGTAAAGCATGTGTGTTTATAGAGAAAATGGTTGAACTTGAACTCTCCAAAGTAAAAGTTATTAAAAGAGCTTCAGAGTGTCCTGGTAAAACTGTTAGCAGACCCTTCCAATTGAGGTGCCACTTCATAAAAAAGGTATCAGGGAAGACAATTACAGACCAGTAAGTCGTGTGTCAGCAGTTGGGTAATTAATGGAAAATATTGTTACAGCATGGGATTTCTACTTTTTTCTCTTGTTATCTACATATTATTTCCAGTTGCATCAAACATAAGCCAAATCGGAATATGAGTATTTACAATACTCTATGTTCTGTAAGTACCATTTTGATTGTATTCAGAAATCTGTAGTTTCACTTTATATTATTATCATGTATTCCTTGAATATAAACATATCAATGCCAATAGGTCAAGCAACATCACAATGTGTATATAAGTACTCTCTTACAGCATCTGAAACTAATTGAAGAAGTCCTAATCTACCAAGAAACTCCATTAGAATTACTTTTGACATTTCCTTTTAAGAGGAAGTATATAAATAAAGATTGAGTTTGGCTTCATTAAGTGTATAAAATGCATGGTCTTTCCCGACACTCTACTTTAATATACATAGTGTTAATCTTATAATGTATGCAATATCTTCCCATAAAGTTCTGCTGGTTACTGGCATACCCAGGCTGTGCCGTAATCTAGCCTAGGCTGACAAGGCCCAGGGCGGCACGTCAAGTGGGACAGCAGCTCCTTTGCTACAAAATCAGGGGCTTAAGCCGATTGCAAGGGAGACCCAAAACGGACCCATTTACACTATGGAAGGCTGTGAGGAGCCACCATAGCACGCAGCACCCCAAGCCACATGTGTTTAAAACCAGAGCATCATTTCCTGCAAGGACAGCAGCAGCGGAGTGGCACTGCCCTGTGTCAGGCCTAGGGTAGTTCCTATATGTCTCTGCACCGAGGGGCCGGGTAACGAGGGGAGAAAAGCTATAGATTTGTACTAAATGTGTCTAAAAGAATGTTAGTTTACCACTCATATTTCAACGTGACCCCAGTGACATAAATTCCTCACACGCAGCACGTCCCGTCATGTTACCCACGAGACGGATAACCGTACATAAAAAATCAACACTTGATAAACTACCAAGGTCGCCAAGTGAATATCTGTGGGATCCATTCCATTAGTGGGCACTAAAATTATTAACAAAATCAAGCTCTAAAGTAAAAATTCCAGACATCAATATGTAATTTGTGGTCTACAATTCCCATGGTCAATAGGCTTCCTCCTGTAGAGAAGCTGATCAGGCCCTGCTGTATGAGAAATGTATGCAATAGTCTTTTCCAGTGTGTATAAATTACGTTTCTACCTCTCCAATACAATATACAGAATAATCCCAATCTATACACAGGACACAAAAGGGGGTATTACCCTAATACTACTATACAAAAACATATTGTGTCACCTAACAAAATCCCCATATATAGTTTTATTTAAAAAAGAAAATTAAAATATAATGCAACAAAACAAAATAATTCAAAAGCCTTTTGGTCCAATAAACTTCCTTTATCTGCAGAAAACTGCCATTTTCGCCAGTTATATGATATTTTGGTTGACTTCTCATGCTCACACATGATATTGAGCTGATTCTTTATGACAAGCTAGATTTTTTTTAAACCGTAAACAACACAATATTTAATCTGATACTAGTTCACCTTTAACTTATTGGGTCTAACTGATTTATTTGTTTAAGAAAACTAACTATATAATTTGGTACTTGGAACTGTAAAATAATGGTTAACAAAGCAAATTTGATTTCGATGCATGGAATGTTTCATCTACAATCGATTTTGTAAATCTAGGCTACTGCTATCCAATTTAATAAAATGTCAAATTAAATTAGAGATTTTACGGTCGTGTATATAAATACTGTTTACTATACTGATGATCATTTATCCTTATTTAATACTAATTTGGGAAGTGTTGAAAATTTACCACGAAAGTCCATTAGGAATAATTGCAACATTTCACCCAAAGAAAAAAAAAATTATATAGATAAAATTAGATAGATATTTTCCTGGTATACCCTCTCGTGACACATATTTCTAACCCACTGTACAGTGCTGCTGAATATGATGGCGCTATATAAATCAACAAATAATAACTGATAATAGCTACCTAATGTTAAGTCTACTTAAGTGGGAACAGAGCTGCAAGAAGAAACCATATCTTGTATTCTGTATATATCAAAATGGTTGCCTGCACACAGGTTGCCATAGAAAAATAACCATGTAAAGTCAAATTCTATTATTGCAATTTTGTGTATTCATGGGAACGCATAATTTGTTGGCAGAGCCATTCAGTCCAGCTAATCTGCTCATGATTTCCCGCTGTAAAATCATTATTTAGTCATTGGTCTATATGTTTAAATTCCTTCTATGTCATAATAAGGATTAGGCAAGTAGTACTACAGTGTGAACCCTTTACAGACAGAACATGCGCAACTAAATGATGCCCCCAAAAGCAATTCTTTTTGAGACAGATTTTAGTTGCCTGGTTAGGTGTGCCTAATGTAGGTGGCCACTTGGTGGCAGTAGCAACAACTTTTTACCAATGGCTCTTGAAAATGAATGCATTTTTTTCCTTCCCTTCGAGTAAAAAAATACTAATATTTCCTTATCAGGGGTGACAGTGGCCTGGTTTTATAGTACATCACTTAACTATGTATGCTCTATATATAGATTGTTTTCATCAATTTCACTGTCTACCAACACAGAAGAAAGGAAAAAAATGTTTTTGTTATTCAAAATTTCAAAATTGTTTTATCGTTTTATTTTTTTTATTTTAAAGTTACAGAACTTCTATCTTGCACTAAGAATAAAGACCGCTAAATTCTAAATATGAAAAATAGAACAGCATGAGAACATGTCACGTCATCTTCCTGGTAATACAGTTAATTGAGAGCAATTAGTATCTAGGCTTCTTATCAACAAGACAGTAGATCATATTTATAGAGTGCTTTAGAGCAACTGGGATAATGGAATATTTCTGATGAAGTAGCTCATCCTCTTCATTATAAGCCCCAAGGGAGCCTTGTAGCCTACATTTAAAGGGGAAATACCACAAAAATATATACGTCTCTATAAGTCTCCTTCTTATAATTCACTGTATAATTCACTAATGTGTTGAGTGTTATATAATTAAGCAAAATCTATTAGATTGCATCTTTCTATTTTCTTTAAGCAAGGGTTATTGGGCTTCACTGTCATCATTGAAGAAAGTAGTGGTAACAATGAAGGGTCCTGAGTGCAGACAAATGCTTACTGAACAGCTCCAGACTGGGCAGTTTTCTGGGGGCATTAAACGCATTTAGTGGCTTTAATGTATCCTATGCCTAAAGGGCAGAGGACCAAGTCTTTCCTTCTCTAACATATTCAACACTTAGCTAAAAGACTGAAAAGCTGTCAATCTATCTTTCTGGATCGCATATCACTACACTGGGGCGTACCTAGAGTATTTGGTATCCGTGGCCGACCCTATATTTGAACCCCCATTAAAATATAAAAACACTCACGCTCTCTCGTTAACTCTCTCACACACTCACTCTTACTGACGCGCTCTCAAGTGCTCTTATTGTCACTAACGTATTGGGCCAATAAACAAGGACTAATAAGAATGCTTTTCAGATGTTTTACCAAAATCACTTTTTAAGTATAACCCCCATAATTATATTGTAGTTATCTAGTAAGTAGTTATACTCTAGTATACCTTGATGTGTTCTACCATTTTAATCTAACACCTGTTCTACACAATATTCCTGCATGGAACAGAAGGACATTGTTTAATTTTGCTGCAAATTTTTAAATGTCCAATCTTCCTACAGCTGTTTTTCTACACTTATTGGCGAATAACTGTGACATCTACAGCCAACACGCATGTCTCCAAATGAGGCTTTTGTTGGATTTTGCACATTTTTACTTTACCAAAAAGTAAGGTGGTTGGAAAATGGAAAAAGTTGTAGAGACTAGTCCAGTGAGGACATTTAAACATGCATGGGATAGGCATATGGCCTATTATTCATTGCCTCCCCATTTTGCCCCCTCCCCCGCACCAGATTTAGGGGGGGGAACAGCTGCAGGACCAAATGGCAGAGTGCCATCTAAATGTATGGGCACACTGGGCAGTTGCATTTGAATCACATTGAAGCCCATAAAAAAACAGTAGTGTATCTATAGCGGAGGGGGCGAGCGGAGAGGCCGCCACCCCTGGGCTGGACTTCAGGGGCGCACCGAGCCAGCTGCATGATTGTGATCTCCCCAACTACCTGATGAGCAGGGCTGGTTGGGGAGATCACAATCCCCCTCTAACCGGCCCACCATTAGGGATCGCGAGGTCTGTGTGTGTTTGTTTGTAAGCTGGTGTGTAAGGGCAGTGTATGTGTGTGTATGGGCCGGTGTATGTGTATGGGCAGGTGTGTGTGAGAGCAGTGTAGGTATTTGTGTGTTTGTAAGCTGGTTATGTATATGTGTGTGTGTAAAGGCATGGGTGTGTGAAGACAATGTATGTGTATACATGTGTGTGTATGGACAGGCGTGTGTAAGGGTAGTGTATGTGTATATGTGTGTGTATGGGCAGGTGTGTGTAAGGGCAGTGTATGTGTATGTACCGGCAGGTGCATTAGTGCAGGTGTGTGTAAGAGCAGTGTAGGTATTTGTGTGTTTGTAAGCTGGTGTGTATATGTGAGTTCATGGGGAGGTGTGTGTAAAGGCAGTGTCAATAAAATAACCTCTGTAAAAAAAATAGCTGAGGGGGCACAATTTTCCATTATTGTCTTGGGTGCAAAAGCAGCCAACTACAGCTCTGCTCACAACAACCAGGTAGAGCGAGAGCCTGTCGCTCTGTCTCTGCACTTATTTGTAAACAATAAAGAAAAGCTTTGGAGAGTTTTCCTCTTTTTGTTAAGTCTGAAAAAACTTTTGAAAGCTTGTCTTTTAAGTATTCGGTTAATATAATAAAAAAAAGGTGGTGGAACTTATTAGTGCCCCCCAGTTTTGACTGTGGTATCTTATGTGCCCCCCCCCTTATATATTGTTCCTAGCGCCACCACTGCTGATAAGGTCGGAATCTTTACATCAGGGAAAATGGGCAAACAAAATGGGGTGAATGGTTCTTATCTGCTGTCAAATTCGATGTCTCTGTTTCTTCGTTTATGCTGCTTCCTTACTTGTAATAAATAAATCAAGTACACTTGGTAGCCGATCTAATTTGGTTTTTAATGTTGGCTATGCTGGAGTTATTATTTTTTCCTTTTCTGTCCTTTTTTATTTAGTAAAACACAGAGTCTCCATCAAACAAGCTTTATGACATGTAGAATTGTAATCTTCAAGTGTATCTGATAAAATCTAAACAGTGTAGATGACAATGTTAGAAAGTGCGTTCTTCTTGCAGTTTATATTTTACAAGAAATGTTATCACAGAAGAAACCGGAAAAAAACTACAGAATTTCTGGGTTTTTTTGTAATAAATATATAAAGGAGAATGGAATACAGATGAATACATGACATAAGGGCCTTCCTAATTATTTGAGATATGATTTCCCATTAGATTATTGTTAAGAGTAAAATACTAATTATTGCTGACTTTGCCCTGCAAATTAATATGTTCCATGAACCCAATCGGATTTTCAAGGGACAGTTACTTTAAATGCCATAGAAGTGGTTTTGGTTATATCCATTTGCAACTATATATAAACTTTTATCGAAGACTTGTATAACTGAATTATTTATGATCTTGAATATGACACAAAGATGCGAGACATATATGATTTAAATATGCAAATACGATTTCAACTTTTTGCTTCTATATTTTGTTGTTTTTTTTAAGTTTACTTTGTATCCATTACTTTTTATCACCCCTAGTTTACTTTGTATTCCCCTTTTTCATCCATTATTGACTGGTGCCTGGGTCTCCAGTTGCCCACACCATTTTATTATGCACAAAAAACAAGAATCTCAAAACTGGATAAGCAGAGTCAGACTGGGTATGATAAGGCATCCCTGGCACTTTAGGGCCAGCAGCCGCCAAGTGATGTAAGTGCAGCCAACGGCTGGCTGTAAGAAGACACACAGGTAGTGTGCAGCCGGCATATCCAGCCCCACATAACAGCACCTGATCTGCTACTCAAGCGGCAGATCGAGTGTGCATGGAGTGATGGTGGACCATCACCAGGCATTTGCTAGATAGGCAGATAACCACTCTGGGCCTTGGGATAAGTAATGGGACCTGGACCTGAATTTTAATTCTGAAATAGAATTTTTATTTTATCTCTTAAAAGCTTGACTTCACCTTTGCGTCCTGTTAAGTACTCTGTTCTTTTAAACTATGGTTAAATCGCATGCTCTTCTACGTCAATAGATGAGAATGGATCCCTATGAGTAAATTCTTGGTTATACTCAGTCTTTTTTAGCAGAATGGAATTCATAAGGAGATCCAGCAATTTTGTAACAATTTTTTTTTATATAATTTTATAATTATATACAAAATAGTTGAACGATATGGTCCTAGTATTCTAGAATTGGGCTGGTAAAAAATAAAAGTATATAGTGAAATGTCACTTTTTTCATTGTTATTGGGGGAGGGAGCGTTCTGTAGATCTACTCTGCAGAGTTCTACTCTGAATGCCAGATAGTGCTAATATATGCATAAAAAATTATTTTGCTTCCAGAAGCAATGACTGTATAATTAAGACTCCTAGATTGTTTCTTTATGTCTTCTCTCTCTTTTCTGACCATGATAATCCAGCTTTTAGTTGGGTTTTGCCGTGGTAACCTTTAATAGCGAGGCACAGCCGCCAAATGGTTGCTATGGTGTCTGGATCTAAGTAATCTGATGGACTGTGAAGTGTTAATTATTCCCCAGTGACCAATCCACCTTAAAACTGTCATTAACTTCCCTGAATTATGCCAATTGCAAGACATTCTTTATGGATAGATAGAATGTGGGACATTTAAATGGGTCTACATGCTGTGCTAAGCAGATGTGTCTGTGGCATCCCTTGTCTCCTAATAACAAGTTTCACTCTCACCAAAACGTCATAGGTAATTCCAGTACTAAACACATTACATGGATTACCAGATTGCTGCCTGAAGTAATTATCCTCTGTTATTGCCTGTTTTTTTACTACGTAAAAGTGGAAGACATATTTCTACCAAATTTCAGCTTCATATACTGTTAATTTTTATTTTTATTTGTCCATAAAGCCTATGAGAATTTACACCGACGACACGTGAAAAAATACTTTGTAATCTTGTTGGGTATTTACAATAAATACTGGAATATAATATATGGAGTATATTTGTATAATTGGAAATACTCTTGGTGATATGATATATATTACAAAAATAACATATAATTATATATTTCTATTAAAAAAATTTCCTTTAACATGCGTCTGTAAGTAATATTAAGTGAGTAAATCATCATGGGCATTTGCGGGGAGGCAAAAGGGTGCACATGTCCCCCCTTGGATTTTCATCTGCCCTTCTCCATGCTCTAGCCTCCTCGCGCTTACTAGTTGCCCATCTCTTTTGGGGCCTTGTTCCTGATGCCAGATCAAATTTGTTCAGAAAGGGTCGGAAGGACCGTTTCTAAGTTTCTATACAATTTTGATCCGGCACGGGGATGGAATGGAGCGGGTCCACATTACATTACCAAGGAGCAGCAGAGAGGTAAGGACAGGAGGGAGACGGAATGTGTGTTAGTTTATCAGCATGAATGTCTATGTGAGCATGAATGTATACGTGTATTTGAGGATGAATGTCTATGTATGCCTACCATATCTTACAGCCTTTTGTGTCTTGTATTCCAACATGCCTGCCATCTCTTCCCCTTTTATATTATATTAAAAACATCATACAATCTACAGGTATACACAAGTACATCTATTGCATATACTTAGTAATGAGGTGAGAAGTGAGAAGTTATAAGAATAGTGGAGTTTCACCCTGCTAATTCTCTGCCCCTTTCCCTGTCTTCTATAACCATTCAGACCCAAGGTATAGCTACATGCACATCCTGGGGAATAGATATATAGATATATAGAGACTGTTATCTCACCCTTTAAATTATTATTGTTGTGTGATTTCTGAAAATGGCTGAGAACCGCCTAGTGTTGTGCTCAATCGTATTGCATAAAATGGGCAATTCACTGAAAAGCTCCGGATAAATGGATCTAAACAGGGAGGGGCGAGGTTTAGCTTCAAACTCTATTCTTGCTAGTCTAGATTACAGCCATACTGCTCCGACACCTCACACTCATTATCTCCTCATACAGCTCGCATTTTACATAGCATGAGGCATACAAGTGTTCATTCGGGGCCTTTTATAGGGTTTACTACCATCAATTTGCCAAGTAGAAGCAGGTGTTAAAGTCCAATTGATTTCCCTATAACCATTCTGCATCTGCATCCAATATGCCTGTGATAAATTATCCAAAGCTATACATTAACAACGATTAAATTGCCCATGACAATGAGAAAGCAAAGTCTTACAGTACATGTAAATTTGCAAGTTTTGGGAATTTCTAGAGTAAAGCACTCATGAAATTCAGCTTTGATACAATAACTTCTTAATCTCTTTTGGGATAACATTGCTTGTGTTGCATTTTGTTGGCTTCTACCACAAATTAGTATGTAGAATGGCACTCACCTGCTGCAGATAAAATTCTTTAAGCCTCAGCAGTAGTGTTGGGAAGCGATATGCCTGGAGTTATATTATAGCATTGTGCCTCCACGCAGCGGTAGTTAATCTGAGGATACAGTTTATGCCTCCTTCTGAGATCAGAATTAAGATCACCTATGAATGAATAAAGATATTGATAGCTATTACTCGTGATTTCAAAAAAAATGTAAGTGATACCGAGTCTCATATTTGCTCCTTATACTATCCCAACAGAATTACCAGATGACCATCTTATGGTCTGTTTTGCTGAGTGCTTGCATTAAGGATCCGGAAAGTGATAATTTGTGTAAATAGGGAAATTCTGCCATTACAGGTATTTAAATCTACATTTCCCAGGATGCTCAGCTATATTTTGACTGGCCTGGTATAGAAAACTTCTTGAAGCTTACTTGCCACAGAAATCATGGCTCTACATGGTGACCAGGGAGCCCCGAGGAACAGATAGCAGCAGGGGCAAGGAACAAGTTCCAAAGGAGACACATCAGGAGGTGACTTTGAGAGGTCATTTTTGTGGCCATGTTCTGGTGTCTAACGATGTGGCCAAAGTGTCAGGCATAGGGCAGTCCCCTGCTTAAATACACTACCATTTATGATGGCCACCATTGTGGCCTCACATACACACACATGTATTTACACATACATACTTGCACATACTTTAAATGCATACCGACATTTTTTAAAAAAACAGGGACATCTAGGGTAATGGTCGCACAAGACCATGTTTGTAGCTGGCCATGAGAAATGCTGTATTCGATCACTGGGTTTGGGATCTATAAAATCATTACATGATATAATATTACCAGATTCCTTTACAACTCTTAATGTTTATTTCCCATGGTATTGTTCAAGAGTACCTATGTGCTATGGCTGCCTGGTGGCAAGGTAATAGCGTATAAAAACAAGAATACTCCAACTTCCAACTGTAAAAAGGTGCAAGACCTAATTTAATAATCATATCCTGTACTTTAATTCTGCAATGAAAATATAACATAATATATTAGTATAATTTGTATTTATTATAGCATATAAATTGAACTGGTGTCACTGCATAACCAAAACCAATTTGTTGTATGGATTTTTGTCTGCCAGCAAAGGTGAGTGTGAGTTTAGGGGGAAATGCCTTAACCCTATAGCTGTTAAGTGATGCAACGAAAAAACCCAAATTATTAGTAGTTTCAACACAAACAATCGGCTCATAGGTCCGTAACCTCTGTCCACAGACCCGACTGACAGCCTCAATCAATATGATCTGTCAGCTATTTTACACATAAAATAATTTATTTTTCTGCAAACCATAAAATTAACACTCTATTGATTCATACTGCCAATTTAATTAGGTTATATTGAATATTTCTGCCTGATATAAGAAATTACTTCAAATACTATGAAAGAAAATTAACTTCTGCCTAGACCACGAGCTTGCAAATGTCTCCATCCTGTGTTGAGTACTGCTGGGCAAGCCAATGGCATCTGTTGAGGGCAGACGGCCCCATGATCTGTGGACAGTAAGGCTGTTGAAGGCGGGTAGGAGAGCTCATTTTCTCGAATTCTTCCTATAGTGGCAGATGGACCTTTGCTCTCATGTATAGCCTGGCTTTGCCTAAGAATCCTGAACTGGCAGCGACGAACACAAAGCATTTGCCTGGGATACACAATGTTCTAGCTGGGGAGGAAAGGGGTGGATATGTTTAACCTTCCCATCTCCATCTGGCCCCGACATGAAAGGACTGTTTGCCGTGGCTCTAAAGTACATCTGAAATTCGGATCTCCTCTTTCAAGCTCTAATAAGATGTTCATCACAAAAATCTACTTCACAGTTTATAAGTTTTGTGCATTCAATTTCACACGTAGTAGTTTAAATGAGAGCAGAATCTGAAATTACCAGGATCCTTGTTTATATGGGGATGTTTATGAGAAAATAATGCTGCAGGCATGCACTGAAAATCATGTAGATCTGCTATATGCATTACCTCGAGTTGCATGAAATCAAACAACCAGACACCCAAGACTAATGAGAAAGCTTATGTATATACATTTATATATATATCACATATGATTATTTTTTTCCGTTTCCATCTAAATAACTTTGGTTACCGGTTCCCTGTCATATATCTAGACCAACTCTACTGAATTTAAAAAAAATATACGGTAAATGGAAATAAATAACAGATAAATAAATGAGAAAATAAAATGTATCCAAATAATAGATTGATAACAGGATACATTGTGGATGTTGAAAGACATCATCCCCTATAGGTTGTTATGTTCCAGCAATTTTCTGTCAACTGTAGTAGCCAAACAGAGGTTGAAGATTATAGCAACAACGTAGTCATTCATCTCTAAACAGACTATAAAGTAATGATGTCCACAGTCACTGGTAGGGTTTTCACTTGCTATAGTCACCATTCCCATTCAGTTGACCCTCCAGCTACTCAGATGCCACCAGGACTTCACCACATACCAGACAGTAGAATCAAAGAAGGGTCAAGGCTAGGTGGTAATAGTCTATAGATCAAACTAGGTTATCTAGGTCAGAGTGTTATTGAAGGTGTAATTGAAAAAGGAGTAATTGATTTCAATTGAAGTGCTTCCATTTTAGTGACTGGCTCATTCAACCAGCCAAAAATCTGACAATGGCTGGTGGCATGTTACAACTCCTCCTAAAGGTAAGGTTTTTCTTTTTCAGCTAAAGAATGCATTTTTGTGAGTTCTGTTTATTATTGCCACCCCAGCCAGGACTAAGATCATTATCATTACTAACAATATCAAATACATTATTTATAAGTGCTCAGTTGGGAAAGATGAAGCCCTTATGTATGTCCTGTGTATAATGCCCTTTCTAGCAAATCACCCATGTGTATTAATGTGTGAAAACACACACACACACATATATATATATATATATATATATATATATATATATATATATATACAGTACTCTAGATCTAATAGAATAATTTACATTTTTGAAAAAATAATGTAGTACTAAAATTACAGAACTGTGTGCAAGATTTAGTCATCTGCTCTGGGCTTGTAGAAGAGGCAAGTGAGATCTGAGTGGTCCCTTGTCACCCGTTCAGCTCATTTGCATGACTAAGATACCCAGATATAATGTTTGAGGAGCGACAGGTAAGTTAATGAAAACAGATCCATGCCATTGCCTTGTGGAGTTCTACTAGACCACCAGCAAAAATGCAGAAATCCTGTGCACCCTGATTCATGGGGGCCTAGGTAGCAAATGTATATTAATTACATTAACTCATTGGAACCAAGTTACTCCAAGATTTGTTAAGAAGAAATTCTAGTGTTTAATCCTCATACTTGAGATTTTCCATTTTAATTAGCTGTTTATGCCAAACAAGCTGTGGGTTTTAGTACTCCAGAGTGTCTCGCTATCTTCCTGCTAATCCTGTCTGTTCAGCATTTTACCTTCCCTCAATCCCCAGAAAGATATAACACCAAGATAATGATATGCCCCCGACCCCCTCTCTCACCTGATTGCACTGACAAGGCAGAAAGACAATATGTTCAAGTCCTCAGTAGGACAGATTGTGTTGAACGTACTGCATACTCTATGCTAGAAACTGCCCAGAATGGTTTCCTTTGTTCTGCTATTACTAATATATTTAGAAAAACATATTCTCACACTCTTACACTTTTGAAAAGTGTGGCGGCATGAATCCAGCATGGGACACACACAAAGGACAGAATCT
This sequence comes from Spea bombifrons, assembly GCF_027358695.1. NCBI lineage: Eukaryota > Metazoa > Chordata > Amphibia > Anura > Pelobatidae > Spea > Spea bombifrons. The sequence goes on from NC_071088.1 coordinate 118,459,871, forward strand.
GTCACACGCGTGACAATAAGGCTACACGGGGGATGCTATCGGGCACCAGTTGCCCAGTCTGGCCCTGCAATTAAGGACATAGTGGATAGACTGAACTTGATGGATTTATGCTTTTTTACAACATATCAAATGATGTAAATAGTTGCTAATCCAGGCATCACAGACATATAGGACATAACGACAGAGTTAGACCTTGTCTGTAAAATCAAATGGTTGTCTAGAAGTGTAAGTTACTGGAGAATGTTACTTAATGTTAAAATAATCATTCCTATGTAAAACTGGTTCTCTTATCTTAATTATTTATGTTTTGTTTAGTTATTTATTTGCATATAAAATTTTACTAGTCATTACATTTTTCCAATAGCTAATTAATTTTGCATATTTAATTAAAAATGTAAATATATTTATTTAGAAAAAATGACTGTAAAAAAATAGCTTAGGCAAGGCTAAAATAAATCCCTTTATTTATGTAATTTTGGGGCCCTCTTCGCCTGGCAATTCTAGTATATGTTTTGTAAGAAGCCCCGCATAAATTGTTGGTGCTGCATAATTAAAAGATAATTTAAAATAAGGAAATGTGTGGAGTACTAAAATACTGAGAGGTGGGGGGTATTAAAATACATTTATCTTTTACCTTGGGTATAGTCTAATAATTAAAGACACTACACAGACCCCTATATGTCTCGCTCTGCAGGATAATGGACGTGTTTGCAGAGAAGCAGATATCTTTATTAATACACAGAATAGATGTTTCTGTTATTGTTACGATGCTCGTGTCTTCGCACCGACATATCTTCCCCTAATGGAGAAAACACAAATGTACCGGAGTAAAAGCTTGCCTTGTGTAAAACTATTGGGGGGGGGAATCAAAGAAAATATAACCTTTATTAAATGTATTTAAAAGAAATAAAGAATTTATATTATATAAGCCTAACACTAAGCTTCAAAATGAAATCTTATCCCCATAAAACACAATGTATATGAATGGAAATGTAAACATATAAAGCACAAGAATGAAACGGTATCTTGTAGGTAAGAAAGAAGACAGCATCCAGAGGATGCTAAAAATATCCTCCATTTAATGGCCTGAAAATAAAGCTTTTCTGGGTGACATTAAGCTGCTGTTGATTTCTCAGTGGAGTCTAGAATAAGCTCATACCCTTCAGAACACCTTTCTTTTTATGTCAGTAACACAGCTTAATAATAGTTTTAACTTGTTACATGTTGTTACCGCAGAGTAAAGTCTTCTAGTATAGTAAACTTTTAAAGCGCATGTTTGAGGAAAATCGAGACATACTACCTTATAAAACTGGGCACCATCAACTCAAATCAAGCAGTTGGCCATACGTCCAAGTTTAAATTTATTTGAGCCGAACATTAATCAATGTATGCATTCATGGCAAATCAGGAAGGTAGTAGTCTGGGTTTACATAAATAAGCAATGGCGGCGGTACAGGCCTGAGTGCATTGCTCAGTTTTCCCTAATAAAAGTTTCCAGTGACCCCGTTTTTGGGGTTATTTTTTGAAAGACTGTGTGGAAGGTGCACAGATGAAATGTTGAGTTGATGACTTTAGTAAATCCCTAAGTGATCTTCTTTCTGTAGCTCAGGTTCACTTGATGCTATGGTGCACCCTGGGGGTTATGTGACATTAACTCGGAGCTTAATAAATAGACCCCAAAGTGCTTTGGATCCTGTGAATATCACCTAAGAAAATACTCCCAAAAGAATCCAATATGTCCATAGCTGAAACATTCAGTTAATTTACTTTTAACTATTTTGACTCTATTTTTTTTCAGAAATGCATTCAATTTTCCTTTGACATTTAAAGCAAGCAACATTCATGCTGATGTAAAAAAGATACCCTGGAGCCAAATCTTTACTAGGGACTCTTTCAAATGTTCACAAATGCCAGTAACTACTGCAATTACAAACGTCCTTTCACGTTTCTCTTCCCGTGACTTCAAACTCATGATCAGAATCATGGGCGGCAAGCACTGGCCCAAGGGCTAGCTCGGGGAATAATACGCATCAGCTAGTTGGAAATGAAAAGCAGAAGGGACGGCAATTCACTAATGAAAAGAATTAAACTACTAGCAGATTTTATAATATCATTAAACGTACACAACTGTGATCATCTAGCGCTCTTTGGGATTAGTGTTTAACACATTTATAGCATAGCGCAATTATTTTTAAGTACCTGCAACAAAGATCTATGCCTTTTTGTATCAGAAGTCATAACCACTTAAGACAATTAGAATTATTTTATAATCCTCTATTTTAAGACCTGCAAGACACAACGTCTTGTTATGAAAATATACCGTATACAAGTATTCAATTAATAATTTCTCTTTTTAATTAATTTTGAGTCTCTCAAGTTAAACATATCCAATAAAAGGATAGTAATGGAGTCCGATGTTACATCTTAAAAAAATGTCTGTTAAAGGAACATTCAAGCTTAAGAATATATAGGTAAATATATATTTATTTGTTAAGCCTATGCTTTTTGGTGAGTTGTAGTTGACATTTGCTCACCTGTACCCTACTCTGCATTTTCCTATTGCCATCCTAAATTAATAATTTGTCTCTTTAAGAAATATGCATATTTTATTTATGCATGTGGATAAGAGATATTAGCAGCCGAACCAATTTTGTATGCTCTAAATATGCATTTACCAATCTCTTCCTAACCAAGCACCCCAAGGAAGAGTCTTTGCCAAACAAGTATCCCAAGCCTTAACTAATAAATAAGTAGCAGAGGTCCCAAGTTTGGGCTTCAAGGAGATTTGTAGGGGCCGGAGCCATGTGGTATTTTGTAGTCCAAATTAGACTTGTGCATTCAGATGTGTACAAGTTTAAATTTTAATGAAATTGGCCAATTTTGTTCCTCCAATCGGGAGAGAGAGTGTACGCGGAAGCTTCGCCGTTTTGAGGAAACGCTCCAGGAGGCCTGGTATCGGAGCTGATACCTGGGAGAAACGGATAAAGAAAAAAGACAGAAGAACAAGAAGACAAGAAGAGAATAAGCAATGCTGCAGAAAATAAATGGTTCCGGGTTGCTCTTGTGCTGGTTGTAGGTGGTCAACCAGCCCAAATGGGGGGCTTGGTGCGAGGGGTAACCTCGTGAGTGCCGTCCCTGGGCCGACACTGCTATGCGGGTACACCGGCCTATGAGAATAACAGGAGAAGGAGATTTTGCACCATGAGCAGAGCTCCCAGAAGGAGGACCAATGTTCCAGTGTTTTATCTGATGTCGGGTTTTATGCATTCAGCATTTTGGTTTTATGATATTACAATATACTTTACAGTCATCTAGAGGTTATTCTAGATATATAATAAGAATTACAATAAAGAAAAAATGTTTGTCGTTGTGTTTTTAATAAACACATTGGGCTTGTTAACCCCACTTTTGCCTCCGTGCGTTTTTTCCAAGCATTAGGGGATGGCAGACTCGGTTCTCCTCCTGTCATGAACTGGGTGCTTAAAAAAAATCACACTGGTTCCTAGGACTTTCTTTCTAGCGCCTACATCCCATATAGAACTATCATGTTTGTGACTTTTAAACAAATTTGCAATTTACATAAAATGAAACAGTTGCTGAGATCAGGGGGACCCCCATTGCTTACATGTATCCTGCATTAAACACTGAAATGAAACATACACATTTTAATTTAACCCCTCAGTGTCAGAGGAGAGCCATCTGTTCCATTAAATTGTATTCTATTTATTAGTGAAGGGCACTGGATGCCCACCTCATAGCAACCATCTTTGTCCTCTCATTCCCACGATCCCCCCACAAAGTACAAATATTACGTTACGATAAATTAGTCTGTTATGTTAGTGATATGCTTACTTTAGATACCATATTTATAGCCGCTTTTGAATTGCAGCAATTTGCCTTACATTTGATATGATTATGTTCACCCATAAGGTGTGTTTATGGGGCACATATTTGCACTACAATTCCCATAACCCACCACGATAACTAATAACAAACCGGTTACCTATAGCAACCATACTCCTACCAAGGCTCTTGCGCCGATATCACCGCAAACATCTCTGGTAAATGTAGTTCCAGCCTCGGTAACTTTCCATTCGTTGCGCCTCTCACTTGAACTACGATTCCCAGAACGCTCAGCGCGAAGCTGTTGTTGTTTTGGGACAGCTGATTTCTGAGTGCGGGGGTAAGAGATTTTGTGATTATTGTGTAACTTGTGTTTGACGGGTGGTTTAGTTGGTCATTTTAAAGACGGTTTCATATAGTCGGTGGTTTCACCCGGTTAAAAGCAGGCAAACAATGGCGGGTATTTACATCACTGTCTTGTAAAAGTACTGCGTAGTAAATTTCTAACAGCTCGGGGCCTGTGTTTGCTGCACACGGCATAAGCAGCATAGTTTGAATACTGTAGAAAAACAGCTGCCTTGTCCGCTAAAGTTCGATTGTTTTAAGCGTCGAAGTATAGCCGACATGATGAAGGATAATGGCCATTTTTGAGAAAGTATGGTAGTACGAGGAGGTTTAAAGGAGATGCCGAAACTCAGCAAAAGAGAAGCTTATGGGCGCTTGCTTGTAATTAGGGTCATAGTCCTGATTCCGACATCTGCTGTTTATTGTGGATATCACATTGTGGGGGTTGTTAAAGTAAGTTGTCCTTAATATAATTGTGGCCTTAAAAGTGTACCCAACAGGGCCAGGGTCTTAGGTTATTGCAGATCCCAAGTGTTTCCAAGCAGGGACATCAAACAAATAGTATGGCCCTCAGAGCTTGATGTCCTCCATGACAGATTCCTCTGTTACTTGTGGCTTGACATTCCTCTTCTGACTGACCCTCTCATGCCACTAGGGTCTGGTGCAGAGATTTAAACAAAACCTGTCAGATGGAATTAGAGGACAAGGAAGAGTCCAGATTAGATAACAAGAAAATAGTTGTGGCAATAAGAATTCTTGAAGGATGAGTTATGTGGGGTGCAAAGGACAAGGAGGACAACTGAAGGATCCAAAATGAGCCTGCAGCTGTCACAAGCTTATGTTGGTCATCAGAGAGATGGGTGGAGGATAGGAGAAGGACAGGGGACAGCACAGGAGATAAACACATATGAAATATCGGATGGGGAAATTTACATCCAGGCTGATTATATTTTACTACTGCAAAGAACATGACATGGCAATACATTAATTATACGATAATAGCCGTTTAGAACATAAAATAATAAAGACAGTAAAAAAAAAAAAATAGTTATTTCTAGGAGGGGTCTGTGCTTTAAACAATTCTGATGTTGCACAAGTGTTAAATACTAAAGAGAATTTGGTACATCATCTCTTTATCTCCACACCACGCCTCTACGGTCTATTATTACACCACAAACCTAGACTCTATACGGCCAGAAATATTCTCTTGTTTAGTGGTGTAATTATAGAACGTAGTTAATGCATCGGTTTGTCTTAGTCTGTCAATTCTAGTTTTGTCACACGCCTTGACTATATGTATTGTAAGAAGCGCTGTGTAAATTGTTGGCGATATATAAATAAAAGGTAATAATAGGCATTACTGTCTTATTGATTGGTTTCTTTTTCGCTGTCTTTTTGCTATTCATCCGGTCTTAGTGCATACCACCTAGAATAATTAGCTTATTTCCATGCAGATCAAATTCACAAATAAGATAGGAATATTTAATGGGCTTAAAATAATTTGCACGTTCTTTTAATTAGATTGATGATGGTTCTCTAGTCTTCTTCCTATAAAAGATAAAATCATTGCGCTAGACCTGTCTTCTAACAATGACTGATTCTATATCCAGTGGGTATACTAGCTGGTAAGGTGGGGAAGAGCATACAAGGAGATAGCTATGATCCAAATGCTCTGCAGGTTTTCGTACGTGTGCCTAGTGCGTTTCCTTTTATTGCTATCTGGTGATAATGATAATATATATATATAAATATATTTGTGTGTGTGTGTGTGTGTGTAAATGTTTTAAGCAGGTGTGAAAAAATGCTGTGAAGTAAGCAGGGCCGGTCGAAGACTTAACGCCGCCTGGGGCGAAGTTTAAAATGGCGCCCCCCCCGCCGACGCGGCGGCATTTTAAACCTCGCTGATGCCATTATTCCCCACCCCCGGCGGTACTTACCTTTAAAGAGTCCTGCCGGCGAGTCTCCCTGCTCTGCCACGGTGCCGGTTTGTAATGCTGAGCGCCGGAAATTGACGCCACTTCCGGCGCTCATCATTACAAGCCGGCACCGAGACTGAACAGGGAGACTCGCCGCAGAGGAGAGAGAGAGGGGCGCCGAGCGGGTAAGCGAAAACTACTCGGCGCCCCTCTCTCTCTCTCCTCCGCTTCAAAACAAACAACCAAAAAAAACCGCTTCTAAAGTGCCGCCTGGGGCAATTGCCCCAGTCGGCTCCATTGTAGGGCCGGCCCTGGAAGTAAGGATGCTTTAAAAAAAAAAAAAAAAGACTATGTTCTTTTTATTATTTAACAAGATGCAAAGTGAGTGAACAGAAAATAAAACTAAATCAAATCTGTATTCGGTGTGACCACCTTTGCATTCAAAACATCTGGAAACCCTTGTCTGCCTTGAAATTGCCGCATAGGAGAGACCGTGTTGATGCCGTATAACTACCCTATGTCTTGTTGCTGTGCTCAGTCTTGCCATGGTGTACAACTTTTGACATTAAACTGTCATCAGCAACAGCACCTAGTGAGTTTGGCTGTTCCTCGCCAAGTTTTATTCATCCTACACAGTTGTTTCAGTTAATGTTTGTTTTTCAACCTGCATATTACATAGATGATCATTACCTGTTTGGTATAATTGTTTAATTATACACCTGACTACCTAATGCCTACAACATCCATAATTTTCTGCAAGGGTTTCTATAAGAATTGATGCCATTTTGAAGGCAAAGCATGGTCACACCAAATATTGATTTGATTTAGATTTTTAGCATTCTAACTTTACAGCATTTTTCCCATATTGAGAAAGGACCGGAGGTGGTCCGAAACATTGGCCGTGCTGATTGAGATAAACAAGTGCTTAATGCACTTTACTACAAAGACCCGTGAGTGCCCATTTTTCTTTGGTTACATATATATATATGTGTATATATATACATACATGTATCTTTTCCTATTTGGATTTCAATACTACCCCGTTCCAGATAACCGGTAAACATTATATTACGTTTTATGAGGTCTCTGCTCGTCCCGTGAAAGCACTGATTGCAATTGCCTGTATCAGGACTCACCATTATAAATCCAGTAATACCCACTGAAATGTCTGTAACTAAATGTCTGTCAAAGGTTAGGGCATTAACACAATAAAATAATTGATTTAATTTAGTTAATAGCTCCCAGTGAGAATTGGAGGTGATCCAGGTGTCAGACACCTCAGAATGTATTTAAACCCCCATATGCAGAAGGCATGCTCTAATTCATGGTTTTATTGTTATATGTTAAAACAGCAGTAATGGAGCCACACATACGTATTAGGTAATACCGTAAAGCTAATGTAATATTGTAAAGAGAGGAATATTGAGTGATGCCTTCTACAAGAGTGCTTAACATAAATGAGCTCAAACTGACTAATTGGTTAATATAACACTTTACTGCTTTCTGTACATTTCTGACTTTTTAACCCACCTCTCAGTGATTTAAGACATTTTAGATCATTGCTTATTTACTTACTGCAGTAATGTCAGTTCATCTTATGAAATATATGTATGAGTATAACCCAAACACACAAAAGCTTTTTCATAACTTTGCAGGACCTTTCACATAAAAAACACTTTGCAGACCGTGCGAAGGCTGGAGAGTCTCTTTGATTAAGAGTGAAGGAACGGTCATGTTTTGTTATTTATATATTGATTTTTCCCTTAAGGACCAGATTTAATTTCACTAATTACATGGTCAGTCAAGTAAGAAATCGGGTAAGTATGGTAATACTCTGCTGATTTTATCAAGAGCTGTCAATTGTAATCCAGAAAATGGCCAAAGGGCCTTTAGTGCTCCCCCAATGGGGGTTTCTGGGCTGTAATTTCTACAGGCAACACCTATTGAGTATATGAAGCATTTAACTCCACGGTATGTCACACAAGTTTAGTACAACTGCAATGGGAAAACCATATCTTGTGTCATCATTGTTATATATTACTATCTTCACAGGTTAAGGAAATTCAGAACCATGGATGATACCTCTTATTCTCAACCAGATGTCAACTTTTTGAATGTGGCTTATACATATGTCCCCAACACCAGGGTGGAATGTCACTATACTCTTCCGCTCGGCATGAAATCTTCCAAAAGCGACTGGATTGGCATCTTCAAAGTGAGAGAATCTGCATGTAAAACTGATGCATGGGATGTGATTTACTTTGTTTCAGAAGTAGTCACTATGTTGAATGAAAATGTTTGCAAATATATGGATGGTTGTTTTAAGTATCCCACATTTTTTCTCCAATAGGTAGAAGCAGCATCCATACGAGATTATGATACATTTGTCTGGGCACTGTCTCCCGAAAGCTCTGGAGGTGGATCATCCACTCACTGCAGTGTCCAGTTTCAAGGTTAGGAGATATATATACGATTATAGCTTTCATTTTTGTTATCGCATATCAGATAAAATATATATATAAAAATGAATATATATCAAAGTGATCTGGCATTTGATTGTAATGAAGACTAGTATGACAGGTTAATAAAACCTGTTAGAAGTGGATAAACTATTGAGACAAGGCAATAGTTGGCCCTTGATACAAAACAGTCAATATGTAACATTTTTCTTTAAAAAAGTCACATTAGCTGAAATGGTGCAACTTTCAATTCACTGCCAACTCGACCATACTTCACGATAGCTCTGCTTAATTGATCAGCTCACTGTGAGTTGCTGTGGAAAACTATTCAGTAAAAGCTACCTTGTGTCAGATTGGCAGTTTATTTTTTTCTTAAAAAGCCCTCCAACCTGAAAAAAACAAGTATCCCATGGACTCTCAATGAAGCAGTCATCCAACTGCTGCAGAATTAATTTCCATAGTACTTCACAGCATCTCAAATGAGCTCATACTACTCAGCTGTAACTTGAGTTTGATTTACCAAGCACTGCTATGTTAAGCGATTTGAATTGCCCCTGTAGCTCATGTTATGACATGGGCTTTAGTGGATAGACCTGCGTGTGAGTTGGTTGAGGCTCTGCTTATACCTCTAGTGCAATGCAAAAGGAGACAAACATAATACACTATCTTGTATATAGAAGGGACACTCAGGGCTGTCACTGTTTCTCTTTAGTTACTGCATATGTAGATCACTTATGTAGTACTAATGTTTTCTTTTCTGTTAACCTTGTCTTCACCAGCTTATTACCTGCCACCGCCAGGAGAGCAGCACTACAATTTTCGATATGTGGATCGTCAAGGTGTAGTGAGAGGTTGTAGCGAACCATTTGTATTCAGTGAGCCACATCCAATGGAAGACCTAGTTACCTTGGAGGACGAGGAGGCATCCTCAGATATGCTCCTAGTTGTTCCAAAGGCCACCTTCCTGCAGGTACATTGAGAATTGCAAAGTTATGGTATTGCTGCATATGAGGGCACATTTTAAAAGAAGCATTTATGTAGCTTGAAATATATATATATATATATTGGACTGTGCCAAAGTTTTAGATAGATGTGACAAAATGCTGTAAAGTAAGAATGCATTTTAAAATAAAAACGTTATAGGTTTATTATTATCGTTTGACAAAATGTAACCGAAGAAAAATCTAAATCAAATCAGTATTGGTGTGACAACCCATTGCCTTCAAAACAACATCTATTCTTCTAGGTAGACCTGCACACAGATTTTTAAGGTACTCGACAGGTAGGTTGTACCAAACATCTTGAAGAACTAGCCATGTTTCTTCTGTGGATTTAGGCTGCCTCAGTTGCTTCTCTCTCTTCACATAATCCCAGATAGACTTGATGACGTTGAGATCAGGTCTCTTTGGGGGCCAAACCATCACCCCCAGGACTCATTGTTCTTCTTCATGCTGAAGATAGTTCTTAACGCCTTTGTCATGCTGCAGGATAAAGCAGGGATTTTTAAACAAAATTGTTAACGGAAATAGCTGTGTAGAAGGAATAAAACTGGGCGAGGAACAGCCAAGCTCACTAATCGATTGAGCACAGATTGAACAAGACACAAGGTAGTTGTACTTTTAATGCTGCATCAGTAAGGTCTCTTCCAGACATTTCAAGGCAGACTTGAAGGTTACATATTGTCCAAGCTCTTTTGAAGAAGCTCAAAGAAACAGGCGATGTTGAGGACCATAGACACAGTAGTCGGCCAAGGAAACGTCGTGCAGCAGATGAAAGACACATCATGCCTACTTCTCTTCACAATTTGAAGATGCCCATCAGCTCAGCATTGGCAGAAAACAGTGGGACCCTGGTACACCCATCTACTTTCCAGAGAAGACCATTCACAAGGCCAAGTAACCCAACTAATCACTAAAACACAAGAATGGGACTGCAGAAACATGGCAGCAGGTGCTCTGGACTGATGAGTCAACATTTTAAATATTTGGCTGTATCAAAAGGCAATTTGTTTGCCACATGCAGTACCATCGGGGCATCATGATAGCAACCCAAAACATACAGCCAAAGTAATTCAAAACTATCTTCCGCACAAAGAAGAGCAAGGAGTCCTGGACTTGATGGTATGGCTGCCAAAGAACCTTGATCTCAACATTATCGAGCCTGTCTGGCATTACGTAAAGAGAACAGCTATGGCTGCCAAAATCCACAGAAGAAATGTGGTTCTCCAAGCTGTTTGGAACAACCTACCTGCCGAGTTGATTTGATTTAGATTTTTCTTCCGTTTGCTCATTTTGCATTTTGTTAAATAATAAAAATATAAAATATTAACCTGTCTACTTTTTGAAAGCATTCTTCCTTTACAGCATTTTGTCACACCTGCCTAAAACATTTGCACATGACTGTATGAACAGGAAAAACTTGAACTGTGTTAACCGGCAAAATAAAACATTGGTTTTTTAACTGTAATAGCATGGATTGAAAATTCACTAAACTGTAAGTTTCAGCTTGATTGAGTAAAAAAAATGTGGCCAAATGCCTTAACTTGTAGGAACAGCTTAGCTGCAAACCCTCTTAACTGTTTATAGGTTCTTAATTTGTAAGGGATCAATATTTTGTACATTTCTGTAATCGCAGCATCAGCTGGAAGAATCCCAGCAGGAGAGGAATGCCTTAATGAGGGTGAGACTTGCTTTGGAGGAAGAGGTAAGCACCCTGCTGAAACGAGTCAAAGATCTCGAGGTGGCTCTGGAGAATTCCGATAACAAGTGCACCATTCTTAACCAGCAATATCAGGTATTTTTTATATATATATATTTTGAACATGTTTACAAAAAACAGTAATATGAAAGGGGATGGGGCTAGCAAAGACACTGCTGTTACTTCTTGGGTTTAGATATACATGGGTTTTTATAAACCACTTATGTAGGGTTTAGGTTCCTGAGGCCACAGTATATAGAAGGAAGTGTGCCCTGCAATACTAATCACATTTTGTAGAACACACTTGGGAAAAGGAAGAAGAAGAATGTTTAAAAACCTGTGGAAATTCAATCTGCATAGGTTGCCAACTGTCCTTTGCCTTGATTGTGATGAGCTCTGGAGACACAGCGCTGTACTGACTGTGACTGTTTGTGATCTTGTAGGATGTGTCCACGAGGGAACAGGTTGTCAAGGAGGAGAGGGACATCCTAAGCTGTGAAGAGGCTAAACACCGTGACCGAATTTCACAGCTGGAGGGAGACATTGAGAGTCTGAACCAGAAGATGATGAAGAAAGATAAAGAGATAGACATGTAAAAAAATTTAATATTTTTGAGATTCCTTTTTGCATGGGTTTTTAAATCCTAAATTTAGGTTTATATATATATATGTAGAGATGTACATGGATAGCGCCAACAGAAAGTAACCTTACTGGCCCATCTAGTCTGTGCTTTTTGAATCCCTTTTTACTTATTATGTAGGATAGCTTTCTTGAATTCCTTTATTGTGTTTGCCTGTCCTACTTCCCCTGGAAGACTGTTCAGGTTATCTACTTTCTGCAAAGTAGATTTTTACTCTGTTCTTTTTACTCAAAACAAATCGCCCTTTTTGACGTATTTGATTGTTTCTGTCATATATAGAATCTCCATGCCCTTTTCTAGTTTATTCACGTTTAAGTTGTTAGTAAGACTATATGCCATGTAGGTAATAGAGAGATACACATCGACCCAAGAAAAATAAATGCGCTACATACACAATGGCTACATGACTTACATAGTAAAGGGAGAGTGATCCTCTGATCACTAGCTAACAGGTAGGTGATGAGCAGCATCCACACAACAGGTGGTACTGAATGTGACAGAGAACTGTCATACACAGAGAGCGTTGAAAGCTGATCATGTGTGTTTATGTTTGTATGTTTCTGATTAATGTGCTTACTTTGATGCATGTCATTTGCTTTGAAAATACTGTATTTGAATAGCTGCTGCGAGTGGCAGTATGGTTAAATGTTAGTATCAGTGTGCATCACCGACAGAGGATGATCATTGCGAGTTGGGAACGGTTTGGCTGAGGGTAGACAATGTGAGTGTCCGTCAGCGGGTCTAAGAGTGGGAAGTGTGTTTTGAGCTTGTGTCAGTTTAACGGAGGTTGGTTAGCATGTTTGTATTCGTGTCAGTCTGGCTAAATGTACGTGTGTGGGTCAGTCTGATAATACGGTTGCCCATTTTGGAAACATCGCCCACGTTTGTAAACCCAAGAAGCAAAATTCTCTTCAATTCTCACTTCAAAGGATAATGAATTTCAGGCGGATAATGTTATAATATTGTACCGTGACATTGCAATGCCATAAAGTATGTTGTGTGAGAGCAGCTTAATCATTTAAATAATGTGCACAGTTGTGCCATTTCAAGAAAATGTTATTCTTTTATGTAAAATATAAAAGCTGTTCTAGGAAGTTACTTTATATCATTGCTGTCATATGGTCATTACTGGAGATGTGTTGAATTCGATAAACTTTGTGCTTCCTCCGTCACTTCACAGTTTGGGGAAACAAAAATCTTCTCTGGACTCAGAAAAGGAAGAACTAAATCAGCATGTGGCAATTTCAGATTCGGAGACCAAACGCTACAAGGTCAGTAAACAGAAGGATTGTGCACAGTCTTGATCAAGTGAAAAATATTATCGACCGCGTGGTCATGTAAATGTATCAAAAAGTATTTCTTACAGCAAATCCTATAGAACTCATTTGAACCTTTGTTATGTATTGTGTATTTAGCAATTGGTTATACAAGAAAACCCTATCCTAGAATATGAGTGCACGTATTTTTGTATATAACTGCCAAAAAATGTTTATAGCAGTTTGTGTTAATACCTTTATAATCGGTCAAACAATTTAGTTTTTTAGGACACGTTTTCAAGATTCGGTGCCTCTCTTAATCAAATTCAAAGCAATACCCAGTAAAGGTATTTATGTGAATGAACAGAGGAATTCACAGGCAATTTAAAAGCTTAAAAGGTGTTTCTGATGACATTGTATGCAAGGGGTTAAAACATCACTGATTGGGTTCAGCAGTCTAATATGATTGTCATTATTTAGAAGCACATATTCCTTGGCACTGTACAATTTTATAGGGTAGGTAACAAATTTGACATAGTGTAGCATTCCATGGAATAAAAGGTAATGTGAGGCCTGCTCAGGAGAGCTGATAGCCTACGTGAAACTGATAGCTTCTCATTAGCCAATGAGAAAACTAAATTATATTTATTCCTCCCCCTGCCATTGTCCTATATGCTTTTTGTTTCCCTGAATGCAGCTTGAGGACCTTGGAATAATACTTGATAGCGATTCGATCCCATTCAGCGTTGTGAGTGTAGTTTCTATGCCGCGCGGGAAGAGGTCTGGCTAAATCCAGTGTGTAATGAAGCAGAACAGTGGAAGACATAACTCCGCTCAAACCGCCTGTGATATGCACAGGACAGAAAATGCTCTTATAATCAAGGATTAATGTGCTCTCTGCTCTGCTCGTCAAATAAAATCTAATTTTCGTTTTACCATTCAACAGCCCTTTGGTGTTTTAAGTTCTGTTTTAAAATCTGCTGAAAATGTCATAACTCGAAAGATTAAAATGATGATTCCAATTTATTTCAGTGTCATTGTAACAATGAACGGCAGTAAAATAATAACTTAGAGTTCCATCAAAACAATTAAAAAAAAAACAACAAAAAAAAACAGCGCTCCGAGATCTTAAATTATAACAACATCATGGTGCTTGTGGCTTATCACCCAGGAAATGCAACCAAACTGCTTGGCAGTATAATAGGACTGCCTGAACAAAACGAATGCCATTTCATTAAAAAGAAAATTTCACCTAAAGAAAGTAAACAGGGCACGATTTTTACCTAAATTAAATAATTAAAACAATCCGTGCATTTCTTTTGAAGATATTTGGTTTAAAAATACTTGTGTAAATTGTGCGTAAATTGTTGGCGCTATATAAATAAAATATAATAATAATAATCTCTTTCCAGAAGTTCCTCGTTTTCCCTCATCAATCTTTTAAGGCTACCTGAATCAAAATCAATCGCTAAACAATAGTTAAGAAATAATCATGCAGCTCCTGAGAACAAGAGGTTGACACCTTTTCGTAGTCATATACATGTTCCGTGGATTTTTTATATATGTAAACTATGTATATGGCTTTTTCATCTGTAAACAGCATTATTATTATGATTTATTTATTTGTTTTATATAGCGCCATCAAATTCCGTAGCTCTGTACAAATTAAATACATTTTTATTTGTGTGTGGAACTGTATTTGGTAAAAGCGACCGATCCAATTGTGTATTTTTTTATTTTGTGACGGGGCAATTGTGTATTTTTTTATTTTTTTGATGATACATGCCTTTTTTATGAATGGTTTGTAGACAGTGCCCTGTGTTGTGTAACAGGCATCTGCTTGATGGCACGGACAGGGTACTAGTTTAGTCCTAAATCCAGCAGTGGGTATAATAGATTTCATTTAACAGATACAGATTACTCACATGACTGTTGTTGCAGTGAACACCAAATCACTTCTTATACAAGCAAAGAGGATTGACTGTAAGCTCTTTCTAAAGCCCTTCAAAAGTTTGGGGGCTTGACAGGGAGTGCAAATTGTGATAATTGTTTTCTTGTTTATATAGCTGCAGGTGGACACGCTCCAAGAGAAGCTCCGTTGTACAATAGATTCGTTGTCTGCAAGCCAGCAGAAGGTGATGTTATTAGGTGAAGAGCTGGCCTCAGCCTCTTCCATCCGTGACCGGACCATCTCTGACCTGCACAAAAGCCGCCTGGAGACTGCTGACCTTGCTATCAAGTTGTCCGACCTGAATTTGAAATTTAAGGAAGAAGTGGGTCAGTGGTGGCAGGAGAAGACAGCCCTCAACCACAGCATGGAGGTACACATTGAAAGAAACAAATATGACATTGAATTGGATACAGCTGAATAATTGGATTTGTGCAGGAAAGGAAAAAAATAATAATACTAACACATTACTACTAACATGTCCCTAAAATGCAAAACATATAGACCTCTAGATCACTATTGTATAGTGATTATAATATAGGTATAATCCTCTGCTGCCATCAGGAAACCATAGGTTGGCTGTCCAAAGATGACAATTTTCTAATCCAGCATCTGTTGAGGAATTTAAAACATGTCAATGAAACGTATACAAAAGTGCACATAATAAACAAGAACATTGATAAGCTTAGTGCTTCTGTAAAATCAGACATCACTGATTTTCTTCCAGGCAACTGGATGTGGACTTCTTAGTTTTAGTAAGCCTTGCAGTGTATCTAAGGGTAACCTCTTCATTTTAAATTGCGCTTAGTGCCTACAGTCACTGTTGTTGGCATTGGCACCCGAGAGGCTGTAGTTGTACTCTTATATAGAAATTTAACCCCTTAATGACAAAGCCCGTACATGTACGGGCTCAAAATGCATTGTTTTCAATGTGTTTTGGGACCGCCCGTTGTCCTTAAGGGGTTAAAAAACACACAAAAAGCATACCTCTTAATATTCCCCATTTCCAGGCTTCACCTTGCTAAACAGTATACTTTTTTAGGTACGAAGGGTATTATTGGCTAGTTAAGGAGATCAGAGGATCTCCCTTAACCGGATTGTCTCGTATAAAGTAGGTGGGTACTCCACTCCTACCTCCTATCCACGTCACCCCATCTACAAAGGCGTCAGTACCTTAAGTGCAGAAGTACGTATACTACAGTGATTATTGAGCTATTAACTGCTTATTTCAATTTAGGCCAAGAGGGACCAGATCATAAGTTTAAAAGTAGAAATGCTGAACCTGGAGAGCAGCCTGCAGGATGAGCGGAGCCAGAGACAAGCACTGCAGCGCAAGTTAAACCAGGAGAAAGACGCCAGTCAGGTACCTTCTGAGATCCTGAGCGTTAAATATTATTACATTGCAACAAGCATGGCACCACATACCAACACGTTTTGATACATATAAATTCTTTTATACAAATTTAAGTGCCGTTTTATGTGATTTACCCTGCTGGGACTTAAAGGAGCACAGCTTCTGTTGCATCCTATTGAGGCTGTGCTGGCTTGGCACATTACGCTATATTGTTAATGGGCAAGTTGGGGAGATCAGAGATCTCTCTTATAAGTGGGCCATTGAGCAGCACACTAGGGGCTTCCAGTGGCTGCCCTGGACATGTCACCATAGACCTTTGTAATAATACATCGCTGGTCCACCTGACACATACAGTACATGCACTGTCCCTCACACATGGTACAGGCCAAGCTGGAGGCCACACTTGAGAAATATACAGCACGCACTAATCTAGTAAAACCATTCATCGCTTTACAGAGAGTGTGCAAGATAAATGGAAAAGCCTACCATCAGAAGCAGTAGAAGCTAACACGGTGTGGGAATTTTAACAAGCATTTGCTAGACATAAAGCCATCCTGAACCTAAGACAAGACCAGGAACTGATTGAGGACTTAGGAGTCTTTACATCAGGGCTACACGGGCTGAATGGTTCTTATCTGCTGTCCAATTCTGTGTTTCTATTGGGAATTCAGTATTTTGTCTTGCTCAGTATTATTTTGATGAGAGAAAATGTAACTATATATAAATGTGAGGAAAATCAACAAAGGCCCATGTGGAAAGTTGTGCTTATTATTTGAAGTTAAAGAGTTTCTTGTTGATTTGATTAGAAACAGACTTGATGTGCAATAATACAAAATACAGAGATACATCAGCAGTAATAAATTCCCTCTGTTTTTTTTGCTTGAAACATAAATAAAGTCAAGGCCTCTGACTGCAAAATACTTAATGGCAAGCACTATGCCTACAAGTTGTAATGTGAAGCGTAAGTGTTTTAAGGTCTGTTCTGGCATCCCTCCGCTTGTACAGGTGCAGCTGTCAGAGAGCAGGCGAGAACTCAGTGAGTTGAAATCGGCTCTAAAAGTTGCACAGATGGAAAAGAAGCAGCTGAGAGAAGAACGTCAGGTAAGATGTTTACAGCCTGTCTTCGTGATATTACATTGTGATCATCTGTTCATTAGCCACGCTGATGGATACTAGGTGCCACACTCGGCTAACCACAGTGTAGAAACAATAAATCAGATTTTCCAATGTCTTGCTATGTTACATATTATCAGTAAACTTGGCTGCTATGCGTGCAACTGAGGACTTCATCTAACATTAAAAAACATGGAAATCCAATGTTAGCCATTCACTCTTACCGCTTATGTTATGGGCCTTCTATTTTGCTCACGTGAAAGGCTTCCATACAATTTTTTCACATCACACTTTTTTCCCCCAATGCGTTTAAACAGGATATAATCCAGTATGTGCAGAGGTTAGAGGAGCGCCTTGATAAGCTTGCTGATGACAGGTGGAAAGAAGCGAAAACTTCTGAAGAAGAGACATCAGGCTTAAGTATGCATTTACCCGTGTCTGTATGCTCATCGTGCTTGATCCGTACTATTTGAGTGTTCCCTAATTTTTTCCTACTTGAAATTACTTTGAATCTATGATGAAGTATGAGCAGGAGCAGAACATTTTTGTGAGTGATCAGGCCAAATCTTTAATTCTGTAGGTGTCTATTCACTAAATGGAGGGTATTTACTAAGGAGAGCTCAGCAAGACTCGCAAGCTAAACCTGGTCTTGATCCTCTGTATTTGCCTAGTTCAGGGAAGCCTACTACATCATGAATTAATATATATATGCCTAGGTTATCTGCACTGCCTGTTCTCGGTTATTAAACTCTGAGCAGCTCAGTGAACACTTAATTTCCTGAGTACTTACTCGCTAAGCTCTGTAGGCTGTTCATAAACCGTTGTATTTTGTTGAGGACTTGGTGAATAGACCAAGCTAATGCAGAGTTGCACATAATAAACCTTTTTTCCCAGTGTTTGAAGGTGTGTTATGTGGTTAACCTGCATATATTGGCTCCCATTCAATGCCAGTTTGCTCTTATATTTATTCCATAGGTCCTCCCAGCTCTCCAGCTTTACTTTCTGACTCAGAAGAGGAGAATGAAAAGAAGAGCCAACCTCAACACATCGGCTCCCGTGCAGTGAGTGATCCGCAATGCCCACCTTCCCAACCCCTGTTTCCTGAGAAGGTGGTGATCAACCAGCCAGCTCCCATTGCTTGCCAGTTACAACCACTGCCCGAGGACAACCCTGACTCTGTGAGTATCAATGTGCTCGCCCACCAAGCTGGCATTTATATGCCGTAAATAGACTTTCCATACTCAGATTAAAAGGCAAGGCAGCTCTTTTACAACAATTGGTGGTAAAGGTCAAAACAATGCCTCTCTAATACCAGCAGCGGTGAAATTACCTCCACGTCCGCTGTCGTTCTACCAAGAATATAAAGTTAAGTAGATCAATTACTGACCTAGTGTTGTTAAGGACAGAGACAATCCTATAGGTGGATAAAAATGCTTTGATTGGACTAATAACATAATCCCTGCCAAATAATAATGATATATTGTTCATTGTTCTGGTTAATGAATCCTATTTTCCAGACTATGGTCAGTAGATTTCTTTTTTATTATTATTGTTTTCACCCCCCCCCCAAATCTTAAAATTAATACTTGCCACAAAATGTGTGACTATGTGTCATAATAATTGTTAGTGTGTGCCGATATTCCCCACTGCGCGGCTACACAAAGTAAGTTGACAGCCCGGAAATAAAGAGTAACCATGTTTGTCACAGAGATGCAATAAAAAAGTGAACTCTTCTAAGGCCTCAGGTTTTTCACGTTTCCCTTGTAGCGAGCTCCCATGGGCAGCGTATACCTGCTAACTGCTGACAGCTTCGCAATGCACTATGTCACTTTTACCATCGCAGCGATGTCTCCTACTTGCCCCCACTCCCTCATCTCGCCAATCTCACAAAGGCAATAGATACAGCATTAGATACTTTAAAGGAATCAAAGGCAGAGAAAGCAGAGCGGTCAGAAACTCCCTGTGCGGCAAATTAGGATCTTCAGGCGTTCAAGGAGCGAACAAAGATCAAGATGCAGCCTGTGAATTACAGTGCAGAGCAACGTATCCTATGCTTAATGCCTAGAGCTCTAACTTAAAGTAATGTCTTTATAGATGTATATGGCGCGGGGGGGGGTAAGCTACAGGAGTGTTTTATTTTAACACTTTGGCTGCCAAATCAAATGTAATACATTTAATCCTCCCTAACAGCACAAGAGCTGATTAGTCCTTTGCCAGGCACAAGTTATGTTTTGTTGTTCATCTCCAGCTGGAGCAGGAATCATAGATCTGTTCATGTTGGCTTCTCTTACAGTCTGATCCCATCTGCTCTGTAATTTGTGAATATCATCTCCGGTACACACACTCCTCTGCTATTTGCGTGTAGCCAATGCTGTGATTTACATTCCAACACGCCTGTCTGCCATTGTATTGTATAAACACCACGCGGAGCGTCCTTGCTGTATAGCAAGTAGCCCGAGCGCGTTAAGCCTGCTGACACAGAATGCATGAGCACATATAAGTCTATAAATCTACTTTGGGCTGTGTGGGGTGCGTTCTGGAAGTACCAGCTGTCAAGGGTCAAATGAAATGTACCTCCATGCCTAGTTAGTTTGCAGGCCCATTAAGCAGGTTATCGCAATTTATTATCATAGGCAATGGAATATCTGCAGCGTATATCTGTGTAGCGTGTGCTGTGGCCATCTGACTCGTACAGTAATGGTCCGATGTATTGTGTGCGAATCACTGTGTAGGACAGGTGTTCTTACCGGTGCTTTCATCTGATATTCTCCGATTAACATGCTTTAAGGGAATTATACGAGTACAAGATTATCTCAAATTAAAGAGGAACTGGGTCGGTCACACTTTTGTTTTGTATATAAACAAAAAATATATTAATAATGATAAATTATATGAACAGCGCAACTTATGTGGATAGGTTCGGTATATTCTGTTCTGTTCTCATGTTCTAGATCTTCTTTCATTCTGCCCCTAGGTCAAAACAGAGTTTACCTTTTTCCATAGGGCCACAGTAGATCTAGGCTTGCAGCATGTCCTGCGTTGCCTTGTACAGTCCATCAGTACTGTCCTATGTACTAGGAAACCGGTTCCAGAACCATGTGGAGTCCAGAAGTGTTGCACAAATTCCTTTGTTAACTTTGAGATCATGTATAATCTTAAGTCTAGTAGAGCGATTCATTAACTGTGTATTTTATTATCACCTATTCCCGTGGTAGTTGGCAGTCGAGACCCTTATAAATCTAAGTAACCATAAAGACAGTTTACTTTATTGTGGGCTCTGCCACGACCACTTACAGAAACATCTCACAAGTACGCCACCGCAAGGTTTTTGGGATTTGCACTTGTGGGTTGAGTCTCTTTTGAAATCAGTGGGGATGGAATTTAAAACAACTTTGAGGAGGGTTGTGAATAAATCAACCCTTGCCACAAATTAGTACTAGCTAATCCAGGACATTAATGAATTGCCTCCTCTGTGGTTAGTATTTCTAGGACAAACTTGCATGTTCATGTCATCTCTGTATACAAGGATTCAGATGATTATGCTCTGTCAGACAGATGTGGAGACAAACGGGAGTGCAGGAGAAGAACCAAGCTCTTATAGTGTGATCTTACCCTGTGCTTTATTAATTGGTTTTAGTCTTTATTTATGAAGCTCATATGTAGTTTGCTATTACTTATTTTTCCTGAAAGACAGGAAATGGGTTTCCATGCCACACAAGCCAAAGATCAGTATGCACAATGCCAAGAGTTGGCTGAAGTGGTGTAAAGCACTGTATTCAGAGCAGTGGAAACGCGATCTCTCGAGTGATGAATCACGAGGATGCAGCTCCGGGATAGATGGTAGCAGCAGGAGAGTGGGGAGAGACTGATGTATTGTGGAAAAGTTGGTAGATAGAGAGAGAGGGGAAAAAAAGCAATTTTTATTTGATTATGCAATATTTAGGCGCAATTCAGTGATGTTTGTTGCTTCTCTTCTCCAACCATTATCCAAACTGTCTCCAATGTCTAGTTGGTTCCTCAATCTCTCCACTATCATTCATCTTTTTTCTCTTCTCCCTGCTTGCCTTCTTCCACATTCAGTCTCTATCCAATAATAATAATATTCATTCCCTTCAATGACAACCCAGAGTCCCATTTCAATCTGTCTGCTCATGGCGTGCAGGGAAAAGAGAATAAAAGGGGAGGCTGCATTTTGTCAGAGGACCCAGAATCCAGCAATCTGTGACTAGAGCGGGTAAGAAGACATTGGAAGATGGGACGGATAAAAATAAAAAAAATAACTACATTATAGTTAAAAAGAAATACAAGAGACACCGCAGTGATTTATGAGAGAGGACAGAAGACAAAGATTGCAATAGAAAATAGACTATGCATTCGGTGAGGAGGAAAAAAATGTCACAACTAATCAGTTCTTAAAATATACTATAAAGCCTAAATACTGAACAGTAAATTATCTCGTGCTGTCCACAGGGCTGTCAGAAGCGGTAGAGGCTCATACAGCGAGGGAAGTTAAACGTGCATGGGGCAGGCATAACGCTATCCTGAATATAAGACGAGACCAACGACTGTTTAAGGTCTGAGTCTCTACATCAGGAAACATTTGCAGACTAGATGGGTCCAATTCTCTGTTTCTATGAGTCGGCACAGCGCCTCTGGTTTACCTCTGCCTGGCACAATGTGCTACAAGGACGGCACAGGGGGCAGCCGGTGGCAACGTCCCATTTCTTTTGAAACACTGTAGCCGATAGAGAATTAATGTGAACCCGATTCCCTTTCACATACTGAAGCTAATGAATGGTTAATAGGATTTCAAGTCCCTTAGGAACATTGTATCCTCATTTGGGGTCTCCATCTGTTTTGTAATCGTTGGTAACATTAATAACTATTATAATTTTAATGATCTTGTATGTAAATTCCCAAACTTTTCCTGTACTCATTGTTTAGACTTGCTTGCACCCAAAGTATTATGGATTCTTTTTTTTTTTTTGCACTTTCTTGGATGTCAAGCATTGAAGTTTTCTATTAATGCACCTTAATTGATTTATTCTCTAGATGTGACAGATTTAGCGATAAATTATAGCTTTGTGGTTTTTAGATATTGGGGTTAATATGCACTACAAATGGATTCGCTAATTAGCCATTAATGATATGAATGGAATGATTATCTAATTATACTTTGAATTTATTTGCGCTGTTTGTACATACATTTCAGCTTATGAGTAAGCACTATCTAAGGCATGAGACATGTTGAGCTTTGTGCTTCTTTTCTCCCATTTACTATGCGTTTATAGCACATTATCATTGTAATGCGAGTCGGAGGCGTCGTGGGTCTTCAACGCACCGTTTCCCGGGGCGGATCCGTGGGTGTGTGGCCGCCGCGAGAAGCATTGGAGGATTGTTGGCGTGCAGCCCGTTGAAAGACGTTCCAAAGCTTAGGATTTGGGCAGCGCTGTAGATTAATACGGCACCGGTTACATGTGCATGTGACGTCTATATGTGGCCTGTAAAAAATGGTTGATATGGCAACCCTAGGCATTAGTCTATAGACATTGCCCTCTCCTCTCTACCATGTAGCGTTGTTAAATAGTCATTGATTCTCGGCGTGCATTACCATCAGGTGCGCCGTATGCACAGTAGGCGGCTGATTGAGAACCGTAGAGAGGCGATAGAAGTGCTGAGTTTAACGAGGGACAGGCAATTTCATTTTTGGGTTTTATTACCAATTTCAAGTCCACATCCACTATTTGCATCGAAGACAGATTGTAGTGGAAAGCATCGAAAGGAAATACATGGCTTGCTGTGGACATGTTATCAACATATGTGGCTTAGAGAAAGGGATATGCACGCTGCGGAATACGATGGCGCTATATAAAATAATTAGCATTTAAATATATAAATGCGTTAAGAATAGAGAAGGGAAGTATATTTTAAAGCAGGAGAAATGAAAGGGATGACAGTGTAAGATTAGAGGGAATGGATGTGCTGCAATGTATCTATACTGAGGGCGGCAGAGGGAAATACATTGGATAGGCATCAGAAGGCTATTCTTACTGTGAGATAAAGTGAAGGTCATAAAGTGGGGAAAACCCAAAGCAGCTCTTTTCCGCTCTCAGTCTCTGTGTTTCCGACTCTTTTTGGAGATCTGCCCTCATGACCCTGAATTTGGCGAGTTAGAAGACCCGTTTTCCTCCAAAATATCCATAAACGATATATTCCTTAGAGTAGGAGGATGGATCATGTGCATTGAGGTGCCCAACCTCGTCCTTGCCCACAAACCCAGGTGGAGTACACTGCCGGTGTCAACTGAGTGGCTTATTAGAGAAATTCCAGGATGATGGCGGCTACATCACTCCACATTCCTCTACATTTAAAGACAGGTCGCTGCTGCGATATAACCGCTTCAAAAATAGAGTAAAATACAAGGTTATGGACATATATAGAAGAAGAACTATATATTCCAGTGGAACATGAATTATCATAATTCAGTCTATATTAATGACTATAATGCGTTTTTAACAATTAAGTGTATTGCGATCCTTTTGTGTATTATTCATTTACCACTTGGACTTATAGAATAAACTTCTTAGTCCATTTCACAATATTTATTAGTACATTCCACTGTTTACATCTAATGAGATATTATTTGGCACGACACAGACACATATGAATGTTTTAGAGGAACACTATGTTTTTTACCCCATCAAACATTTAGTTGCATGGTCTGCATGATACTTCAGCGGGGAAATGTTTGAAGCGCTTGCATTGCATGGATTCGTTCACGGCTGCAGGACTTAACTCTGGAGCTCTGCGTTCTCCAAAAGGAAAGCTGGGTTACAATGCTGTTTCTTCTGCATGTGGTTTCAATGCTCACGGTTATAGGAGCCGGTGGGCACCCAGGGGGTGACTTAAGAGATAAATCAGCCCTGGGCTGTGGAGCAAGAAAAAAAAAGGTAATGGAGGTTATGGGTTTAACTATTTCACAGCCAAGAGGTGTATTCTGCCGTAAATGGTTAATACGTCAATGCTTTTGGATGGTTCAATACAGAGTATTATTTAAAAAAATACAGTAGACCTAAGCAGGTTTTCTCCTTACAGCTTATTGTTTTGATACGGGTGGGTAAGTACAGCAGTTGTGATACAATTAGAGTCCCGATATTTGTACAATTAAACAAAACGTGATAAATTCCTTTTTAAATTTACATTTTGATTTACGCAGAAACAAGATACTTTGTGTTATATAAAAAAATATGTATGATTTTTGCTCACATTAAACATTGTTTGAAAATATATATATATATATATATATATATATATATATATATATATATATATATATATATATATATATATATATACATATATATATATGCTGTTGTAAAGCGCAGAGCCAACAATATGATTTGGGGGTCCATATCGCCCTCTAATTGCCTGTGAAAGCATGATTTATTTGCAAAGGGACCAGTGGCACCATTGAGCGGAGACATCAGAGGCAGAGGAAACTTTGTTATCCGTGGATAGTGCCCTGTGACAGTCTGCAATAACAATAACACATAAAAAAGCTTTTTGTGTAGAGAATGACGGAGAGAGCGTTATGTTATAGGAGATAGAAGCAGTATCGGTGGTTTGTTAGGACGCGATGATCGGGCTTCCTGTGCCATTCCGAACTTGTAATATTGCGTTGTAATATTCCGATGATTTCAGTAAAACGCGTCGTCCCCTCTATAGCTCTCTACATGTTTTGGAATTCGGTGCTAACGGAGGAGAGTCGCAGCCTGCGCAGCAATATAAATTTGCCTCTCTCCGGTGGGAGTAAAAGGGACTTTTACAGCCGGAGGCCATAAAGATGGCAGGAGAGGAGGGGGAAAGATGTACGGCATTGTCAGGCTGCTTCAGAATCAATTTTCAGCATCATTAGATTCTTTTTTCCTGCAGTCAGAGACGGAAAAAAGAAAAGGAATAGGGGTCCATGGAGGGAGGAGGAGGAGGCTGCACAATTTGCAAGTGTAATGGATACAATCAAAATGGAAGTTGTGATGAAAGCAAACGGGGAGTAGTGGAGACAGGTAACACCGGAGGGAAGACACCTTGGGAAGAGTACAATAGAGAGAAGGAAAAACATATCGCTTACCAGAACGCGTATATTGGGGAGCGTGTTAACCCATTCTTTGCCGTGTTACTGTATAATGTCAAGCCTGGTATTAGCCAAAATCATGTGAGCAGCAATAAAAAAAAATTAAAACCTAAACAGCAGCAGCTTTGGATGTAGCTGACAGGCTACCCAGACCAGACATAGACATATAGGTCTTAGTTCTCATTTAATACACAACATTGTACGACTTGATAACTTGTGCCATGTGCTTGGGTGGAACCTCCATTACTACCAGATGAGTGCAGCTCCTGAATTATTATATCTAGTATATATCCCTGTACCTGGATAGAAAGTAAACATTATATACATATTCAGTATGCCTATGAGCACCCCTAGGAACTTCCCCGCATAGGCTACGCATAGATCTCCCTCTTCTGGGGGCAATGGCCACATACTGCGCCCCAACCCGGAGAAAGAAACAGAGCACAGCGAACAAAAGAAAATACGCTTATGTCTAAGACCTGCATATAAGGACAAATATATTAGTCGCTTTATTTTGTGACATCATTCTGCAGCTCTATACACACTTTATACCGTGTGTATATGTGTATATATATATATATATATATATATATATATATATATATTCTGTATATCAGAGAATTAATTATTTACTAGGCCGGTTGCTGGACATTTTGAGATGTATAATGGATTGCACATGACTGGAAAGTGACATGGCATGACTGTAATGATATATCTCCCATCTCTTTTCTGCAGTGGTAATACCGGATCGTGGAGTTGCTGCAGTGATGTGAAAGTCTCTGGAGGAACTGACTATTAAGGAACGCGTTCACCATGCCAGCTCTCATGGGTTCTTTGTGATTTAGTAGCGGAGCAAACTATTGCAAAACCTTCCACCAACCTGTACTTGGCTTCTTATTTAGCTTTAAATGCTGCCCGTATCAAAGCCTTTTGGGCTTATTCAGTCTTTGAAGTTCTGTTTGATCATTCCCAGTGCAACTCTAACGTGCCAACTGGTCATTTTGATCTCTCAATGCCCTTTGGTTATTCCTTCGGCTACCAGATCCAGGTTGTTGTCGCAGCTGTAGCTTTGATGTGGCTTTGATTTATATTTTGTATTACTCCTTTGGTTAGAGTTTTTGAAATGTATCCCATACTTGCATTGTTTAAGTAAATGCGACTAAAGCGTCTACTGTTCCTTAAGATCTGATAGTAACACACAAAGAAATTGTAGTCTAGATTTTGTAAGATTACTTTAGAGTGCCTTTATTCTACCAGAAAACACCAAAATAGTGATTGGTTTAGTTTGTAGACCTTCCATACACCTTTCTGGTGGTGTCCATCTTGACCTGATTGTCACTATTATTCCTTATTAAAGAAAGCTGGCGCTATCAGAAGGGTGTCTATCAGGACAAGCGGGTGATTCATTGACAAAGGTTTGGGGCCATGTTTTGCCAAGAGAAAGTAGGTCTTCATATTAACTATAATGTCTCCGAAACTCAAAAGTGCTATAAAATTAACAACGCAACATAGTGAGATGAAAATATCAAATGCTGTATTGAAGTGCTTGAATCCAAGTGCCGATCGTAGCTAGATTTCGTTTCAGATGAAAAGCACTGTGTTTGTTTCACTTTCCCTCCCTTTTTTGCAATCATACAGTATTTTATTAGATAACAGACCGTGCAGAGTACTTCACCTGGCTACTACCTCCAGAGTTTCTCTGCGTTTCTCCCTTGTGGACGAGTACAACAATGAACAATTGTCCTTGCCTTTGCCTGTTAGACCAAGTAGGTGCAAGCATTAGCTCTGTAGATAAATATTATGTGCCCAGCTACCTGTAGTCCAGATTCAACAATTACTATTTGGCAACTAAAATTGGCAACTATGCATCGTCAAATGCGGTTAACGCTGGTATTTTGAATTGAGCTGTTTCTGTTTTAATGGGTTCCAAGAACCTGTGATGTCAGCTGGCGGATGTGAACTAAGTGATAGGAGCATTTTGTCATTAGAAAGGTCCTTGGGTCACACCGTCGATGTTATCGTCCCTTTTATTTAAGCCATGCCCTGTCTGCTCAAAACAATAGCCGACAAAACACGATTTTGACATCTGTTTTTTTAATAGATGATGATAAAGTTCTTTATGAGATGTATCCTACACGTGGAGACTATATATTTTAGTAATTGACAGAAATGCCCTTAAATACCTAAATATAGAGAAAATGTTTGTTTGTATGCAGTTAATATTTTCACCAGAAATCATTACTTATCGCATGCAGTAGAATTTGTGATTAATTGCTTCTGTAGAAAACATTCAGCTACTTCTTTTGATTTACACGGGCAGTAAATACGCCATAAAATGCATACAAATCCTAAGTATGGGTCATCAATCCCCCGACTGCCATAATTAGCCCCGGGTTGCGAGTCTCATCCAGTAGACTAGAGGAACATTTTGTGCTGATCTCCAGATGACAAAGACAATGGTTATGTCATAAAAGGACAGAAAAAGAAAAGTCTCATCCTAGAAGCCAAACTCCTTGTTCTTGACTGGTTGCTGCTAAACCACTTAAGGCGTTCCATCGGCTGATTTACTCACCGTCAGCGGGGAGGCATTCGAGGGCGGATAGTCTAGGTAATGCTCGACATGCATGATTCTCTCATTTTTCCCGTACATCGGCTCAACTGTTTTACCTAAACCAGCATGGCGTTATATTTTATCAATGCACCTGCGTTAACTCCTTCACTGCCACAAATCAGATTGTTTTCCACCTTGATTTGTTCTTATGCGATAAAGATTTTGTTTCATTTTACACATTAAACAATCCATGAAGTCCAAAAAAACTTCTTTCTAGTGGCCAGTCCTGACTGAGACCTCTGCGCTCAAATCATTCTTGCTGCCCTGACGGCTAATCCTCTCTGATCAAGCTCGTATGTAAAGATGCCTGTTCCATGAGGTATAGACTTTATAACCATAGATGGTGCTATTCTTATATAAAAATCCCATTCAGTCTGATTGTGTCATTAATCGGTCCCTTTAACTATCTGAAAATACAGGCTAATGGAGTATTTAAGTCATAGATACATAGGGATGTATACCATATGTTTATAATGGGGTGCTACGCCGCTGCCCACTGTAACAGATGCACCGTTATGCTTCCTAAATCTGGGTCAGCTGATCTGAGCAGTATTATATAAAAATAAAGATGTTTTGGATTTAGTCCTATTAAGGAGAGAAAAACAAATCTTGAAAGCTTTAAAAAAATAACTATAGCACGTAAGAAGCAAGCATGATGCACGGTGCATTAAAACACCTTTTCACACATCTAATTTATCCGAGTGCATGGGGAGCGTTTCATTCACGCGGTTACGTTACCGCACTTACTGAGCAGCATTAAAACAAGACAAATGCTTTTATCAAGCGCTGGGTTTAAAAGGCAGTTTCTGCTGCGCTCTTCTTTAGTAGGACCACTCATAAATTGCATGGGATTGGGTCTTCTGCATTACCATCATGTCTGAGAGACTTCCAATGCAGTCACCTTTCACTTTACCGCGTTATATTACCTCGTGTGATCGCTTCTGTATAGAGCTTTCAGGACAGTTTATAAGCACACACTCCATGTCTGCTTTGACACATTTTGCGAGAGAAGAGGTACTTAGTCCCTGGCCTCTCGCCCCTCTGCAGATCCATGGCATTTGTCAAAATCCTTTCATGCGCTATTTGTCAACGGTAATCGAAGCAGATCATGATGTCAACAAGTCTTCCCGTAGTATGATGTTCACACAGGGCTTGACAGCCTTAAATGACATATGTATACAGGAGATGTGGCCTGACTTTCTTCTTTTGAACACATTTTTCTGATATACGTGTTCTGCCATCAGTCACATTTATCATAATTCTTGTATTCTTGGAAAAATCAATGTTGTTGTTTTTTTTTTTTTTTTTTTTTTTTTTTTTAATTCCCCTCCCTGGTTTACCATACATTATACATAAGCCTGGCCCTTACGCAGAAGAGACTTTCTAGTGCATAGCAAAGTCTGGGAGTTGAAATGACATCTAACTCCATCCTTAGTGATTAAAATACAGAACGTTCCAGATATTGCTTGTGTTCTTTGCTTCTTTTCAGATTAATAGGGGGTATTTCAGTTGACACTGCTGGCATTTGTTCCAAAACAGAAAGATTCTTTAGACTCGAGTGAGTTGTTTGGATTATTCCAGTGGCTGGAGGTACCCCGCGGTTTCCTTTGTAAGTTGATCCGAGCCTTGGAGTCATATCAATTACTGCAAAAACACACCTTGGTATATGCTGGCGTAAATTACTGTATAGTTTTATTACACCTTGACGTATCATTAGAATACCCACTATCAACCCCTTGGGTACCGTGTGGAGAGATACATAAAGTATGGAAACTACTGGATTTCTGTATTGGAAATGTGTAGGAGATGTTCATAGGAAGCGGACAGACTCAGAGTGTGAAAAGACTGAATTTTGTATAAAGTAATTTGAATGCGAACCTATGTGGGTCCCAAAAGTAGATTCCTTTAAACAAAACATTTAAAAAATAGAACATAGTCATACTGAACACTATCGCAGGTGGGTGACCAACAAACTAGGCCACTGTCTGCACCTTCTGTTAGGTGTCACAGCAAGTAGTGTAGTTCATTCGGACTTTAGCCCGTGTATTGTGAATGAAGTCTAAGTGTGCAAGAATGGGAGGGCAGTAAGGTAATAATCTGCCCAGAGCCCGAGGGGCATCTTCCTGTGACCCTATAAGTGGTTGATAGATTGATTTATAGATCTCTGGTTGGTTTTGTCAAACCATAATATTATAGAATATCATACTGATAGTAGTTCCATGGAATACAGTGCTACAGAACTCAGAAGATGACCAGTGGTCTCATTCAAGTCACTTATTGCATTAGACACGAGGTTCAATGATGGATCCAAAACTGAATGTGTGGTTCTTTTTCAAATGCAAACCGTAAGATGTATGCCACGGGCTTTTTTATTTGTAGGGAGGCTATCCTACATGATACTACCGTACAAAAAAAAGTCAGAGTTTTATTAATAGCCTTTGTAAAAGGATTTTCTCTATTTCAGTAGTGAATAATCTCCGTATAATAACCAGCCGCTCAGCAATGTAAATAGGTATAAAAGATTCTATAAGCCTGTCCAGTCCAATAGGGCAATGTTAACGTGCTGGGGCCCTGACCGGCTTAACAAAGGCTTTTTATGAAACAGAATGACATTCTCCCCAGGAATTTTAAAGCCAGTATCGTATTCACCATGCTTAACGGGGTCGTTTAAACCTGGCAGCAGAAGTGGTAGGTGTAATATAATAAAAGGAATGGGAATGTACTTTTCAGAATTCAGAGGGGGTTTTTTATTCTTTATATCATTTCAATTCACCAGGTTTAGGCTTCGCTGTCTGCATCAATTGCAAAAGCAAATTAACCAGTTTTATGTACATGCCATCGGCAGAAATGACATTTCTGTGCTTTTTACTCCTCATTACAGAGCAAATTGCATTATCTTTGCACATATCCCATCTTCATGTGTTATAAATACTCTCTAATTCGTCATTTGCACTTAACACTTTGCTTCTTTATAGCAATTTCGGTTGAAGGGTGTTTAATTTCTAATATTACCTCTCAGTTCTACCGACTGAACAATTCATTATTAATCTAATCAGTTCTCTTGACAGATGGCCGTGAAGTGCACTCTTATAGAAAAATGTAAAAAAAAGAAATACCCTAAGATTCCAGTTGATCCTGTGAGGAGGGTTGAGTTGGCCCTTAATTCTGTATGGTTTGTAGAGCAAGGTAATGTTTTAGGAAATTCGGCTTAGTGTGGCAATTGGGTGTAAACGGTTATAGACAAGGGTGGTAAAAAGAGGGTAAACAGGCCAACTTTCTTAAAAAAGAAATTTCTTTTTTTTTTTTTTTAACTCCCAAAAAATGCTTAATGAAGAAATGCGAGTTGGAACCAGTTTTAGATTAGAATGTAATCCCTGGCAATCTTAGTATGGTATATGGTATCGTACAGTATATACTGTATTAGTGCCAACACTGGTGAAAGCCCCTGTCAAAGTTTCGTTAACATGATGGGGTATGTATTGGGGCATTGGAACACAGGTACAGCAATGAAACAATATTAGTGTCTGGATATGATGTATAGTCTCGGGGTATATCGAGAACAAGACTATGCACCCATAATTCATGTTACCGTCAGTATATAGTAAGCAATCCCTCATTTATTTTTCCCTTTTTTCTTAATTTTCTTTTTTGTGACATATTTTCTCCCTTCCCCAATAGTCTTTTTGTAGCTAGAGTTTAGTACAGTGAATTTAACATACATGGGGTGGGCATATCGCTATACTGTATCTAAGTAGAAAAGACATGGCACTGATTAAGGTTTGAATCTTTAAATCAGGACAAAGAGGCAGACTAGATGGGCCAAGCAGTCCTCATCTGCCATCAAATTCTGTGTTTCTCTGTCTCTACACATATTATGTTTATTTGTGCAGTTCAAGAGAACAGAGTCGTCACTTATCATTTTTGGAAAGCATCTCAGATGTCTTTATTCTCTCAGGCATAGCAGTAACAGGGCTGTCCCTGAAAGCCAAAATAGGCTAATGCGCCAAGATGGTAGAGGGCACCACCACGAAGATCTCTCCTATGCTAGCGAGCAGTACATCCAGCAGAGGGCGCCAGAAACATTGTTCAAACGACTATTTCACGTTGGACATTGTTCTTTTATACATCTGTTTCTCTGTCCCAACAAACCTGCTCTAATAACCCGTTGTGGGAAATTGCTTATTCAAGGAGTTTGTTAATCAACTTAAGAAGCACGGGCAGAAAGTTACCGTTTTTTTAACAAGTTTTGATACTTATTGATTTTTGAGTTGTGGTTTTATTTTAGTTCTGTTATGATTCTTTGAGCGTATTTACTCAGTGTTCCACATTGCTCTTGCTGCGGATAGCTTTATATTTTATTCTGCTGATTTTGGCAGAAAAGCCCCTTTTACTGGTTTCAGCTGCCCCAATGCATACAAACAATATCCTGTCCCTCTCCCTGATCCCTGCTGCAAATGCACGGTATCAGATACCAAGCCAGATCTCCCGCTGCACACGCACGGATATCAGTTCCAGCTCTGTTATTGCAGGCATACATTACCGGTTACGAACATCGCTTCTTTATGTGTGTGCTGTAATTCCAGCTCAAACTGCGAGGCAGCATTAAAGGGACGCGTCGCTTAAATCCCATGCATATACACATGGCTGGAAAGTTCCATTAGTTTACGACTGGTAAAATTATCTAGCAGACAAGAAACGTTGGTTTTCTATAAATCTAACATGAGATGGATTAGTAACATTTTCCCTATGGGCTATAAAGGTTGTTTTCACACTGATGAACACCAGTGATATTCTTTTCCAGCTCTGTATGGAAGTAAGAGAGAGGTTTTTAAACATTTGTTCGTATTTGTAAGTTCATGCAATGTCTGTGCCAGAAGACATCTGAAAACCTAAGCCTACTCCTGTTCTTTGTGAATGCAGAAAGCACCTTGTGGGCACCTTGGACAAGGGGGTTCAGGGCCGCACTGGCTACTGGGAAAATGGCCTCCCATATAGCTTTATTGCTATTCGTGTGGCATATCTAGTTTGCAAAAAAAAACATAGCATGTAACCCCACGTATTCAGCTAGTGGTCGCACGTATGCCATGTTATCGGCCACTAGCCTTAAGTAGCAGAGTCAATTTTAATCCCCAGTCTGGCCTTGAAAGCGATTCCGTGAAAATCAGAACATTAGAACAGCTCTCAGTGTTATTTCAAGTGATAATTCCTTTTAAAGCTTTGTCTAGTATGAAACTATAATGACTACAATTCACCAGATTCTGTAATCCTGCCACATACTCTTATTGCTCCTAATATTGGACTAGTGTATGGTTACTCATAGGATAAGCACAGGTTATGTCACCTTTTCACGTCACATCTTGTGTATTTTTTTATATATTTAGCTTTTTTTGCGTACACTTGGTTCTGAGTTAAGTAATTGTGTGCAACGGAGACCGTAGACAACGTCTGCTGTGGACAGAGTTCTAGAGTCATACGTGTTTCCTATCCTTTCGCTTCGATGTAACTTTATGATACACATTTACAAGTCATGCTAACTCAGATGGGCAAAGTATATAAATGTGTGTAGTTTATTTGGGAATTAAGTACCCACGTGTAAGAAAACACTGCTGAAACTTTTTGAATTTGTACTTTATATCTCCGGTTTTTAGCAATAAAGATCTGTTTTGAAAACCAAATGTGTGAACCTTTAAAAGCAAACAATATGATGTCCTGCAGTCCAGAAATGCTTCATATAACTGCGGGTGTATGAAGATGTCGTCCAAAGCTGGTAACCGAGGGCTGATTCCATTCTGGTGAAGGTACACCAGCCCGCGGTGATTATGGCATAAAATGCAAATGCGTTTCTGCCAGGGGCTGTGTATAAAGCAAACACCTTTGGCAGGGAGCTTTGTCTTAAAGATAGAAATACCCCAAAATCAAAAGGGTGCACAAATTAAGATTTCAGGTTACCCTCCAGACAGAATTTACAGCAAAAGGACCCGGGGTATCCAGCTGCTGGCCGCGTGCTGCAGCAGCACATCGATTGGTCGACGACTACCAATCCATACTTCCCAACTGCTGCAGCTAAAGGGTTAAGTGCAACATATGGCTGTACGCATATTTGCGAGAAGCGTGTATGTGTAACAGGTTTAGAGGTCGGTGAAATTATTACATTTAGCACATATATATATGAGCACTATAAATGAAACCTTTTGCACATGTTTCTGTAGGTTTGTGCGGACCCTGCAGCGTGGGTAAAATGGCTACACAAGGAACTTGAACTTTTGAATACCGCACCATGGAAGTAACTAGAGCTCAGTGAGCCGCTCTCTCAAGATACCCATGTGTCCCATTCATGCGCACCAAGAATGTAATTGAGAGTGATAGAGCGCTGCATGAAGGCAGCCCTTTCTCGCCGAGACTGTCGCTGGAGCCCAAAGCACAGAGAGGGAAGCTTTGTTTTTTGATGAAGGGTTTCTATAAACCCCTCCCTTGTGCCTTCAGCCGCTGTAGCCACAGAACCGTAAAATCAATTTTTATCACCCTTGGGCTTTCATAACTCTTTAAAGTCTTCAAGGAAATTAAACACTTTCCTTCTAACTTCTACATGCTAGCTATAGCACAGGAAGCAGGTTGGCAGCAGATGTGCTGAAAGTCCTCAGAAATAGATATTTTTAGAGAAAAAGAACAATTTGGGTGCTGTGGGTATGGCAGCTGCACGCAAAGACATTGTTCAAGTGAAATATGTTTGTGTTGGTAAGCGGTCACCGTTGAAATGAATGAATCCGTATATTAGTATGGGGTCTGTATCCAAGATTATGCCAAGAGCCATACGGAAGAAGCCGGAGATCAGCATGATCCTAATCCACTGCAAGAACTCTGAATGTGCTAACAGATGTCAGAGAAATGTTAAAAAAAAAAAAAAACCTTTTCTATTTACAAATATTTCAATCTATACAAAGTTGCCAGCGTATTTATCATGCGCTAACACTGGAGAGGTATGACAGAGGAAACATAGATTATGACAGCAAATAAACCCATCTGTTTCATTAAATCTGCCCATCCTGAACATCATATGCTTCATATATTCACACACATCCCAGGAAGAGGTTTCTCTGTTTTAGCCTTAACTGCTTTCACTGGAAGGCTAGTCTAGGAATCTACTACTCTTTCTTTAAAGTAGTTCTTTTGTGCAATTCACCTTGTTGCCTGCCCATTTTTATTAAATATGGCATGCATGTTAAAAAGGCATCCAGTAGTTTCCGTTGTACGTAAGAGCAACACCTGTGAATTCTATATCTTACCGTAATTAACCCTTTATTCTGTCGTGCATTCATTTTTCCTACCGCAAGTCCCGAGGAATGGCTCTGTATACCCTGCATTCTTCTTTTGATGAATCTCTCTCCAAGGAGTCTGTGTTGGCCTTAGACATGTTTGCTTATTATATACCCCTATATTATTATATATGTGGTTATTATATGCCCCTTATATATGTTTTCTAGAGCCAAGAGACGTAACATCTCTAGCCTTTCTTCGCAGTTTTCCCATTCCAGTTATTAAGTGTCTCACCACTGGACATTTTGTAGCGTAATAAGTTTTTAAAAATTCATCACATTGACTTAACTGTGCATTATCCAGGGCCGCCTCGGCCCGTCGTGCATGGAGAACTCGCTTGGACTGGCCCCTGATAATGCATAGTTTATGAGGTGAGATGAAATGTTTCACCTGCAGCCAGCGACTGTTACAGAAAGCCCCGCTCGCTCGGCTGTACGCTGCAGCATATTACACAAGGAGCAGGGATCATAGAGGCGTAAATAAATGCGATATAATGTGGAACTTTATGTTAAGACTCAATCTGGTCCAAAAATAGCTAATGGCATTTATAATAGCATTATTCATGAAAGTTTGGTTCCACTTCTTACTGCCGCGGGGACATATCTGAAATCTGATGGATGGATATTCCAGAAGTCGAGGGTAGCCTTTTCCCTAGACTGCGATCAGTTACTTTGGCAGAGAACACAAAGTGGAGAGACTGCCGTTATCCATCAGAGATCGCCGTTCAGGCTTAAAGGAGAGGGAGAGAGACTGTCTGCTGTCACAGCACCGTTCATCAATATTAAAGGGGAGAGGGACTCAGTGACAGCTGTTAAAAAGGAAAAGTAAAGATGGCTGGATACGGGTAGAACAATGTTTTTTGTTTGGGAAAAGAACTCATTTATAATATGTTATTCATACATCCCCAGACTAATGCAATGTCCTACGTAGAGTCTGTATTTATGTGGCGCTCTCGCTCACACTCTGTCTGCTACACATTGTGAATATTTGCGTGTTTGTGGCTCACAGTACGGTTTGCCTTTTATTCACCCTGCCCCCCCCCCCGTCCTCCGGCTCGCTGTGATTCACGGATTGCTGGTGCCATTATATTGCCGTATAAATTTGCTTTATTCGCGCCCAGCATCATATTTCTAGCCTGGGACTCTGCTTGGCTACAGAATTCATTTATAAACAAATCAATTAAATATTTCTTCCTAATCTGTCACCCCTTGTATAAAGACATAAAGAATGACTGGGGGCCGTGGGCACGCAAGCTTCCGAAATCTACACGAGAGCGAAGAAAGGGTGTCAAGGAATCGCACCAAACCAAATAATGCCCGGGCAGCGATCGTTCGGTGGACATCTGGCAAATCCCTGGCTACCCAAGGACTTTATTGCACATTGCGAGATATTCAAGGAATGCAAAGTCCTCGGAGCTCAAATGGAAAAGCAGATAAAGAACTTGAGCGAAACTACACATCCGTTAACCCTCTGAGCGCCAGTGCAATGCGCGCTGAAAGGGTCAATTGTACTTTGCCGCATTCATCGGCAGAACGTTATGGACCGTATGCTTCTGGGTGGTGGAGGCGATAGTATGCATCACATCTTGCGGCTATTCTGCTGCTGTTTTCTCTGTAAGTCTGAAGGCACTGAAAGGGAACCCTGCACTGTATTTTTATGGTGTCAAGCTGTTATCTGGGATACGCTTGGCAGCTCTCCCCACCACCCACCATGCAAAAATAAAAAAGGAACTATCCATGTCAGGTTAATGATGCAAAGCCAAAAAGAAATGACTAAAGCATCGCATTTTGTGGGTTTGTTTCCCCAGCACCTTGTGGGTTAAAAGACCGATTTCCCTCGAACAGTGGGAAAAAAAAATCTACAGATTAATGAAAAGTCTCTTTTAAAGGCAACTATGGGGTTAATATTTCCAGGTGCCTGGGCACCTTTTCATCCCTTAGCTATAAATCTGGCTCATTCCCATCACCTGAGCCTCTCTCGTTATTGATTTCCCTTTAATGAAAGTTAATTATAACACCGATTTAATTAATGGAATCCCTCTGCCGCTTTACAGCTTCCCGCATTAACGCTCTGCCGAGGGGGGAAGGAGGGAAATTCACAATGGCGTGGAAATAAATCAGCGAGAGACGCTGGTAAATGCCAGCGCAGCCACCAGGCAGTGGGCAGGCTCGGAGATGGACAAGGGCACGGATTAACTCAATCGCTGCCTGGGATCAGCCACAGACTGCTAGCCCCCGGCTTATCGCATGTCCCAGGCTGATCACGCCACGCAGTTTGCACTGATAAGGAAAACAGACATAGCAGTACTGGTCCGTCTATAGCGTAAATTATATCAAATATAGCTAAATTCCGTAAAATTCCATAAGAAGAATTACCGCTACTGTTTCGGCACAATGCATCTGAGGTATATGACTCATTATTATTATTTTATATAGCGCTATCATATTCAGCAGCGCTGTACAATCATGCATCATGTTATGTACTATGAAACAGAATTTTACATATAAATACCTATCTTGTCTGCCCCTGATGTCAGACCTCAATCAGTCCTTGGTCATTATCTTGGATTCAGGATAGTCACATGCTTGTCCCATTCATGTTTAAATTCCCTCACCGTATTAGCCTCTACCACCTCTGCTAAGGAGTTGTTCCACTCATCTATCACCCTCACAGTAAAATAAAACTTCCTTACGTTAGATCTAAGCCGCTTACGGACTATGATCTGTTTGACATAAACTTCCCTCCTTTACAAGGATTGATGTAGTTAAATGTTTCTATCACATCTCTTCTCTCATCTTTCCCCTCTCTCTCTCTCTCTCTCTTTTTTATCCTATAAACCATTCACCGTTTTAGAAGCCCTCCTCATCCAATAACAGACACAATGGGGGTTCTATATATAAGGTTCCCTTCAGGTGCAAACATGTAAAAGTGGAGTAATCACCATAGCAACCATTGGATTGTTCTTCCTGACTGCAACCGAATAGCCCCTTATACACAACGTCACAATTGTATTAGTGCAGACAATAATAATCGTTGTGGGTTTTTGTGTCAGTCCAGTTGTTGTTGCCTTATTCTGGATTCTCACTCCAACTATGACCATTGCTTGTGTGAATCAAAAGTGATACTCAAGGTAATCGTCTGGCCTGGACTGGCCATCTGGCACTCTGGATAAATGCCTGGTGAGCTGGGTGAAAATGCCATGGCGCATGCTGCGTGAGATTAAATCACGCGATCATGTATATCCGGCCAGCGGCCGCACTTATCATTTGGAGGCTGCTGGCCTTAAAGTGCCAGGGTCGCTTAGTCACCCCTTTCTGGTACTTGTCGTGTATGTAGAGCTCCATTTTTATTATACTTTCACGGATAAAGACATTCAGGGAGAATTTCCTGGCTTTGCAGGGGAATAACAAAAAAGAAGAAGGCAAAATAGATATTATACAGAAAGACAAGGTGTGACGGGAAGATCTAAGAGGGAACCGTAATGCTACAGAGAGAGGTAACATTAACAGAGAGAAGGGGAAATGGGGAGAAATAAATGAAAGAAATTAAGTACAATCTTACTTAGTCAAAATACACCAGAAGATGAAGCAAAAGAATAACAGAGAACACGGATAACCGAGAAAGAGGAGGGGGAGGGAAAGAGCTACAGGGTACGAGAGATTTCTGATGTGCTAGGGACCCCTACTGGACCATCGCACAAGCTGATCTCCCTGCGTCAGCCTTCGGGGCCTGCCGGGCTTTTCAACATAAAAGCATCC
Source organism: Spea bombifrons (assembly GCF_027358695.1). Classification (NCBI taxonomy): domain Eukaryota; kingdom Metazoa; phylum Chordata; class Amphibia; order Anura; family Pelobatidae; genus Spea; species Spea bombifrons. Next base: position 118,499,256 of record NC_071088.1, read on the forward strand.
CATCAGATTCTTAATGTGCTGCAAACCCCATCATGCAAAGCTACCTTTAAGACAGAAGCGCCAATTTATGGATGAAACACAGCTTAGTCCCTCGCTGCCTCGGTAAGTTCCACCGAGTGGTTCTGGCCTCAATTTTTTACACATTTGTGTACTTACACAAGGTTTAGTGAATACCCCATATGTGTTATCAACAATAAACTTCAAAGAAGATGACGCATACACAAATCATCATTTATAAACGCACGCTCGGATAGTTCTCCGTTGGATTTAACAGCCTGTACACATCTAGCTAGAGCATCGCATCCTCCTGTCTCATGTTATAATACCGGGAAGGGTCTTTCCGCTCCATGGTGCAGTGCAGAGAATCTACATTTCTCTTTTATAGCTGGCAGCCAAGAGAAGCACGAATGATGGTCTATTCTACCACATCTGTATTATGCATTCTTCGCTTATTATTCACTCCTCGCGCCTCCTACAGTCCTGAGAAAACCAGAAACTTTTAAGAAGCCTTTTCTGATCTTATGGCAACAACCGATCAGTGTGACATAACAAGTAATCCCGGCAAAAATGATGAATGATGCAAAACGTTATATAATGAAATCTGCAGTGCAGGTTGTCCTGATGTTCTCTGGTTTCACGCTGCATGGAAGAGTAACTATAGACCACCAGTAACTATAGATCACCTTTGCAACATATACACATACCTGGAGACTTCCCAGGGTTGGCTGCTCAGAGACCCCCCTCTTATAGTGGCGTTGCCAAGATCAGGGGCAGTGCTAGCCCCACTCAGATTAAAAGGGGTGAGGAGTGAGTAGACAGTTGGTTAAAACCAAACACCACCGATCTGCCCAGGGACCGAACATACTGTGTTCCACCTGCGCCTTCTTGATGAAAGACGGTAAGTTGGCAAAATAATACTTTAGCGACCATCAAATGAAAGTTCCTTTGAATACTTACAAACAGTTCATAGAAAGAGTTTGTACCATACAGTGAGCATCCTCTGTGTACAGATAGTATTTAGGTTTAACAATACCATGAACACAAGTTGCTCTTTGCCAGAGGAAGGCCAGTTGGAAATTATTAAGGTAGGTGCTTGGATTTCCACACCAGTCTGAAGGTTGCGTTACAAAGTATAATGTTTATAGAGATAAAATATACAGATTCAGCCAGTGGAAAACTTTCTGAGACCTTCCATCCTGGAGCAATATCACCAGATCCAAAGACAGGCTAAGGTAACCGCAAGCAAAATACAACTGGATTTGGTGATAAGTTCAATTCAAATCTGGGGGGGGGGGGCAGCAAACAGTGTTCACAGGTTAAAGTCACAGGATAAACAACATGAATCCTCATGGTCCTGGTGTTAGATCAAGTAATAAATACATAACCCAAGAACAAAGACAACAAAGAGACAAATGTTGTTATGTACCCAAAGGGCATTTACTCGCTAAAATGTGTAGCCTTTTGTTAGCATATTGGATGGGGGGTTATTTTGGCTTGACATATGCACCACCAAAGAAATGGTTTGTATTCTTTACACCATTCCGCAAAAGAGACCTCTAAAGACTGGAAAGCTTAGGTGACATTGTAGAAGTCATTACTGGACTCACACTAGAGTCGGAAAGCCCAGCGGTAGTAGCCTCTGATTAAGCTTTTCACCCTTTTTTGATGTCTTAAAATTAAATTGTATTTATGGGCTTAAAATCCATTTATTTCTACTAGGGCAAGCTGGCTTTCTGCTACCTTTGACTAAATACTTCATCTTCTCTTGGACCAAGTTTAAGCCTACAGTGAAAAGGTTGCACTCACAATGGGCTGCTTCACTGTCCTAATCTTTTAACACAAGAGGAAGGGTTTTTGAGTCCCAGAAAGAAGCAAAAATAGAAAACTAAAGATTGTTATAAAGGTGTTTCACTATGTATTTTCAACTTTCATTTGTAGCTTTTAGAATTGCGAATATGAAAGACACTGTTGACACATATGAAAAATGTTGGTTATGGGGCTTCTGAGATTACATAAGGTTTGGGTTTTATGAAAAACAAACTACGGTATTATAACTGAAATTTTAAAAAATAATATCAAACCATAATAAAATAATTATAATATTTCTAATTAAAATGACTGCATTTCATTCTATTAGGAATTTTTTGACTGTGACTTTAAAAAGCCTATTTGGAGAGGGGCAGATATTGGGGTGAATTTCACATTTATCAGTGCTGGCCGAATATGTGCTAAACTGTCTCTATTTCCAATCTGATAGTCTTCACTAACATATAGTTTAGTGATCTAATAGATCATCCACTTCAAGCTACATTTCTATTTCAACTATTTCTATTTGAATTGCACAGGGGTAGTCTGTACTGGGCGTATGCCTAGGCTTTGCCGCCGTCGCTGACATGCATGCTCAGATGATGAACAATTGCTTATTACGGTTGGGAACACATCGAGCAATCAGTATCTCATGCTGTTCAGTGAGCATTTCACATGCTGAGACGTTACGAGCACATTTTATATCATTAGGGACAAGTGGTGTAAAACCCTGCTTTCATGCAGACGGAGCAGCACATAAAGGAATTCCCCGCATATGAACAATATCCACTTATCTCTGTTACTGATTACCCCGACTGACAGCCAAAATTAATATTAAGCAGCTATTTAAAAATAAAGCAGTGGCTAGTTTTTAATCCACATCATTGCTGAAGGGTCCCTTTAAATCTCCATTATGTCCCTTTTGCATTTGCCCCTTTCTTCACCACCCTGCCATTTTCCATGCAGGAAATGTGTTCGGCCGAGGATACAGCATTAAAAACAATTAAAATGTCTTTTGTTTGGCTATAAATACTTCTACATATTATCTACAGTATATTGCCCTGAAATTGTTACATAGCCAGATGAGTCTGAAAGGCGTCTCCTTAGTAAACTGACACGGCTCAATCAACCTTGAGATACCTTTTTCAGATTACATCTAAAGATTATGGTTTGGGTCTCTAAAGCTTATACGTGATAGTGGATACAATACAGACACAGATGGACTCCTTGGTTGTCAGCGCAAGTACTAACATAAGTTGAGCACCAAGGTAGAAACACAAACACAGAATTTGATGGCAGATAAGAACCATTTGTACAATGTAGTCTGTAGGACTCAGCTCTTAATCAATCCTTGGTCTTGTCTTAGATTCAGACCAGATGAGTCTTACCTTAGATTAATTAGTCTAAGATTCAGGATGTAGCTGTCAAGGTGATTAAACAGCGCATGCACAAGAAGCCAGCAGACATCCACGCGAGGAGAAGCTCTGCCAAGAACATGGAGAAGCCACTAGATGGACTGCTTCACCAGGCTCTGGGGGGGACAGATCTCCTACCAGCCACCAAGGTAGATATTCTTTGGGAAACTATTTCAATTACAGAAATGTATAAATAGTTTTCCCAAACACTGTTTTAAGTGATAACGGTCCCTAAGCTGTATTTAAAAGAAGAGTTGCTTTATCTAGTTTTTACTTCAATAATATAAGAGGTAGCGGTTCTGGATTTAGCTAATGCTGGAGAATTGTTTTGTGTGTTGAAGTCCAAGCACGGTGGCCTCATGATACTCCAGATTTGAAACAAGGTCGTAAAAGTGTTTTCCATTTCCAGAAAACTGGAACAAGATCAGGAGGTTGGTGTCTAAGGATAAACACCGAGGGTGATCACCTGCATCTACAAGCTCTATGTGATGATATTATCATTCAGGTGATAAATTAGTTCCATAGGATGTTTTTAGACATTTCCGTATGAAGAGCAGTTGCGAAGAGGTTTTATGCCACAAGTGTGGTTCTGGTAACTCCATGTGATGAATGTAAAAAAAAGACGGCATTAACTGGGTTTATAAGGACATTTAAACTATAATAACCATATATAAATGCATTCTGTACATTACAAGGTGATAAGGATGATCGCTATTCTGGCACTATAAGGTATTCTGCTGGTTTATATTGGAGCCACTTTTCAGATGATTGTACGTTTGTGACTGATCCACTTCTACTAATCCAACCTTCTGAGTTACTTTATGATAATCTGAATCACAGTGATGTTGCTGACCTACATGATACATTTTTATAAAGGCGACAACAGGTCACTCTACAGATTTCATATGTTTTTTATTCTTACCATACGAGTAGCTGGACATCGTAGCCGAGTATTTTAACAGGAGCAGCTTCTAGATCTTTGATCTCAGAATACAGTGTAGAAACATTGTATACATGTCTATGAGTGTGTATATACATACTGTATATATATATATATATATATATATATATATATATATATATAAATATATAAATAAAGAGAGAGATAGCACAATAGGTGTCCATAGAAGATCGGCGCCTAATGGGGCAGTACACGGTATGTTTCAGAAACGGAGATGGAACTAATGAAGCAATCCTCTGTATCCCCATAGCAGGAGATGTTCTAATGGAGTCAAGCGCTGCATTCTGCCACAGTAGGGATCATGTGAAAGGTGTATGGGTTAGGAAGCGCTGCTTAATGACGTGGATATTCAGTTTCTGTACTTCTGGGCTACTTGATTTATTAATTTATGGACGAGTGACCACATTGTTGCAATATACATAGATATGTACTACATAGGTATATTTTTGGATTCAGTATTCAAATGTAACCATGTATCATTAAATATCTACCCCCCCCCCCAAAAAAAGAAAACTGGTCATGCCATTGTTCAAATAAAATGACCAAATTTTGATGTGACGGACGGTCTGCCAGGATTTGAATTGCAGATGTGTTTTGCTCATTTTGCAAGGAATGAGCTTCAACTCCTTCCTTAAGTTGGATACATGTCAGTAGCAGAGCTATGCGTTAATGTGGCACTTGAAACATTAAATTATATCATTTTCATTTTTCAAGTGGATGTATGATCTAAAAAACGTGAATGACGGGTCAGATAGAGGTATAATATGCTTTTTAATTGTGCTAGTGAAATACCAATTGTATATATAAAATGGTCTACTCATCTAACATTCACAGAGCAGGCTGAACTTCTCGAATAGTTCTTTCTGATCTAGCGCTTTGCATTGTGACACAGCAGACGGCATTATGGCTGCCATTTTTGTTTTCATCATTGAGCTGCTCCATCATTCATAGTCTCGGAGGAGGAGGATTAATTCCCAGTCTTTGCTCTCCAGATCCCCTCAAACCTTGGACTTTTGCCATATCCCCAACTCCCCTCATCTTCAGGTGTCATTCCATCATTGTTCTGCACCCCTAGAACTATTAAATGGTTTTTGTCATGATTATGGATGCTTCTTTGTACTTTGCATGACCGACTATTTCAGGTGTACTGTGTGTTGTTGGCAGTACACAAATGCTGTTGCTGGATGTACTTGGTTAACTGGTTTGTGTTCTCTGGATCGCAGTTTGCCTTGTATATATAACGTATGTTCGGTTCTTGAATAAACTCAGTCAGGCCCGGACTGGCCATCGGTGGCCCATATTCACCTCATCTGCCATGCCAGTGGCCGCACGCTACATGAGCACAAATGTAGCTAACCTTAAACTGCCAGAGCCGCCTTGTCAATGAAGCAGTTTTTGTGCTTATGAAATAAAGAAAGTAGAGCTACACATTTACCAATTAAAACATTGTTTCACCTCCACATACGTTAGGAAATTGGGTGCCCTTCAAAGAAGGATGTGAAAATATAAGCTTCTTTTTTTTTAAATGTAACTACTATGACTGAAGTGTGGCGCCAAAGACATAAAGGTTGCAGTGTTAAAAACGCATGTGAGTGTATCATTTTGTGTGTTAAGAAAACCATATGCACACACTTGGATGCCTTTTATTGCCGCACAATGCATTTGATTCCTTTGTGATAATACTTTGCCATAGCAGTTACATTCACCAAACTAGTATTTCCGAATAATAAAATGTACCTTATGTCTGTTGGATTCCTCTAACCTTTTGTATGCAAATCTAAAAAAAAAAAAAGTAATTGTTCACCTTACTGGGTCTCCATGGGTTAATAAATAAGCAATAAATGTTATACTATGATAGATATGTGTTGAGAATTTGGGCTTGAAATGACATTTCTGCCTAATAATGCCACCCTTGAGACCCAAATGCCCCGGAGGACTCTCAGTATTGTCACAATATTCTGCATGTGATACATTTAATAGTCCGTGCATATGAATCAAACAACGGGCATTGTAGGGTATTGTCAAAAACCTATAATTAAAATAAAAAAAGGTCCTGCTTTAAGCATAGGAGTGATGGACGTTATAGAGGAGACAGCGTTACGCATTATCGCGTATGGTTGGCCATCGTAAGCCCGCTGAAGCTCTGATTAAGGAAAGTGGGTTAAGGAAGGAAACAATCATGTATAATATGTCATAATACTTTTTCCTGTGGGGACTCTGGAATAAAGCATACCCTTTATATAAAAGTTTACTCTGCCTTAAGGATTTCATGACTGCGTTTACGGCCACTTAATAAACTCCCTTATTGCCCTCCTTCCCGCTGTTTGCAGTCAAAGGCCAAGAAAGTCATATAGGGATTCTCGCTGCTAGAATCCATAAGAGACATTGGGAACCCTTTCATTTCTACATCCGCAGACAGGAACCTTTGCATTCCATCCATTTTGTGCTTTTTTTTCCCCTCCAAAATTGGGCTTGCTGCAAATGTCTATAAAAATCAGTCATCAAATGAACTTGAAGCTGAAGCTTTACTTTTTAGTCCTGTGTATCGCCCTAGCACCCTGAAGCTAAGCATTTAGAAGGAGCTGTGCCTGCTTTGTGTATAAAGTGCAGCGGAAGCCAGAGCTGACGGGCGCAGGAGTCACGCCGGGACTAACACTCTCAGAGAACATCCCTGTGCGTCTGATTGAAGGAGGGCGAGAATGAAAGAGGGGGAGGACAGTGGGTTTGTTGAAAATGGGGGAATAATTCCGTGAAGGACATTACATCCCGAGCAAGCTCCCCCCCACCCACCTCTCTGTGAATGCTGCGTATCTCTTCAGACATTGTATCAGGCCCGGCGTATAGAGCCGCGCAGTAAAGATGAGTTATGTGCCTGTGACAGGCTGCGAGATCTGATGATGGAAATGTTAATGGCCGCTCGCTGCCTTGCTTTATGGCCGCTGTAATACAGACTTCAATCATAAAAAGCATCGCCCTACATTTTAATGGCCCTCATCATCCTCTCTCCTCTGCCTATATCCCACAGATAAATCACGCCCAGCTCTGCAAATGAACAGCCCGTCTGCGGACGCTACACTTCGGCTTGTGATTGGGTATAAGCAGCCTACGCCATGGATGGTGTGTGTCTGTGTGTGTGTGTGCGCGTGTCTGTGTGTGTGAGTGAGGAGGAGGCACATCCTGTCATTACTGTTCTTAGTTCATTCTTGCAGAATTGTGTGGACGCTGTGGTTGCCCTCATTAGTACTGCCACATTTTTATGATAATGAAAATAAGGATATTTGCCGGAGTCTGTTAAAGTTTCCACTCATCTATTTTGACTAATCCACTTGCCTCAATTACCCATTTAGCTACTTTTTATAAGCTCACATACAAGGCTATATATATATATATATATATATATATATATATATATATTGACCAACACTGCGTTAATGCAAATCTGTTTTTTTCCCAAATCCTATATTTTCCAGTCCTATACTCCAAAAAAAAACATGTAATATTGTTTACAGATTAAAATAAGCAATGTATACATGTTGAAAAGCTATCTAATATGTATATCACAAAGAAAGGTATCTTAATTCTCTTTTATCAGTATCTCTGATTATTCCTCCCCATAAGGTTATATCTATTGTCATGTTGCTGATTCTTGTTGATTGGTTTAGGCAGCTCTTGTACGTGTGGGTAGCAAGAATAGAGAAGCTAGATAGCTAGACATTTTATATAGGGTTTTTAAAAGTAAATTAAATAATATTTAATGCATTTAATTAACTAGCCTGTTCAATTAAGAACATTGAATTGCATGTTTCAAAGACAGAAATGTTACAGAACAGATGAGAAACAATCCACTTTAAGCTGAATGCTTTCTCATTTGCCAAAATGTATTATTTTTATTATTTTTTTAAGATTGTTGAGCACAAACCATTTACTTCTGAAAAAACGTAGTCACTGATGTATAACGGAAGCATATGTGCTATACAATGAGAAAATATACTATACACAGAAAAAAAAAGAAAAAATGATCAAATTGATCAGTAAAATATTGTCAATAAACATTAACATATGTTTTCTAAAGCACCAATAAATTCATACAAAAAAAATGTATTATTGGCCCACGACCAATCAACAAGAGGGTCATGAAGTACATATTAAGCACAAGAATAATAGGAATATGCTTTTTGCAAATATTTTGAAAAATAGAAAAAATAAAATACATTTTAAGAAAATGACAGTAGTTGATAAAAACCATTTTCAACGGTCTGTTGATTAATGTACAGATGATAGGTCAGATTTAAATCTTGCAACAGTGTTGCTGTGATTCAGCTACTGAATAGGGAAAGTGTGTGCGTGTGTGTGCGCATGTGTGTGTAGGGTTAATTTCTCCTACACTCCAGTGAACTTGATCTCTGGAAGGATTCGATTTGTTTGCAAACACTCATGTTATATGCCTGCTACAAGGAATTTAATTTACGATTCTGAAGTCAAGCCATTTTTGTTAGCTTTATGCATGAGTTAAAGCTTGTGGTTTGCACATTACAGTTTCCAGGCACTGCCTCTCGCATGTGATTTTATAGAACTAATACTAAGGAGTAGGAAGCGCTAATTCACTAGTGACCTGGAACTATGACTCACATGTTTCAATCAAGACGTTGGGAATAAACAAATATTTTTTTTTTAATAAGGACTATTTTCATCACCAGTCACCCACCCCGTCATTTGCAATAATTTACAGCCCTCCCTATTTATAAGGTTGGACAACTGGTCTAGTTTACTAGGTACAGTTCCAAATATCCAGGGACAGTCCTGTTTTCTTGGGTCCTGTCCCATCTAATTCTGGTTTGTCCCAGCATAAAAATACTGCCTATGCACAGTAGAAAGGCATGACATACAGGGAAATAAATAGAATTAATATTTTAGAGCTTCTTGATCCAAGGAGAAATCCGATTGCCTTTTGGCGTCAAGAAGGAATTTTTCCCCTGATGGCAGAATATCGAAGTAGCTTAATTAGGGGTTTTTTTGCCTTCTTTTGGATCAAGAGTAGGAAGGTTAGGTAGAAGGGTTGAACTTGATGGATTTAGGTCTTTTTTCAACCTTATGTACAGGCAGCATTGCGTTTTAAACACACAGTCTAAACACTTAATGAGCTCCAAACTACCCAGCATCTGCCCTGGGTAGCCTAGAGCTCAATGCTGCAGGGTCACGCAGAGAGAGCATGGCCCCGCCCATTTAGGCCCCGCCTTTTTTGTCCTGGGAATGTTGGTGTGTATGTGGATAGGATCCTTGATAGCCATGATAATCAAACAATAAGAAGAAATCCAATTCTAGCTGAAAATAAAAAGTAATTAAAATACGAGTCCTAAACATAATTGAATTACTGTATTAACAGGCGCTGACAAAGACTTTTCTGCAGAATATACAGTAAAAGAAGACCTAAATGTGGCATATTTCTTAAAATGTTTTTGCTTGTTTCAGAGACTTGCTATGGAACTTGTCTCCAAAGTCAAACAGGACTTAATAACATAATTTGTACTCGCTAAACAGGAGCTCCTTAAAGGCTCCGGATCTAAATGTTGCATTAAAAGCATCATCCTTAGTAATGCTAAAATCCCAAACACTTCCCAGAAACAGTTGTGTGATCATGTTTTTTTTCCCAGGAAGATTTAATTGTCATGTGACAAATAAGCAAGAAAAAACGTAAAGGCTTCCATGTGATTAAACCTGTAGATGAATGACTAAAACAACAGACCTGATGAATTAAAAAATAAAACAACAGACCTGTTTATTTGCTTAACAAACAAAACAATGAAATAAGTTCTCTGAACAAGTACAATTTTTGGGCATTTTATAACTGTTCAGCACTAAGTACCACTGGTGGGCAAGTTCCTGCATGGAAAATAGCTGGGAAGGGGCAAATGTATATTCATATGCATTAAAAAAACATACAATGGTTGGAGTGTCCCCTCTGAGTAAGATGAATCTAACACTTTTCTAAACTTTAAAACGTTCTATATTACCTTTTAGGCACTCTGTGACCTCTATAGCTGAAAAAGCATTTTTTTCTACAGGTTCACAGGGGTTTGTCCTCCTATTCAGTGTATCAGGTTCTCTTAACGCTAATTGGAGAAACATGTGCAAGAATCATATGACTAGTGTTAATCTCCATTTTTCTGAGCCACTTTATAGGATATTTTGTACCCACTAAAATCTATAATACCTTTTACTTTTAGACATCCCCCATAGAAATGTGATCCATCTGAAATGTTCCTTCTGTAAAGCTAATGATAGTTTGGTGCTGCGATAATGTGCAGGGACTGAGCTCCTTATTCAGGATCTTGAATACTTGAGAAGTTTGTGTCCACCAGCGCACCCCCTTTATATACTGATATCTTTGCACTGAGTGTCAGACAATATATATCGCTGGTCCATGACATCAGATAGTAGGGGTTTGCATTAAAGCTAACCTGTCCCCTAAAAAAGGTGACAAGAATCAATAAATCATAAAGAAAATAGTTTTTATGTTAACATTTCATATGGCTTCTTTCCAGGTAATCGCAATAAAAAATTTACATGGCCATTTCCACAATCTTCTGCTAAATGTATATTTGCATTCAACGCATCTCCTCTTCCTAACTGGCTGCTCAACCGGATGTCAAAAGCACAATTAATTCCACACCAGGCTGAAATCTTTTATTAGTAATATTATAACAACTATATATGGTGGCAGGCGCCTCAGAAAGCATCAGTGGTATGTAGTCTGTGGCATATATGATATACGTTACTGCTAGGAACCCATCGTGGATAGGGTATTTGGATGTAGTGGTGGGCTAAGCAATATATGGCCATGTCATTTGATGGAATCCCCAATATTTATGCTTCAGGTAGGTGGTATTAAGTAGCATATACTGGGTGTTCCATGCTTTGTTCTATGTACATATTGGTCACTTCAGCAGCACCCCGAAATCTGCATTTATATACCTGTTGGGGTGTGCAGCATTCTTTTATTGTTTGTGCATAACTGGAACTTCCAAGTGTAGGCAACCCGGAGCTCTACCCCTTAGAGGTTTCATGATGGGCAGGCCTGGCTATGGACAAGCGTGGGCCTAGTCCCACATAGCATTAAATGGGTTGGGAACAGCAGGGGGATTGGGTAGGGAGTAGATGTGGCTAAACACCATACCCTCACCCCACCTCTTCGTCGCACCCCTTTTAAGATGTGGGACAAAGTGCTGAGGCACGGCTATTGGGTGGCACGGTGCGTGCACGCCAGCCCCTTTAACTTCATTAGGGGCCGCCGGCCAAAGAATCCCACTCGCAGCCGCTGTTTTGAGTGTTGGTCTGCCTGCTGCCCGGCCCACGAAATTTCCCAGTATCCCGTGGGCCAGTCCAGCCCTACAAGGTGCCCACTTATACATAAAAAAGCCTAGTAGTCCCCCTAAGACCTCGGCATCACAGGGGCCGCAGGGGCCTACGTTTCTCTCCTGCCACTAGATCTTCAGGTAGGGAGAGGAGGCTCGTCCGGCACTGCTCTTCTCAGTCACCTAACCTCTCCTTTCTCTAGCTTTTCCCAACCAACATTTGTAAGAAAAAATAATTGCTTTCTCGTTTCTGATTTCTTTTCCCGCACTAAATTCTACCAGTTTATTACTACTATAAATTTTGTATTAAAAAAGCAGTTAAGAAAAACGTCCATTTATATCCAGCCAAAAGTATGAGAAATTGTTTTTTTCTACATTTTCAAATAGATACTAGATGTTTACATTCTTCTTCATTTCTTTGACGGATCACAATGAAGACGTTGCCATCAGAGTGCCAAATAAAATACACCTTATATTTTAGGAACATTCTTAGTTTGGAACTTCCCTAAAGGATTTACATTTCCTTTAGAAATAACACTCTTTATATTATCACGGGGTATATGGAAGGTGTTGAAACGCGTATGGGGCAGGCCTGCTCTGTGTCCTCCATTTCTACAGAATTCTATAGTGGCAGATTTTTCCTGGTTCAGTATTACAGCCACATTGCCTGAAATAATTGTCCGTATGGCCATAAACCACTGTATTTTCAAAGGAAAAACCAATCTCTGGAAATATGCCTACAGTAGCCTTAAACATTTGGGCATATTGGTGCCCAGGTGTAAAAATAGATGGCTGGCAGCAAACCAAGCCATCTTTACTCAATATTAGATAAATAAAGCTCTGTTTGCCCGAATTGCAATCTAGCCATGGTGCGTATTCATGTGTTAGAGACCATACCATAAGCAAGCCCCCCCGAAATCCGACGATGATGAAGAGGACCTACCTCTTTATACTCCAACTGGACTTTATATAACACCTTCAAATATGTGGAGGAATATTTATCCCCTTGTTTATATTTGTGTTTTCATGTATTTTAGTTTGTTTTTCTAAGAAAAGACACTGTTTTAGTGTCCCTACACTAAATTATTAGTGGCATGAAACAATGTATTTTATGAGTTATGAGAGCGTGAAATGGCAACGTCGTTTACCCAAAATATTGTATTCACAGTATGACTATAAAGTCTACTGGATTATTAGCATTTTTTGGCAGAACTTCACAATGACTGAGAAGGAGATTTGTATATTTATGTTTTATAGCTAGGAACTTCCCAGCGTAGGCTACCCGAAGCTCTCCCTCTTCTGGCCAGACTTGGGTAGAGCTTGCCCCAGACACTTCTCTCCTACGTGTTGCATGGTAGGGAAGAGAACGTGAGTAGGTTGGCGGGTGACAGGGCCGGCCTTAGGGGTGTGCGACCTGTGCGACCACACAGGGTGCCATGGCAACAGGGGCGCCTGCCCGGGACTTAAATTAAAACATCGGGGGGTTTTTTGTTTGTTTGTTTTTTTAAACTTTATTTAACATCCTCCACGTTAAATAAAGTTTTTTTAACTTTATTTAACACGGAGGATGTTAAATAAAGTTAAAACAAAGAAAAACCCTCACTCTCCGTGACTCTGTCGCAGTGCCGGCGTTTCATGCGGAGCGTCGGAATTATTCTGGCGCTCAGCTGTGAAGCGTGCACCGCTGCAGAACGGGAAGACGGACGCCTCACCCTCCCACCGCAGGACTCCGGCAACAAGGTAAGTAAGGATAGGGAGAGGGGGTAGATAGTGAGAAGGGGCGGGGGGGTAGATAGTGAGAAGGGGCGGGGGGTAGATAGTGAGAAGGGGCAGGGGGGCAGATAGTGAGAAGGGGCAGGGGGGGTAGATTTTTTTTCCTCCCTTTTTTTTGGGATGGGGGAGCCAGAGGAGTAGTCCGCACAGGGCGCCAGAACACTTTAGGCCGGCTCTGGCGGGTGACAGGCAGCAGGATTGACCTAATGCAGTTCTCCTGCCAGAAATATGAAAGTGACCCAAAGACCCAGAGAAATGGTGATTCAGCCGGAGACTCCGAAGCAATCCCAGAGTGATATCTGTCACTTGGTCAGTTCTGTACAGTATGCCTCAATTGAGTGTTAGTTGTGCTAAAATAGATATATACATACCCCAGACATGAAGTGTGTCAGCTATGAGTATCTGAGTTGAGTGTGTCGGTGGGTTTGCTATGTATGTCTTCGTTGGATTTGTGTGTATTCGTTTCTGTTCAGTCACTGAATTTAAATCCCCGTGAGCATGATGTTTGTTTATATATTCATAATGCATATTTTTTTATTTGCTGTGATATTTTCATTCAATCTCCACTGGGATATCTGAAATATGTTCAATTTATCTGAACTACCACATTTAATTGAACAACTGTATCTGAGAGCTCCAGATATATCCATCACACACCGTGCTCATATTTCAAGGTACAAGTGCAAACGCTGTGTGTAATATAATGATACGGGAAACGATGGACTCTATTACATTAATCAGATTAAAGTTATGCTATGATCTGGTGTAAATAATCATGCAAATGTCGCCCCCTTTTTCTTGATGGCTAGATTGCAAAGGCGATCCCTGAGTGTTTTCCTCAGCCACAATTATTCAGTATGTGATCGGAGATATGTTAATACAGGAAGGACTGAATTATTGTTAGTTGTAGTAGTTAATTATGCTTCAGTGACTTATAGTTCTCTGTCGCTGAATACCATAAGTCTATCGCTTTAATTTTTTATTTCATCACAAATAAAATTATGTAGCCTACCCTCACAAGTACAGGAAATTTGAGAAAGCATTTGGGCCGTGAATGATCTACAGGGGAGCGGGCGATAGCCCATTACTGATTATGTTTTCCAAGGGGGGTGTGCTTATATTTCTGAGATGTAGTGAATTATCTGAAGTAATTATCATATATGAAATAAACCAAGTGTGTAAACATGAAGTCTAAAAATATAGTGATGAAGCCCCCCAATCCTAGCATTCCGACGGGTCCTTCTTCATGCAGATCGCTGGGTATGACATCTTATTCTGCCATTGTACCTTAGCACAGAAAACGTGTTATTGAGGTCTTCACAGACTTCCTTGATTTAAGGGAGATCTTTGGCCCGTTTGAGAGCTGAAGGGTATTAAAGAGGACAGTCGATCAGGAGCTGCCGTCTCCTGGGTCAACTGCTCTAGGTCCAGGCCTAGTCTACCTAAACAAGAATACACTAAGGGTTGGGATAAGCCCCCTAGTTCTTTTATGGGAAAAAAATGGGGCAATTGAAGCTGGCCCTAGCCATTTCTGCTGTGAAATTTTTATGGGTTCCAAAGAGAGACTGCTCTTGCTAACCAGGGACATTTGGGAGGTATGTTGATCATAGGACTACTTTTGCCTTATTTATGTTTATAGTAACCGTAATTCTGCACAAACTGCAAAAACCCAGGATCTATTTTTTTTCAGCAGCACAAATACTAAATTAGCAATTCCAAACAGCGTATCGCAAACGGATCCAGGTTCATACATGCTACATTTTAGAAACAAAGAATTTGACGGCAGATAAGAACCCTTCGGCCCATTTAGCATGGATGTTTTTCCTAAACACGGATTTGTATATAAACATAGTATTTTACTATTTTGTACTTACTGCCTTCCAAATGTGAAAGCATTCTTGACTCTCTTATTCACATTATACCAGTTTAATTCAGTGATTCTCGGAGGAAAAACTTCCAATATAGCCCTTCTTAATGTACAGTTAAGTTTCGATCACTACACCTCACTGCTTAGTGAATAAAGCCTTATATAGCTTTTCCTCAACTGGGGATTTGACTGATGCCATCTGGTTCCTTTAATGGTATCACCTGCACACGACAGAGAACCAGCCCAATATGAAAATACACAGGTCATCCATTACTGGTATCCTGAGATCAAAGTGAACGCTGTTTTACCCCAACATATACGGTATATGTTTTTATTATGTTGTCATGGTGATGGTCTGATGGATGTATGCTACCACATTTAATTTAGAGAATATACAATTATGATGAGCTAGATAAACATTTATTCAATAGGAAACACAGGCACAAGGGCAGACTGATGTGTTATTACCGGTATATGCCTATATATTTACAGAAGTAAAACATGACTACTAGCCAATCCTTATTTTAGTAAAGCGCATTCAATGTTTCCATACCTCCCAACATTCGTAATGTCCAAAGAGGGATGGCTTATCAATTTTTTTTAAATAAGTTTGTAACTCATTGACAGATATTTATGTAAGTAGGTAATAGGGAATTTAAGAAGAATAATTCATTTCATATACACAATTTAATTTAGCAACATATTTTTGCTGTTTACATACAACTTGATATAAGTCCAGATCACAGCTTATAAGAACAGGGGCGAGCCTAGGGTCAGGGCCCCCTATAACCAACACGCTAATGCAAACGAATGCACTCATTCTACTGCTGTACACTTATATACACACACATTCTTTCTCTGCTCCTCCTCTTCCTCTCCTAGGCGCCACTAACCACTTTAACACCATACACTAACACACAAACTCATGATAAGGACTGACACTAACACACATAAACCCATGCTAACACCATCCACCAACATACACTTACACACTCTAATATCATACAGTAACACACACATGCTACATCATCATATACTTGGAATCACTAACACCTTAACACACACAACACCATACACACACACACTAACACCACTAACACATACAGTATATATTGACTCTAGCCAACAGTGCATAGGCAGTATTTTTATGCTGCGACAGATCCGAATTTGACGGGACAGGGACTGTTGGCATGTATGAATTTCCTGGCTCTAATTGGCTATTTCTAGGTAAGTAATATATTTTTTTTTGTAGGTTCAATGAATGCACATGAAAGTGCTTTTGTATGCGTTTATTATTCAGGGGACACCCTGGTACACTGGAGTGTCCTTGTAATACACAGAACCACACACAGGCACACTTGTATGTAAAATGCATCTGAAACCTATTATGCCATTATATCACTAGCAACCTCTGAGAAGCATTTCTCGGTCAGGTCATGCAACGCAACTAAAGCACCCAACGCAAATTTCAAGCAGGTGGTTTGGTGGGAACAGTACTTAGAACAAGCAGGTGGGGGAGAAAAACAGGCACATTCCAGCCCGTAAAGTGCACGGATTAAGCTAGATCAGGGTGTATAAAACCTTTCAGATGTCTCAGACGTCTCAACACATAATCTCTTGAAATGCTCGCAAACATGCAACAGGGGACTTTGTCCAGAAGGTTTTATGGTATGATTGTTGCCAGATACCACACAATACCAGTCCCTGGTTCTATCTCTGCTCTTTGTGTGTGTTTCTTCTGAAGTTTGTCTAAATATGATGACTGATGGTGTGGAGGGCCATGGGCCACTAAAACTACACTCTGTGGGTTCTAGCATTGATGGTAAATCAAAGCCATCTCTCTCAAAGACACATGGCATATGCTGCATACCTCCCAAGTATCTATCTTTTGGCCCCAAATCCCCCCATCCTTCTTTGCTCCCCTGATGTCAACAAATGTTGGGTGGGTATAAGAGTAACCCAGTGTCCTACAGCATATAAGAGTTATAATAATGCGTATGGAAACTTTATAAATGAACTAATGTAGAGGTCACAAAGTCACATAAAAAGGATATTTGGAATATTGTGTTTATCTTCTGCCATTTTTAAGAGCACACAATCTCTTTACGTCTGTAACTTCTAGAACAACCCATCTGATGATAAGACTTACACTCTTACTACCCACAGCCAACCACAGGCCCTTCCTTATTACAGTTGAGCCCGTCTAATCCTCAGCAAGTCAGAGCGTCTGCTTTATCGCTGTACGTACTGCATCAGCTTTAGCCGTCGGTACACAGTATATCGCCGTCTGTTGTCTACTAATTGATGCAACCTGCAAAACTCTCAGCCAGCCAGAACCCCTCTCATCGCCATCATGTAATTAAAGTTTCGTTTGGCGTGTTTGTTTAACACTTACACAAAGATCAGTAACTTGGCCAGAGATTTCCTTGAAAGCAGATGTTATATGAAAAATTAATCTTGTAGGCTGCATTTATAATAATATTACCCTGCAATTTACATTTGATTTACAGTCTGATAATCCTACAGAAACATGCGGTTTTACTGAAAATGGTTCCTGACATTCACCCGGCACACATCCTTCGGAAAGCAAACTTGCCATTCAAAAAAGTTGGTATAGTATAAAGACTTAAAGGGACATTCCAGACCATTACATGCACCTTCATGGAAAATAGCGGTTTCCCCTTTAAATTATCATCCCTGTCCAGCAGATGCATTCATCATGGCTTACTAGACTTTAACTCTAGGTATTTGATAGCATATACATTATTACATTACCCAGTTGACCTAAATTCATTCATTAAAACGTTTTGGTTACCAATAATTTTGCAATAGTTTTGGAGATATTTGGTTTAAAAATTAGGGACACTATGGAAGCTGAGAGCTATGGCAAACGTTGGAAGAATAAGGCTATGAAGTTCCTATACCGATTTTATCCCGATATACAGGGCCGGACTGACAATCACGAGGTGGCCCTTACACTCTAAGTCCACCTAATGGTGTAGGTCCACCTAATGGTGTAATGACTGGATTTGCTTGACTGCATTTTATGTTTTTTGTAAATAAAACTTTATTGAGTGTTTTAAAAAAACAGTGAGAAAAACAGGGATACTGTACATCGAAATATTGATAATCATGTTCACAGAAAGTATTAATGAGGCAGCGGTGTACATTGATAAAAAGTATACAAGGAAGAGTGTTTCCCCCCCATAACTTTCACATAAAGCTTGAACAACTGGAGCATGAATATAAAGTTCTACCATCTATTTCGGGAAGGCCTGCACTAGAGCCCTGCGTGGGACTGTTTTCTTAATCCCGCTCCTGCTGAATTTCTGACCATTACCGCCCGCTCCTGCAACGTGTGTTCCACTCCCACCCGCTCCCGCAACATATGTCCACCCGCAAGTTTTTTTATGGGTTCCACGGGACCTGCACCCCGATGCAGTCCTCTAGCCTGCACCAGCTATCCAAGAGTCCAACACCCCTTTTGTTGCTTTCATTAATAAGAAAAGAGGTAGGACGTGAGAAAGAACCAGAGGAGGAAGAGGAGGAACAGCAAACCAGAGGATGGTGAAGAAAGCAGCAGATCACCACATCCAGTAAGCGTCCCTTAGACAGTAACCTCTCAAACACATCAGAAGACACAAAGTCGTGCCAGCAAACCAATGTTGTGGTGTATGTCTGCATGTGTATGTGTGGTATATAATGCAAATCAACTCTTCCATAACTCTTATCTTCTCCAGTCTCGTGAATCACTCCCTTAGATAGGGGAAACCTTGTTTCTTCCAATAATTGGGAACTTAGCTGTATTAAGCAGGAGCTTGGTTAGGGAGCGTCTGTAGGATAAGACTGGGTCCTTAACATTATGGAGTAACAATCGCATTCAGGGCGAAAGGTCACCCTTTCGAACAAAATTACCCTATTTCTGCCCCACATCTCCAACAGGTTGGATCAAGGTCATGGTAAATCCTACTTATGTGGCTCGGCATCCTATACAGGAGAGTTAACGCTTTATATGCATTCTCCAGTATTCTCAATGCCATGGAGAATTTATGTGTCAATATGCAGATTTTATCCCACTGCTAATCCGACAGTCTCTTATATACCATCTAGATACCTCTCCTGACAGAGGCGCTCAAAGCCTGTAAATTCCCTGCCTCACTTGTGTTAACCATGTAGTTCAGAGATATAATGCGAACTCTGCATGTAATTATATTGGTGTATCCCATTGGATGTCATTCCAAGTAAAAGCAGGCTCGTGGGAAGGACTCTCCCTCACACAGGTGTACTGCCATCACCGTGTGGGGAGATCCAAGGAGTCGAGAAAGCCCCTCTACATCATGAATAATGCGGCCGTCCCTGTTTGTGCACTCGTTCCATCAGTCTCAATAGGTGGGCTGCCCTATAGTATTTCTGAAAATCTGGGAGAGCAAGTCGCCCGTTGGCTTTCAGGCATGAGCAGAGAGTGTTTACGTAGTGGGCTCCTGCCCTTACACATAAAAAAGTAATCGTTCTTAGCGATTGAAAGATTGCTGAGGGAATAGAGATTGGCTTTGTTTGGAATAAATACAAAACTCTAGGTAGGACATGTATATCCGGGCTAGCACTGTCCCCACATGTGGCTAGTCCTGCCCCTTCATCACAGCCACGCCTCCTCCCTGTCTTCTATAAGTAGCAGAAGAACGGGATCTTGGGGTTAAAAACCTTGGGAAATTACAGACCCACCTTATGTAAATACTATTCTCCGGATTTCTCTGAGTCTCGGGGCTCAGGAGGGCAATGTCATTATTATTATAAACAAGATTTTACATTATAAATCTACTATAAATACATTTTACTACTTGTGGAAAACATATTATACATGAAGGCTACAATCGTTACTACAAATAACCGCAGTCTCCTACATAAACATACGTTTATTATGTGTTTCCATTATTAGGTGGTTTTAATGCATTCTGGGAAATGTGGTCCATGTTACATATATAGCAAAAGACTACAACGCCATGTAAGTAAAAGGCTGTGCCGTACATAACTTAAGAGGAGACAGTCGTTTGGACAGAGTAGTTAAGGATATAACAAAGTGCAGGTATGGAGTCAGGAATTGATATACACACAGACTTTTATCCAATAGAAATGTAACGTTTTTCCTGCCCATTTTATAAATATAGGTACTTTGTTTATATATGTAAGAGAGACCTAATAAATCTTATAGAATCTGTAATCTTAGCTATAAATAACAAACTGAAAAAGCTTTCCGCACAGATCTTGTTGACATGGCAACCAGCTGTCACAAGACAGGGGCTACATACAATATTGGTTCCCATTTGTTGGAAAAAAAAAAGTCCCAGTGCGAATGAGTGACTCCTACCACATTCTGTAGAGGTGAAGTGGTGTCTCCCTCAGACCACAGAATATCCTATTACAATGGGATTCCCATTCCCAGCCAGCATCCAACTTTTCTATTAACAAAAAATATAAAAAGGAGAACTCCAGCCATATTTTCCTTTTAAATGCATATTTCAGTGTGTTATGCGTGGACTCCAGCAAGTATTAGAAGTGGGTATGTGTGAAAGGTTGAACTTGATGGACTGAAGTCTTTTTTTAACCTACTTTACCATACTACTATACTACCATACCTGGGAACTCTCCGGGTTTGACCTGGACATCTCCGGACAAAGCACCGCTTCTCCAGTTCTCTAGGTCAAGACCTGAATCCTCCGGGTCGCGGAGTGGGGTCTTGACACGCCCCGTTCCCCGCCCTTTTTCCCTTTAAATGGGGGTATTTCCCACCAACTTCAGTGGGCAGTCCTGGCCGCGTCCCGCAAGGGAAGGCTCCGGGTAGCGGGAGCTCAGAAGTTCCCAGGTATGTATACTACTATAATATTAAATTCCTTTGTCTGATTTAACTCCTCCCTAAAACTAAAAGCAGTAAGCACACCATGGTATGCTTTTTGCACATGCCCAGTAGACCTCAGATTCTCGTTAATAAGAGTTGAGCTCCCTTTTAAATCAATGAGAGCAGCAGCAGCCGCCAATCACATGTGTTCTATCTGAACACTGATGTTTTTAGCATACGTGTGATTGGCCACTGCTTTGGTGACTGCAATAGGTGAGCTACTGAGCAGGAAGTGTTCATATAGTAGGAAGTTCTAGCTTCCAGCGCCGTTGTGTTCAATTTTGAGATTACCTAACCGAATGTACTTGAGTTTATGTCTATATGATTTGCACATGTTTTGGTTTATCTTTGGGATCCCCAGATACCCCTAATAAACTGATCACAGTCCTCTACTATTCCTGCTTCCCAATATTTTCAACCGCTCCTTTCTTCCTGATCAGTGTAATCACTTCTTTACAACTCATTTTTATACCCTTTATTTATTCTTAAATTTCCAATTGAAATAAAGTGCTTTAATATCCATTCTCTTGGGCTTGGGCTTCCAGGGACATTAAACTGTCCCTTTAATATGGTCTAACTCCAACATTAACACTGCTTGACCCAAATACTATTTTACAGAAACAACAATGGAAGTCTTCCTTGAGCAGAGGAGGCTTCTGGAAGAGGACCGCTTTATCGTGATTTGCTTGCTTGCTGCCATTTCAACACATGAGTAAGGTATTACCTTTCAGTTTTATTCTCGAAAACATTTTCAATAGTTTTCTGCATAGGGGGTTTGATTGCATTAACGCTTTTAAACCAAGACACTTCAGCTTGAAAATTTTGGAAATGTATCATCAAAATCAGGCAATGGGTTAATCTGGCCAGTGGCGCCTGTGTTTCTCTCTCTCCTGCAGCCGTAAAGATGAGTTAGTTGCCAGGAATGGCCCAGGGAGACAGAGCGTAAATTATCTGCAACAAGAAGAAGGACTGTGGGTTAAGTAAATACAGCACCATATTGACTCTGGCATTCTATCAATGGCACAGTCTGTCCTGATCAGAGGGGGGACCTGGAGATGGGGGAGGGGTAGGATTGTCTGGGTAATACATGCAGTTTGTAGCAGAACCCACTCTACGACTCACTCAAGGTGTAATATTTTGATAATAATGGATCCATTCTATAACATGCCTTGTTATAATCATATTCAGATGAGAAAATGTCCACAGAGGCACAGGTCTACGTGAGCTAATGATCTTCAAAGTCACTGTGGCATTTAAATTTTATGAGTTCTGTGAGGCCTGGACATAAAAAAGTACAAAATATTATTATTAATATTATTATCTTTTTATCAGTGCTTTTTACAGTACATACATTCAAATAAGAGGACAAAAATAAGAATTGACATACAAATATAACCGATACACTACGTAAATGAGGCTGTTCTTACAAGCTTAGAATCATAATTTTGTTTTTTAAAAAAAGAAACAATTATTTCTCCAAAGAAAAAGTCTCCCTTAATGCCATGGAACCCTCAAAATTTGCATCAATTCACTAAGAATTTCATTATATCCATAGACTTAAGGGACAGTATAATGTCCTTGATAGCTTCCTCAAAAAAGATTGCATATTAAAGTACTTTATGTCTACTTTGCTATGCATTCTTTAAAAAAAACATAAAAAAAATGAATTTTTCTTAGGCAGAAGCTGCAGCTCCCCTCCGCCTCTGTGTTCTGATGATCCTCGTCACTGGTTGGTTGCTTGAAGCACCCAATCATTTGCAGCAATTTCGGGCATGGACACAGGGTGTCAATAAGCATCACCACCACCACAACAACGACCCTGACCCCCCCACACACACACTCCGCTTCCGCTATGTTGACTCCTTCACAGTCAATCGGGCAGAAAAAAAGGCAAATGCATGCATTTCAAAGAGGGGCACCATGAAAATTTTAAGGGACTACTGTGCTGTCATATGCACTAAAAGTGTATATGATGGCTAGTGACACCTAAAAGGCACATGGCCTCCTTCATCTTCATTTGGCAGTAACATAACTACAATATATTATTTAAAAAATGATTAAATGTATCACTTCATTATTTAGTATGTCTAGATTTCATCTTTGATATAGCTTTTTAAGGCATAATTTTAGGCATTCCACATGGATTAAATATTTTGGAAATGGTGACTGGTCAGCTTCGTCAAATCTTCAAGACACAAGAGCCATACATCCATAACATAGCAGCCGAGGATGCGCTTTCATTTATTCACCTCTATGGCATTTTAGGCCAACTATATTGCATTTAGTCCAATAATATAACTGGTAAGCTCCTTTTACTAAGGTGGACTTCATGCAAATTAAGTATTCACTATGAATTGACAGTAATTTCTGTGATTACAGGTGCATCCTGATCTCTCTGGTAAAGCAAAATGGAGACATGGACCTGACAGTCTTCTACATTTTGGTGCCAGCAGGACACATAACGCATTGATTTGCAATTCTGTCCCAAATATAAAAGGTCTCAAAGAAAGAGACTTACACAACACTGCTGCTACTTTGTAACTAGATTTCTCAAAGTTTCCTCAATCATTGAACTATGCATTATGCGGGACCAACTCAACCCCTCTTGATGGGGAAACCTGCCAGTGTTGGCCCTTCACAATGAACAACTGAATGCAAACTCTCCTGCTAGCTCTCCCTTTAGTGAATAAACCTAATTGTAGGAGATTGTTGGTAGGAAGAGAGGCTCCTGCTTCCCACGTATGGCACTGATGAAACCTGAGCCACACACATAGGTAATAAGAGCCACTCTTCCCTCCATATGGTCATGTACAGTCTTCCACAGCAAGAAAAATTAGGTCTGATGTCACGCAATTGAAGATCATCTTTGACCATCTGCAACGGTGAAGCAGACACGGTGCTTCATGTGTAAGCTACACCGTTAATATATTTACTTATTAATCGAGATAGATCATCTTTGAAGGATTTAAAAGGATCAGGGAATGTGAAAGTGACAACGAGGAGAATGCACACAATTGGTTATATGAGGATGTAAACATGGAAGTGCTCTACAGTACAAAGAAAGCAGGAATGTATAATAAATAGAGACAACGACATGTAAAGTGAGAGGAGCAGATGTGAAAGAGAGAATTTATTTTTTAGACACTCTCCTGTGTGCCCTGGGGGTAACACAATTTTAATGCCATTTCTTCCCAAAGACATTTAGAAGAATACTTTACTTACTCAGCATACCAGAGTAACAGCTTCACCTCCATCCCCCATTCCCTTACCTCCTCCCCCCTCCCATCCACCCAAAGAAAAGACCAGTGTACATGTTCTGCAGAGCCCCATAAAAATGCAGATTAAGGACTCAGGATGAAATAACATCCCATATAAATCCCGCCTCGGGAAGATGGATCTGGCCAGAATTGAAAAATTCCTCTGCACTGCCTGATTTAACCCTTTGTATAAAAACAGACCACGCATTCTTTGCAGGCCACAGATGTGGCTGCTATCTCAGTGGATTGGTGTATAAACTGTAATGACCAGCAGAACCTTCACCCAGTGAATTGAGGTCCTCACCAACGCCAACTAGCTTTAAAGTATTGTATTTTAGATAAATAAGGGTAAGTGGAGTGTTTAGACGATTACTATCATTCATTAATCAGCACGGATGAAAAAACATTTTTAATCCGGCATCAATTTAATTTAGGCGCTACCATGAGGTTCAATGTTAAAAAGCAAGTCAATGCTGGAGAGTGAAGCCAGAAACATAGTTCACTAAGGGAGCTAGAAGCCCTAGGGCCGGCCCTGGGTGAATGCATACACGGGTTTGTCATATATATTGTACACTATAATTCCAAAGTTTGGGGTCACTTAGAAATGTCTTTGGTTTTGAAAGAAAGGCACATTTTAATCAGAAGCACAGTACAGATGTATTTAATGTCTACCCATTGTCCAGCACTACGGAATATCATGGCACTATATACAACAAATAATAATTATGTAAATGGCAATGACTTGTAGCTGCAAATGGCTGGAAGCCTCCACAATGCGTGGGGGAAGTCAACAAGAGATCTATGATTGTCATGTATGCACGTGTGTGTCTGGGGGAAAACACACTTGCCCAGGGCACTAGTGGATAGTGGACTGGCCCTGTATCTATAAATCCTAATGCCAAGGATTTTGATGATCTCATACATAAACAATGATTGTGTAATCATCCCATTACAATTTACAAGGAGCATTGGTAGACAATATATTTTACTTAGGAATTTTTACTTAGTGATTCAATAAGCTTATGCCCTCCCCTGTCCCACAAAAATGCATAAGAACATTTTCTCTGCAACCCAGAACTCTATAGAGCATGGGCAGAGGAGGCATGACATTCCAGATGGACAGTATGACTGTTTTCACCGTTATCATGCCTTGTACCAGCCTGTTCATACAATGAAATATTGGTTATAATCATGAGCTACCTATGTCCAAAAACCTGGAGTAACATGTGCCTTGTATTGTTACATGATCGTTTTATTCATTTTAGAGTCTTCTTTTGGAATCTAAAAAGAAACCTCTGTCTGAACATCTCAAGATGACTGCTCTCCGCTCCTTGTTGTGTCACTATGCCCCCATGTGGTGACAGGGATAGATACAGCGCCTTTATAGATCTGCTCTTTGTCATCGTTATCTTTGGAATTAGAGGAAAGGGTGAAGTGTTTTAGACAGTCAATTTGTCTCTTACGTCTAAAGTCAGGATTTGTTAAGATGAAGGCCCACGAAGCTGACAGCGTAGTAAGAAAAAAATATGTATGTAATACAAAGCAGTCACAAAACTGAGATAATACCTTGACTGAGAACAGAAGCTTTTGTTTTGTATTGGTAAATTCAAATTAGGCCTACAATCTATAATCGAAGCTAGGACGCTCCTTCACCGGCTTCTCTCACCTCTGTCAGAGCACCGGAGGTGATAAATGCAGAAGTCAAAATCTTTTGGTCTGCAGCGTGAAGGATCATTCAGCACAATTGTTCTCCATATAAAAACACAATGGGAATATAATTAAGGTCTTCCTAAATCAACATTTAAATTAATAAGAAGACCACATTTTATTCATCCAACGTCCATCCATCCCTCTGCCTTTCTGAAGCTCGTATTCTCTTCTATAATCTATGCCAGGGGTGTTTTTCCAGCAGTGGACCACTTCCTCAGACCTTGATGTGTGCGGGGGCCACATTCATTTTTCAGTGAGAGAAGATATGTCCCAACCTGCCCAAAATTCACAATATGCATTATTATTATGCAGAGTGTTTAGCAGGGCTGGCACAAGGC
Source organism: Spea bombifrons (assembly GCF_027358695.1). Taxonomy (NCBI): domain Eukaryota; kingdom Metazoa; phylum Chordata; class Amphibia; order Anura; family Pelobatidae; genus Spea; species Spea bombifrons. The sequence continues at coordinate 118,525,628 of NC_071088.1, forward strand.
ATAATGCCGCCTGTGGCGAAGTTTAAAGTGCCTCCCCCGCCATTATCTACCCTTCCTCTCCGTTTTATCTACCCCCCCCTTTGTACTTACCTTTCAGCAGTCCTGCAGCGAGTCTCCCGGCTCAGTCTCGGTGCTGGCTTGTAATGCTGAGCACCGTAAATTACGTTATCTTCCGGCGCTCAGCATTACAAGCCGGCACCGAGAGCGAGAGGGTAAGCGAAATCCACTCAGCGTCCCTCTCTCCTCCGCTTTAAAGTGCTGCCTCTTCAAAAGTGCCGCCTGGAGCAATTGCCCCACTCTGCTCCATGGTAGGACCGGCCCTGGTGTTTAGGCATACCTGGGAACTCTGTGGGTTTGACCCGTAGATTGCTGGGTGAAGCACCGCTTCTCCAGGTCAACATCAGAATTCTCCTCATTTCCCTTTAAATGGGGGCGTTTACCACTGCCATCAGCGGGAACTCCCATGGACGTCATCAGGAACGCCCCCGACATAATCGGGAACTCCCACCGATTTAATCGAGAACGCCCCCGATATCAGCTGGAACTCCCATGGGCGTCATCGGGAACTCCTACCGACAACACGGGACCGCCCCCTGACATCAGTGGGCAGTCCTGGCCTCGTCCCGCAAGGGAAGGCTCTGGGTAGCCGGAGCCCAGAAGTTCCCAGGTATGTGTATAGGCCACTGACAATGTCACTAATAATTGATCAGGTTGCAATAATCATTTATTAAAAAAATAAAATCTTTGAGTTTTTATTCATAATTTGTGCTTGTATTTTTTTTTTCTTTACCTTGAATAACCCCTCCCTCTGTAACAGCTGTCACTTATGGGAGGAGGACATCAAGTTGCTGTCATAATGATCAGATAACTCCTGTTGATTAGGAGGGTTGGGGCTGGTTTGAGGCAGAGCCGGGCAAGTAGCTTTACATTCGTTGCACTCGCTATATTTTATATCTTAATGTATACGTCCGCATGGCCCCCTGGGTGGGCCGCACCTCTATGTCTGGAGGGCAGCATTTGGCCTGTGAGCCACATTGGACACCCCTGATCTATGCCCATCGCTATAGTTTTCCCATTTTTCTGTCAAGCCTTGTTATTTCTAGAGTGTCCAACTCTCTCTATAAGCTTGTAAGCAGAGTCCTCTCACCTCTCTGGGGGTTTACAGAGATCTCTGTGACTGGGCATTTAGAAGGAGAACAATGCATTGTTCACCAGGGGAGGACAGGTGATATAAATAAAAACACACCCTGTTGGGCTGACGCTGCGCACAAAGCTAGCCCCACACTCAGGAAGACGCGGTGGTTGGAGGGGAAAGGGGCGGGGAGTGGGTGTGGCCCAATTCTGCTCCCACAACATAGACTTTCTCCTGGGTGACCCGGAGTAGCAGCCAGAGGACTGCATTGGGAGGCGGGTCCCGCGGGAACTTGCGGGCGCGGGCGGTCTTTCTGGGGCTGCGGGCGGGAGCGGGCGGTCAGGCACTGTACCTGCGGGTCCTGGTAATCCCGCGCAGTCCCACAAGGATGCCTTCTCGCTGCTCCATTACAGTGTCTCTTATCTTGCTCCGCCCATGAACAACGCGGAGTCACGTGATGTGACGTCACTTCCTGTGACTCCGCCTTGTTCCTGGGAGGTGGGCGGGATTGGCCACAAATGTGGCGGGAGCGGGCGGGAGCGGGCGGGAGCGGAACACCCACATTGCGGGAGCGGACGGGAGCAGGATTCAAAACAGCGGGAGCGGGATTCAAAACAGCGGGAACGGGAGGGAGCGGGATTCAAAAAGCAGTCCCGCGCAGGGCTCTAGTAGCAGCAATTAACCCAGAGTCTCCGGGCAAAACCCAGAGAGTTCCCGGGTATGCTCCTAATCCTGGTCCCTCATCCATCTATGGCACTATCTCTCCCTTTCTCCATACCTTATGTTTCTCCATCCCCCATTCCTTCTAGCCTGTGAGCAGGGCCCTCTTTACCAACTGTATCAATGTGTCTTACTCTGTAAACTTTCGTTTTGTTATACTACATGAATATATGTATCGAGCGCTGCGTAAGATTTTGGTGCTATAGAAATAAAAGATAATAACAGGAAAACTACTGTTCTACTAGTTTGCTGTCCCATGCCTCACATAGTTACATAGTTACATAGTTATATAGGCTGAAAAAAGACATGCGTCCATCAAGTTCAGCCTTTCCTATATCTGTTAATTTGTTGCTGTTGATCCAAAAGAAGGCAACCCCCCCCAGTTTTGCTCTTTCCAATTTTGCACTAACCAGGGGAAAAAATTCCTTCTTGACCCCAAAATGGCAGTCAGATTTCTCCTTGGATCATTAAGCTGTTTCCCCATAATTAAAGATTATATCCCTGAATATTATGTTTTTCCAGGTATCCATCCAGTTGCTGTTTAAACGTCGGTACAGACTCCGATAAAACTACCTCTGCGGGCAGAGAATTCCACATCCTTACTGTCCTTACTGTAAAAAACCCTTTCCTCTGCTTTAGTCTAAATCTCCTTTCTTCCAGTCTGAACGCATGACCACGTGTCCTATGCATAGTCCTGTTTATGAACAGATTTCCACACAATGGTTTGTATTGGCCCCGAATATATTTATATAATGCTATCATATCCCCTCTGAGGCAACGTTTTTCTAAACTAAACAGATTTCAATTTGTTAACCTTTCTTCATAACTATAGTGCTCCATAGCACTCCATAGACCGTCAGTCCCTCTTAGAGATCCAAAATCTTGCCATCTTTCCTATCCTGATGTCCCTTCTTTTTAGTTTAACATTTTAATAAAAGAAAGTTCTTCCTTGCTTGCCAGTGATAGAATCTGTGCCCCAGTAAGTCTATTTAAATAAATATGCAAACTATAACGGAGTATGAAAAATACATTAAATACATGAATAAGATAAGATGGTAATTGTGCAAAGATTCTGGAGCTAATTTTCGTGATTATAGTGGCATTCCTTCGTTACTAATTTGCCAACGAAATTTCGCTCTCCGCGTCAGAAGGTGGCGCTGTGACGCCTCGTTGTCTGAAAGCGCCGTTCTAGTTAGCAAATCTCTCTTACACCCTATGGGACGGGTGTCTATTTGTACGCACGCGTAGGCGGCCTGTCTATGTGGTCTTGATCTGCGCATGCTCTGTGTGACATTGCTCTCTTCTCTCTCCGTCCCCGCCAAGGTGAGGCCCAGGACTGGTGCAGGCTATCAGACCGGTATAAATTTTGACAGGTGCTCGGTTTTAGGAACTGGAGACGCGTACCTTATTGTGCTAAAGTCCTATCTGTGCAATTGTCTCCGCTTTACGGGTACCCAGCTCCGTAGTTATGAATGACCTTGTGTACAGCTAGTGATTGTCAGTTCTTAAGGTCAGTGTCAGGTGCGCGTACCGGTCAGTTTATTCAAGGCCTTCAGTGCCTAAAGCTCTAGGGTTTTCCTAGGCGAATTCTGCAGTATTGGTGCTCTGCACTGGATTGTACCAGCAGGCCCCATTTAATGCCTGCGCTGCTTAATCCCGTTTTACCGTGAGAGTAAACTGCATTGCGGCAGGGAGGCTGCGGGGTAGCGTTGCGTGTTTCCTTTATGGTGTTAAATGCAGGTGAGGTATCGGGGTAGTCGGATGATGCATTTCATGTTTAATTTATTTTTTTCTTACCAGCTTTTGCCGTGATATCCTTGTGACCAACCTCAGCTCACAATGTACGCCTGTGCTAAACTTGTGTCAAATCCTTCCTTGGTAAGTGATGTCATGGGGGGGTTATGACTTAAGATATGAACTCATTAATGTGGATTCTGGTGGCTTGATAAATTAGAGGGTCCTGTTTGATTTGCTGTGGTCAGGGTTTTGATAAAACTTAGGGAGGGGATCTAGAGGTCACATATATGCTGAACACATAAGTCATGCTCTGGGGTTTTGAAAGGATACTCTTGGGGTTGGCCATCCTAGCCATCTGCCTGGAATCTGCTCGCCTGCCATTGAGTACCTGATGCACACAGCCTTGTGGCTTTTACTCTAATATATGCTATTAGAAATGTTGTGTGTATGTAAATACTCTGGGATGCAAGTGTTCTTTTATGGACAAATAAGCATACGTTTTTAGAACAGACACGTGTGAGAGTGGTGGGACATCAAAAGAAAGCCGTTTGAGATCTAGGTTGTTTAATGATCTACTCAATTGTGTTTTTAGTCAACTGCCTGATTGTAAGTCAAGGGCAAAGAACAGAAATCGGTCAGTTGAGCATCTTGTTGATTATATAGCAGTGAGGAGGGCTCCACTCAAATGAGATTACAATCTGGAGGGAGTTAGGGTGTATTACACAAGAGGTAAACGTGCCATTGTTAGGGATGGACCAGCCACGTTAATGTAAGGATTGTCCGAAGGCAAGAGAGAGACTAGGACACCTGGGTTAAGGAAGATGGGAGGAAGGTTGTCAGCGTGTATGTTTGTAGGGTCTAGAGGCTTTTATTTATTTATTTATTTATTTATGGCAGCCCTTGAGAAAACATGCGAGCCAGAATGTGAAGTAGAGATCAAAGTACAGGACAAACAGAAATCATTAGGTGAACAGAGACTGGGTAGGAGCGTATTTAGAGATGAGTGATGAGATGTAAGAAGGGAGACTGGGCTTTGAAAATAAGTCAGGATTTTGAAATGCACCCTAAAGCGAAGAGACTGACAGAGGGGGGAGGTGTTAGAAAAGCGAAGGGTGAGGAACCCAAGGTTGGCAGCAGCATTCATGGTAAAGAGGTAGCAAGATGGGTATGAGGGAGACCAGCTAAGACAGGGTTAAAATAGTCAAAACGGGAGGTGGGGGAAAAACATCTGAAAGGTAGGATGTGAACCAGAAGAGAGCGGTGTCACAAAGACTAAGATCGTGAAGAGTTTGACGGCAAAGGTAGTCTACGGTGTCGAAGGGAGCAGAAAGGCCCGGTAGGATTAGCGTAGAGCAATGGCCCTTGGATTTAGCAATGAGTAGGTCATTAGTAACTGTAATAAGGGTGGTCCCAATGGAGTGCGAAATCCAGATACAAGAGGGTCAAGCAAAGTGTTGGAGTAAAAAAATATAATTTAGTAACTTGCAATTTAATATAGGTACAGTTTACCATCCCTTACATCCCCTTTAAAGGCAAATGCATATTACAGTAATGTGGTAGCTGAGGTACAAGCTGCAGCTCATGTGACCTTGTTTGTCATCATTGTAATCTTGATTTAGAATAGTAAGGCCTGGTTGACCAGCCTGCAAATGGGATTCTTATCAATTGTTCACATACATTATGTATAAGTCTACATCTGCCCTTAAAATCCCGCCAATATTTTGAGGCTCCGAAAAAATGTTTGCCGTTTCTCATCTGATATATAATTTATATTTAATGATTCCTTTTTTTTTTCTTTTTTTTTTTTTCCACCAGTTGAGAAGCGGAGCCTGTCTTCTCTGCCGTCCTCTGACAGCCCCTGTACTGAACTACACCGCACTCAGGACAGAGCAGGTATTACAACCTACTAAGTAGTCTGCTAGTCAAGGAAATCCGCTCTTCTGTATACACGGATTACACATAAATGAGCATCTGTCTACAAATAAACGTCCCTCAAGCTGCAGATTAGAAATTTGGTTCTGAGTTTTATGTTCATAGAACGGGGAGACATGGTGTTGGATAGTAAATATTTACAGCACGGTTAATTGTCCAATTAGTTGACTCCACATTGCAATTTGTCACATACAAAACGCATAACTACACTAATTCTTTCACATGTACAGAGGAATATTATAACGTTCTTGTCCAACCTGCCTTACCATTTAATTTGTATGTTTTGATTTAAGATCCACGAGCTTCATGTCACTTGAAAAATGCTGTTTGGGTCCGGTCGTCAATCTAGCTTCTGAAAATAGTTTTCAGAGTTTTTCTTTTTCTTATAAGGCTTATTAACTAATTAAATGGTAAAAGCCAATACTCCAGGGCACATCACCAAGGCTTTATTTGGATATGTTAAAGAAGTAGTGGTATCTTAATACTCTAAACATATTAAGTAGTTTAGACTTTAAAGGGATGCTCCAGTGTCCCAGGGAGCCTCCTGAACAATGAATGCATCTCTATGCATGTTGTAAGTTGGCGGAAGCAGCCATATGAATAACTAGAGCCCTGCGCGGGACTGTTTTTAATCCCGCTCCCGCTGAATTTATGACTGTTTCGCCTGCTCCCACAAACGTGTCCAATCATGAATATTAACACGATGTAAGTCGGTCCTATGTTCTGATGGCTTGCCTTTATTTCCAGCAGTTGCTGCCTGTTCCCGCTCGTGGGATCCAGAGCAGTGCTGTGTGCAGGGACATTGATACCGCTGCTAAGTTTATCGGGGCTGGTGCTGCTACTGTAGGAGTGGCCGGTTCTGGTGCTGGTATTGGGACAGTGTTCGGCAGCCTCATCATCGGATATGCCAGGTAATTGTTTTGTCAGCTCTTTGTTTTTTTTATTTGCTTCTGTTTCTTCTCTCGCCCCCCCCCCCCAGCAATGACACTTTATGTATTAAAACTTGGCTGTCGTATTACTGTATTACCATGATTTTATTCATTTGTGTTTTTTTTGTTTTTTTTTGTTTTTTTTAAAAGAATGTTGATGGTCAGGCAAATCATGGACATAAGTTTTGTGTGGATGTATTTGGAGAAGTGTTTTTTTAAATGCTGTGTAAATTAAAAAAAAAAAAAAAAAAAAAAGATGGGGCCACTTGGAGCGGTAAAAAACAATATTGGATCAATATTCAAATAGGCATGAAGTTGACTTGTGTTTAGTTTTAATTTCCCAGGTCCCTGTAAACGTATACAGTTAAACATTGTAGCTCAAACTTGTATAGCAAGGGCTATTCCCACCGGCTCCCTCCAGACATGTGCTGATACCTGTTTAATTAAAACGCACCTTAAAACATGTGTTTCCACAACCAGAGAGGACACGTGAGATATGGTCTCCTTGGAAGGGCCTACATGCCCGTATGCCCTTACCAGGTATTGTGACCTTAATTAAGGGCAAATGCAGAGTGACAAGGGAAAGGCAGCTAGATGGGACTTTCCACTGTTTGAGTGCCACTGTTATTGGTACATGCTTTACTTTTCCGTGCCTTAGAATGCAGAGAGATAATGTTGTATTTTTGTTTAAGCGGGGAGTATATTGCATGTACTGCTCGCCTCTCCTTTTTCTTTTTTTTTTTTTTTTCTGTATCGTGGGGGCACAGAAGCGGTTGGCGAAGAAAGCAGGAAGATAGTGAAAAAGCAACGAAATTAAAATTCAGAGCTCTCTGCTTTGTCCTCGGTTGTTTCATTGGGGGTCCCCCCTTGTTTTCAGACATTCATGCAAATAAATGCAATCAACATGTTTTGTTAAAATTTGCATGAATCCCACAGTCTAGTGTTTGCAGTTTCTTGTTTTCCTACAACTCCCTTAATGCCCGCTTTTTGTATTTCTGTGCAGGAACCCATCTCTGAAGCAGCAGCTTTTCTCCTACGCCATCTTGGGGTTCGCCCTGTCTGAAGCTATGGGACTCTTCTGTCTTATGGTTGCTTTTCTTATCCTGTTTGCAATGTGAAGAATTCCAATCTCTCATACTCCGGCACTTGTGATCCAGTACTCTCTGGTTATGTGTTGAGGACAGATCCTTCTCTTAAAGGGAAACTATAGCTAAAATTAAGATATTTCTCCTTTTTATGAAAACAATTGGAAGTTTCTTAAATATTTATATTCACTTCTCATACATTGCCAGAATGTAGGATATTTGAGCTTGCATGTGCTCTTTTGCAGCTGGAAGCAATTTATCTTTACATTTACTTCCTCAAGCACTTTGGGAACAAGAGGTGCAAAGTACTGATGTTTGTGTATAAATATATGCGAGTTACAAACTAGTATCATGTAGCAGAAATGTGTATTTTATGTATGGTTTCCCTTTAACAATCCCACCACAAAATCTGCCAGATGACTTTTGAGGAATAAACAAGTAATACTAAAACAAGTGGATTTGTCTTGTGTTCTGACGGTGCTGTTCCTGAGGTGTGCGAAAGATGTTTGAGCAATATTATAAAAGTATTTATGCCGCAGCACGCTGGAGCTTTTGCTGAATCTGTTTATCCTACCAAGCACAAAGTAACTTCAATTAGCCCGCTGAATAGAGGGGTAAGTCAATGCCAAAAAACAATTGGAGCATGACTCATGAAATTACAATTCTGGGGTCTGCCATAATCATATTTTGGTCTAAGTTGATACCTTTTATTTGGCCAATAGAGAAAAATAAGTCACGTGAGCTTTCAGTGCCTCAGTTCTATTCAGTTGGAATGAAAAGGGTTCCCAACTGAAGAAGAGACTTCAGAGGTGCTGAAATTTTACAATTTCCCTTCCCTCTGCTTCAATTAAAGGTGGTAACTCTTGGAGTTAATAACGGCTGTGTATTTTTTGTGTTCTGCCTCTGATATGCGTGATAGCCATCAGAGGACAAGTTCAATGGAAATAATTTGTTCTGCCGTTACATATTTTCTTTTAAGAAATAAAGGCTGGTTTCCCAGATTCTGGCCTCTTTAGGCAGCTGCTTCTCACCCACCATGGGGCGATCTACTTGTTATAGTATTTAAGACTGGAATGTTAAGAGTGAAATGGGGTCTATTCACTAAAGAGAAGTGTGCGTGTGTATATATTTATACTATCTCTTTACTGTTCATTATTAAGGGCCAACCCTGGTAGGTTTCTCCAGCAAGAATGGCCCATCTGGCCCTATAAAATGCATAATTAAATAGGTGATCACTGATTTCCACACGGCCAGCCAAACTCAAGACCCCAGCGTAAGTGAGACTGGGTCTAGGTGGCCCTGATCCTGTCTGTTGTACTGGTTAAAATGTGTACTAGAGTTCATGTCCTGATGCGCCTTAGCCAGGCAAGCGCTATACATTATAACCAAAGACCAGAAAACACCACCATGCGTGGGGCCTCCTGCACAGGCCATAATCAATGCGTTGCTCCTATGGCGCATTAATATTGAAAGAGTGTTAAAAAAAAAACACACCACTGATCTGGAAGTCAAAGGTTCTTCTAGGTAAGTTATTGTCTGCAGCAGATTACTACTCCCATCAGTAAGAGTCAACAGAGAGGGGTCTTAATGCGAACTGTGATTAATGTCAGTGCCCTAAACTTGTCACAAGTGATCTGTTTTTTTATTTTCCAAAATATAATTTTTAATGGCTCCCAACCTAATTATCTTATTACAGATTAGTTAAGGAACTGGCCATTGATCAATCTTGGCGATCATCAGCCAGTGGCCTAATCTGTTGAGTGTGAATTATACGCATGTACTTAGTTTTTTTTTCCCTACAGAATGGAGTGTAAAGTTACTCCTGCATGTTATAGCCAAGACTTTATGGCAAATGTTGGGGAATGAGGGATGTGTTAAGAGGAAATCAAACAGTTGCTTGTATGGAAAATTATGCTTGAAAAACTAAGACTCAAGTTCATTCAAGTCTGCTGTAGGGATGTCCAGCTGTATATTCTGGGCATTATGACTGTTCTCCATACTGCTTTGATCTTGCACCATGGTTGGCAAACTATCCCCAGAGCCAACCACATACAAGATATTGTATATTTCCATAATCAGCTTGGAAATAATGTTTCTTTAGTAAAAGAGGGAAGCTCCTTGTTTTTTGTCAACCATAAGGCTTTCTCAGAGAGACGAGAAGTCTCAAAGTATGTAAAAAGGTCAAAACACATCGCTGTCTTTTGGCAATGATTGGTGCATGGAGCAGGTATGCCAGTATGGCTGCTTGCTAGCATGGCAGCAAAAGCTTGGGTGGATTAAAGTACCGATATGCTATGAGCTGATCTCTTTTGACGTTACAATACCATAATCAGAGGTGTTCCTCTCACATTAGGTTTTATTAGACCAAATGCCTGTGGATCATTATGCATATTGGATTTAGATTTGTATGTTCTGGATTTCCATGACTTTCACAAAGCTGCTTGTTAATTTGATTATAATATTTCTGTGCATTAATCCTTTATCTCTGGCAGTAACTGTGCAGACTTTTTTTATACCGTTTGCTGTAATGGTGATAACAGGATACGCTGAATGTCAGAAGCAGCGGCCAGTACAGACCCAGCAGAATGAAAAGCATCTCCGTAGCATGTTAACAACTCGCGAACAGCTGCCTCCTCTCTGCGCCAGGTCCTGTTGTGCTTGTTGCCATGATATTGGCAGGAGGAGTGTTTGCTACAGTTGTTTCTATGTTTTGGAAACTGCATTTTCTGTGATGTAGAGCAGACGCGTGGGAAATCAACTTCCCATAAGCTGGGTATTTTTAGGCACTATTCCTTTTCAACTATCATAATAGAGCCACAAGTTATTCTGCAGATAGAGCTGGAAGTCATTTGTAATGTCATGTTTGAAAGGAAGGCAGATAATATGAATATGAAATAGAAACATATCCAAAACAAGATCTTCCCAGTAATTTAAAGGGGATCTGCCACCGCCCCCCCCCTTGGTGGTAAAGTTATGTAGTATTAGGGTACCTAGTGTTGTGTGCTTAGTATGTAGGTGGAGCAGAGTGCCTGGATGAGTGTCCTTAACTCCTGCCCCCCCATGTGCACAGCCTACAGTAACTTTTCTTCACCCTCCAGCGTCCCGTCTCCCAAGCGCTCTTCCTGCTGGATGGTACTTTCCTGACATCTGATTCCCCATACGTGAAGCCATATATTGCTGTAAATAAGACTGCATTTTGCTGCCCTTTTAGAAATAAAATCTGTGGCATCGGTACGTATATGTGAGAACGATTCATGCTGTTTCTGTCTTCCAGGTCATGAAGGCAGAGGCTGGAGAGTGCTGGAGGAGCATGGCAGGTGAGTATTGGCCAAAGCACATGAGTGTCAAGCTGATGTCACCCATGTAGTATTGGCTGTACTCGCCAACCCATGATACTCTGGCACTCTCCAGCCTCTCTCTATGCAGGGCTTGACACAGGCTGCTATATGAGCAAGGGCCGGACTGAGGATGATTAGCGTGACCTGGCACCGGGGGTGACTGGTGGTCCAAATGGATACTCAACGGTTTTTTACCTCTTATACTCACGCACCTGTGGCTGCACTTATCTAGAGAGCAGTCTAACCTGTATCTGTATCGGTAAGTTTCTGGCCCTTCAGGCCACCTGGCAATTACGGGGCCCAATTTCAGCTGAGTGGCTACTAAATCACGCATGCAGATACTTTCTGGCTATATGGCGCAACGTTTCTGCAGCAAGTGGGCCTCGGACTAATTAATTGCAACAACCACCACCCAGCATTTGCCCAGTGGCCTGTCAGTGAGTGTGGGCCTGCTCCAAATAATTACAGAAGGTATGGTTAAAGACATTTCAAGACATATATGGATATATTATATCGCCCATGGCATTGTCCCCATAAAGTTTGTATCGGTCATAATTTATTTTTTTCACTGGTCTGTATACTTTAGCCTGCGGAGGCTATGTATTTCTATTATATTATACATTTTCACCAGGTGACACATTTCATTATTAGTTGTGTTATATAAGAAATGTATGCATTTGTTCACTACAGACTGCAGGGTTCGCTCTGCGCCTATAGAGCGCTTGCCTGCCCATCACACCCAACGCAGCCTGGCCCCGCCACTGCATCTTTGTCTCAGGCCACGCCTCGATCCGCTGACAGTCAGCTGGCAGGCTCGTACGTCACGGGGCAGGCGTGAGCACCGCCCAGGTTGCTCTCGCGAGAGCGTAGGCTCGGGGCGCTCGTGCGCTGCTCACGGTAGCTGGCTGAGGCGAACGGCACGGGACAGAGGCGCCGGACCGTCAAAAGCGGTGAGAAACGCGGGGGGCGGAGGACACTTTATCCGCGGCGTACATACACACCGACTTCCACCCCTACTGTCTCTGCACTACCACGCCCTTAATACCCAAGAGTGTAAGAGAGGGCCCAAGTTGGGGAGCCGCCCCCTTCTAGGCAAAGGGCAGAGTTAGGACTATTTAAACCAATGGTTAAGGTACCTGTCATAGAGTGACAGGCATAAGAGCCAATGGCAGAGTGGGAGAGTGAGACATGGCCTGGGACAGACTGTACCCACCCGACTTACATAGCTTTAGTGTTTCCAGCTAGTCAAAGTGCATCCCTGTGTGACCCGTGCCAGCCCGTCTAATAGCCTTTCGGTCAGGCTGTAACCCCCAACTCGACTGCCTCTTTAACCCCTAACAAAGTTCTCATTGCTGCTTGTCTGCTCCCACCCTCTCCTCCTGGACGGAAAAGCTCCATTCTAATCAGTTGTGCCAAGTTATTCTTCCTTGCCGAGATTGCTATTGTGCGTTCTGTGTTCTGATTGCCTTCTGGCCACTGTGCTGTTCCCTCTCTCAGCCCAGACTGCCTGTTGATCGCCTGCTGTATCACCCCATTGTGTGAGGATGCCTGCCATCACTAAGCTAGAATCCCCTTCACAGACTACCTGCTTTCACAGCCCCCTTCTGTCTCACCCAGACCACCATACCCAGACCACCTGTGTCTACTTGTTTGCCACCATGCTGCCATCCCACCCACGGCTCACACAGAGCTGCTGCCCCGCTCACTGGGGACTGCTAGCCGCTGACCACTTACTCACATGTAATGAAGTCTTACTTTACTGAGATGGGTAGTAGATAAGTGGAACAGTTGGAAGTGGAGAGGTTAATACAGTGAGGGAATTTAAACATGCAGGAGAAAGGCATAAAGCCCCCAATTGAGTCTTTACTCGATTCGGGTAAAGGGGTAATGCCTGCCTGAGCCCTCTCGCCCGTCCTAGGGTGTGCCTTCCTAAGCCAATTTCCACCTGCCCGTTAAGTGATGTTCTGCCTGTTTGCACAGGTCTCCCCCATCCAGGTTTGTGCCTGTCTCCCTGCCCCTCGCTGTGAAGGTTGCGCTTGTGTCTGCTTCTTCTTCGTCTGGCTCCGGCTGTAGGCTTTACCCAGGCTTTGTGCTTTGTCATCCCCTGTTACACGAAGACTGTTACAACTCGAGTATCTCTCTGTATTAAAAGCCGTCGCAATGAAATCGTATTGAGAGTTTGGGCACTACGATTATGGACTTATTCTAAAATGTGACTGTTTTGTGTAAATCTGTTTATTACGGTTTTTAGGTTCTGTGCGCGAAGCTTTTACGTGAATGCTGATGATGATTAATGCATTACTTATAGCTTGAGGCCAAGATCTGGTTGTTGAGCATTTACGTGTCTCCCCGAATCTAGTATTAACTGTCCAAACTTTTGCACCCCCCTCATGTATATGCATGCTGCAAGCGGGAGATGCATTCAGCCAAACCCATCTCCTGCAAGCCAAGGATCTGGGAAAATCACCAACGGTATAGAGATCTAGATCCCGCTATGCATTTACAGGGAAAACCAAGTGTATACGGTGACAGTTGGCTATCATGTGTATCAAAGGTGATGGTAGGCGGCTCCTTTCCTGTATCTTTGTCTGTGACATAAGTATGCGATCCGTGTGTATTTAAAGGGACACATGTGAGTGTGAATTGTTTGCCCACTGGGATGCTGTTGTAGAAGGTTACCTTTTGGTGCTCTTGGTTATGTTATTCTGTTCTCACACTGTTCTTGTTACTTGTATCAACTTCCTAAAACAGCTAAATCTGCTTTTCTTTACTTTTTTTTCTTATGTGGTCCATGAGTATTTGGGACCCATAGACCACAATGCCTCTGTACAGACACATTTTGAATTAAGGGAGGAATAACAATCCCTATGTGAAAGTAATGTAGGATGTAACAAAACATGATTCAAGTGCTGCTGTTTAAGATCAATCACTGTAAGGATTCTTCTTTGTAAATATACTTTATACGTACGTATTCTTTGTTTCATTGAGGTCTTACGTGTAACAGTAGGTGGCATACGGAGTAATGTTGGTCGCAGCCTCCTCATTTGTAAATCTTTAGTGATGTACACAAGGTCTAGTCGTAGACCAAAGCATTGTTTGGAACACCTCGCCTCCCGGCTCGTATGAAATAAGAACTAACATGTTTTCTCTGCAGATCTCACAGGTGGGAGCGCTTATTTGTAACAACCACTTTCCGCAGCATGACCGTGGAACATATGCAGTATGAAACACATTTTCCTGTAAAAGCAAGCAGTGCGCATATATCAGAAGAAGTCTCTGAATTCTTTATACGGCTGGGAATCCTCTCTTTCCCTTGTGCCGAGTTCATCTGCGAGGAATCTTCATTAACTTGCCTCCGAGGAAGCCTCTGTGTGTGCGAAACGCGTCAGCTTTGAAATATTCTACCCTAATCGTAAGAAAGAGGAACACAAACACATGGAACACATTTAGAGACTTTTTGATGTGTACTGCTTGCTTTTATCTGCAAATCTGTTAAATATATATATATATGTTTGTTCCATTTGTTCCACGTCCATGCTGTGGAAAGTGGTCGTTACAGGTAAGTGATCCCACCGGTGAGACGCTGAATCCTTGGGTTGCATTTGAGAAACCATGGATGTTTTTTGGAAGCTGCCTTTATATTTTATTCTTTTCTCTTCTCCACTGGCAGGTGTGGGAAGCGTTGATTTCTGGTATGTTTTCTTGTGATTTTGGCGTAGAAGTGGGTGTCGTGATGGTCGTTAGTTCGCTGTACGTTTGCTGATGTTGAAAGGGAGTTTGTTGCGGAGCTTTGCCTTTGAATGAATTGGGTGCTATTTATTGAACTCTTGAAAAGTGGTCTTATCACCATAGCCAGGGGTCTTGCTGCTTCAACCATTCTGTCGATTGCTATGGAAATAAGGCTGCCTTTCATACTTCGCACCAGAATAGTTTTTTTTGTCTGTATCGAAGCTTGTGCCAGTGGCATCTATATTGTAGTAGAAACAGAAATGCAGATATACTTCCTTAAAGTGCCCCTTCATGACCAAGGAATAGTTTCTTTCTATCTATTTGTTAAACTTTGATTCCCCTTCTCCATGTTTGGTGTACGGACACAATATACACTTTGTCTCCACGATAAGTAGTCTTTTAAACACTATTAATATATGTAGGACACTGTTAGTGTTAATATGTTGTAAAATCTTTTTGAATTTCTGTTTTTTATAATTTCGCTTATGATTTTTTTTTTTGCAAAATAGAGGCCGCTGCTGGAAAAATAACACAATTTATATTCAGCAACATTCCCCAAAAATATACAACATATATAATGTATGTATATGTGTGTGTTTGTATACACACACAGTCTGTTTCTGGGTAAAGCAATCTGGGCTCAGTACTCCCGGCTCTTCAACATCAGTTTCGTGTAAAATATGTTTCATATAAATGAAATGCATAGAAAAAAAAGTATGTGATGCTTACTATATAAACCACTGAGAAACCTGATAAAGGCAGATATGTTCTGAGTGTGAGGGATGGAGAAGACGTGTTCCACTAATAGGAAAAAGACGTGAAGCATGGTGGCCTGTGATGGACAATAACACCTAAAAGTCCTTTTCACTTTCAGAAGCTCATCCCTAAAAATCTTGTGCCGTGATATCTGCAAACCTCTCCGTATGCTCCGTATATACCGTAAAACCACCGGGAAGAGACAGTGTTGTGTCATTTCTGCCTATAATAGAGGCATCTGGGCAGAAGCGTTACTTTGTTCCTCAGCAGAGCTTTATTTAGTTTTATTGTATATTTTTCTTGGGGTTGTGTTGACCGTGTGCACGATTGGTACCCTGTCTTAAGAAGTAACTTCTCATGAAGGTTCACGGCAATAAACGACACTGATTTTTCTATGCAATGTGTATATGGGCCTGTTTTTATTGTGCTACGTACTCTGTGTAATCGTATTGCACAAAGTAAGCCAATACATCACTGTTGTGGGGGGGGGGTTGTATTTTTGTACCATGATATGACGCTCCTCTTTTTATAACCTGAAAAACAATAAAAATTGTTGAAAGATCAATTAAGGATGGGCTTTATGCTGAGACTTTGCATGATTGGCTTTTAATTGGTCTAATTTGTTTAGTGATTCTTAAGGCTTATTGGGCTAAAACCTTTGCTGACGTATTCTGCATCGTGAAAACCAAATGTCCGAGCAGGGTGATAGACATTATTTCCTTGTGATTAATTCATTTGAGAATATTTTGTTTTGTGTCAGCGTTGGACGATGCTATTTAGGTGTAACAAACATACAGCAACCTAAAGAACCCACTCGTTATGCTGGCCTTGCTTGTCCACTTATTCCCCTATCCACAAATGCATTTGGGTTTAAAAGTTCTGGTATTTCCTCAGTTTTATCATCCCATAAAAAAAGGGAGTCTAGACAATGTTCAAGCTACTGAAGAACCTTCTTTAACATCTTGTGTCACAAAATGACGCTTTGTCTGTGGGAAGCTGTAGAAACGTGTGATTATTATTATTTTTCCAGGCCAACATAAATTTCCTGATGTTTGATAAACCTTTTTGGACAATAGGAATATATTCCATGGAATAAGGTGTAAAGGACTATTTGACTGGGAGAGCTGGAGCAGGGCATGTAGCAGAAAGGAGCAATTGCCCTCCAGCCAGGGCCTTTCATGGTCTTCTCCTTGTCCTACACGGGGACCTCTGCTTATCATCAGGGCTTACAGTACAATGAAATTTGCCAAATGTTAATGAATCCGTGTAATGACAACCTGACCAAAATAAAAAACGATATTAAAGAAACATAGAATTTGACGGCAGATAAGAACTTTTCGGTCCACCTGGCCAGCCCGTTGTCTTCCTCATTAGATCCCCCATGACATTCGCCAAACCAGCATTGGTCATATGGCGCCATGTTAGTGTATGGGGACAGACAAAGGGGAGGCTATTTTCATTTAAAGCGACCTGTCAGTTATATGGATTAAAGTTCCTATGATGGCTAAAGTGCCCTTTAAGTGCCAACGCGTTTTGTTTTTGTTTTCGTAACCATTTCATCTGAGCGATGACCAGAAGGATATACTAAAGAACGCTTCGAGAAGAAAAAAAAGCTCAATGCTGGCAGCAACACAACAGGTCTTACTGAGAAAAAGAGCGGTTTTCCTCAGGATGTGTTTAATGCCGGCAGAAAAATAGCTGAGCTGTAAGGAACAGTTGTGGGAATTCTATTTTGAGCGCCCCGGCCTGGATAGAAGAGTGTGGGGGGGTTAAAGCTGATGGGATTTAGCATGTGCCCCGAGCCGTCATCGGCCGCTTTGCAAATTTATATTTTGTTTTTTAGAGCTGAGAATACAGAATTTCAGCGATGGCGCTCGGGCACGGATCTCACCGCGCCGGCCTGCAAAACCTTCATAGATGAACAGCAAAAGCTGGGCGGATGAGGTTTAGTTGTGCTTCCCAGGTGTGTTTGTTGTTTCTTGATCATATCTATAGATACAATTAAGAAGCCAGGTGGCAAGAACATTATTTTATGCAAAAGCTGCCGCGATCCTACGTTATGTGCTGTCCTGGCTCATCATACTCTCTCCTGGTCTTCGGTTCTTTAACAAAAATCTCTTAGGCTTCCCTGATCAAGAGGGTCTTATCCGCTCACAAGTGATTCCCCTCCTCCCGCATTTCTTATCCTCACTCCTACTGTCTGGAGTCTCCCGCTTTACCCACTTATTCAGTCTGTTCGTATGTACATCTAGTAATATCATTTATTTAAAAAATGTTTGGTCCGCCTAAGACTTTTACACTTTTACCTCCACCTAGATTGCAAGCTCATTTGATCACCTTTTGTTTCTGTCCAGAATGCCGCTGCTTGTTATCTCCTGTGCAGCGCTATGGAGTATGGTGGAGCTATATAAGTCCATTGAAATAATGATAATGAAATGGTTATTTGGTGTGGAATAACGCTGCGTTGGGGTTTAGCGGCTGTACTCTTTTGCTACAGGTTTGATTTAATGAGACTGGCTGTGGGATGCCAGGTTTGCATGCAGCGGGATCTGAGCCCCGTGTAGCAGCGAGTTCCCCTCCCACACTCCGTCTAGACTGTAGCCAAAGCAGCATAACTGAGTGGGCAGCGGCGGTGCGGAGCTCTCCTACACAGACGTGGGGGGAACAGCGAGACTAGTGGGAGAGAGTATGAGCTTTACAATCCCAGCTATTGACTGCAGGTAAGAACTCTTCTCAAAGCCTCGTGTGCTCTTAACACCTATTAAGTGTGTTGGTCAGATACATGTCAGCTGTGCTTCGCAGCCCACGTCTGTTTTTAGTGTGTGTGTTTAGTGTGTGCGTGTGCGCAGTTCTGTGTGTACATACAAAAAATCAGTACATAATGTGAAGCTTTAAGTATTTCTTTATCAGATAATTCACATGAAATTGAGCTTTCAAATAACAGTGCTGTTTTTGTTTTTAAAGGATTATATATATATATATATATATATATATATATATATATATGTGTGTGTGTATATATGTATGTATGTATGTATTATATATGTGTGTGTATTGTATTACACACACACACTTATATAATGTGTGTGTGTATTATATATATGTGTGTGTGTGTATTATATATAGCTAGAAATGCCCTAAGTTTGGGTGTAAAATGCAACACAAAGTAAGAGAGAAGGGGCCTTATGCCGTATTAATGAATGACGGTAATACTTTAGCAGATGTACCATTCGGTTGAGTCCTGAGCAGTCTTCAGGCGATGTACAGGAAGGGCTACGTGGCTGTGAGTCATGGGAGCTGAGGAATGTTCCCAGATCCGTGGCGCTGAATTTGAAAAGCACATTTGTGTTGCATTTGTTTTGGGTTTTGTTGCATTGTACAGACATACCCCGCTTTAAGGACATAGTCGCGGCACATCCAATCCCCTGTTTACATACTCGCTTCCCGAGAACAGACGCAGAATATCCAGTATGTCCCTTCGTCTTGCCAACGGCTTTTGGGCATTTTGTGGGGAAATGACCTGACGGCTGCCGTGCAGCGCATGCATTGATAAACGAAGAAAAGGCAGTGCTTCACGTTACGGACATTTTTGTTACGTACGTACTCTGGCCACCGTTGTGTGTGTTAATGTGGGGTATGCCTGTAAATCACCCTCAATAGACAATAAACATTAAAGTACGTTGCAAGAACCAGTGCTGGAGCTGACCGGTGATAAGTGTACCGCGTGGGGACGGGCAGTAGGGGGTAGTTCTTTTCAAGCTGGGGCTCGGGGAGAGGAGGAAATGGATATAGGGGATTCTACAGAACCCCTCAAGACCACCCCAAAATCAAAGAGCATATAATGGCTTGAGTGTCTCAACCAACAATAAAAAGTTTCACTGTAGTATTAAATATTATATTATCTGTTTTATTTTGTTCAGTTTATTAAAAAAAAATAAAACCGTATCCCTTCCTTTTCCTTCTCCCTGTCTGATCTGGGAGGCTTCTGGTTTTTCCAATGAAAGAGTTAATGAGGGTTTCATACATATTTGTGTGAAACTTTTTTTTTTTTCTTCTCCGTGGTGGACTTGCTATAGTAACTTTATACCTTGTTTCAATTTTTTTAAATACATTGACTGTAGTTTTCATCCATGGAAATAGGAGAAGTGTATATAATAACTGACATTTTCTCTTCATTCTTTGATTACCCCGTTTCATCTGCACAGAATTCTAGCAGTTCCTAGGAACCTAAAAAAAGAAAATTCAGAAAGCCCGTCTGTGTGTTTTCTCTCTCTTTTTTCTCCCCCTTGCATTCCACAGTTGACTTTGCCTCTCCCAGGCCGGCCCGGTGCCAAGCCGGTGGGACTCTGTTGTTTTAACAGCAGCCTCGGAATAGGAAACGTGAAAAAGTCCAAGCTTTTCGTGCTAACACTCCAGCTTTGTGTGGCTCTGCAGCCATCACCTTTTGTGTCTTTCTGGGGTGGAATCCTGGCTGCCGAACAAGATGGAACAGGTTTTAATGTGTTTATTTTATAGAACGCTGCCGAGCGGACCTAGTCCCATTTCAGGAAGGAGGGTAGGTCTCCGCTTCGGCGATACAGCGCCGCGTTTCTTTCGTTTGTTTAGTTTGCACAGCAAAGGGCTACATCCGCTGTGCGCGACATAAGAAAACACACCGCGCAAGAGAGCTCCCGGCACGTTACCCTTTCACGCGCGCCGCTTACAAATACCAGCGGCTCCTACTTATTCCCACCGCTTTAACTTCTGTGTCCACTCTGGCTTTTCTGCGTTTCTTTGGGATTTGTTTATTTTCGCATTTCGGTAGCGCCGATCCCAAACCTGTGCTGAATTGGGATATTATAACTGCCGGGATTTATTAGCTGCTTTGTTTAATGGTGTAATAAAAGAAGCCATTAAAAAATATACCACACAGTGTGCAATAACCACCACAGACTACCTTTTTCACTCATGCATAACACATGGGCTGCTGTTCTTGGAGGGGTGTAAATAATAATTACACATATATATATATATATATATATATATATATATATATATATATATATATATATATATATATATATATATATATATACACACCGTATTGGCTCGGATATAGGCCGCCCCCGTATATAGGCCGCACCCTAAAAGTTTGGTGTTTTTTTTTCTAAACCCCCCCCCCCCGAGATACGCTGCCACTCTGTCCCCCCCCCGACTTACCAGAGCAGACTCCCGGGGGACATCTATGCAAATCGCGTATACAACCGGCATCGGAAGTTGTATACGCGTATTACGTAGATGTCTTCCGCCAGCTCCGCAAGACACCCGGAGTCTTCTCTGGCAAGTCGGGGGGGGGGGTGTAAACTGTATCGTGCGGACGCTTAGACAACCTCCCGTGCCGGCACCCCCCCCCCCCCCGTGAGAAGTGCTGGCAGGGTAGGCTGTCTGAGCGTATCAGACAGTAGGATACAGGTCCCCTGCTCCGCTGCGGGGGATCTGTATCCTAACCCCGCTGCCTGCCCGGCGCCCGGGACGGGTGTTGGGCGCTAGACCCCGAATATAGGCCGCACCCCCACTTTAAAGACTTAAAGACTCCGGCCACCGAGTGTCTGGCTGGGTGACTGGGAATGAAACGCCGTATTGTTTATCGCAGACAGTAAGATAAGGAGTCCGAGGATCTGTTTAGGAGATTGGGCTGAGATAAAGATGCTATAGATTGCATACAAATGGCGAATATGTAGCTGTCCGAAAACAGATTATGCAAAAAAACTAGAAATTTGTTAAAAAGGAAAACAGCGCTTTATTATTGGAACGCTTTATAAATATGTTACCAGTGTATATAAAAAAGAATCCACTGTGATGGGACCAGTTATCCCCAGGAGATGCTTTCTGATCTCCGTCGTAACATAAAGAATGCGTGTAGTAGAACCAGTTTGATTACGTTGACGGGGAATAGTAAATGGCCGACACGTTAGCGGCTCACATGGGCTGTGCAACTTTTTGTGTCGAGGTTGAATAAGCCGCCTCTCACAGGCTTTGCTACTGAAGCATTTCCGGGGAAAGGGTTTGAGACAGTGAATGTATTTAAAAATTGTAAGCCTTCCATGTGTATCTTTTTATTATTATTATTTGTAAATGAAGCGTGACGGGAAAAATACATTCCTCCCGCTAGCGGCTCGGTTCATCGGCCATTTTCCAAGTCAGAGCGACTTGGTCTGGAGGATCCGTTAGAGCTGCGATAGTCAGATTGTGAACACGTAATTGTTGAACGCGTTTTGGTCCAAATCTTGCAT
The DNA here is from genome assembly GCF_027358695.1 of Spea bombifrons. Classification (NCBI taxonomy): domain Eukaryota; kingdom Metazoa; phylum Chordata; class Amphibia; order Anura; family Pelobatidae; genus Spea; species Spea bombifrons. Next base: position 118,547,258 of record NC_071088.1, read on the forward strand.
ATTTCTTTTCCCCCCCATTCCTGATTCTAAACAGTTGATTACTCTTGGTATGAAAAACAAACTCGCAAATTAGAACTTTGTGAATCTGTCACCAAATAAAAACCTGGAGATACTTTGTACTTCACAGTGCAGACTCCTTTAATAATATCATCACTAATACTACAACGCAGTAACAGTCTGCAGAAGGACGTGAACTTTTATTGCTATTATTCCTGCATGCCCAAGGTGCCTAATTTGGGGGAAATGATAAGAAGTTCGGTGTGTTTCAGGGGGCCGCTCTACTGTAAATGACCTGAGACAGTCGTGACTAGGCCGGCTCTTCTTATCACGGAACTGCTCCCAGCCGGAGTCCCAAGTCCCATCGCAGCCGCACTCGACCTCTGGGAATGTGAGCGCTGATCGTATCTCCCATGTTTATTTCAGAGACGTGTCATTGCAGCTTTGCTGTTTAAGTGCAATTATACGATATTTTAAATTGGTAATTATGGAACATTCTGGTGTTTGTATTGAAGTGTGCTAATATTACACTGGCTACATTAAGAGTAATAAGTCCGTGGCTGCTCCCTTTGCTATTAGTAAGAATAAGCATCTGTGCGCCGTGATCCTGCTGTGGATCGGGGTACCTCTCCTTGTGAAAGGAGACGCGCCATGTATGATCCCACACATGCGCCTTTCTATACAGATCATGAAGTTTGCTGCGTGATGTATGGACTTGGCATGCAAGAAGGGCCAGGTTGGCGTTGCATAGGATTTGACCGCAGGTAGGGGCCGTTTGTCCCACCGGATCTGCTCATTTGTCCTGATGTAAGACTCTTGTCTTAATCAGTCCTTGATCTTCTGTTAGATTCAGGATAGCTTTGTGTCTGTCCATTCATGTTATGTAGTTTTATGGAGACCTCCGGAAAGTCCTCTCATCAACTCAACTTCGCATCATGTAGGGCTGGCCTGGTCGTTCACGCTGGAGAATCTCACTTGGGTTAGCCCTTTATAATGCATTGAAATATCACCTGCAATGGCCGGTTAGTGAATATACATGCATCTAAATCAAAATAAAAGTAAACAAAAGTCAGTGCATTGTATTGACCATTTGCATTGTGTGTTTTTCTCCCCCTATCTTCTTGCCTTTTCATACTGATCTATTGTTTTGAGGAATGGTTATTAAAACGTAAAGCAAGATTACAATGAAAAGTGTCTAAAGGTCCACGTTCAGATTGAAATGTTATTTTTAATTTTGCAGGAAGAGTAATGGGAGACGATCGCCCTTTTGTGTGCAGCGCCCCTGGCTGTGGGCAGGTAAGGCCAATTTTGTTAAATTTCTGGGACGGGTTATATTGAAACAGACTGTGTTGGCCAAATAGCCAACAAAGCAAATGGGTTCTCACACGAGCGTACGGCAAAGCGGTATGAATCTTCAGTAAGTTTAGGAAGAAAAAAAAAGTACCATAAGTGTGATCTTTAAAATGGAAAGTGCGTTATTTGGTAGTGGCTCATATAAATGTATGTATTGTGATGGGATTTGGAGAATCTGGTGTTTGATTAGGAGTATGAAATGTCTGAATAGACAGGTGAAAATGTATTATTATTGAAATAATAAAGTGTAAGTATATCCGCATGACTGTAAATACATTCTGAACATACGCTGTGAGTTGCAATGAGTTGAAATACTTCAACTTTGATATTTGTGTGTTGATGAAAGACCAACCATTGTGAGCGCACCTTGCAGAAAGAAGTCCACGCGTCTTCTGTTATTGTACGTAAATCACCTCTCGCCCTGCTTATTGTTGTGTAGGGCCAGCGGTGCCCTCACCCCAAAATGTAAAGAGGAGTCGGTGAGGGGAAGTGTTTCAGGTGGCCTAAATATTCCGTTCATTGAATAAATTCCAGTGTGATTACCGATCATGGACGATTTCACTGCTTGCCATGGAATACAAGCATTTGATTATAGGCAGGCCTGATAGTATATTCATTACACGTAAACAATATGAAGTTTAATCCTTGGAAGAAGACGTTACATATCGTTTGTATACAGTTGTAATAACACAAAAGGAGTTCCCCAACCATGCTGTGTAATATGGGTCTTAACCTGGAAAGCAATATATTGCATTGATGTGAAATGTTAAGTACCTCTGGAGAAAAGATACATTTTGAATGTTCCCTTGGTAAAGGTGTGTGCGACGGACATGCCGACCAGGACTTCTGCCAGGGTCTTTCTCCGCTACGTTTTTAATGTACTGTGTGTAATCTGTTTTGGTTTAAACCGAATAATTGTTCTGTTGCGTCAGATCAGCTGCTGCTTTTCACTGTTGCTGATTTATGGTGTGCTGGTCCTTTGATAGAATTCACATCCGTTCCTAAGAAGCCGTCACCAAGCAGTCTGCTTCAGGAACGCATACGTTTCGGGAAGCCCCGAGAGCCGCATGGATGGTTCGTTGAGAATAAGTAGAGATTCCAATGTATAATGGAAACCTGCCTTCAAGAACTGAGATACCTGGTCTGCGTCATCCACGAGAGCGCTTTATGGTTTAGTGACGCACGTTGCTGGCGAAACCTTCTGTGCTTGTTTTGAAGCTGAAGCATCTGGACGTGTCAGGAAGCTGCCCGCCAAATGTTCTGGAGATGAAAGCCATGTCCGGAGCGGTCCTTCGTTTTTCTCATAGTTTGAATGGAAAGTACTTACAGACAGGCTGACATTATAGTAACATATATCAGTCGACAGGCGGGGAAGAAAAAGCTGATAAACCCTATTGTTAAAGACTTGTTAAGAGAAATATACCTGATATCACCACATAGAAGCTCATCTTACAACGGGATGCTTTACTACGTGAGACGAGCAAGGGGGATATTTTCTTCTATTCAGGTGTATATATCTCTGATTTTGCTGCCGAATGCACTGCCCCGTACACTGTATATGATCTCATGTTTAATTTGTGATTAGAAGCTCTACAGAGTCTCATTTCTTCATATTGCATCAGTAGTTCTCGCGTAAAACGTCCCAGAGGGTTAATGGGAAGATTTTCCTTTTGTTTGAAAAACTAAAGCCATTATAATTTGAATGTATTGTGACCCCATGTCATTTGGGGTTTTGTTTATCTATATGGGCGCATATGATCTTAGTGTGTATGCACTCCTTTTGCTAATGAGAGCACATACACCTTTTGTAAGAGTGCGTGGTATGCCTTTTATTTGGTATTTAAAGTTCATAATCTCAGGTTCAGCCATGCAAAAAATAAGTGTGAGTGTAAGACATGTCATTGGATTTAAGACTCGATGGTTGTGTTCAAGAAGCCTGGGCCATAGGCATTTGAAAGTGTCGATAGCCTGGAACATCACGATCACTTGTCCCTGGAGGAGGCTAGTGTTGAATGGTGATATAAACATCTTATGGTTGCTATGTCTCCTCTTGCTGTTATTTTTGGATCTGGCACTCCGATCACTAGCTAGCTCTAGCTCGGATCTTAAAAGCAATCTGTACCTCAATTAACCCCTTTGGCAAAGCGACAGTGAATTCATGAGAGCAAATAATCCCGCAAGATTTCCAGTAGTCGTTCATTTCAAGAACATCCTGGATTGTTCTCTCATCGAGATACGGTCCGTGGCTGGTATATAGCCTCGTATACTCTGTGTGCATTCATTGTCGCTTCCTATCTTGTTACTTGGCTCTTTCTCTTAATAAGAAGCGAGCCGTCATGCTGCTTTTTTCTAACTACTCTGTATTAACCCTGTTTGCTTTGACAAAGGCGTTTCCAGACTAATTTGTTACGAACCTTGAGGGAATAAAATCCAACACGGGAAGAAGTAAGACGGAACGATGTTCATTCAGTATAAGTTATGTGCTCAGCAAACATCGCCTACCCAGCCTCAACTCATTAAGAAGTTACCTTGAGGAAACGCAATCATTTTGACTCCATAACATTCGGAGGCACATAAATACTCCCTTCAGCAAACGCGTTTAAAAAGACAGCTGAAGGTTTTGCTTCCAAGCAATTATATCGCGCTGTAAAACCTTCCGATTTTCCTGCTTCTCTCTACCCTGGGAACATCCCCAAGGCGAGACCTTGTCCCGATCCCGCTCGTCCCGGCAGAAACTAATCTCTGAAATATAATTGACCCGGGGAAACAATAAGTCTTAGCATTCTTGCGGTCTTTGGGTTTGAAAACGTTCCTTCTGATATGTAGGACTTTCTAGTAATGGAAGTGTAATTGGCCGAGAGGGCATTGAGAGCGAGTGAACACTGATACAGATTTACTGGTTGTGTTGTGAAACATGTCCTAGTCCCTTCTATATAAGCAGCATGATTCATGCACTTGTGTTGTTTGTTCTTGGTAATATCATCGGTGTTCTAGTGGCTTTTCACACGCTGTTTTTCCAAAGTGTTATTGCTTCCCACTGAAACTGTAACTTTCACGTTCAGACATTTTGCAGAAATTATTTTTGCTTCTGTAATGTGGTGAATCCATGTAAAGTATAGGTGACAAAGAAGCTTATTTACAAAACTATCAAATATTTTAATCTGATACTTACAAAACTTTTTAGTGAGTTCTCCTTTAAGAATTATATATATATATATATATATATATAGTATATATTATATATTGCAAAGTGTTAGTGTTTTGTATCTATGGAGGAAATTCTGTTCAACGGAATTAGTGTATTTTTAGCCAATGCCAACTGTATGGGTCTCTGCTAAGTACGTCAATGGCTTGTGAAACTGATATGTTTATAATGGAGGCATACCGTAAAATGAATTTATTTTCATTTTTGGGTTTAGCGACCTGAGTGGCTTCTCGTGAGCCTCTGTAGCATTATCGTACATTGTTGTACAGCTGTCACGCTAACGACCACTAGCAAGCGGCTGACGATTGCTCCAAATTTGCCACTTTACCTAATAACTGATCTGTGTAGCTATATATGGTTCAACATTTTGTCTGTTCTCCGATAATTAATGTTTCTCATTTACGTTGGTACCCCAAAGCAGTCAACTTATTCAGGCCAGTGATATGTCTTTAGTCTGTAAGGGACCAGGAGCAGAGACGAATGCTAACACAAAAAAAGCAAATAGTGAAAATATAATAAAGGCTTAATACACTTTTTTTAAATTACGTTAATGTTAATCACAGCCTGTATTTGGCGTGTATAGTATATACTTTAGAAGGCAAACATGTTAAATTTATCTATAAAAAAATCTATAAATGAAAAGGCCAAGCTTTCCACATTGCTTGCGATTTCAAGTAAATGAGGATAAGATCATTTTCAGATGAATATAAATGTCCTATTAAAAATAAAATGAAAATTGTGCTTTTACTTCATTTCAGAAAGTGTGTTTTTACTGCAAAAGGAAACTTTCCCCAGACAGTGGAACAACCAATTCTCTGTATAACAAATATAAAAATAGCATCCTTTATTCAAGCTGCATGTTTAGGAAACTAAGTTACAAGATGCTTCCGCCTTTATGTGCTTCAGAAGAACCGTCTACTCCACAGAATTGTATTTTTAGGTTTTAATGCCGATTGGAGTGCATTTTTCATGGACTCCCAAATAATTTTGCTGCACTCGTGTGTGTGTGTATATACACACACACGCACAATATAGCTATATATTGGAGTTAGATAGTGAGACTTCTGTCTAATTTAACAACACTCAAGACTGCTTCCACTTGAACAAAGAAACGTTAGCATGTATACTTCTTACTAGACTTGTGTATTCATATTAAGGAGGACATGAAAACTAACACGGATGTTTAACGTTCTCGTTGTTCTAACCGAATAACGAATAAACACAGAGATGCACAACATGGAGAAACTGTTTTTGTCTTCGCATATACTAGGCTAGCCTATTAGTTAAGGCAAAATCCCTAAATATCTCCTAGCTAATCTCCCTGGTCCCTTCATCCAATGAAGAGGAGCTGCCTTTCGTTGGATGATGCCAGACGAGCCCCGTCAGCGACCAGTCTTTCTTACGACCTTTAAATCCTGGTGTGATCCTATGGATTCCCCTATTAACCCCTGCTATACTAAGGAAGACTGGGCTAGAAAACAGTCAGACGACCAAAAAAAAGGGATACGAAGAACATCGGGAGAACGGGCGAATATTTGTAGAATACTAAAACTCTCACTATAATCACAGGAGAAGCAACCAGTTGCACGTGTGGCAGCAAAACGTGCGGTTGGCTACTGCATGTCGTTTTTGCCTATCTATCCTGCCATTGTTCTTACTGCTGTAAAACTTTTTGGACCGTTGGCATTCATGCTTAGATGACTTTCCTTTCATTAACATCTACCACAGCTGCTGTAACCCTATTACACTTATTTACTACCATCTGAAGCGATACTTTAGTGCGTTGTATATAAATCTCTGGCCCTTTGGCTTAGATTTCATGTTATGGTGCTTTGCCTCCTCTGGAACATACTACTTCTCTCCTAGTGAAACATTTGTTTTTGCTCACAAATGATAAAGGAAAATCTTAATCTATACTTCCAGTATTCAAAAAAACAAAGCAAGAATTCAGCGCATACCCAGCGAATACTATTCAAAAAACACACCTATCTGAGGCATAAATATTAGGGATTCTTTCGAACTATATGGCAATATATCGCTTAACCGGCCTCTACATCACAGTACGACGAGTTTGACGAGTCCTATGTTGTTTTTCATGGCTATATTTCTTACCAAGGACCACACTGCATTTTAACCCAGTATTGGTTATTAAAAGTATGCAAGCATTGAAGTATTTGTATATATATGTCTGCATTTGAAAAAAGGTCTCATGAAGGTGGGTATTGGCTATAATTTTCGTATTGGTGTTGCTTTTTTTTTATTATTTATTGACCCCTATCATTCTACTTTTGGGGGGGTTTAGCTGCTGGAGCAGGGGTCTGATACACAAAGCAGCATCTCGGTTGTGTATATGTGTCTGCTTTCCGTACACAGCAGCCAGTGTTTTTTATAACATCAGCTGCTATTAGAGCTGGCAAGCCTGGTCACATCCCCGAGTCTTCCCATAAAGTCTCGCCACTCTTCCATTTCTCATTTGTGCACAAGTCACACCTCAGGTGGGGGAAACTTCTGGCAAATAGCATTGAACAGACACAGTGTGACCTTGCCGGGCATCACTATTTCAAGCTGGACAGACTCCAGAATTGGGCGCAGACACCTTCAGCCCTGCAGAACAAGCGTGTCCAGCTGTGAGGAGCTTCAAGCCTGCGCTGCTCTCATTGTCCTGTAAAGACCTCCAGTAAGATAGCAAGGGCATCGTGATCAGCTGAAGAGTAAAACACGAAACTAATTGGGGCGCGCTTTTACTGGAGTAATACTGTACAACATGGCCCAGGGCGATGTGGCCTGCCGCCCCTTCCGTGTCCTCATAGCTGAGTTCCAGGATATGCCATCAGAGGCACATGGAAGAACACGATGGTGCTGGCTTGGCAAGTCCTCAATGGTATAAAAGCGACATGTTACTGGCTATAAAAAGCCCTTGTGCTTTCTTTATTCTCTTTTGTTAATGGATAGAGAGGAGAAGATCAGGGAAAACTGCTAAAGTCAGAATAAGCTTTTTCACAAAAAAATATTATCTGGAAAAAAAACAACCAGAAAGTGCTGCTGAGAACTAAGAAAATGAGATGGTGTGATGGAAAACATGGCCTGCTGTTTTTGTTAACGTTTTGTAAAGCACCTGCTATGTCAGAATATGTGAAGATTATGCCCACAATACTTATAATAAAGTTCTGTCTTCTGTAATGTTTTTTTTTTTTTTTTTTTTTTATAATGTTTAGTTCTGCTGCTTCCTAATAACTCGTCAACACCATGTATTAAAAAAAAGTCAATTTATTTAGTACACCATTGTGGTTGTCAGAATTGATAAAAAAAAAAAAAACATTCTGATTTAGCATAGTAACTTGGATGAAAGTTTTTCATAAATAAAAATTCAATGTAGTATTTTTTATGATTAGAAAGAAAAACAGAAAAACCTCTATTGCTCCTCAATTTTTTTTCTCTCCCTCTTTCTTTACCCAAATGATAGTTTTACACATTAAAATGTTACATGCTCATTCCTATCTTAGCAGCCATTATACATGTTGTGACAAGTTACCCGGTAAGGCATGACTTCTTTATCATTCTCTATGAATTTCCATTTGATGAGAGATGTTGGCTCCGGCGTAGGACGCTAAATGCACTAAAGCAATCGGGAAAATGCTTGTGTGGCACGCAGGGAAGTATTGTACGATGAGCAGATATAAGGCAACCTCAAGCTGCGTTAAATTGTTCTTACCCGCTAGGAAAGTGTTATTCCTGCCCAGGATATTTATAGCTCTTCAAGGAGAGCCTTTTGGGTTAGGATGTAATTCGGTGTATGACCTTGAATGAATGGTAAGTGGCGTTAAAGGGACACCCCAGCCATGCTTTTTAATACAGTACATATGACAGCTGTGTGATCCCTTTACGTTTGTTTTGTGAATGCATTGTGATTGGTCAAACATACCGCCTGAGACGTTGTATTCTTACCACCTGTCGGCTCCAGCACTGGAATGTGCTCATACGCGATCAGTGCTCCCGATCATTGGACCATGGGAGATGCAGACCACCAAAAGTCATTCATTGTTTTGAGTTGTCCCCCCCCCATTTTAAAGAATACATATGAAAGATGCTGTACCACATGGGGGGGGCTCTTAAATTATCCACAGATGGAGCCATAGAACCAGCGTTAAGTGAAGGAAACAGATTTACTTCTGACAGATGTGTATTAAAACACATGCATAGCAACACACCTCATCACAAACACGTTACCGGGCTGGCACGGGGGGGGGCTTGATGTGTGCCTGTTTAAGGGCTGCCTGGCACTCTGGCGTTAGAGGTACATATTGAGTCCCTGTGTTCGAAATGCAGTAGGGAATGTATTCATTAACAGGGGTCTTTGCCAGCATTTTAATAATGATGTTTTATACAGTTATGAATAAAGCATCGTGATGGCATGGAATGTCCTGAGGAAAGCTCCCACACGCACCTCTACCTGTGTTTTTTCAGTTCTGCAACCGCCATTCATGATCCCCTACATCGGGGTCAAGCAGGACTTCCATTATGAATGGAGTAAAATGAACAAATTAAAAATAATTAAAAGGAAAAAATTCACAGGAACTGCTATTAACCAATGCCAGAAGTCTTGCACTTCCTCTATCAATGTGATGCTCCGTTCACGTAAAGAGTGACCGATCGGGAGCCTCAAAAGTTTGATAACTAAAAAAGAAAAAAAGCCCCTTAAGTTAAAGGTTAAATAAAAGTGCCAATAAATTAAAAAAGAAATAACCTAGTGATATGCCCTGGGTTGTGTTCTTTCCAAAAATGTCATTTTGTGAGGGTATGTTGATCTGGTGAGCTGTTAAATGGTTCCAAATGAGACCTCGCAAAATAAAATTTGAAAATTTCAAGTTTGGAAAAGGGAACGAGTGTGTTACATTTTGTGCCCTGTAACTTCCAATAAACAAAAGAAAAAGCTTTGCATGTTGGGTTTTTTTTCAAATTCAAGACAATAATATATATTTTTTTTGGTCAACTGAACTGCGCAAAAAAAAAAAAACCTTTTCCCCCCCAAAATTTGTATTTATTATTCGTACTAAATATTGGACTGTACATCTAAAAAAAATGTATTAAGATCTGCCCTTAAAAAAAGGTTTTTGGGCAGAAAACGCCACAGTGAAGAAAGGGTTAAATGAGTGTTTTGCAAGGGTAGAATGGAAAATAATGTATATCATTATTTAGTGGTATGTACCATTTTTATTAAGGTACTTACAGCAGACTCGATGTGCTGAATGGTTCTTACAACGTCAAATTCTTTTTCTGCGTTTCATAACAAAATGTAACATGTAATTTGTAGCGTAGTTTACAAAAGCCCCCCCCCGCCTTCCTCTTCCACCCCAGATGCCACAGAATTGATTCAGCTACCCAGGGCCTCACGGCTATACGACTCCAGGAAACGTGAGTCACACGGCAAACAGACCTCCCAGCTGTCTAACCAAGGGCACAGGTAGAGAGACAGCTGGGCTGGAAGCGTATTCCTGCAGAATGACAGGCAGGTGAAGCAAGTCACAACTTTTATGAATCAACTAGTTGGCTAATCCGTAACCCTACGAAACAGGAGCATTAAAGCGCATGAATGTTTTCTCTCATTGTAGAAACGTTTTAATTAAAGTTTTTTATGGTATTCTACTGAATAAATCCACATTCAGGGCTGTGCTGTGTGTTTCATCCACTTAGCTGCCAAGTGTCCTTAGAATTGCAAATTATTATACACGAGCCTTAGATACTTTAAGGTTTTAATTACAGGTATGTCTGCTTGCGTGTAAGTGTGAGTTGAGGCTTTTTCCACCCCTGTGAGCGTATTATTATAAGCCTTTATATCCTACTACATTGATATGAACCGTTGATGTCCAGCTGCTGGACTAATCTATTGGTTTGCATTTATACACTGTAGTCAAGTAACGTGTGCCTTTTTGTTTTATAAGACGACCCCCAGCTCGATTATAAGACGACCCCCCAGAATCTGAATATTAATTTATGAAAAAAAGAAAAAGCCTGAATAAAAGACGACCCTATAGGACAAAAAGTTTTACCAGTAAATGTTAATTCATGTAAACTATGTGAACAATTGTTTGTTAATAAAAGCTATGATTGAGAAAAATATTTTGTTTTTATTTAGGGCTGCAACAACTAATCGATAAAATCGATAATAATCGATAATGAAATTCGTTGGCAACGAATTTCATTATCGATTAGTTGAATCGATTATTATCGATTATAAAATGAGGGTTTTTTCAGAGCAAACGCTCTGAAAAATCCCCCTCATTATATAATCCGTTTAGTCTGACTCACCGTCTCACAGCAGCAGCTCCTACTTACTCCCCCTCCCTGTAATCACTGTGACAACTGGCCCCGCCCCTTCCTTCTCCAGGCCAGAACCACATGGCTGTGACACTCATCTAACTGTAAGTATATGTGTATATATATATATATATATATAATGTGTATGTGTGTGTATATATATATATATATATATATATGTGTATATATGTATGTAATATATATATATATATATATATATATTTGGACTACTGAAAGTTAGGGGAGGTGGGGGTTAATTTAGGGGCAGTTATGATTAGTGGGGTGTTTAGGGTTAATCTAGGGGCAGTTATGGTTAATTGGGTGTTTAGGGTTAATTTAGGGGCAGTTATGTTAATAGGGTGTTTAGGGTTAATTTAGGAGCAGCTGTGGTTAATGGAGTGTTTGGGGTTAATTTGAGGCAGTTGTGGTTAATGGTGTGTTTAGGGTTAATTTAGGGGATGCTGTGGTTAATGGGGTCTTTAGGGTTAATTTAGGGGATGCTGTGGTTAAGGGGGTGTTAAGGGTTAATTTAGGGGCAGTTATGGTTAATGGGGAGTTTAGGGTTAATTTAGGGGAATCTAAATCCTGGGGGCAGTGAAGTGACATATCTGGGGGTATAAGGCATATACATTATATAAGGCATATGTGGGGAGGGCAGTGTGGCATGTCTGGGGAGGACGGAGTGGTGTATCAGGGTGTATAAGGCATATCTGGGGGTAGAGAAGTGGCATGTCTGGGAGGCAGGGTGGCATGTCTGGGGAGGATGGAGTGGGGTATCAGGGGATATAAGGCGTATCAGGCACAGTGGCAGATGTGGGAGGCAGCGTGGAGTGGCAGATGTGGGAGGCAGCGTGGAGTGGCAGATGTGGGAGGCAGCGTGGCATATGTGGGAGGCATTGTGGAGTGGCAGATGTGGGAGGCAGCATGGCGTGGCATATGTGGGGAGGGCAGGGTGGCATGTCTGGGGAGGATGGAGTGGTGTTTCAGGGGGTATAAGGCGTATCAGGCACAGTGGCATGGGGGGGTAGAGTGGAGTGGCAGATGTGGGAGGCAGCGTGGCGTGGCAGATGTGGGAGGCAGCATGGAGTGGCATATGTGGGAGGCAGCGTGGAGTGGCAGATGTGGGAGGCAGCGTGGTGTGGTATATGTGGTAGGCAGCGTGGCATGTCTGGGAGGCAGCGTAGCAAGCCTGGGCTCAAATGTGCATATATTGGGGGGCTGGTTGGGAAATAAAGACAAGAAATGTATTATCAAAGTTTTTTTATTCTGCTGATTGTATTTAACATCATTTGTTTAGTAAATTATTTTAAATAAATAAAAAATTTACATTCATTTTTTTTATCCGATTAATCGATTAATCGAAAAAATAATCGGCCAACTAATCGATTATTAAAATAATCGTTAGTTGCAGCCCTATTTTTATTTCCTTTTTGTTTTCCAACCTGCCCCCCCAGTTATGCACATCTGCGCCCAGAATTGCCACTCTGCCCCAGAAATGCCTTATACCCCCTATATGCCACTGTGCCCCATGATATGCCTTTTAACCCTCTAAATGCCACTGTGCCCCATGATATGGCTTTTGACCCCCTATGTGCCCACTCTGCCTCCCGATTTGCCTTATACCCCTATATGCCACTCTGGCACTTAGGGGGTTAAAAGGCATATTATGGGGCAGAGTGGCATATAGGGAGGTATAAGGCATTTCAGGAGGAATAGTGGCGTATAGAGGGTTAAAAGGCATTTCTGGAGGCAGAGTGGCATTAAGGGGGTTAAAAGGCATTTCACAGAGCACTGCCTCCAGAAATGCCTTATGCCCCCCCCCCCCCATTTTAACACTCCCCCTCCCTCCTCCAAACTTACCAGTGCTTCTGAGTCCCCGGTGCTTAGTCTGGGCAGCGTGTAGAATCGCGTAGAGCTCTACACGCTGCCCGGACTAAGCACCAGTGACTCAGAAGCACCGGTAAGTGGGGGGGGGGGGCATAACACAGGAGGATCCAGGTCCCCTGCATCGCTGTGGGGGATCTGGATCTTAGTCTCATAGTCAGACCTATTTGCTCTGGAAAACACCTCGTCTTATAATTGAGCAAATACGGTACGTTTATTAATGTAATAGTGTCTTCACGCCAGTGCCCCTCAGTGGTGTACAGCATTAAAGCATGGAGCTCGATGCTGCGACCCGTTAAAAATACAGAATTTTGCCTGAAAAAGAAGATATCGCCTACACCATCTCGTTATTACTGAATGACATTCACTGATTCCACCTCAAGCCACGGTCAGTCACGCTTATGTGACCAATATTGTGATAAAAGTAAAAATGATGCGATATGAAGATATCCCCATGGAATTGAACGGGGAGTTTATTCACTGTGTCATCTTTAAGTGTCATCTACCATTAAAATGACATCATTAAGTATTTGTCAAATAAGAAAAGTTTTCAGTGATGAAAATTCCGAAGCTTTGTACAATCCATAGAATCATTTTGGATCACATGTTTATAGAACGGAATGGCTTTGCTTGAGATTGGACTATATTATGCCTTGATACACACATGAAGTTACTCCACTTGAGTTATATATTATATAATTGCCTACATTTCCGCTCATCGCAGACAGAAGCTGTTAGGTGTCAGCAGCTCCCTCTTTAAACGGTCTGCAGGAACATTCAAGAATTGCAGACAGGCTTTTCTTCCACGCTCTGTTTTGCATCACTTTCTAATTGTACGTTTCCTTTTCCATGGGCTTTCTATGTATTTCTCTTGGGTGTTCCACACCTAATTGTCATGTATTTTTTCCTTGTTTGTTGTATTGAATTTGCGGTCTCTTTCCGTTCTGCTTTTTGTATTGCTGCGCATGGTATGCACAGAATTTTTTTTTTTTTTTTTTAGCTTGGTGTTTTCACTTCAAAACTGTTCCTTTTGTTTAAACAGCCCCACTAAAGAAAAATGCATATTGGAGTACTTTGTGAGTAATTTAATATGCATTCTTTAAATACAAAAATAAATAAAAGTGCTTGCCTAGGGAAGAAGCCACCCGCCTATTCTATGGTCCGACGGTTCTCACCACTGATTGGCTCTTTGAAGCAGCCAACAGGTGGCAGGAAAGCGCTCCCATTTGAATCAGTGGGAGTGCCTTCGCCACGTGCATTGGGGGGTCTCCTTAGACCCCCATCCAACAACATGCGCTGAGCCAACTCTGAAGCTGACTGGTGGAAAGTATATCACATATATACTTTCTGGCGTTCTGTTGAGCCGGCCATATCTTACACACAGAAAATAGCTGCAAGGGGCAAATGGATATGGGGAGATTCTGCAAAAGGGGGCCTTTATGTATTAAAGGGTATATGATGGCTGGATTATCCCTTTTGAAGGAACGCTCCAGCCCCTCCTATTACTATAAATGCACACTGGAGGCTGCTTGGAGTAGACTGCAATGCAGTTTGCCGCCTGTGAATCAATGCATGCATCCATTTTTGGTTCGCTGCTTAAATACCGTACATTGAAACGGGTACCTATGTACACTTCCTGAGCATTCAGCCGTAGCTCCTCAGCTGTCAAGTTCCGCTAGTGAACCAAATCCCCAGTGACCCCTGTCCGTGCTCGTGCCTGAAGCTTGTTTTATAAATCTTTTTCTTATTTTTATTTAATTTTTATCATGTGTTGATTTGCATGAAGTGAAATGCGGAGGAATCCATGCAAAACAAATCCCAATGTTAATTTGACTAGCAATATAGGATAAGGGTGTTTCTTATGATATTGCTGATATGTTTAAGTGTTTATTACTAGAAAGAATGCAGAATGTTTGTGTTCATATTGAATGTGAGAGGGCTTTAGAACACATTCTATTCTTCTAGTTACGCATTCAAATAGTCATTGTGTAGTTCTGTTTTCATTGTATTCATTTTTCATAGCTTTGTAAAAATGTTAAAATGCCTTTTGTACATTCCTATAATCAGAAGGAAATGGAATTAGTCCTGCAAGTGAATATAATAAGTAAATAACTACTTATTTATTTTTTGATAAGGTGGCAGAGTCTATTACAGTGAGGGACTTTAATCATGCATGGGATGGACACAAAGCTATCCTGAATCCAAGTACAAAGACTGACTAATATCAGGAAAAACGGGCAGAATGGATGGTTCTTATCTGCCGTCCAATTAAGTGTTTCCATATATTGCTGAGATGTGATGTCCGTTGCTCTCCTCTTCCTGTAAATGGTTGTAAGGTGACCGTTCTGTGTAGCGTGCTGAAACCGTGTCTTATTTCCAGATCCGTCCTCCGTCCGTTCGCCTTTTACCATGAATTGCTTGCATCGTGCGCACACACCAGGCTCTCTCTCGCTCCCGCACCCCGTCATGCTCTCCTCCGGCCCAGAGGAAGCGGAGGAGCGTGGTTTGCGATTGTATATGAGCAGTAATCCCGTCGCTCTCATGTTTCCTCAGGCTGTGCGTGCCAGGCCCGGACGCCGCTTCCAGGGGCCTATTTTTCCTGAGGTTGTTTTGGCACAAAATGCACGGGACATGAGGGGGCGCGGTGCCCTTTATTCCCTTTCCTGGATGCTGGAATGTAGCTCAGCCGTTTAAAGAGCCGTCCGTGCTCTGCTTATTTATGACAATCTATCATTCTTTGTGTTCTGCTGTTTTATTCAGTGTGAGCAGCCCTGTTCCTGTTAACGTTATATGTTTCTAAAGCACGGTATACATTATGAATGTGGTCCTATATACACAGATATAGATCCCAGGTTCCCAGATGTCTTCTGATCACAGCACGGCGTTTAACATTTTTTAAAGGCTTCATATTACTTAGCCTTTTTTTTTTTCCCTCTTTTTTTCCTTCCTTCTTTTCCTTCCTATTTTTTGTGGACTTTGAGAATCGCATATCTGTATCACTAGTTTAGGTTGCTGTGTACATTGTACACATTTTGTGATTTGAGGGGTTGTACATGTATGTATACACACACACACACACACACTGTATTGAAGGCTAAGGGTGGTCACACCAAATATTAATACTTTAAAACTTTACAACTTTTACATTTTTCACACCTGCCTTAAACCTTTACACAGCACTGTGTGTATGTTCTGTGTATGTATGTGTACGTATGTATGTATATATACACACACACACACATACACACATATATACCGCTCTAAACTTTACGGTCACTTAGCATTTTTGTTTCATGAAAAACAAGGGGATTTCTCGCATAATTGCAAACGGGTTTTCTAATAATCAATTAGCCTGTTAAACTTAAACTTGGATTCCCGAACACAGGAGTGATAGTTGCTGATACCCGGCCATTGTACGCCTATGAATATATTCCATGAAAAATCACCCCTTTCCCGCTACAATAGTCATTGAAGTCATTTCCAACATTAACAAAGTCTGCACTGTGTTTCTAATGGATTTATTAAAAAAAAAAAAAAATCATAATTCTAAGTGACCCCAAACTTTTGAACTGTAGTGTATATACTGTGTATAGTCAGTGCTTACGGTGTATACAGACAGTGAGACGTTTTAAATCACTCTTAATCTTGCGAGATGTTCTCTCTCCACCTAATGTATTGGTTTGTCTTAGTCTTGTCATACCCATTGAATATATGTGTTGTATTAAGCGCTGCGTAAATTGTTGGCGCTATATAAATAAAAGATAATAATAATAATAATTCTAGGCAGACACATGCAGGTAAGGATACACAGTTTCCCACTTTTTGATTCCTTACTATCTGGTACATGGCTTTCCCTGTTTGCATATGCCGGCTGTAAGCAAAGCTCAGGGTTGGAACGTACAGCTGTGTCAATCTCCGTGCAGGATAGGATGAGCTCTGACCCATTATCAATGTGGCTGTATATGCAGTATATGGGTGTATATGCAGTATATGGGTGTATATGCAGTATATGGGTGTATATGCAGTATATGGGTGTATATGCAGTGTGTGGGTGTATATGCAGTGTGTGGGTGTATATGCAGTGTGTGGGTGTATATGCAGTATATGGATGTATATGCAGTATATGGGTGTATATGCAGTATATGGCCTGTGCTTTGCTGCCAATTGTTTTTTTAAAGTTATGTACTGTCACAAATGCCATTTTTTGTTCTCTTGTACGCAGCGTTTCACAAATGAAGACCATTTGGCCGTGCACAAACACAAGCATGAGATGACTTTAAAGTTTGGACCGGCAAGGACGGACTCTGTCATCATTGCAGGTAAGAATTTTCCCGGGGCATTTCTTTCACAGATGTTATATCCAATAGTATGTGCAGCCATTAACGACGCCTGGTTTCCTTACGTATCTGCATGACCCTTATGTTATTTTACTGTTCAACATCACTGTTTCCAGTGTTTCCGATGGTTTGCTAGGCATTGATTCAGCTTTATAATGTAACGGCATTGTTTCTAGTGGTGTCTCATGCAGCCCCCACCAATGAACAATGCATATAAAGGTCATGATTTAAAGCAATTTAATAAGTACTCTTTAGGTGAAAGCAATAGAACCCATAGGGAAACCTGCAGCACACCACCCCATCTGTTTTCATGCCTTGAAGCAGCCAATCACTGGCAGGAAAGTGTTCCCGTTAAAATCAATGTTTCTCAGTTTCTGAGCATGCGCGTGTGCGTCGTCACATTAGATCCCCTGAAACTCTCGTTTGAGGCAGCACTGGAGCAGGGTGGGAGTGAGTGTCCAATAAGCGGATGCTGGTAAGAAGAGGATCTATTTGGCTGAATGCATCTCCTGTGCGACAGGGAACGAGGGTAGAGGCGTAGGGGGAGTTTTGGTGGATCCCTCCATGCAGCTACAATGAGGAAGCCGGATGTACACGTGATGACCAGAGAGCTGGTAATGCCAGACCGCTGGAGGGGTACCCTGTGTGCTGGTTTCTGGCATTGTTTGTAGTATTTTTCTGATAACAAGATACTTATTCTGCCCTCTTCTCTCTATCCGCAGATCAGACTCCCACCCCAACCCGCTTCTTGAAAAACTGTGAAGAAGTCGGCCTGTTCAATGAGATAGCCAGCTCCTTTGAAAATGAATTCAAGAAAGGAACAGAGGAGGATGACGACAAGAAAGTAAATCTTAAAGGGCTCTGTAGAATAGTTACATTTGCTTGCTCTATAAATGAGTGCAGCTACCAAACCAGAATTGACACATAGCTGAACTGGGGTTTTTCATGTTTGCCGTTTATTTTCTTAAGGAGACATTTCTAAGTAAGGATTACGTTATCAAGGCTTCTGTTCCGTGATCTAGCTGGTTGTGATTTCTCAGGCTGATTGACGTGTCCATCGGGGAATTGCTAAGCTGAATTTTCTCCTGTGGCTTTTCAGAGTGCGGGCCCACTGGACATGTCTCTGCCTTCAACTCCAGACATCAGAATCAAAGAGGAAGAGCCGGTGGAGGTGGACTCGTCCCCTCCGGACAGCCCAAGCTCTCTGCCTGAGGAAAAGGTAGGATTTTTAGATTCAAGGGTTTCGTCGGGGGTTCTAAAGAGAACCTTTAGAGGAATTTGGAAAACAAATACCCTTCACGCATTTCACAAATGTAGGGCACTGCTTTCCAGTTCGTTTTCAGACTGTTATAGATTCAAATGGCAAAGATTATGAGTAGTGTCCTCGATATACTTAATTTTTAACACTTTTGATGGACTTCGTTGCATTTTACGCATGCAAACCAAGGGGCGTTCTCTGGTTATTGGCATTAGAATACCTGACTTCTCTCATCTACCTCCTACCCTAGCTGCCTTTACTGAAAGCAGGGAGCATACTTTGTTAAAACTCCCGTTCTAGTTAATGGGAACTAAGCTCTCATGCAAGCGGCCAATAACACGTCTACTATGTGGGAGTGCTACTGAGCATGCGCAAGGAGCGCACATATTAATGCCTCTCGGTTCCAGCGAAGTCTCATTTTTCAACTATAACTAAAGAATGCATGCAGAAAAAATACGTTGGAATTTCATGCAGAATCCCAAAGGGATAGTTCGGCGTTTGGAAGGAAAGGGAATTTTGATGCATAGGATGGACTTCATTAGCCGTGCGATAAACAGTCTGCTTGATGTGGTGTTGGATACGGAGTTTCATCCAAATATGAGTGCCTTAAGCGGCAACTCCCAGCTCTCCAGCTTAATCAAGGTTATAGGAACAATATGACAAAACACACTTTGTTCTGTATCTTGAATTTTATTGAAGTTTTTTTTATTTGTAGAGAAAAAGCAATTAAAAGAAGAAAACGCAATAAACCATTCTTCGTGGAATCTGGCGTATTGTAACGTTAGATTTCAGTGCAACTGTGTATATTTCAGATATTTATCCTGACGCGGTTCATGTGCAACTTGGAGACCCGGGATGGAATTCTTACTTTTAAGCAGTAACAACTTTGAATACAAACCACACAAGCTGCATTGTAAAAAACAAACACAAATCATAATATCTACCGCTCCGTCAGGCAGAGGCACGGCGGGTCAAGCGGTATTTGTAACGTCAAAACGCATTGTTGGATGTAATGCTGTATTACTATATACAATGTTTAAAGGTGAAATATTAGCCGAGGTGTTCTGTTCTCTCGAAAGGCGATGAGGGGCACTTTCCTGCTATGTCAGCAGCTGTGTGCTCCTCTTTTCCCAAACCATGTGGTATGCAATATTAGAGCATTATTTTTCAGAGCATTTTTACATAGTCCGTAACGTTGCCCATTATCTTCTTCTGCCGAAGGTGCCATTGAAGCCACAGGTCAGCTCTACGCCCACTCCGACAATTGTACGGCCCGGCTCTCTACCCCTTCACCTGGGCTACGACCCTCTACACCCCACACTGCCTTCCCCCACATCGGTCATCACACAGGCCCCTCCGTCCAACAGACAGCTAGGGTAAGGCAGCTGCAATAGCATTTTCTTTTTGTATTTTCTGATTTGATACCTTTAATCGTTCATCGTACTCTCTGACCTTTCATTCTTCTATACCTTTCTGTATAAGCCTGTAAGGCCAGCCATTTCTGTCGCTCATTCTGTTCACCCTTTCTACATTTGATGACCAGCTGTTTAGTTTTATCTATGCAGGTTGCCGTGTATGAACCTTCCAGTCATGCAATAATTAGTAATAGCCTCAGTTTCCCTTGGGTATGCTTCTTAAACTCTGTTATATGTCCAACAGTTCTCCCAGCAGTTCTGTGCCTCTCATGATGCAGCTAAGTAATGGGCAGACTGTCCCATTCCTTCCAGGTCCCCATGTACAGATGCCATCTGTTATTTCAGTAAGAACTCTTTTCTTGTTAACATCTATTATTTCCAGGACCCCTCTTCTCCCACTAACAAGCGACCTTTCTGCTTTTGTGCTTTGTTAAGCTGGCAAGACCCATGTCCTTAGTGCCCAACGTTCCTGGGATTCCTGGTCCTCCGGTGATCGGTGGGGCAGGGCACATCTCTCCGTCGGGACTTTCCATTCATTCGGAAGCCAAAATGGTGAGTGGGAGAATGGTGAGGATGATGTGTGACTTCCTAACTTAGTTTGGTACCTTATTTCTGCCTCAAACCTCAAAACAGAATAAAAAAAAAAAAACATTTGGCCCGTCTCGTCACCCCATATGTTCCTGCATTCAGTATAGCATAATGCTTCTTGTATTTAGATATTTAGTAACTTATGGATGAAGGATAGGACACTTAACCATGTTGTTGGTTGGACTGCTGTTTATTACCTGATGATTTGTTGATAGAAACATAGAATTTGGTGGTAGATGAGAACCAGTCAACCCATCTAATCTGCCCATTTTTCCTGATGTAAACACTCAGACTTTAATGATTGTCTGTCTCATCTTATAATCAGGGTAGCCATATGCCTACCCCATGCCTGTTTATATCCCCTCGTTGTATTTGCTTCTACCACTTCTGCTGTGAGGCTGTCCCTCTCGGTGAAGTACCACTTCCTTATATCTGTGATGGTTAATACCAAGCCAGCCATTAGTTGCGAAGATCTGGAGCTCTTTGATAATATGTCCCCTTAAGGACCATTGACATGCCAGGCATAAAACACATTGGTTCCTTGAGTTTTGTTATATATTATTTACCAGGCATATTCTGCAGAAGGACATACACCAAGTTATTATTATTTTTGTATTTTTTACTTTACTTTTTAGTAGTATTGCAAAACATTTGCTGTTCAGTTCATTTGTTTGTTTTTTCTTTGCTTGTAACCACAGAGACTTAAAGCCTCCCTTACACACCAGGCTCCCTCTTCTCTAAATGGGGGGATGGCTATGGTAACCTCTCGGCCTGAGCAGAGTCAGATCCTCGTCCAGCATCCCGATGCACCGTCTCCCGCACAGCCCCAGGTATTTAGCGTTACGGGAATGAAGACCCAGCTCTGTTCGTTCAGCCGGCTCGGTGACCTTTATAGCAGTACACCCCATGCATGCAATTCTAAGACTTCATCTAACAGAGGCTAAGCGCTCTGCTTGTGCAGCAACATTCCTTGCTAAGTCATACGTAAACAGTCATTTGTTTCTGTTGCGTCACTGTTTGCACGATGTTATGCGCGATATCATCACAGATAAAGGCTGTCTAGTACAGCGTACGTTGGATGATGAAAAAAAGGTGATTATTGTTAACCTAATTTGCACTTACATACCCATAATCACCTGCCGTGGTGGCAGCATTTCTGTGGGGACAGCGAGTCTCTGGGCTTGTCTAGAAGTTGTAGATTAGTGTTTAATTATGCCTCTGCTACCCCATTAATTTAAGTGGAAGGGTTTTCCATTACCTTGTGCATCACAGATAAAGCAACCATTCTGTGCTTGTTATCAAGTGATTTTACCTAGTAGCAACTCAACTCGTGTGCAGCCCTATGTTTTCTGTATACAAACTTTTTTTAAATGCACGCGTTCTAGAGAAAAAAAGTGTGTAATTGACACATTCAAAACATTACTACAAACATTCTAACCTCCCTTCCAAAACAAGGTTATGCGAATTGGAGGTATCAACTATATAAGTGTTGGCTATTCTAAATATCTGTAGCTGTGGATCAGCATCTTCTAAGGGTTGAAGTCCCATAAGGAGTATAAGGGCATATGACCATATTTATATAAGATAACTTAGACACACTCTCAGTATTACATCATGACAGAGATTATCTGTATGTTGTCATAAGTGATATCGCTGTGTTCTCTAATTCATCATTGCCTAAAGCGACTCTTTGGGTCAACCTAGACCATGTATCTTAATGCATTGCATATTGCCCACTGGTCCTGTAAAATCCCCCCTTCATAGTGCATTTTTTAATCCACCCCATATTTAATTTCTTCCCAAGTTAATCTTTCATTTTGCTTACATTTCATGGTTATTTACAACTTGGAGGCCATCAGTTTATGAATCATTAAGTGAGTTGGCCCGGCTACACTTAGGAGAGTATAAATAAAATAAAAAAAGCTGGGAAGTCAGGTCAGATTGATCTCTTAATACCCATGTTATTGAGTCAATCATAATAGTTTGGAGAGCTGTACAAGGCCACCAAGAGTTCCCTTTAAACTATGAACGTAAACCCTCGACCACTCAGTCATAGAGAGAGATTTCCCTATATCAATGACACATTTACATACAAAATCACACAATACAAGATGAAGTTAAATAACTGCAATATAACCTGTTGCCACATCAGGTTCCATACAAGTGCCTATGAACGAGGCAGGGGTGCAAACACTATTCACAGAGCCGTCAGCCTTCTCCACTAAGTATCCCCAAATTCAAACTGGAAATAACAGCAAATAACCCATTTTAACCGTGAAACCATGTTTAATAACTTATTTTTTCCTGCATTAGCTGTTTTTAATGCAGAAGATGCATCCACCTACTAGTCCAATGGAAGTATGATGACTATTATATACTACTTTATAGGTCTCTCCTGCGCAACCCACCCCAAGTACAGGAGGTAGAAGACGCAGAACAGTTGATGAGGATCCGGATGAACGCCGGCAACGCTTCTTAGAGAGGAATAGAGCAGCTGCTTCCCGTTGTCGACAAAAGAGGAAGGTTTGGGTGTCCTCTTTAGAGAAGAAAGCAGAGGAGCTAACCACTCAAAATGTGCAGCTTAGTGTAAGTTACTGAAACAGATGTGTTTAGGGGTCCGTATAGACATTGTATGTGTTTAGGGGTCCGTATAGACATTGTATGTGTTTAGGGGTCCGTATACACATGGTATGTGTTTAGGGGTCCGTATACACATGCTATGTGTTTAGGGGTCCGTATACACATGCTATGTGTTTATGTTCAGTATATATCTCACATTCTCGCCTCTTTTCACCTGCAGAACGAGGTGACTCTTCTGCGGAATGAAGTTGCTCAGTTAAAGCAGTTGCTGCTGGCGCATAAGGACTGTCCGGTAACCGCACTGCAAAAGAAGAACCAAGTATATCTTGGTGAGTTCTACAAAGTGAGAGGTAACATCATAGTGTGTGTGTGTGCGTGCGTGCGTGCGTGCGTGCGTGCGTGTGTATATATATATATATATATTTACTGCTTCTCTAATGTAAAGAGTTCCAGAAGGAGGTGCACCTGGCCAGAGTGGTGCCATAAGCAGCTGCTTATGCCAATATTTTATATATTTATAACAGGAAAAATACAATAAATGCTGCTGGTGATTTTTTTGTTTTATCATATTAAACTGCTTGCAGTTGTCAAACTAAGAGTTTGATTTAATTGAATTTACTTGCAGTAAAAGCCTAAACCAACCACTTGTTAGTTTTAATATGCAGCCGCTGCATCCACGATGAATAAATTGGGATGTGATTCTAACCATTTCTTTTTTTCTCTTTTTATGATTGCTTCAATGGACTTTGCAAATGGGCTGCCCTAGTTCAGAAAACTGATTGTTCTACCTTATATTTGTAAATTCCCTTCCAGAAAACCTGAAGGACAGATGCGATGTGACCGGTTCTCCGGTTCCAGTCACCCAGCACAGTTCGTTATCGGCTGCCTCTCCTAACGGTCTGCGTTCACCAGCAGAACACATGGCCACCTCGGTGCTCACGCAGATGGCCAGCCAAAGGACAGACGGCCACAGTCAACTTCTACAGTCGCATGTGATCATGTCACCACAGTCACAGGCAGCCAGCAGATGATGAAACCAGGCCATCCAACATAGAACTAATCAATGGGATCTCTCAGCCCCAGAGACTGAGCAGAATAACTAAGCCCCAGTACAAGATGGGCGGATATGGATTATAAATATATATATATATACATATATATTTGATTTTAAAGTTCGGTAAAGGGTGAATAAGGAGCTTTTTACTACACAGTCAAACACATGCCTATTAAAGCACTAACTTAAAGATTCCAACAGTTCAATGCTCTAATATACACATACATACAAACACACATCGACCCCAACGGACTGTAAGGGCTTCAAGTACTAACAAACTCTTACTATGACATACTCTAACACATACCATGTGGCCTACGCTGATTACAGTTTTGAAGTTTACTTAAGAACATGGAACGATGGGTTCAGTGCCCAGCAGGGTGGGCATGACCCTGGTGCTCCTTGCTCAGGCACTTCCCTTAAGGTCATGATCAGGTTTGTTATTGC
This sequence comes from Spea bombifrons, assembly GCF_027358695.1. Classification (NCBI taxonomy): domain Eukaryota; kingdom Metazoa; phylum Chordata; class Amphibia; order Anura; family Pelobatidae; genus Spea; species Spea bombifrons. The sequence goes on from NC_071088.1 coordinate 118,571,691, forward strand.
ACCCTCGTTATTACTGAAACACATCTCATGTCATCATTGCCTTTGTTACTTATTTGAAAAGGCGCCTCCATCCATCCTTTACCTGTCCATGGCATTTCAGTATTTTCGCCTCTTGCGCTTTGACCTGTAATTCTGCGTCGGAACGCGAGAGAACATGTGGATAAACGTTATAACCTCTTGAAAGTGTCCTGGCTCTGGAGGGGCCCGCAACACATTGTAGAGGAACATGAAACAGTTCCCTCCAACAAAGATACAAGTAACGATTACTGTTTCGCCGCAGCCAAGAACCGGGGAACGGCACTCAAAGACTGTTATTCCAGGCGATGCTTTACGGAGTTCTGGAGCAGCTCAGCTATCAAAGTGACAACCATTTTTATCTCATTACAGTTCTAGCTAACACTGCAGGAAAATTCAGTCTTCCATCGAAAGTTTGATGTGCCCCTGATCTGTTTGCTGCTTTGACCTAAGGGTTTTTATCCTGCAGTCTATTTCAAACACTAAAAATAACCAGCATTGTAACCTCTTTGGAGCCTTTGCTCGATTTGTCTTCCGAGAATCATCTATCTTGAACTGATGGCCGCTGATCTAAAGTCTTAGGTTACTTATGAGACCTAAACCTACCCGAGTAAAGGAAGCGACTGTGCTTAGCACCACGATAATTTGGAAGACCCAGCTGTCTGGTGGCTAAAGTAGAAGACTGAGGTTGGATATTGTGGGAGATACGGTGTCCACATGGCATATACGTCCAGTGAAACCGCTAAGAGAAGTGTGTTGGTCCCTGATAGAGGGATGGGTATGAGTGCCTCATTGCGCTTTGGTTCCTACTCCTAATTTAGAGGACTGTTGGATTTGTACATCTTATATGAATTGCTTTGGTTTCTCTTGCTTACTCCTATTTCAGGTATTTTCCTATGCACTGAGAAATACATTTGTTATTTCTCTCTCCTTCTTCTACCAAACCGTGGTATATGATGGTTCGTTGTGAATCGTTTCTTCTGCCTCTTCACTGTGGTCAAGTCTTGAAACAATATGCTTTTAGAGAGCATTGCAGGATACTATGTGTGTGCGAATGAATGATGGTGAACCAATATTAGCCGATGCATCTCCCCAGCCATTTCTTCAGTTACGAGACTTACAATATGATATATATATTTGTTTTCTTTAGATTTGAGAATGTACGTAGTGCGGCAGGAAGGACTGATACCAACAGCTCCCATAGTCTACTCGTATTTGGTGTACCCAGGGATAAGGAATTCGTAAAGCGGTCAGTCTGATTGCTGTCATGGCTATTTCAGTTACTAATTGGGGGGGGCTGATCAGGCATTCTAGGTTCTAGTTTTTAGGACGCGTTAATGGAGCAGCTTGGTAAACTCCTTTTTAAGGGAGAGCTTTAACCTTCACCTTGCGTGTTATATTAACACAATACGTGTTGTCTTGGGGCCCCTGCATTTTCTAAATCAAGCCACTGATTTGGAGACCCAAAAGTATTTACCATTTTAATATCAATGCACAAGTTAATGGCGACAGTTATCATGTACGTGAGCTATTAAAAGAGCATGGCAGAAAAAGCAGACTTGCTTAGCGGCCTGAATCCTGTAAGTAAGGAGTAGGCCACGTAAACATTTCCACTTGTTGACCTACAACTCTAAAGCTTACTGGGACTCATGGACGAAGTTATAAAAACTGGCCATATCCCTTAAAATGGATATGGCTCCTGCTTGTACCGTGGTTTTACCTATTCTACATGTTTCCTCAATTAAATATTGTACGTTTTTAGACATTGGCTACAAACTGTGCAAAGAAACCTAAATTGCAATCTACTTTGTAATGCAAAAACTGCAACAAAAGGAAGCCTGTTTTTAATTAGACCAGCCTCATATTATATTGAAATATAAATATTTCAATCACGCCAGTAACTCTAGTGCGGCAGCGTAATTACAGAAGCTCGTCAGCATTTTAAAGCGTCAAATGAATTTTTACGTACTTATACGCCGCTGTGGGCTCGATTCACCAAATGGAGAGTTTACAGGAAAGTTGTGCTGTCAACTTACCCATTTCTCTATTCATAATGAAGGGCCAGCACTGGCGGACTTCTCAATTAATGCTGAGCTGGCCCAGTAAAGAAATCTCATAGACTTCAACGTCCACAGTTATTACCTTAACATTAGCCATCAGCAGACCTGCCCCATAACATTAATATTCTACAACGTGTCGTACCGCTGACCTCTGCTGCTTATGTATGTAACACAATGTAATAGGTGTGTGTGTGTGTGTATATGTGTATGTATATATACATAACAACCACCTAATAACTTACATTCTTAGAACAGGGAGCTTAAAAATCTGCACCTGAGACCCTATCTGTAAATTTTTCTTTAATCCAAAGTACAGGTAGGGTCTCGGGTGCATGTCTCACACACTACTGTTTACTCTCTTGGCATCCCAAATATCTCCTGAGGGGCTGGTGTACATATATGTATACATGTATGTATATGTGTTCTACAATAACCAACCCTCCGAAAGTAATCCATTAAAAAAAAACACAAAACCATAGATGTGTTTTCTTAAATATATCCATAATCCCTAAAATGCACATCGTCTATAGTACACGTTTGTAGTAGCGCTTCAAATAGTCCATTAATGATAAGTAGCTCGTTTCAGAGACCCCTTGTATGGGGGAATATTGGGTAATCTGATTATGTTTGCACAGAGCTGCAGCACTCTTCTTGATTGACGTACGTGCATGAAATTGTGTTTAGTTCGATAGAAACCAAGGCTTACTAATCTATTGGGTGTTATTTGGAAAACACTTTAGTCACAAATGCCCAGAATTCTGAAATAAATGCACTTTTTATCACGGTGACTAAGAATAGAATATTCCAGTAGAGAGAATTACCTTTTGAATGTCCGTCTCCTGTCAATCATGACACATTTTGCTAAAAGGAAGGCTGCGTGTCCCGCGTGTCTACGTACTCGAGATCACTATCCAGAACTAGAGAGAGAATGTCAAATAGCCGTAACCACAGCTCAGCTGCATACGGTGTCCTAGGGCCGTGTTAACGCATATGATGGCGGAGGGTCCCGGTTACACTTATTATTGTGTAGCATTTTACGTTTGTAAGCCATGTTAAGGGCTCTCTGCTTCCTGTTGAGTGTTGGGGGAGCCTGTCCTGTAGACTCTACAAGCCCACCTAAGTGGATAGAGTAAAACAAAATTATAACGCCTAAAAGGTACTTACTCAGATTAGAATCATTTTAATCATGTTTCTGGGTCATTGAATAGAGAATAAATATAAGGGTCTTGTTACTCGTTGGTATTTGCTATGTAAACATGCAAAGCTTTAGCTGTTCTGATGTATCTGGTAATGAGAATGTTCTTGGCCTTCTATTAATCAGTAATCACGGTTATTGCGTTCCCCGGTGGACTGTCGCTGCCACGGCATCTTCCACCCTGCCGTGTAAAATCACTTGTGTTTTGTAGACTTTGCTATGAAGTTGGGAAATGTGTGCTTTTGGCCACAGCTCTTCTACTTTGCTTTAACCCGTTTCCGCGGTAACTGGTTCTCATCAAACTAGCTTTACGGAGTTGCCTTAAACGCACGTTTGTATTGGTAGCGTGTAGTTGTGCGGAGAAACCACGGCAAAGCAATAGTTCTTCTCACCGACACACGTACTTGTGAAACGTAACAAGCAGGTTGCCCACTTCAATGCCGTCTTATTCACATCCTTATGAGTAGGCTAGTGGATTCTTTGTGGAAACAGGCCTTTAAAAGAATACAAAAAAAAAGTACCCCAAATCAACCTATTTGCTAAACGTAGGTCAGCGAACCCCTGAGGCGACACGACTGCAGATTCCAAACGATTAAAGCTGACGTTTTAGCGTAATGGTACTCCATGTAATGCAAACGTCAACTACTTTCATTAATATGCGTTTTATGCATTTAACCTGCAAATGGTTTAGCATTTTCACTATTGAGTCTGATCTAAAAAGGTTTTTTTAATGCCGCGATTGTTTATCTGATGCTGGGCCTTACCTGGTTATTTTTTGTGCCTTCTCTTTAAGATATTTCTGTATTTTAGCGCGATACCATCAGATTGTATCTTTTAACATTAACCTTTTTTTTAATATAATATAATACATTATTTAGTGCCTTATGATTCAGGTGTGACCTATTACGGATTCAAAGGGATAGCGGAGTGCCCGGGAACCAGGTTTGTCAATCATCAGATTGTTTTTAAGACGTGCTTTACTCATATAGGTATCTAGAGGCACGTTGCCCCATTTGCTTATTCCTAGAAGGACGTGCGCAGCATGGGTGCCCTTTTTAAGTTTGATCACATTGTGAAACTGATTAAATGTTCGGCTCATCGTGATTTTTATTTAATTTTTTTTTCTTAATTACCAGAAGTGCTGGTTTCCTGTACATTAATCAAAGGGTAAAGTATACAGAGTAAGAAATATCTTTAGAAATTAAACCAGAGAGTGTATCTGCTTGACTTTTCCAACTAGGAGAGATCCGCAGGATAAAGGAAAACACTTGTATGGGTCAAAAAGAAACTGCATCCCAAAGCAACACATTGTATTTTTTGACATCGTGTTTTTTAAGCAATGTTTTCACTGTGAAAGGGTATTACAGACACATTGCAGACCAACAAGGAAATATTCTCAGCTAAAATGTGTGCTTAGATCGTGACGGAAATGTTTAAGGCGTTATTGCTTCCCGTTGTGTAGCTGTGCTGCCATTCTTATCCAGAACCCGCAGGAACGCCTGCCTTAATGAGCGTTGAGAGACGTGTGTGTAAAAGATGTGTCCTTGTTTTGCTACTCAGGTACAAGTCTTGCATTAACCTCTATATCTAAACACATATATAGGATACCGTAAGAGCCCCTGGCTGTCGGGGGTTATAGGTGCATCGAGGCATCGTTTCACCCTTTCATTGCCAGAGAATTGCAGAGCAATTCACTCTGGGGGTGGTTGGGTTAAAAGCCTTGTTCCTTTCACCCTCGTGACACCAAAATAATGTTATGTGCCTTTTTTGTTAATCCTGTAACATTAAACTCTGATACAAAACTACATGTGTCTTAAGGTTGTCTTATATATCGTTTGGTTTGCAGCATGTTCCACAGAGGGATTATTTTTATATTAAACGGCACTTTTAAGTTCTTCTGTCTTTTAATGTTTGACACGTAGTAAAATGTTACTGTGACGCAGGTAAGGTAACGATACAGAAACCCATTGAGGTTGGCCCTTCAGCATGCATAGTGCAGTTATGAATGGAAATGTTCTCGTTTATGCTGATTGAATTATGCCTTCGTTTGCTGTGAGTGTACTACTTTTTAGACTTTATGCCAGTTTTAATATCTAACCCCCAGGTGTTTACCTCACCTGCAAACTCCTGTGCTAAATACAAATGCTTCAGAAAAGGGGATATTTCATTATCTGCAGCTTTTTTTGTATTTTATTTTTTTAGCAAACTGTTGGCAAGTGGCTCTTTATAGATAGCAGTAACACTTGTTGCGAGTGACACAATTGTTGTCGCTTGTCTCATAACGACCCCCAAGAACGCTCCAGATAAAATGGGCAGAAATGTATAATTTTCTTCACTTTGTGACAAGTGGGGGAACGATCTGAGCTTGTAGGTCATGTATGTAACATGTTAGAAACACTGTTAAGGATAAGGTTTAAACTCTAGAAGCTTCATCCCATAGAGGAATCGTTCTGTCCTAGAGGAGTCTCTGTTCCTAGACCAATGAAAGGTGCAGAATGCAGTCCCCGCAGGGTGTTATGAGATTATGTGTAATAATGCCGTAGACCACAAGATGGCACCATGAAAATCCCAAAAGAATAAAAGGAAAACCGATACCACAACAAGACAGGTAAACAGATGGACCAGTCAATAGGTGCAGGCCATGGCGCATAAAGGGAAATAATACCTATGTGTCTGCCTGGTGTCTTACAGAGCCTTATGGGTTAAATATAATCTGCCTTAATGTCTGGTTAAATAAATACATATCACTGTAATGACGCTGTCACCTCCCTTTGTGGATCTCCACCCAGGGGACTCTCATAGGAAGGCACCTAACTTTCTGCCATTATTGAAATTCAGTGTATGTTTGTATGGCATTTATATGGTTAATATACTATACAAATCAGCATACATGGTCGAGACTTTTGACTTTGCAACCAAATCCAGAGTTCTCTACAAACAGTACAGATGTAGTAATTGTGTTCTGGAAAACATGGCTGATGTGGAGACCCTACAAGGTCAATACTCTGTACTCCCCAAATGGCCCATCAGGTATGCAGCGTACTTTGTAGCCCAGTTGGCCAGCAGAGCGAGGTTTTGCAGAAGAGTGGCTACCACCCTGGAATACATCACTGATGGGAGATGCACAAAGCAAGGGGACTGTCTTGGCTGTCAGGATCTGCAGGGGGCTATCTGCCTCTAGTCGGAAGTCATGTTTCTACCACAGCTCTGGGCTTGCCCCTGTCCCAAGCTGTCCACCCAGGCATCGGTCAGGTCTGTTCAGGTCTACGCTCATGCGTTTGGTCCCAACAGTAACCAAGATTCACTGGGCCACAAAACATTGATTTTAAAAATGCTTAAACGAAATAGTGTAAATATTTAAACAGTTTTGCACCAAAACATTTCTGGAGTGTGATAGTCATGCCAAAAAGTAAATCTACAAATAAAATAATAACCACACCATGAAATATTATGCATCCTATGTTTAAATGTTTTCTTGCTCCACAATAAACAGAGGATATAAACTGCCAAATCCAAAAGTGGCAAAATAACATCTCCAATGAATGTTTGTGTAACAACCACTATTTTTTAATATATATATATATCTATCATGCTGCAGCACTTTTATACATTACCCCCATTAGTGTCCCAGCTCTAGGTTTTGTCAACAAACCCAAGGAAGCATTAGTCGCTTCATGCTACCATACGTGGCTACCATGCTACTTCTTAGGACCGGCTGAACTCTCTCCGAAAGATTTAACCATGTATCAAATTGCAAGAGCAAACCGGTCTTAAAAGCAGACAGCGGCCACCGGTTCTTCAAGTTCTTCTATTTTTTTGTGTGCCTAAGTTGCATCTTTTACATTGTTTGTAGAGCGCCAGCAGATTCTGTAACGCCGTGGGAGGACAGTGAAAAAGAAAATATACAATTTGACATTAAGACATATTGGTGCAGAAAGAGAAGAGGGTCTAAATGTCTACTGATAAACATCTAAATGGTCATATTTTAGGGAATTTCTTGAATAAACTACAGTTTGATATTAAAACATGGTGTTACTTGTTCTAATCAATAGAGTTTTGCCTCTGCATATGTTAAATACATATACAGTATGCAAGATGCCCCGGATATTGAAGCCAGAACTTTAGACTGTGAAACAGGACGCTTCTGCCGTTTCAATATATTGTGTATGTATATATATGTGTATGTATGTATATATATGTGTATGTATGTATATATATATCAATCACTAGTTAGAACTAAGATTCAGTTAAGAATTTTTTTGTCTGTTTTTTTAAGAGCATTTTTCAAGAAAAAGGAATGAAATGGAGTGGAATTAAAAAAGAGATTTTTCACCAGCCTGCTATATTGATTAAATGAAACGTTGCAGATAAAACCTCTCTAGATTCTCTCTAGAATCCAAAGTTTATTGCTTTAATGTTGTAAAAGTCAGTAATAGAAAAATGCTTTAAATAAAAACACGGTTTTCCTCTGTGAAGCAAACATTTGAATGGAATATGAAGGGCACTTAAATGTGTTATTCATTAAAGGCTTGGAGCATTTGTATATGTCAAATACGTACAGTTTCTCTAACTGAGTACTTTTTTTGTACTATATGTACTAATACATTTCTTTTATGGGATCACAATGATTAGAATGCCTTTTCAATATCATAGATAGATTAATAGATTTTTTTATATAAATATATATATATAAGATGTTTGCATAAATAATGCCAAGTTGACAGCTAATACTCTTGCTTGGAAAAAGTTTTGTAGATTGGCCGCTGTGTTTTCCTGATTTCCTTGATTTATAGCATTAATCCATGGATATCCAAAATGCCTTTTGCTCTGGAGAGGGTATTTATGTACATGATACCCATATTGCAAATGAATTGCCAGCAGCCTTTATGGAGCTCCATTCTATGAGTAGTTTAAACCTTGTTTTTTATGGTGATGAAAACAATATGGTTTGTCTTTTAAAAAACATGACTTAAATCAAGTTAGCAGTTGTAGCTTTAGAGATGAAATTAACACCCTGTGCCATAATGTCTTTTGGGTGGCTTAATTATTGGGCCACATAGCTGGACCCCCCCTCCCCTGATAACCTAAGCCTGATTAATACCTCCCACCCAAGCTCAAACAGAAGTGGGTTAGTGTGGGGCTCTTAATTCAGTTTATTATACCACTTACCCTTTCATTGACTTCCCTCTCAGTTACGGGCATAACATTTTTTTTTTTATGATGTCATATGGGATATGGAGAATAAATTCAGCCTCTGTAAATAAATCCTGACGTATCCTCTAGGAAATGAGGATCTGTATCGTATTGTTGGTTTATATCCATTCAGGGTGATCGTACTATCAATCAGCTTTATTAGAATTGCCCTAATTCTACCGTGCTCTGTGATTATACCCGGGTGTACCACCACCTCGGGCATTACTGAATTCATTGCTTTCAGTCTATTTTAATTGAGCAGATTCTTAAGTAGATAAAGATCAATGGCTAGCTTTCAAACCATCACAGTTTATGTTTATTCAGAGAAAAGTGAGTTAAATATATTGCACAGTAACTCTGCATGCGGTCATCATGATATTTGGCCCTTCACAATAATGGACACCGAAAATGAAGTGAATCGACTTTTTTTAATCGGATTAAAAAGAGAACGCATTAGCTTTGGAGGTGTACGGAAAGCCTTGAATTGGTTCTGTAAATTGTAATTATATATTTCCCTTTAAGATAACCCTGTATGTAGCATTTTAAATGTCCTTTGGTGGAATTGTAGGTTTTTTTTATTGTTCCCGACAATCCCAAAATAAAAGGGTAATTGTTATTCTGTGGATTACTGCTTTTATAAGGTACTATTTCCCAAGCTCCGGTGACTCTATCACAGTATACTTTTGTTGTATATCAATGCATTAGCTCGGATTATTGAATCATACAGCAATGAATGACTTGTGTACTATAGTCCTTGCCTTTGAGCTTATTTTTTTAATGTTCTCTTGATGGTGCGACTGTTCAGGACAGGACTGAGGAAGACGAGGCACAAGCATGGCCAATGGCTTTATATGACAGGCCATGTATTACGTTTTTATGCTTGCGTGTAGCTGTACAAATCCAGCCGGTGGCCGCAAGCTCCAGCACTACATGTGCACCTGGAGCAGCGGATCGAGTGCATATGAAGCAATGTCAGGCAGTGGCCCATCGGCATACCTGGGAACTCTCCGGGTTTCGTTGTTTCTCCAGGTCGACACCCAAATCCCCCAGTCCCGGGGTCCAGACACGCTCCACTGCCCACCTATTTCCCCTTTAAATTGGGGGGTTTCCCACAACATCAGCGGGCAGTCCTGTCCCCGTCCTCCAAAGGTAGACCAGAGCCCAAAAGTTCCCAGGTATGCCCATTGGGCCAGATGGCATGTCCGAGCCTGTGACTTGTTTTCATTGTGCTAGGCATCTGCTATACCGCCCAATGGGAAACCTGACTTCAGTTGCTGCGTAACAGTTCTTGGAAATAGTCGGAGTGCTGAGCTTGTCCCCCTCTGACGTCCATGTTGAGCCAGATAATATTCCGTATCACGTCACAATGGCTAATGGAAGCGTGGGATGGAAAAGGCGATCAGCCATCCAGCTGCCCCACTATGAACAAGCAGAGTAGAATTAACGTAATGAACGTCCTCTTGTGTTATGGTGTTATCTGCAGCAATTTAAACTGTAAATATTCAATCAATATGTTAGATTGGTTCCCTTTCTTCGATTCCCAGAGCACGTTGCTCCTGATAATTATCTGATCTATTGCCTTACAAATTACCTCATTAGCGAGTCAATCAATGGCTTCCACCTCCACTGCGGGAACCTGGATAAATGAAATTGAAATGTTGTCAAGTTGTATGTTTTTGGTGAGATTAGGTTACTTGAATCCTAAAAATGATCTGCGTGTGGCTTGTAATGTGCTTAGTAGTGACAAGTTTTGGGAAATAATTTGATAAATAATGTGGCCTTGAGCACACATCTGGTAAGCCAATTTCTAAAACTGAAGGTAACATTTATTTTATTTAGAGTTCATGTTTTTCAGAAAGTAAAGTTACCACAATATCTGTTACTAGCTACAGCGGGTTGTGATGCTCACACTAATGCTCATGTTTTTGGAATGGGATGTTCTACAAATCCATACAGTAAATGTGTGACGCTCAGGCATCCGCATACTCTTTGTCATGTAGTGTATCTAAACAAACATTATTTAACAGTAATTTTACTTTATAGTTTTTAGTCGAAGTTGATATTTATTGGGCCAACATAGAAACATAAGTAAAGTTACATACGCTTTTCAGAACCTTAGAGAACCTCAGAGAATTCTTCTTCATATGAGATGTAAAACTAAAGAGTGAGGAATTCTTTAATACATTTACAGAGAGAGAGCGAGGTGTGGGGGATTAACATAAAGTGATAATCCTTAGGAAATGCGGACCCATAATGCAGACAGAATGCAGATGGGATTTCCGAAGCCGGGAAAAATACTAATTAATTAACTACTTAACTGGCAATGGTCGCAGATTAAGGACATCAGAATGTTTTTTGTGAAACCCGGAGGTTTACGTGCTCCGCAGGCATGTATTCAACGTTTATTGGTACTGTTAGGGCATTAGCGAGCGAGCTGGGAACCTACACTGGGTGATCTGTTAAATGTATGGCAAATGTATGTATTGAAGACACTACCATGCACACAATTGGCAATGAGACACCATTGCCTTTAGGGCTGCGGAGGCCGCCGGGAGGCTCTAGATTTCTCTTAATAGCGATACTTACATATTTAAAGGAAAGATAAAACGAAGTTTGTTTCAGCCAGTTTATCACAAGACGAACTTTGGTTGCGTTTAATCGTATAAGTCTTTCCTCGGCTTACACGCTGTTTTCAGATTGATTTTCCTTTAGTTTTACGGGCGAGCAAGTTTACTAAATACACAGCTATAATGGAAGGAGACGCGCATGTGTCCCTATAGCCCGTGAGAAGCCTTTTGTTAATAATCTGTTGTTTGGCAATAGAAATGAACAAATCACTCATAGTCTTCCCACTGGGACCGGTGTGCATTAACAGGACAAACAGCCTTCAATTAACCGTTCGCAAAGGGGTTTTAAGCATAATTTAGTTGGATTTATCCAAGTAATAACATGGAAGGGAGCTTTGCTCATACTCATGGGAGTGCTTAACATCTCCTGGGTCACATATTCCCCATTCCGGTGCGACAAGAACATGTGGTGCCTCCACACTTTAGATTAATCAACTTACCCACCTTGAAAACATGGCAACTCCTCCTCCTGAGGCTCCAGTCTTATATAAACCCATTTAGAGCTCGCCCTGCCGTATCACACCTATTCAGCCATGCAGCTGCCTACTCTGCTGCTTCTCTGTCTTTTGGCATGGTCCAGGGGTGCCCACACTCACCAGGCAGAGGGCGAGCCATCAGAAAACTTCCAAGAGTTGCCTGCCGGTTACCTGGACTCACAAGTAAGTTAAGGATGTTGGCACACCCTTCCCAGGATCTACTTTAAAAAAGTGATCTATGTTTTATGTAATATATATACATGTATATAATTGCATTTTCACAGTTGTGAACAATAAGTTCATTATCTGAGTCCTTATTCTATATGAGGAGTAAATGGCATTTCCTACAGCATTATCTGAAAATATCCACTCTAGTATCCACCAAGTGAGCGCGGCCGCCAATCCAGCACACTACAGAACTTCATCTTGGCAGAAACAAATTGATAAATGTATTTTGTCTCATTCTTGTCTTTTTCCAGCTTTGCATATATTAAGTTTTCATGTATAGTATATATAGAGAACTGATGTGAGTTGGGAGCGAGCAGGCATTACTTTAAGTACATAAATTATCAGATGGCAGGACAAAAAAAAACATATGTTTTTAGAAAATGCAAGCAACATATTCGACAGACGATAAAAAGTATGGGAGAACAGATGAGTAAAATATATAATCCTCATGGAGGCATGTGCACCAGTTATAAAAGATATCACATGTATTGAAGAGGACAAGCCAAACACGAGGGCAAAGGTGTTATCATTTATTAGCATTATTATATTTCATTCATATACCGCCAACAAATAGTTTCATTCAGTCGCAAAATGTAATATAAACCTCTATTTTATGGAGTGCTTTTGTTAATTTTGCACCAGTTCTGAAGGCTGAGCAGGCATATGGGATCAGCAGGTGATGGAGGGATGCACAGGGAGCATGTTGCGGCCATCCACATAAAGAGTGAGCCTCTTTGGCAACCAAACAAGGATATTTTTTTGTTTCAGATGGATGAGAATCCTATGTTACAACCTATCTCTGATGAAAAAGCTGCCCTGAATGTTTTGCTGAGAACAATTCTACACAATAGACCGGCTCGGAGCTCTTTCCAGTTTCAGCCTCAGAGGTATTCATTGTTGAATAATATATTTTACTTATACGCTGTTGGTTATGCTAAACAAATGGAGTGGACGCTACATTTTACTGTCCAAGTTGCCAGTGTTTTGTGACCTCTTCGTTCAACATCTCTAATGCCTTCGCAAATAAGACCCACTTTATGCATAAACCACCTAAACTTTTTCTCAGGATCTGCATAGTGTTCCTCCCATGAACTTGTTACTCATGTTTTCAGGGTGACTCCGCTCATTCAGCCTTTTGGCTCCCTTATATCTTATTGTAAAAGATCTTCATTGGTAAACATTAACTATCAATGTATTTTAATTGGACCAAATTGATCATACGTCTCTCTAGGTTTGGAAGAGATGAACGGAGCTCAGTGGTGGGTGACAGCAGACTCCATTCACGGGGTTGGGACTCTATGGCACCACAGTTCTGGAGCATGGCCGTGCCCCAGCGATTTGGAAAAAAGAAGTGAACATTTTCTTCTCCGGAACCCAACCAGCTGCTGAACATTCCCTGCTTGGCCTGGAGAGACCGCAGTGTCTAACAATCCGATAAGCAACACAAGGAAGGCTCATTGTCACATACATCCACAATACCATGCTAACCCATTTACAGTCAAACATTTTGTAAATATATATTTATATACATATATGTGACTCGTTTAAACACTCACATCTCCCCTAGAATATAGCTTACCCTGTGTGATATAACAAAAGCTGCTTTCCCTGCAGTAAAACTTTATGTATATACGCCTTTAATGTGTATGAATGATAAGTTCTCCTGCTGACTCATTAATAAAATTCTTTATTGTTTTGATGCATTACTTGTTATTTGTTGCTGTAACAAAGGGACTAAAGTAATCATATATAAAATACAGTGATTTGTGTTGTGTGTATGACTGGGGTTTGGTCTATCATTATGATATTCATCTGTCCAAAAAAACTAGTAAAGTCAGCTGCTAGTTGCCTAAAGCAGTGGTGCACAACTCCAGTCCTCAATAGGACACCATTTTTGAATATCCAAGTTTAAGCACAGACATCTCAATTGGAAGTTCCATAACCTACTTGTTTCCAGGCAAGGATATACAGATTTTGTGGCTGGTTGCTGCTCTCAAGGATGGAAATTGCACAGCCATGTTTTAGAGGATTAAAACAGCTTATCTCTGCCATTTTTGTCCCCAAATAGCTTGTCAGTATCCCCAAAACAGCTTGCTTGGTCATCTTTGCCCCCAAACAGCTTGCTTGTGCACACAGCTTGTCTGTGCCATCTTTGTCCCCAAATAGCTTGTCAGTGTCCCTAAAAAAGCTTATCTGTGCCATCTTTGCCCTAAAACAGTTTACCTGTGCCATCTTTGCTACCAAACAGCTTGTCAGTGCCCCCAAACAGCCTGCCTGGGTCATGTTTTCCAACAAACAGCATGTAAGTGACCTAAACATCTTATCTGTCCCATCTTTTCCACCACACAGCTTGCCTGTGCAACCTTTGCCACCAAACAGCCAAACAGTGCCCCTCCATTCTGTATGCTAGCATACGGGAAGTGGATGTGATGTCACTTCCTACACATTGGATCAGTCAGACACAGTGTACAGGAAGTGAGTTTTAGAGATCATCCAATCACGCTTTAAAGGTGGACAAGCGGTTGCAGTGGTCCCCCGGGCCCCCTAGAGTGGTGCAGTTGAGATGATTTTTACACCCCTGATGGTAAATGGTGATGTAACCTGAGACACAGAAAAAGAGTGCCAGCTAAAATAAATAGGGTGTGATACAGAGCGCCTTCGTGACCCCGCTAAAAATCACAACGCAACAGAAATGGTTGCAAAACAAAAAATCATCCATCTACAGTTGTACTAAATGGAAATGAACAGCAATGACCAGTGTTCTTCTTGCTGGAGAATCCTGCCAGTGTTGGATCGTCATAATGAATAGTAAAGTGGTGAGATAAAACCAAACTCTCTTGCGAACTGCCAAAATTGTATGTATGTATTCATGTTTGATATCTCTGTATGCACTGCCCTTACAAACTGCTGCCCATACGCACACATATACAATGCCCTTAAACATGCCCGCATATACACACATACACCGCCTTTACAGATGTCATGTGGTTGTTCTTTATAGCATGTATGAGTCTGTGTGTGCATGTATGTACAAGCATGTGCGTGTATTACAGAAACACAGACACTATGGAATTTGATGGCAGATATGAACCATTTGCCCACCTTGTGTGGAATTTTTTCCAGATGTGCGGACACAGATCGTAATCAGGTCTTAAATTCAGGTCTTCAATTCAATTCGTAATCAGGTCTTCAATTCAGAATAGCGTTTTCCTTAACCCATGCATGTTTAAATTCCATCGCTGTATTAGCATCTACCATCCTCTCAGTAAAGTAAAAATTCTGCCTTTGAGAGTATGTATATCAGAGTAGCAACACAAGGACAGAAGCAGTATCTCTGCTTCCATTTTTATACTGCTTGTCTGATGGGTACCTTTATATGTCTGAAGCTTCAGTTAGCTTTTATAAGTTCCATGCAGCTTTGTGGGAACAAAAACTTGGTTTGCTTGATGGGCCCCCAATCTTTGTCTAAAGTTCCTCTCTTGTCGCCTTAAATATAATTCCTGGGGAAGCAACGTACTGCTGACTTGTTCTGTGACCTAAATTAGAATTAGAAAATCCAGAATCGGAGAAGGGAAATCTAGTAGACCCACTGAACAGTATTAGATATTAATAAGCAGCCATTTCTATTATTCAGTTTTTCTGTAATAAATGTAAATTTTCCATTCATCAATTTTCCCCCATATATTTATGTTTATTATGGTTTTATTATTTGTTTTAGACTTTAAGTGGTATGTTACATTATGCCCAGGGGCCGACCTGGTGCCATCTCTGCCCCTGTAAAACTCTTTATAATCAAATTATCTGCGTTATTTTGAAAATGTACAGAGTTGTAAGATGTAGTAGCCGCGGTACACAGTAAGTGGCTGATAACAGTTGTTTTAACCGAGAATAGTCATAAAATGAAATCATTCTCCCATTTATATATTTTCATCATGTTCCATAGTTAAATGGTAGTTTGTTTAAGCAGCTCTCAGAGAGTAATTAGGACAGTCATTAGTGTAGTCGTACCTGTAATTACCCTGTGCACATCCACTTAACGTACAACTACAATACCACGGCTTTGTTTTTAACAACGCAATGATTGTTTGATAGGGTTATGCCAAGGATCAATTACTGCTTTTGCACATAAAACACTGGCTGAGAATAAATGACCATTTCTAAAACCGCGTCTTTAGTGCCCGAACCGTTACTGAGCACTGATTATACCAAAAAAAAATATTGGAAAGTTGGAAAGCATCAAAACATAGAATCAAATGGCAGATAAAGCCCATCCGGCCCATCTAGTCTTCCCATTTTTCCTAATGTAAACTCTCAAACCTTAATCGGTCTCTAGCCTTGTCTTAGATTCGGGAAACTGTGGCCTGAAGCTACCATTTGGGTGAGCCGGCGCATAGTAATCTTACTGAAGATTAGACCTTTGCATCTGCCATACATTTCCCACTTCAAAAAGTTAGAGTGACTTTAACTTTGTAAAATGTAAAAGTAAATAGCCACTAATTTAGATATTAAAAAACTATTTTCATTGGTTAAATATTTCTGCCTCTTTACAGCAGGGTTCCTCAAGCTTGGGGTTTGGAGTCAGTACTGGGTTATAAGATGCTCATTGCTGGCTCCTCACTGTATAAAGGTTTTCAACACAGTAATTGCTTACTATTCCACACACTCATCACACTAACACACACTCACATCCTCGTGGAATTCACTTACCCTACGTAAAGCCTCAGTCTATCTTCAATGCTATTACTGCAGGGGCATGCAACGTCACACTAATCCCGGCCTCCATCCAAAATAAGAGGCAGGATTTGTTTGCTACCACAAACTTCACTTTTCTTCAACACCGCATATTAATAAGAGCCTTTTTGCCATTTTTTTTTTTTTTACAAAATCTTTGTTCAATTGTGATCACTCTAGTCCATGTTTAATGCATCCACACAAATGATACACTGTCTTTTTCCCCAGAAAAAATAGGGCTTTCGTTGGATACCATTTTTATACCTGGAGCTCATTATATATCATAAAAATATTATCAAAAATAGAGAAAAAACATTTAAAATCTAAGTCTCCACACAATAGTTACATTGACAAAAATGTAATCATACTAGTGTCTTGATTCATTTAGGTTAGCAGACCACCCAGGGTATTTTTCTAGGTTCACTATGACATAGAATAGTTTTGACTTCGACTAAAGATTTTTTTTGTATAGGTTCAGTGCAATTGCAGAGAAATACCCCAAAACACATTTATCCACATCTCCAGATTATGGAAATACCCCGTATATGTTTTTCTTGAAAGCAGACAACCCATGGTATATTCCTAGGATCACTTGGACACTTGCCATGCGGTCATTCGTCCACATATACGACAAAGGAATACACCAAAACCTGTTCAGCTGCATCTTTAGATTATGGAAATACCCCAAATACATAGATTTTTTAGTGGTATTTAGACTGCTTTGTGTTTTCGTGCAGGTGATGTGCCAACGCTAAACATATTCTCAAATCTTACCCTTTTGATGGTAGTACCCTACCCAATTAGTATGAACCATAGGGCAGTATTTATTTTTGAAAACTATATATTCTAAAACTTACATTTGGTAAAACAGTGTAAAACATTAACTGTTTTGTGTATTTCTGCATGTGTACAATTTTTTTTATTGTTTTAGGCAACATAAAAAATGAAAGTAAAATGATCCAATTGGTATGAATGTAGCAAAACAGATACCAATGTGCAATCCTCGCAGAGAGGGGCAGAAACGGCAGTAGTAACCAGAACCTTTCCCGACATACTCTTTTGAGCACACCCTGCACGGCTTCCAGTGATAACTTTTCACCAGTGGGGAGAATCCTGCTAGGAAAATATCCTAGCCTAAGGAAGTTTTTTGGCAAAGATACGAGTCAAAAAGAAAAACTAAAAAAAAAAAAAAAAATTTGGAACACAAAAAGAGTTTAATAATAAATGTAATAAATATTCAGCCAGCAGTTATAACCTTTGTTTAGTAAAGACAAAATTAGGTTTTGCCATTGGTGCAAGGCATCCACAGATTCTTTTCCCTGATATACGCAAAATGATAGGCTATAGCCTATTTCACCCCATTTCGTGATGTTATTGATGGGATGTACTGCTTAAAAATAAGCCTCCCCCTAAATCCCATCAGAGATTCATCAACATTAATTAATTCTTCTTTGAGGCGTAAACCTTTGCAAACCTTTTAGATAGCCCTACATAACTGGGATCACTTCTAGGTAGGCATTGCTATTAAAATGCAAAAACCTATGAAAACTTGCATAATGTACACTTCATAACAACTGAGGAAAATGGGGTGTTGCCAACACTGGACTTCTGCTTCGGTAGAAATGTTGTTTTTTTTTTTTACAATCCGCATCAATATGGTTAGCGGTTAATAGGGTGCCAGAGTCTACCGTAGGATGAGCCTGGATTAGTTGCAGATATTGCGTAGCATAACTATTGTCAAAAAAGATATTCAGAAAAAGATAAAAGATGACTCAATTGACTCAACCATACCTGGGAACTTTACAGCTACTTCTCCAGGTCGCCTCGGGAAAACTCTGGATAGCGGGAGCAGCACCCCATTCCCAGTTGCATGTCTGGCGACGTGAGTGGGACCGACCACCAACGTGTATTCTTTTTCTTATCAATTACAGAAGTTCTGAATTATAGTTTCAGGCTACTCGGCCAAAATACCATTCCGCAAATAAGAAGAAGAGCCGTAAATTCAGAATACAGAAATTCACATCTAAACTTTAATCTCTGTCTCTCGGCTATTCCAATGACTTGAGTGTCCTAAATTGCATATATTTTATATTTATTTTTGAACTTCCTTTCCAGGATGTGCTAGTCATGTTAAGCAGATGGGAGAATGCCTTAAAAAAGCCACACACAATTCAAAACATCAAATTTGTATCTGAAAGAAGGTACTGTTAAATTATTAGATTACAGAAGACAATTGTAAATGTCACACAAAAATAACAGGTTTAGGAAAATAGTTCCCAAATGCATTCAAGTTTCAGCTCCAAATGACATTAATAACACCAGGCAATAAATATATTTCTTCAATTCCAAATCCATCATCTTTTGATTTTATATGTACATATCCAGTCTTTAAAGACCAACACAAACTAAATCATGTTATGGATTATGAAATTGTTGTTGGATATACGGTACTTTAACATGGACTATTTCAATTTAGCAAATCCTGGCACAGGGGTCTATTGGCATACTGGTTACAAAACCAGGGAAAATCATTGCTTTCCCCGTTCTGACCTCTTCACTTTGTATGGCTGCCAGAATTCAATCAAATGCAAAGTGGGAATGGGTCTCGCCATTCCTATTAGTGTACATGTATCGGGGGTTTATTTTAATCATGTGGCTCCATTGGGTACACTGAACCAAACAATATAAATTTGGGGAAAGGGACAGATCTGCTTAAAATCAATGACCACGGCCCTGTTTATTGGATGAAAGGACAATTAATAAAGGCAACACAAAATATAACTGGTACTTGTGAGTGTAATAAAACCATTGTATGGACACATCACTGCACCAGCATAAACAGATTAAAAGAGAACGTCTACTTTCTAACTACAATCTGAATGTTTCACTGCCCTCCTCTTTACAAGCATACAAGAGTGGACGTCAAGGGAGAGCTGGTACCTTCTACCCTAGAAGGGCAGGTAAAAGCAAGCGCCTCCCCCCAACTAACATATGCACCAGGACACTTATTTCACTATCAAAGCCCCAGACCTCGCATCGTTACCTCATCTGGGTCCACAATATTCCTGCAGGGTCACACAACATGACTTTACATGACCCCGCAGCATTCCCGCCTGTGCAAGTGGCCCAGTCCAAATCTGACGGTCCCTCTTTGAAGAATTTTGGACCGTCTCTGGTGGGTTTTAATAACATCAGCTCATAGAGTTAAAACACAAGATGACATAGTACAAGTATGAGTAACAAGTACCTACACTTGCTCATGTGAATGTTTACAACCTAAAATTCATTAACATATCCGTACTGAAAATATTTTAGTATTCACTTCACGAGACACCTCACCCAAAGGCAGTAGGTAGGCCAGCAAAATGACTAAATATATGATATCTGACCAGACCTACTGCAGCCCTGCGGCTTCCAGCTCTCAGACAATGCGTGCAGCCCATGTATTTGATGGAGCTCCTTTTTGCTGTATAGCTTATCAGTGGGTTGGGTTTTACCAATAATTTAGGCTCATGCAGTCTTGAGTCCTTACATGGCAGAAATAAGGTAGAACTTTGTTGTATGGTTAACAGTAAGCAGGGTAAACAAGCCCCCTGGACACCTCTTTCACTTGGCTCCTGCCATGATCTTGAGGTACTGAAGAGCATTATGGGCAGCGTTGGCACGAGCTGCATCACGGGATGTGGCAGAGCCATGGCATACAGTCGTAGGCTGAGTAGAGAGTTCCACAAGACATTGATACTTTCCACTCAGGCTGGGTTCATCTAGAAAAACAAGGAGACACATAAAACATGAGGGTTTGACAGATATCTATAGATGTGATATTTTCAATTCAACTTCCTGGTATCCTTACCAATATCCAGGTAGCTTATCACGAAACTCTGTTCCTCTGAGAGATCCTGAAGAAGGCTGCAGAAAGCAGAGTTTAACAAGTTCAGCGGATGATTCTTTAGGTGCAGGATCTTCTCCCCGGTGGAGTTCCGTAAAGAGTCCCAAGTGCATGATCCGCCCCGACCTCTGCTTCCATCCAGTTTACTACCGCCTGTGCTCTACAACAGATAATAAATCATATATTAGACTTTGACATTAACAGCTACAGGCAATCTTAACCACCTTATACATTCCCAGATAATTACCATGCAAAACTGATCCTCCTCAGGCTCTACATCCCCTGTGTCGCGGTGCTCTGGGGGAACCTTGTGAATCTGAAGTAGCATCTTGGCGGCTGCGTTTCTCTTTGCCAACTTCTTGGATGTCCCGCTGCCTGGAGGGCAAAATAAAGCATTGTTATCTTACTGTTCAAGGGCACTTTACTACGTTAAAAAAAAACAAAAAAAAAAAACTCTTGCAGACTGACAGATTTTGTTGGAAAGAATAACGAGTTGGCATATACCGAAGGTCCAACCCCAGTGAGCTTCTGCTGGTAGCTTGGGCAGCCCTGCACAAAGCATGCTTAAATCTCGATGCTTGATCACTTTACAGATTTAACTATGCATTATGCAGGGGTGATTCAGCCTCCCTGCAGAGAAATTCGCCAGTGGTCCATTATAATGAAACTGTATAACACGGTCAAGATACGGCACACATATGTTTAATTATACAGAGCCTGGCCATTACTCAAATTAAAAAGACAAATATCAATGAACATTTTCTACATGTTTAAGTGATTTAATGTAATAACCACTGCTGTAAAGGGCAGAGAAATGAAAAGTTTATTTGTATATCCAAATGCTGTATATTTCTCCCACAGCCAAGTCTCAGGAGGAAATGGATTTATTTTATGGCTACGGCAGCCATTGTAACAGGCCCTATAAATTCTACAGTCGTGAAAGCGTGAACGCGATTCTCCGAAGGATAACGCACCATTCAGCTTTATTTGATTAAGACTGTCTCTGTGATTTCATGCATACATCAAGATTTTTTCCTTTACCACAGAGCGTTTTAATCTAATCCAGTGCATCAGCAACTCTCCACCAAGGGTCTGATTCATGAAGTATGCAAATCCTTCAAGCCTTGCCATTTAAAGTGAAAATGTCAACTAGAGACCGAGGTCTGTTTTCATACATACATATAGTTATATATACATACTGCAGGGGAAATTGTTGATCAATAAATATTTGTAACTCTGGTCATTGATACTTCTGCTCTTGGACCTCTCCGCAGCCTTTGTTACAAATGACCATCCCCTCCAACCCCTTTCCTGGTTTAAATCCCACCTCTCTGCTCTTCTCCATCTATACCTCTTCACTTGGACAACTCATATCTTTCTTTGATTTCCAACACCACCTATACACAGATGACACTGCCATATCTAGATCTGCCCTCCCAATCTTTCGTCCTCTCTTCTAACTCATTGTGGATGGTGTTGCATTACATGAAGCTCTTTATCTCGAAGACTGAGTTTATGGTAATACCAATACATGCGCACTGTCTGCAATTCCTGACATCTCTATCTCTGTTGACAACTTAATTATCCAACCAACAAATAAGTTCACTGCCTTGGTGTCACACTTGGCTCTGCTCTCTCCTTCATCCCTCACACCCAGTCCCTCATCAGTGGCTTCCCATACCCTTCAGAATCAAATTCAAACTTCTGACCCTGACCTATAAAGCCCATAACAACTCCACATATCCTTATATCTCTAACCTACTATCAAAGTACACCCCTAACCTCCCCCTCTTCCTTCCGTTTGTGACCTTCATCTTTTACTCGCATTACCTCTTCCCACTCTCGTATCAAGGAGTTCACCCGTGCTGTAGCCTTCTCTGGGATTCCCTTCCCTGTTCTGTCAGAATTTCACCCTCACATTTCAAAAGCTCTCCAAAAACCCACTTTTTTGAGCAGCGTACAAGCGTTCCTCATAACACTCTCAGCCCAACATCCTGCCTAAGCCATATGAACAACCAGCAACCTCGACAGCTCCTCCTGATTCAACCAACCTCATCCAAGCAGTCCTCTTCTACAGTTTCACTAGATTGTAAACTCGCAAGAGATTGTAAAGAGCTACATAATCTGCTTGGGCTATATAAATAAATGTAATGTAATTTATACCACAACACAGATAGATAGATAGATAGATAGATAGATAGATAGATAGATAGATAGATAGATAGATAGATAGATAGATTGATTAAAGGACCAACCAAACTCTTCTTGCAGGAACAAGTTCTTACTACTAGTAAAAAAAACTTTGGTAAATATACCATTTACGTCTGAGATGATCAAATCCAAGGGTTCAGTAAAAGGATATAACAGCGCACAGATATAGACATATAGCAATTTCTTAATATTAAATTGTAGTTTGCCCATTAAGGAATATTATGTCCTCTAAGGACTTTGGTGTTTGGAGAAGTTAAGGCTTGAGATAGGTTTAACACCATTCAAAGTCAAATAAGCATCATGTAAAGTACACACCATCGCTTACACCCACACGGCACTACACAATCAACAAAACAAGGTACAATTAATGTCAAAGTCTTAAAAAGACTGAGACTAATTTCTGTAGTCATACCAATCTCTAGGAACCTTTCCACACGGCATGTCATGGTGAACTCCTTCCGATGTGCGGGGCCAGACTCTTGGGTCACTGTATATTCAGGCAGCCTCCAGCCTTTCTGCACTACTAGCTCCTAGAAAGAAAAAACACATGCAAAATGTGTAAAGAAGACACACTTATGCCTGGTGTATAAGATCCTAGAAGGATGCAGGAGAGGTAAACAGAAAGAGAAGAACCCAAGACATACCTGTAAGGCTCCTACTGGGTTACACTCTGACTGCTGTGCCGTCAGAGGCGGTTTTATGTCTACTGTGGGAGTCCTAAACAAAAGAAATGGTAAAATAAATTAATAACATTGCTGCAAAAGAATAATACAAAAATTGGATGTGCAGACAAATGGCATAAGCCAGATAGCCGTACCATCTCCTGTTTGTGTGGCACAGCCTAAATGAAAAGCAAGAAAACATATACAACAGATCTGTATGCTAGCCAGGAACATTATAGGTATTGTTCCAAGCTACTTTATGGGGACATCAATAATCTCTCTAAATATCATCAATAAATTTCCCTAAACCGTATATTCGTTTGATTGAAGCGTCCAGAACTGTTTGTTCTGATATTTGTCGTAAAAGCGCTTACCCAAGCAGTCTACCATATTAAAGCTGACTTTGGAGAAACCCTAGCCATTATATATCTATGTTAAATCTATACATTTCAAAAATGGGAAATAAGACTTCAAGCCACTGAGCAAGGAAAACAGTTGAGATTAATGTGAGAAGGGAGAAGCAGGCAGGGAAAGAAATTAAATCAATCGCTTGAGCTTTCTCTGTACTCCATATTTATTTTTCAGTTGCTTGTTCTACAGGAAAGAGAAGCCGTCCCTTTCTGTGCTTTAAAAGGTATTACAGTCTCGTATACAACGGTTTTATAATGAATTCTTTTTAATAAACTTTTATATGCATTTTCATCTGTTAAACAAAGTCAAAAAAAGGAAGCCATTGCGTAAATCAGAGGACAAATTACCAAACAGAGAATATACTTGAGAAACATTTAACCTTGCCAGTTAAATGCCATGTCAAGCATAATATTCCTGTATGAATCGGTATGTTGGCCCTGCATAATGCATACTTACATGAATGACATAAAATGGTTTGCATGGCAAAAAAAAAAAACTCAAAACCCCAAGGCGGCTTAAACATAACACTTGCCCAAAGCTCTCATCAGTTCATAGTGGCTTTGAGGACACAGCATTAATGTTTGTATATCAGAAACAACATATAGAATGGAATTACTACAAGGTATTCATTCAGAACAGCAAACTTATACCTGCTGGGTAAAGCGGGGGAAGAGAGCTCTGTGATTTCCTTTTGCTCTGAAGGGGATTCCACAGAGAACATTGCACTTAAAGAAAATGAAAAATGCAGTTATTAATTTTTCCACAAACATGACTATTTTTTATTATCTTACAGAAGTTTCTGGAAAACACGACAAGCAAAAGGCATGGTGGGGCACAGAAATCCCTTGCACTTAGAATTAAGCAGTACAGTCAAGCCAGGTCAAGCCAAGGCCTGTTTTACCCTCAGAAATGTTGTGGCCCCCACAAATAAGGTTAACAATGTACACCTTTTGCCTCGACTGCCCACAACAACATATGCACGTTCACGCATACACACTGCTGTCAGCAGGACAGTTACATATTTCAGCAGACCCCTACCAGTCACATCATTTGACAAAGCGCGACATGGGAGAAAAAATAAAAATGCGGCAGTCACCTGTTTTCCTCATCAGTTGCTCCCAACATGTGCTCTCCTCTGAGAAGAGTCATCGCCACTTCTGCTGCCTTGTGTTTTGCTGCCTTCTTGCTTGGTCCTTGTCCTGTTAACAGAAAAGACAAAGAGATCAACACGTATGGATACAGACTTCCACACAAGGACTGTTAACGGGAAAGTTCAGGTACCCGAGAGACAGACGGGAAAGCACTTCGGAGATAGACAGAGACAAATACATGCAAAGACATAAACAGCTTGCAGCACCGAGAGATCGTTTGACATTTCTGGATGGAGTCATTGCCTTATCACCTCAATTTTTTACTTTAATTTGTAAGAACAGCACTGATGATAGATCTTGGCGTGAATAGGACACTTTTGTGGAACTCTCTCAATATGGAAGATGAGTGTGATATTACAGTAAAGCCCTGTAAAACACTGCCTCATAGAGCAGCCACAAAGAACCCTTCCAATTCTTCAAACATAAAGAATCCTCCATGCCAGACATTTAATGCCTTAGCCTCCACCCCACATTTAAATGTGCCAGGTACAAAAGAATGGGATAAAGCGGGCCCAGGGTCCTACAGAAGATGGGTCTAAGAATGGCCAGTCAACCCAACGTTGGGAGAAGGCAATTAAGCATTAACTGTTGCTTGAAAGAGGGTTATGAGATTTATATAAAACGTAGACTGTAGCTTCCTTTCACGGACTTTCAGTCTCTCCAAGACAGAACGGAGGCTATGTAAACGTAACAGTGAATCAGTGACACGGGCCATTTCACCTCTAAAACTGGACGAAGCAGGGCACTGACCGGTGCAGTTGATGTCTCCAACAGATACGCGAAAAGTGAAGTTGGGTTGGTGGGCTTGTCCTTCAGCCTTCAGTAGATCATATACAGGGGTCTTTCCTATCCGAGTCCCATACTCCTGTAGTAAGCTGATTGGTGTCTTCCCAGGACTCGAAGAAAGCATCTGCTCTATGCTGGATTGAAAACAAGATCCACAGTTAATGGAGCTGTGCCTGTTGCCACTTACTAAAGGTTAAACAGTCAACAAGCGCAGAAGCACACACCAGTAAATTAGCTGCGTTATCTATAGCAACATCATACAGGGTCTGATACCTACATTCAGAAAGTGTAACCAACCAACCTAAACAAGGTATATCCATAGACTTAAGTAATAGGCATAAGTAAGTTAAGCACCAGCATTGACTTAATATGGGTGTGAATTGACCCTGCATACAACTTATTTAAACTTTGTTTAAGAGGCGAAGATGACTTTTGTTGAAAACAGTTGTACCTGGTCTTAAACCATAGGTGGCGCTATGACACAAGCATCGGGTTTGGACCGCTATTAAGCTGCGAGAGACCTAATAGCAGAATAAAGAAATATTCCTGCATGCGCAACAAACCCAGCATGGCATTATGGCACTGATATGTATTTTATCACATGTAACATACGAAAGACCTGTATGGCTAAACATTGCCCTCGAATGCTGCAACCAGGCTGCAAAAACAAACTCAAAACATCTGAAATGAAGGCTGAAGTCAAACTGCCTTTTTTGTATGATTACTAACAAGTGGCCGTTTAATCTATACCTGCATAGTGTTCTGCTGAGCAAAAAAATAAAAAGTTATACAGAAAAGGGGAGTGCACAATCTAGAAAACAAAAGACAAACCCATTCATATTACCAAGGTAGAATAACGACCAATACACAAAAAAGCAAGCATTCAGCACACGCAGAGCGAATACCGCTCAAACACCTAAGGGATAAACATTAGGGATTCCATAACACTATATGGCCAGAAACCGGCCTCTATGTCACAGTACGAGGAGTTTGGAGAGCCCTATCTCATTAGTATTCCTTACCAAGGTGCTGAACCAGTGGGACTGCATTTGAACCCAAACGAGACTCCCAAGGCACTCCTTTCCGGATATTCTCTCTCTAATTTGCAGGTTCCGACCATACCTTCGGGTTGAGCAGCCCCTCCTGCCACACAGGTGCCTCAATAATGGTGTCCAGACAAGGCTTGCTCGATAGCCTCATTTGGTTTAAATGCAGTGCAGTCCCACTGATTCAGCTGCTCAGTAAAGAACATCGCTACGAAAAATGAGATAGGACTCGCCAAACTTGGGGTGCTGTGACGCAGTGGCAACGGTGGAAACACGTCCTCTGGAGCGATGAATCACTTCACTGGAAATCTGATGGATGAATCTGGTTTGTCCCACATAATTTAAGCATAAAACCTTTTCCCCTTAAGCATAAAATGTAGCGATGTGTACAGTATTGCACGTTACTTTTATCTGCCGTCGTCAGTCATGTTATCTTTAGTTTCTTTCCGTGCTCAAACTACATACTGAGCCGATTCATTATGCATTAATGTTAAAGAGGTCAGTTTCTCCATAAACATTCATTAGTCGGGTGATTAAGACTGAGCCATGCTGTTTACTTTTGGCAGTATGATAAGCTATGTATTTTTAAGTGTTAAGTAGATCAGGCTTAACGAAAACGGCAAAGTCATGTGATGGCTAGACGACTGGGTCAGAGCATCTCCAAAACTGCAGCTCTTGTGGGGTGCTCCTGGTCTGCAGTGGTCAGTACCACAAGTGATTCACGGTGAACCAGCGAAAGGGTCATGGGCGGCCAAGGCTCATTAACACACGTAGGGGAAGAAGGCTGGCCCATGTGGTCAAATCCAACAGATGAGCTACTGTAGCTCAAATTGCTGAAAAAGTTAATGCCGGTTCTGATAGAAAGGTGTTGCAGTTTGTTGCCTATGCTGACCACTGCCAAAACCACCTACAACGGTCACGTGTGCATTAGAACCGGACCAACGGAGGAAGAGAAGAAGGTAGTCTGGTCTGATGAATCACATTTTCTTTTACATCACGTGGATGGCTGGTGCGTCGCTTACCTGGAGAACACATAGCATCAGGATGCACTATGGGAACAAGGTGCAGTGTGATGCTTTGGGCAATGTTCTGCTGGGAAACTTTGGGTCCTGCCACTCAAGTGAATGTTACTTTGACACGTGCCACCTACCTAAGCATTCTTGCAGACCATGTACTCGGTATTCCCTGCTGTCATTGGCCTCTTTCAGCAGGATAATGCTCCCTACCACAAAGCAAAAATGGCTCAGGAACAGTTTGAGGAACACAACAACAAGTTCAAGGTGTTGGCTTGGTCTCCAGATTCCCCAGATCTCAATTCAATCGAGCATCTGTGGGATGTGCTGGACAAACAAGTCCGATCCATGGAGACCCCACCTCGCAACTTAAAGGATCTGCTGCTAATGTCTTGGTGCCATATACCAGCACACCTTCAGAGGTCTAGTGGAGTCCGTGCCTTGAAGGGTCAGGGCTGAAAAGGCAAAAGGGGGACCTACACAATATCAGGCAGGTGAGCATAATGTTATGGACAATCAGTTTAAATTTATGCAAAAAATGTTAACGCACTGAAACAGATAAGAGGGGTACGATTAACGCTTTACTCAAGAGATTCTGCGGCTTTATGCTGTAACGTGACTGAAGAAGAGATCTAAGTTGTCTCTGATGCTCACACTCCAACCTCATTCAGTTAGCCCAGAAAGGCATCATCTCAACCCTACTTGTCTCAAGCAAAGGAACATTTCAGGGAGCAGCGTGCATTTCAATGAGAAACTCTTCACTATAAGAACCGCCGCAGGTGTGCGTATTTCCAGAAGCAGCCTGCAACTTTAATACTCAGGAGGAGCGCACACCTTTCGGGGAACATCCCTTAAACCTGTCACCAGGACATGCATGTCGGGGAACACCATGTGACTGCGGGGAATGGACTGGCTTCCCCCGTGGCCTGTCAAACTCAGTACTCTTCACACATTACAGACATTAAAAGCGTTACTGCATTCGGTGGAAATAAAGTACACAATAGACATGCCTTTACCGCAGGTGTATATGGTAGAGCATGTACATATAGGTGCAGAAATAAGAGGCCAGCTCCCTACTACAAAGAATTTGAGGCAGAGAAGAACCAATTGGCGCATTCGGTTTGGTCCTTGGCCTAGTCTTACATCCAGGAGAACCGTATGCCCGTAATCCGTATTAGCCAATAGGAGGGGCAGTATTGGTGCTCACACTGTGTTTTAGTCACAGTAACCCCTTCATGACCTGACCGGTGTGGCTCCTGCACTCACTCAGGGTGTGATGGTGCGACGCACACTGAAGGCTGTCACTACACCGCGGGTAATTAAAACACACACAAGTAGTAGTCATTGGCTACATCAGTAAAATAATAACGCCAGATCACGTGAACAGAGAGCCTTGCTAGCGTAATCTCGGCTACCATTCTCTTTTCTAGCGCAGGCCAAGATGAGGACCACGGATTCTCGTACCTGGGACACCCGGAGCACGTCTGGTTCCCACAGCCCTCGTTCTCGCTCATTCCCTCCTGCTCTATGCTTCCCAACGACAATGGCTGGGGAGGGAAGCATGGCTCAGAGAGTTGAACCATTACTTCGCTGGGCATGATGGGAGTTGTAGTGCCCTCCCCACATCCCTTCACGTCCGTTTGGCTCTGTTGACTACATTTCCCCTGTCACCCTTCCGGAAGACACTAGACACGCCGCAGCAGCTAATCAGACCCCGCCTCGGCTTGTGCTATTGGCTGCGCGCAACAGCGACAGGAAAGGGGTGTAACCATGTGATCTTGACGTCTTCATTTTTCTTAAAAGGAAAACTGTCAAAGACCGCCTACGGTTCCACGCGGCGCTGTGTATTGATTTTGATTGGTTGCAGCGAGGACACGCCGTCAATATGAATGCATCTGATTGGTTGAAACCCATTCCACGGGCGGTTGTTAAAAGAAAAATGAGCCCGCCCTCTACTGCGGCTGAGCGGTAGCACTGGACGGACTTGATTCTTTCCCTGACAGGGGGCGGGGTCTGAGGCAGCTGCTGAACATGGAAGGTTTCCTGCAGAAGTGGACCAATTACCTGTCAGGTATATAACCTGTAATGGGGCAACATGTGGGCTGCGCTGGATCATATCACTGGCATGAATGTAACCGCGGCGGATTATTACCGTATTTGATTTAGGTGCCTGCAGGTCTTAAATGTATTACACCAGTATAGCGAATTAGGCATCAGCAATAACATGATTGGAGCTGTGTGTGTGTGTGTGTTCTGCTTGATAAAGTTTTTCAAACTGATAACACCTAATAATATATTGTCTTGTTTCAAATTGTTCCCAAACCACTCTAATATAAAGCAATAGTGATGTGTGTATAAATAATACCACCCCCTTTACTATTGTTCCACAGCGTGTCTTAGGAACATAATACGTTGTTGGTAAGCCTCTCCGTTAGCGCTAGGGTTAAATTACATTCATTTATATGGCGCCTGCTCATTCGGTAGCGGTGTTACAATAGAGGAAGGTGAAACTATTTAACAGACAATTTAAAAGTGATGGCAACATTTAGAAAAATATAGATGTGGTCTGGAAAAAATGGCATGGCATCCCTAGTCAGCACTAGGCTATGTGCCAGTGATGTATTCGGAAATCGGTCTGCAGAACAGAGAGCCCCCACTACTCAATGGGCCGGTTAAAAAGGACATCACTGATCTCCCCAACTGGCCCATTAACACAATGGAGGGCTGTATTGAGTTGTCCTCCATTGCTTCTTCTGCTCTACGCTACGTGAGAGGGGCGCCGGTATACAGCGTCATGTCCCAGCGACCAGAAATAAGGACATCGGTATGAAGGAGGAGACAGGCAGCACCGAAGGCAAATACATCACTGGCCGGTGGCATGTACTGGACACAGAACCCAGCTGCTATGAGGAATGTACTGGCCGTCCAAGCGCTAATAGCCAGAGCAGCTGCTTGACTTACGTCTAGAGGCAGCCGGACGTGAAGAAACATACAAAAAATGGCAGTGGCTTCTTACCAGAACTGCTCCATGTCAGGAGATCTGACAAAACAAATTGTTACTGACTTCTCAATATAACCTATAAAACAAAACAACAAGCTCCTAAAAATGACGGCCGTCTCAGACATACGTTAGGAGGACTCAAAATGTCAGCAGGTCCTGTATGTATGTATTAATGGAGTATGTAACTCGTGTTCCCATGAATGATGTTGGTCTCTGAAGGTTATGTTTAACTTTGGCGATACAGACCTATAAAAAAGTACATTTCTTTTTTGCTTTTACAGCCACTCCTTTTATTTAAACAGAGACTCTTATCACGTCTTACTAACAAGAAATGTATTACCGGTATATGTATGGAAGCTCACAGGATATATATATATATATGTGTGTGTGTGTGTGTGTGTGTGTTTCGGTCACATGACTCCTGCTTGCCATGCACAGAAATGGATATTACACACTGGTACCAGAAAGGTTGATCGTTTCTTTTTGGTGGACCAACACTCCTATAGAACAAGATGTAAGTGATTAAGCTTTGAAGACCTTAGAGTCTTTTATTCACACACACACACACACACACACACACACACACACACACACGCATATAGAATCAGATGTATCTGAACAATGGACCTCCTAGGACTGATTACATGGCTCTTCTCCAATGATTGTTTTGGCCCACTAAGAGACACAACAAACTTCTAAAGACACTGTTGAACATGTTGTCTTGTTAATGCACATTTAGGTCTCCTTTCAAAATAACAAAACCTTGCAAATAGGAATCGTAGTCAATTATCAACATCATAGATGGCTGGTTGTCTCAAACTGGTTGTATCACATTGCTTACTGACACTCATCCATCAACCTTTCTCAAATATGAAGTTCTCATCATGCTGTAGAACACATCCAGGAGTTGCTGGAGGATGACATAACTCTGTAAACACCACCCTTATTCATAGGGCCAATCAGAAGGTGTTAATTGGCACTTATGGTAAGGCTCTCATGTTCCTAAAGCTCATTTAACATTTAGGATCAGCCCCTATTATACAACTGTCACGTACCAGGAAATCACATAATATATGCAGTAAATAGGTCATATACTATCTTTTTTTTTCTTTTAATTCTCCACAGGCTGGCAACCGCGTTACTTTGTGTTGGACAGAGGTATCTTGTCTTACTACGACTCACAGGAAGATGTTGGCAAAGCAAGCAAAGGCAGCATAAAAATGGCGGTGTGCGAGATACAAGGTTGGGGACTGTTCCTGTGGCATTATGATTTTGGACCCATTCTGGGTCATCCTGTTTTTGTAATTCACTGGCTTTGTGAATGACTTTTATTTACTATATATTATATATATATATATATATATATATCCACTCTTGCCCTCCGCACACAAATCTTCTTTTAGCAGTTGTACTAATGAGCTGTGACAGCGTGGTCCCTTCTTTGCCCCTCTCATTATGTTTGCTTTTTTTGCCACGCAGTGCATCACTCTGATAGCTGTCGGATGGACCTTATCATTCCGAGGGAACAATGCTTCTACCTGCGGGCAGAGAGTGTTGCTGAAAGGCAGAGGTGGCTTGTGGCCCTGGGGTCTGCCAAAGCTTGTCTAGGGGACAGTACAGCTCAAAAAACAAAAGGTTTGTGACCATCTCATGTGGTATCTCAGCTTCTAAAAGTTGCTGCTGGCGCTTTAACATTGTTGATATCCTACATTGATCTCAAGGGATGTGACCCCTTCTGGCTCCATCAGAAGCTGGCTCCTAGAAATACCTGTCTGGCTTCCATATCCAACAAAGTTGTCCTTACCGGTGCAATGTGATGGTTGCCCCTAATACCAATATACTTTTCAGCTGTGAAAAGCCTTGCTGAGAGGTGGAGAATGCATTTCACCTCGAGAGTGGGGTTTCCAAATATACATTTGTTCCTGGGTAGAATGCCGCCATCATTTTCTTTTCCAGAAATACTCTCCAACAAAGAAACTCTAGGCCGGAAATTATCAGAGATGAGACTGTTCTGCGATCTTCTCATGCAACAGGTGATAGAAATCCAATCAACAGTGAGTCCAGGAGCTGCTCCTGACATAGAGGTAAAGCAGCTCTTCGTATCTCTGTTTGTCGTTTAAAACATTATTAAGGGAATGATTGTGTTGAATGTTGTGTATATTATCCCAGGTGCTAAATCATTGAAGTGTACTGAGAATTCTTATTCAGCAGAGTCAGCTTTGCATGTTGCGTGACACTTTGCATACACTTGTATTTAAAGGATTACCAAAGGCGTGTGATCTTACTTTACTAATAGATGACTTTTCCCCTACAACTACTGAATTTTGCATAGAAAATAAATGGTGAAAAGGTTGAGAATAGCACTGAAACGCAGCTTTAGAAGGTTTCACAACCAGGCTGCAATACAGGGCTGCATTGAGATGTATGACCTAAGTCAGTTGTGAGTTGAGTCTACTGCAATCTCTGTGATACTACGCCCACCTATGTGTTACGTTTTAAACGCCTTTTCAAGGGGACACCGCTAATTTCAGGATACCCATCAGCTGTATGTACCATACAATGACATTAAATTAGGTTGCATTTTACCCACTGAGACTCTTGCAATAGCCAAGAAAAGGTCTTTCTGAGAAATGAGAAATCTGACCAAAAATACCAATATTCCGAATGCACGTTTTCTGTCATTGGTTTTCTTGGCAAAGAATAGGGTTGACAAGCTACCCCAAACATTGTGTTGATTATTGGGGGCCAAACGCTAGGCCTTTGCAGCCATATCTGCTTATACATCAATAGACTGGAGAATATTCTTGAGCAGTGGCAATAACCCTCCTTACAGATGATAATGTCCTGCTGGTATGAGGTTGTGCATCAAATGCAGCAATATGCGATGGGTCAGTAAACCCAGTCATTATACAGTTTTTGCCTGTATACCATTATTATCCAAAGCACTTTATTTTCCTTGCACGTGTCTGGTGTCTTACTACAGGCCACCACATGGACCATGGTCACATTTTATAATAATCTAAGTATTAATGTAAATAAATTGGCTTTTGCGATAGAAGTTCTATTAAATATGATTGAATATTACAACGCTTCCTGGTTATGGTAGGTACATGTGTAATGGGGAAATGTTTAATGCCAACGCACATTAACTCATGCACTTGGTGGACACCCTAGGAGAGCCGCTCCACCAGGGCCAACAGATTGACATGATGGTCAATATGGCATGTGGTATAAAAGAGAAGAAACTGCATAGACCTCCTTCAATTAATCAATAGACAAACCTCTACACATCGTGTTCATGTTTTAATTAATATATCAGCTTTTCAGTAGTAATTTCAATCTGCCCACCGTGAACCTCGCACAGATATTTGGGTGCTCTGTGTTTTGAAACATAGTAACAAATACTTGAAAATGACTTAAAACATTGTCAATCACTTTTTCTATGCACAACTTTTTTTTTAAAAAAAAAAGACATTTTCAGAAAATATTTTTCAGTCGCAATTATTAGCAATTACCGCATTTGCGCGATTATAAGACGACCCCCCCCCCAAAATTTGAATATTTATTTAGGAGAAAAAAGAAAAAGCCTGAATATATAAGAAAAGTTTTACTAGTAAATATTAATTCACATGTAAACTATTTTTTCATATTTAATAAAAACTATGATTGAGAAAAATGCATTTTTGTTTTTATTTGCTAATTTGCCCCCCAGATATGCCTTATACCCCCTTATATGCCACTCTGCCCTGCAGAAATGCCTTATACCCCGCTATATGCCCCTCTGCCTGCCTGATATGCCACTTTGCTGCCAGATATGCCCTATACCCCTCCTATATGCCACTCTGATATTACTTTTAACCCTCAATATGCAAGTCTGCCTCCCTGATATTCTTTTAACCCTCAATATGCCAGTCTGCCTCCCTGATATTCTTTTAACCCCCTATATGCTACTCTGCCTCCCTGATATTCTTTTTAACCCCCTATATGCCACTCTGCTTCCAGAAAGCCCTTATACCCCCCAGATGCCACTCTTACCCTCCCCCAACTTACCAGTGCTTCCCTAGACTTGTCACTGGGGCCGTGGTGGTGTAAAATGTGCTTGGAGGTTTAGGATATAATAGGTTTGCGTAGATTTGGAAGTTCGCAGACTATTTGCCTCCTCTGTTCGCAGAATCTCGGAGGAAACATGCTCCGAGCGATGAAGCACGATCTTTGTTTGTTTTTGCCATGTACCTGTATTAGAACTACTTGTAAGTTCCATGAATAGATGCTCTTGGAGGTAATATTGCAATGTGCCCCAAGCTCTTAATGAAAGGATTTTCAGCATTTTGATTCTGTGGGGTGATGAGATGAGAATATTATGGCTGTGAGGTTCACTTGAATATATGTAAACAGTCTTTTAGCTATATAATTACAATATAAGAAACTGATATGTGTCATGTGGAATAGATATTTTTGTATATATGTGTATATATATATATATATATATATATATATATATATATATTTGAAAGATAAGCCCGTAATGTGCGATGCATGCTAAGGAGAGAAGTGGCCCTGTTCTTGTCTTGCAGAAACTGAATGCTGCCTGCAGTGTGATGCACGGGACCTGCACTTACGTCTGTTCTACACTAGATGAGTGTATAAAGTTTGTGAACACCAATCCTCACCCGCAGAGCCAGGTTCCCCCGTTACCAGTCCTGCCAGAAGACATTGTTGGAACCAAACTCCCACAGACTCGAAAGGTATTAGTCTTAGTCTCAGAATCTGTAATGTTTGAAAAATGGAATTCTCACATCACCCTTTTTACAAATACAGATATTCCAAAAATGATGGTTCTGATTGTGATTTCTTTGCACACTTCTTTCATTTTCTACTGTATATTTTTTATCTTCCATCTTGTTTGCATTAAACAGTGTTATTATGAACCGCTATGTGGTGTCTTAGCCCACTACACCCATTGGGTGACATGAGCAAAGTGCCATTGTATTTAGTTGTGAACGCAAGAAGGAAATGTTCTGGGAACACCAGATGGATACTGTCAGTGCTAGTGCATGCGCACATATGCATAGCGCGGCCTTCTGTCATATAATAAACCCTTTGGTTTACAAATATGGATTATTGCCACTGTCCTTTTAACATTTTCCCTTTGTAATAGCCTTATGATTCCACTTTGTGGGATTCCTCACATTTTATTATATTAGGGCGACCTCAAAAGCAACCTCTTTAGATTTCATCTTAAATCTGGAAATGACATATACATTGTAATGCAATATTTTCATCTACTCTGGTTTCCTATGCACAGTACAAGCATTCAATAAACTGTATTACAAATACTTGCTTTTGGTGACATGTATATGTAGAGTTCCATGATAGGATTCAAGTTCTGCTGGGTTAGCTCTATCACATAAGCGCCACTTTTTGTTACATTTATTGATGAAATCTATAAAAAAAAAACTTTAATTAACACATTTTCTTATGTTTCAGGTGAAGCGCTCACTCAGTCATTCCTCAGTTCAGACACCCCAGAGGTGAGTGGGGACACATTGGAAATTGACATGTTTTTGGACCATCTGATGGAAACATCTTAATACATTTTGACAAAATATTTTTTGTTTTCATGGAAAAGTTATTTTTTTTAAATATAGTTTTTATGTTGGTTTCAAGAACCCACAAATACTTTCGGTTTGCATGGCATTATAATGTGAACATTGGTTGACCCATTTGGACCAAATTCTTCCAGTCTTAAAGTCTACTCATGCTGTTGAAATAGGAATGTAGGATGCTATCACAATTCTATTCATTATCCTATCCTGTTGGAGAAATCCACGCATGCCAACCAGCTAGCTTCCAACTATCTCCCTCCAGCCATAACTAATTATGTAGTTACATAAAGGTTGGCGAGCCACAGGTAGATATATCCCTGCAGATTATAATTATATACTTGCATGTCTCTTGTCCTTCCAGCGTCCCCCAGTCTCCACGACGAAGTGATGGAGTTACTGTTCTCTGGAACCTGGAGGAGATGGCAGTCCGGTCACGGACGCCATCCATCAATAATACATCCATCAAAGATAGTCCCGTGCCTGCCAACCACGTGGCTGACCAGGTAAGAACTGCTATATCTTTTACATTTACATACAACCCCCTACTCAGTCGGGGCAGTGTACAATAGTATGAGTGCCCCTTTAATGGTAGTTATCAATGTGATATCCTTGTTTTTTTTAACAACTTTGTGCTGGTAATAAAAGTCTTAAAGAGATGCTCTAGCCATCATATGTAATTCAATGTATGTTGTGTCCCACCTCGCATCCTGGGAATACCCTCATATGCATTGGCTCCTTTTCCCCACCCCCCACCTTTTTTCTGGGCCCCTCTCATGCCCAACTGTATCAATCGACCGAGCTTCCAAAAGCTTGTGAGAACCACAAGTTGTCTTTCTAGGCAGCAGCCCTGGTACCCTATATGTGTGCCTTTAATGTCGTGGGTATATACGTGAATGTAAAGTACATTCCCTAACTTCCCATATAAAAAGGCTAAATTTCTAAATGCAAAGCAGCACTTGTTTGTTCCTAGTTTTCTTTGGTATCTCAGTCTATAAGCCTTTCTTCACTTACTGATTTTATCTTTTATTTCATTACTTGAAGGAGGCCATAGCTGGAGTGTTGGTAGGTGCAATAGTAGTTTTTACTGGCCTGGGATTTGGTTTGGGGGGGTGGTACAAATTTGGTTTATATATCTTTTTTATTTTTTTAAACTAAGCTTTGCGTTTGATCTTCATAATAGAAGCAATTTCATGGGCCCTTAAATGTCGAGTTGTTCTTCACAACAGCTTTCAGCCCTATAACAATTGAAAGAAAGGTAATAACACAAAAGTGTTTCGGGGCTAGATTCAGGGTTTGAACAATGGCTGTGCTACTATAGGCCAAACTCTAAAGGACATTGTATGTATTTATTTTGCAGAAAGCCACGCCATGAGGCCAAAAGAAATACCAGCTTCCTCTAAGTATTTTTCCCAGAGAGGTCATTATAGATCAACATGTGCAATGTTTACATCCAGTCCTATTATGCCTGCCTTTTTTTAATGTTATTATATGTTATGGCATCCTACCTTCATTTTTCTGCCTGTATTTGATTATCAGGTGTTATCCTCCTGTATTTTGTAATCGTACAATCATTATTGCCAAAAGAATGTTTAATATAAGCATTTTTGGAATATAAAATAAAAGTATACTTTTGTATATTTTTTACACATGATTTGCATATTGTCTTCTTCAGACATTGAATGTCTAAATCCTTGCTAATGGTTGTCCTAGGCGTCTTACCGGTTATAAAGAAGAAGTCCAGACCCCCAAATGGCCAGAAGGCCAGTACTGTAAAGTAGTTGGTATCTTATTTCCCTTTTATCACACTTTGGCATTTGAAATATAGAATCACATCACAGTGTAATACTTTGGTCCAGGGAAGCCAAGACATAGCTCTCCTTGCGTCGTGGAAGTCCTATGTTGATTGAATACACTGTGGTGGCCTGACGACCGGGAGAGTTGAAGATCTAGCAGCTGTTCTTCTTGTTTGATATTCCTGATGAAGCCCATAGTGATGCAACCAGTTATTTACATTAATTTCAACAAAAAAATCTTGGAAGATTAAGGCCTCACCATTGAGTTTATCTGGAGATGGCATATGGTACAAATCAACAATATACCCAGCCATTCAAACCGTTACTTATAATGTGACATCTAAGAATTGGAAGGTAAGTTGCATTGTTTGTTCTGAAAGCAGATTTGCAATTATAAAAGTGCACGGTCATAAAGTTTACTTATATTTTACCTTTTACTACTCTTTTCAGATTTATTGAGGGGAGACGCATGAAGGACAATTAATGTTTATTACTCCTCTGACATAATGGCTGGAACTTACAAAGGTCTACTAAGGCCATGGCATCGTGCTGAGGCTATGGTTTAAAAAAACAAACAATAAAAGCATACTTCTTATACAAAATGTATATTTTCTTTTAGAATGCAGAGTGTAACATACTACAATTATATATAGTTAGACTCTGAAGTAGTGGTTGGCAACATCTTATGTTTCAAAACCATATTTAAAGTGCATAGAGCACCAAAGTTGCTCAATGCACTTAAACTGTACTGTCTGCAGTATCTGAAACAACCGATGATCCTCTATCTGCCACTAACCACAAGAACCACACAACAGGTAACAATCCACATTCTATACTTTTGTACGGATGACTTCGGACATTTGATGTGGTTTAAGACCGAGGATGGATCATTGGTTACACTGGTGGTAATTGTGTTATTCCTACAAAAGTAATTTTTCAGTTAAAGTTTGCCCAATAATCATTTTTTGTAGACGTAACCCAATTCTCTTCTTGTAGAGCAGAGGAGATATTCTTTATAGAGCAGATTTCTGGATCTTTGTATTTATGTTGTATTTATGTAATGTATAGTATCTCCTCTACCACCGAGAGAGACCCTAAATATTCCATAAAATACTGGATGATTATACGACGCTCAGCTCCTCAGCCTTGCAGAATAGAACCTTAGGTGTTAACAAGCATTGTTGTAGGCTGTGTTTGTGATGCAGGGTAAACTTTTAATGACCTGTTATCAAAAAGCAGTACTATGCGTTGGTTATAGCAGTTCTATACTGATAGGCAGCCTGCCCAAGACTCAGTTAGCCGTGTTTCCTTTTCTCGTATGTTTACATAGATATTAACATGGAAAACAACCCATTGGCCCATCCAATCTGCCCTTTTTAAATCACGGTTTCGCTTACTTTACTTTAGCTTTAGGGACATCCAACACTTACTTGGATTTTTTTTTCTGTACTACTTCTACTGGAGGTCTATTTCAGGTATCTACTACTACCCTTTCTGTAATGAAGAATAAGGCAGCATTTCACATCTGTGATACATATAACCAGTCCAGTGAGTGAGATCATGTGTCATTAAAGAATAACTCTACAGTTCTCCACTCCTAATGGGTTCTGGAACAGACAGCTGTATATATAAATGGAGTATCTCTTTCTCTCTCCACTCCTATATCCACTGAGGTCTTGCAGATTCATATTTGCTGTCCTCATTCTATGATCCCTCTGTAATCTATATGTGTCCTCAGTTGACTTCTTCTTCAAGCATCCAATAACCTCTCCTCTTACAGCGAGTTATTTATACATTCAGTGATACAAACTAACCCCATACAAAGATGCTAAACCCTTTGGCAAAGGAGAGAAAAGCACACGTGCCTTTGTTTTTAGCAAATACTTTTGTCAATTTGTCACTCTAACACTTTTTCTTTTCTTCCGAAGGTTTGGTGCGTCTTTGCTCACTAACTTCAGCCTCTCCCACCCATCTCCTGTCTTGAACTGGTTACATGTCTGTCCTCGATGACATCTTTAGCTATTGGGATTTCAAACTGTTTTCCTACACATTCAATATATGTCTGTGGCTCAACGCCCTCACCTAACTATTCATTATAAAGGACCGATGCTGGTGGGTTTATCTAGCAACAAGGGTTGAGCTGGCCCTGCATAATGCATTGTTTGAAGTGACTATACAGGGTCAACCAAACTTTTCCTATAGCAGAAACTCCTTTATAATGTCAACTCTCCCTTTAATGAATGGGCCCCATTGTGTTAATGCGAAAATATTAGTGTTATTGTCAGGGTTAAAGATGGGGCCCCTAAAAATATCTTGGGGACCCTAAAAAAGCCGGTCTTCAAGACTGGACTCTTATAATGAAGTTAGATTTGTAGGATTAAATGTTTCACTTTACTGCACATCACAATTTGGTAAATAAATATTCCCCGTTACCTCCCGCTCTTCCAACACCAACTGCAGCCAAACATCCATTGTGTGGTTCCCTATTACGACGAGGATTTGCAAACATTTCCCAAGATCATTGGAATCAAATGATAATGTATATAAGATAATCAAGCTGGTTTTATGTGAATCAGTTGATATTTTCCCATTTTTCTGCATAATCATTTACTCTTTCTCAAAAGAGAAGGGAGAGTGTCTTGGCAGGCATTAGACATGAGAGCTGAAGGTGTTTTCTGCTTCTGTTAACATTATGTCTCTATTACTGTTATAATTTCGTAAGTCTGTCATTTATATGCGTCACACTATCTCTGTAGGACACTGACTATAACACGCTTTAGTACAGATTAATTTTGTACTTTGGCTGTTTGTGCAACATTTTAATACAGTCCAATAAAGGAGACGGGATGGCAAAGAAAGGGGTCTAATTCTTCACTGTTTATTAGGAAGGGCCAACGCTAGCAAGTTTCTCCGGTGTGAAGGGTTAACTGGCCCTGTGCATTCCATGATTCAATGTGTAAGGCGTAAAAGAACTGAATTAATTATGCATTATACAGGACCAGCCAAGTGTGTCCTACAGTAGAAGCTCGCTAGAGTAGCCCTTCTTAATGTATTCGCTGGGGAAATTATTCTAGCAGGTACCCGGACCTGTAAAAGTTTGTCTCCCCATAATCCCCCTTGATAAAGTGTTTTTTTTGCTGGAAAGTCGGAAATATCTCACGGGTACTGCCTTGTGTTATTGTATTTCTTTAATGCCTTTTGTTGGCTTGATTAATCTGTGTACACTTACTAAGTAGTTTATTAGCAACTGTTATTTTACTTCATTTAATTACTAAATGCCTCTAATGTCTACTTCTTTGATAAAAATCCCGTCTGCCCCAAGAATTACACCACTGCAAGTTTATCTCTGAAATGAATCACATATATAATTATATTTTATAATTATATAATTATATTTTATTATTTTATAGCACTGTGAATGTTAATAGAAAATAGTAAAATAGTAAATAGTAAATATTAATAGTAAGATAACCCAGTGCACTACTATCTTGAAACACCAACATATAGAGGAAAATGCCCTTGCCATGAGTTGTGCTGTAACAGTCATACTTTCAGTCCTCTTATTATAAAGTATCTGGGCATCATTTACAATATGAGGTCATATTTTATTTACAAGTGGAGGGTCCACAGACCCCCACTATGACATGGTCCCCTCCCCATTATTACAACTGGCACATCTGGCTCCAAACCACTTAGACCATTAGCAATATTCACTGTGACTATCAGGTTACAAATGGCTCAGACCGGTGGGGGGCATCACCAAATTAACCCCTCCTAAGGAACTAACGCCTGATGTGTCAGCCAGGAAAATCCTCTTCTTGATTCTCATTAGAACTTTGCTGTAAACACATCTTCAGATCCCCCAATACCATCCTCAGATCATCCATTCACCCCAATACCATCCTCATATAATCCCAACATTCAACCAATACACATCCTCGGATTATTCAAACATTCGCCCCAATACACATCCTCAGACAAACATTCACCCCAATACCCATCCTCAGATCATCCAAACATTCACCCCAATACCCATCCTCAGATCATCCATTCACCCCAATAGTTCATATTCTGCCCTACTACTGATAAATTAAGCAGATTCTCCATTAAGTCTAATCTGGTTACAGACCCCTCCTTCCTCCTATTTACACACTGGATTTCACTATAGTCGGTCACAGACTCCTCTCCATTATCTCCTTGCGCTGCTGTCCTTGGTCCTGACCAGGGTTCATCAGCATCATGTACCAGTCTGGAGCTACGCTCAGGGCGTGGCCCACCTCCTTTGGGAAGTGAAGGAGAGTGGGAGGAGCTTCGCCTGTGCTCCTCCTCTATCTTCCATCAACAGAAGAAAGAACCTCCTCCTCCTTCCCACCCCCACAGCATCAGAGCGGTGCACCATAGCGCTCCTTCAGTCCCAAGGTGGGGGGGATAGCATTGAGGGTCGTGCAGGCTCCTCATCCCCATCCCCCTCATACCTCACTCAAGCTTTCCCAGAGACCACAATTAGCCAGATGGGGACTGGGCAGAAACTGTGACGGGAGATCAAGGGACCCTGGGGACTGGAGGCTCCTGCACTATTGTGTGAGGCTGAGAGACACTGAAAGGAGCAGGGGAGACAGGCTGAGACGTCGCTGGAAGACAGCTGTGATTGAGGTGAGTGTTCATGAGATGCTGCATGTTGAAGAATGGATGTCTGTCTCGGTATCTGCCACCTATGTGGGCCAAAGCTTATAGAACAGCGAAGGGCAGGCTGCTGAGAAGATGTTTATGGGGCTATTACTCCATTATTCCATCCATAGGCTTCTCGAGGATCTAAGCTGCAGCGATCGGTGGTCTCAGGTTGTTACAGGCCTTTTCTATATGTCAGTGTGGGAGTGCTATATATATATATATATATATATATATATATATATATATATATATATATATATATATATATTTACAGCCCTTTCCCCTATAGAAATAATGCACAGCTTGTTTATAAACATCTGCCCGATAGTCTATTTTTAACATTCTGCTTACAGGCATTAGTATTATAAGAAGCAGAGAGAGAAGCTGTATAGGCAAACACGAATCACTGCAACATTAAAAGAGACGTAAGGAAAACACAATCACGAGGTGAAACATTATAAGTCTCCCTAAAGAATTGAGGAGGGGGTGGCTAAATCAATTGAGACATTGAGTAGGTAGTGATATGGTAAGATGGACTCACAGGAGACCATCCAAGATGGCAGGACACTGGCATGGAAGCACCTAGATAGACTGGTGTACTGTATAGGAAATAAGTGGTGGGCTTGTTAGTGACACTTAGATTGATGCACTGCTTAGGGTAAGGAATATTGTTACTATATTAGTGAAAGCAAGAAATGGAAGGGATAAGCACTGGGGGGAGGGGTATAAACTATGTGTTTTATTAGATTAACAAACAGAATGATGACTTGGATGCACGATCCATAAAATACAGAGAGGAAGGTCAAAGTAAAAACACAGAAAGATGGATGGGTTTACGGTTAAGCGATGATCTGGGAAGCTGTATCTTTCTGTGCAGGTTTGAGTTGGCTGGTGCTGCAATACCAGGTTCTGTCTGAGGGAGGCAGTAGAGACTCAGCATAAAATCAGGGGGTGTGGTAACGCATAGCCTCCATACATCAGTATGCCTGG
Source organism: Spea bombifrons (assembly GCF_027358695.1). NCBI lineage: Eukaryota > Metazoa > Chordata > Amphibia > Anura > Pelobatidae > Spea > Spea bombifrons. The sequence goes on from NC_071088.1 coordinate 118,615,446, forward strand.
ATCTGTCCATCTGGTGTGTGTGTGTGTGTGCTGCACATGTGTGTGTCCTGCACATGTATGTGTAATTACCAATGTAAATGCAAACGCATGTCTCTGCCTGCATATCCACACACATGCAGTTTACATGTGGGCACCTATGCATGTCTTCAGATTTGTGTTTATATGCTGTGCTCATCCTTATGTATATTTGTTTCTGGAAACATATAAGTTCTTATACCAAGGCTACAATATGTATATGTACACAACATGTGTATTAATGATCACTAATCGGTGGGATGCCAGCTTGGACTAAATCTCCCATCATGCTGATCTAACCAAAAGCATCATGGATGTTGTAGTTCCCAGCAGCTGGGGTATGTAAGGATGCTTATCCCTGCTGTTGATTGTGTACATGTTTGGATGAATTACTAGTAAACAGGCAGCCGGCTTGAAATATAAAAAAAAATATATCTAACATTAATGCAGTGTGTCTTAGCAAAGGTTGGCTGCAAATGATGAGAGTTGCATTTCATAGCAGCTGGAAAGCGACAGGTTACATATCCCTGTTTGAGTCTGTATGTAAAGTTCTGTAATGTAAAGAATGCTAATGACTAACCTTAGTTGGACTGGCGGGATTTCCATTTTCAGATAATATGCTACAATGTATTGTTATTATTCCCCAGGCCTTTACTGAAACTTTGTAAATTTAATTGGTTCAGCAATGTCGTTATACATGGAGCGGAAATTATTATTATTTATTGATGTATATATCACCATCATGTTCTGCAGCGCAGTACAATGGGATAATATTGAGTTCAAGGGTTGAACTGTACACACTTTCATATGGATGTTGTGTACTCTTATGTACACAGTACGTTGTCTTTGTGAAAACCACGTGCAAGTTGTATACTTCGACCGGTCTGTTTACTACGTTTTTTGTGTATGCAATGCTGACAGTGTTCTTTTTGTGTGAATGCATAAGGATGATGGTACTTTGTCTAGCAGTTCATATAGATATTGGCATGTGCATTGTGTCTAAATTGTGGTCTCTGTGGAGCTGGTAATTTATATGTATTTATTTGTCCAGAGGCAGAAATACTGAGCACTTACTGTCTTGGATCAATGTTAATCGATTATTAGTAAGAAAACATTACGCGACACACAATATGAAAGACCATAAGGGCCTAAAACATACGAGAGGAGGATCTTCCTTGGTCGATAGTGTGACGCTAAACTGTGCTTTACCGTGGACATCTCTTATTCTATGTCTACGCTGGTGGTTAGTTTCAGCTTCAATCTGTCAATGAAATCAAAGCTGTAATGGCGGGAAGATCATCCAGGTTTTGTCCAAGTATTGATGAACTACAAGTCTTATGATCCTTAATTGGACTCATCAGTTGGAGATATACTGCCTGAGGTGTTCCCGTTTTCGGGTTTTTAATGTCTTACAATACAATGGAGGTGGTCCACCATTTGGCTTTTAATATTTTATTTTTGCTTATAGAAATAATATAGTCAAAGGCCAGTGGCCAAGAACATGGTATACATGTAATATATATGTTCTTACAGTAGCATGTCTGGTTGGAATGATGGCCAGTCTAGGCCTGGGATGAAAAATTCTTATACTGCCTTGTGGTCAAAAGTAGAATGTATCTATCTTAACCACCCAGGGTGACCATCTGGCTCAGGTCTGTGGGGAACTGGACTTCATTACCACATAAGAATTGCCAAAAAGTATACTTAAAGTGTGGTGTTTGAGTTTGGAACGTAACCGTTGTATCACATGACTGCCAACAACGGCGATCTCCAGATTAGCAGATAAACAAAGTTTGTTGGAAAAAAGGAGGAATAATAAATGGTAGATGACTAAAAAAAGAGCGGGAAAATAATGTAATTAGAGGGAAGCGGGAAGAAACGTAAAATGGCCAACCAACTCTATTTTCCCGGGCAATTTTTGTTTTCTCCTTGGTGGGGGACAGAATGCAAAGCTTTGCTCAGGCCTAGAACAACCAAAAGCCTAAATTCACCCCGTCAAAGAGTAACATATCTTCTGGGGCCTGGGATAGTTTGTTACCAATTGCAAGAGATTATGTAATTTAACAATTTCTTTAGTGAGGATGTTTTTCCGCATTTTTACATCATGTTTCCTTAACCATAATTATCCTTTTCAATCTTTTGTGCACCCACACATATTTTGGTCACATAGAGCTTTTTTTATACCATTTTTAGATGTACAGTCAAATATTTAGTATGAATATAACATTAAAACAATGAAAATATTTGGGGAAAAAACTATTTTTTTCCAATATTTTACCATGGAAAATGTCCCCAAAGCAGTTCAGTTGACCAAAGTACCACAACATTTATTAATGTAAGGATCTTCAATTTGAAAAAAAACAAAACACATAGGGGTTTTTTTTGTAATGTTTATTAGAAGTTACGGGGCACACAATGGAACATGCCTATTCCTTTTTCCAAACCTGAAATTTTCAAATATTATTTTGTGAGGCCTATGTCTCATTTGGGACTGTTCACCAGCCCTCCAGGTCAAAATACCCCCCTCACACACACACACACACAAATTATGTATATTTTTGAAGAGAAGACAATAGAAGCATTTGGACACTTATCATGCAACCAGCTGGTCATCAATCCAAAAGGAACCATAACATTAATTTTGTTGCTTTATTCACCAAACATTTCATGTCTCTTAGGATTCTTTGCACAGATATAATACACTAGGCAAACACACTTTACATAAAAAAAATATATACATTTTCACATACATGACAACCTTTCCCTTCTCGTGCACCTGCTTTTGTGGGCCACAACTAGCTCCACCCTTATCATCAGCTTGACTGGGAGTTGTAATCGTCCAGTTTCTAAAAATAATGTCCGATCTCTGACAGCCGGGGAAGGTCTGCGCGATGGACGCAGACAACCCCCGCTCCTAAACGCACCTCCCCCCTGGCTGCAGCGGAAGTTGTGTAGAGCTCTACACGCTGCCCGGACTACGCACCGGGGACTCTGAAGTACCGGTAAGTGTGTGTGGGGGGGGTGACAGGAGGATCCAAGTCCCCTGCATCGTTGCGGGGGACCTAAATCTTAGTCTCATAGTGAGACCTAGTAGAGTTCTTATTATAAGACGACCCCGATAATAAGACGAGGGGTATTTTTCAGAGCATTTGCTCTGGAAAAAACCTTGTCTTATAATCGAGCAAATACGGTATATAAAATGATTATAAAATGTGAGTGTATAGTATTTGTTTCTTGTTTTTTTATTTTTATTTTGTAGATTTTTTTCAATTCGGTTTCGAATCCCACTGTTGCGCAGGATAGGGGTGGAGCTCAGTGGGACGGCGGCATAGAGTGGCAAAAATCGGAACAAAGCGGGAGAGTTGGGAGGCATGGATTTGTTTAACTAACCCTCCTTAGTATACCGATATTATTCATTAAGGCACAACAATTAAAGAACTCTTGAATGAACAAGAGTTTTTTTAATTTGTTACGCTTGCTTTGCGTGTCGAGGCGAGGTGAGATGTGCATGTTGCACATGGAGAACATCACATGAACCAGTCATATATTTCTTTCCATGTCCCAGATTGTAAGCAAAGAGCTAACAAGAAAGTTGATGGTTGTGGTGGACAACGTGCAAATATATTCTGATGCCCGTTTGTGGAAGATATTGGTGCCTAATGGGCATTTAGTGACATCAATAGGCTTTTGGTGATGCACCCTTTCTTTGCCATGTGCTGCTGCTATGTCCAATCGTGGATACAAAGCCATAGTTGAGTGTGCTCTGAAATATTTTCTTAGCACCTATAGAGCTCATCATATGTGTGTTCTAAGTTAACGTTACAAAATGCATACATAGATTAATAAAAATACCTTCTGCCAAAGTCTGTCTTTCTATTGTGTGGCCCCCGGGTCCATTAATAAATAGCATGGAGTTTAATGCATTTGTCAATCAGTTGCAGATTCGGTGCTGCCAGCTGTGTAGACCTGGGACAAGGATGCCTGTGAATTTAACTGACGGTTTCCAATTAAATACAATAAGTGTCTCAGAGGGTTAAATGTCTGCGGCCCATAGTAGGACACCTTATATAGGGTGACCTGTATAAAAATGCTATATTATGTGTAGTATTTAAATTGCATTTTTAATAGTTTTTGTTCTTTAACTAGGTTTCTTTATAATTTGCTGTGTAAAATGTAATATAACACAAGGGGGTGTATAGAGAATGGGATGTACAAGGTTTGAGAAAACTAGAGACACTAAAGAGGTGACCTCATCACAATGTATAAGTATATTTGCAGAGCAAATGGGACAACCACCCAATGCACTAGCAATTTGTGTCTCTGTGTCCACTCCTGCATCCAAGTGTGACCAGGAGTGTATGCAAAGGGCATTTAGGATAAAGAAGAGGGTGGGTTGTGATGGAGAGGCGCTGGGATGGTCCCATGGGAAAAAGTGAAGAAGTTGTGATGGAGAGGTGCAGTGATGGCTGCATGTGGTTGCATGGGGGAGAGACCCCAATGGGGTTTTGCTGGGAAACTTTAAAGATTGACTTATACTGTATAATGTCTGTTTAAAGGCATTTCAACTAATAGTAGGCCACCAGAGGAGCTGATGTTCCTACTAAAAGGAAGAGGGTATTCTTTACTGTGAGAGCTGTAAAGCTGTGGAATTCATAACAGTGACAGATTATGCATTTTAAATTAAACTGGATTCGTTCACTGACAAAAGCACATTTATTTAGTGCGCATGTTAATATCAATAGATACAGGGTTTATTCTGACTTCTCTCATTGCCATGATCTGGAAATGTTCTGTTTGAGTTCAAGTGTAGGGTAAGTTTGTACTTAAGGTTATCCAGCTTTACTAACTATGTAACTACATAACTATGTAATGTTAGGACGTGTGTATGTGTAGATACAGTAAATATGAATATCATTAGTGTAGCCAAATTGCTTGAACATATGCCTCAAGAAGGTTTTGACCTTGGGTGTACTTGTCTAGTATTAATGTTTATTACTTTATTCAATGATGTAGACCCCTTATGAAGAATTTATTTTAGGTATGTAGCTTGTAGAATTTCTCTCCTCCTCGTTCTATTTTATTCTCAATATGAGAGTGCAGTGGTTGGTGACATTGCTCCCATAGGTATTATTGACCACCATAGGATCATACTGCCTAATGGGAAGAAGCCTGACATTACACAAAGCATCAACCATCCTGCATATGTTTTGTGGGGGCTACTGGAAGAATTGTCTAAGAGTCTACAACAATATTAGTGACATATTTAGCCCTAGGTTAAAAGACTGTTAGGCGGGCTGTTAGGCCTCCTGCACCATATGTGATGATGATACTTGTCATGATGTCAACCTTCAACTGGGAGGCTAATGGGGGTCTAATGATGTGGGATACATGCACCCCAACATATCAAGGGGCCTGCTAAGGTCTGTGGTTTTTTGGTGTGTTTTTTGTTAGAGTAGTGGCTAGAGCAGTGTTAACTTTGTTGACTAAAAGTTTTTGTCATAGTTTTCGTCAGCTGCATGTTTTCCATGATGAAAACTAAACGATAACTAAATAAAAACTAAGTTTATAGGACGAAAACTATGACAAAAATCATTGCAATTTTCGTCAACTAACGAAAACACGCCAAAAATGTTTGTGAGGGACGATTAACCCCTTCATGACAAAGCCTTTAGCTCACGATACATTGCATTTGAGACAAAGCCCGTACATGTATGGGCTGCTGTCAAATACCTGCATCACCTTTTTCGCTGCGATTGGAGTCTTTGCAGCATCCACGGAAGCTTGTGAAGCTAGCCGTGGATCATGGGAGGCAAGCCCCCCAAAAAATGACCCTGTGGAACCAATCATCAAACGGCTATAACAGAGTGCAATCTGTGTTGCTGACATGCCACAATATGGAGGCATTCAGCAACACAACCCCCTACTCCGATTGTGATTCCTGCGAAGAGCAACCACAAGCGCCATCAGTTAATGGCATTGCTGCCACTCACAAGATGGCGGCGCCACCTGTCTCATCAATGAGTTCACAGAGGGTCTATCAGATTCAACCATGCAAGTCAATGGAGCCCAGCTCACTAATCACAATGTGACCATAAACAAGTCCAAAAACTTGTTTTTGTGTGAGCAAATCCTACAATAAGCGCTATATCTGAACAAAAATTGTTGTACGGGGTGCCTTGTTTAAAAAAATGTATGATTTGATAGGGTAAATTGGCCGGCTTGAAAGATGTCCCAAATATGGGACATGGGCACAGACTGACCAGATGTCCAAATGCCAAAAAATGCACACCTCACAAAGGTGGCCTTTTACCTCCCAAAAAACCCAACAAATCCATGCATGGGGGATATCACTATACTCAGGAGATGTTACTGAGCACCTATTGAGGTGTTGTTTGACACGGACATATATGAGGAACGGTAAATTCATACCTGAAGTAAAATACTACGGCAAACTGTAACAAGGACTGGTGGTAAAATGCGGGCATAGAGATTTAGTCAACTAAAACTAGACTAAAACTAAAACTAAAACAATTCAGATGACTAAAATATGACTAAAACTAAAACGGCATTTTAGTCAAAAGACTATGACTAAAACTAAATCGAAATTTCACGTCAAAATTAACACTGGGCTAGATGAGGAGTATTAGGTTTAAGTGACTTTGCGATCTCTTAATGGATATTTATGTATGTGAGTACTTTAGGGATTTAGAAGAAGAATGCATTTTTTAACAGAATGTTTTTATACGTGTATTTTCTGTTGTTTACACATTATTGTGACTTTTAAACTGCCTCTATCTGTATCCATCATATTTCTTTACATCAGTTAGATTTACTGTATAATCATCAGAAAGAGTCTGAGAAGGCAGATGGGGTTTTCTGCTCCCATTAAGTTTTAGGCTACCCACCTTCTCTGCCAGGCAAACTGTGGGTGACATTGGAACAATTACATGTGCCCTTGACCATATCAAATTACTTATTATCCACAAGCTTATTGGCCCTGCTCTACAGGCTTGTGGACAGGCACTCTTTTTCCCACTCCACTTCAGCCATTGCAGGTAACCCTGATTTCCCTCCTAATATGGATGCTCAGGCCTTGGACTTTTTCATATTTTTTCAACTAGTACCCTCATTCTGCTATCAACAGTGGCACCTCTGAGAACCCTAATGGTGTTAGACTCATTCTACTACCTTTACGTATCCCAGTATATTAAGTAATTTCCAAATAAATATAACCATTTTTGAGACCTCACTGCCAATCCTAGCCCCCTGCCGAAGGGTATCCCTATCATACAAAATGCTTCTGGCAAGATATTTGGCATTTATGGGTAGAAGGGAGGATATCATTTTTTCTTTTACGTCTGCTTCCAGCCTATATTGTAATAAGGCGTTTTACATTGTTCTCCACAAAAGACATAAGGTGCAGTGTTTGGATGTTAAAATAGTTGAATGGATAAGGCAATGGTATAGCAATGTGAATGTGCTGGATCTACACAGAAAACAGCTAGGGGAATAGGCAAAGGGGCAAGTGCATATGGTTCATTCTCTAGAATCCCCCCAATGTATTTGCAAGTGGGAGACCACACACATTTAAATGGACCTCTCAGCTATCAAGTCCATTAAAGTGCATATGATGGCTGTTGTGTCCCTTAAGGGGTCTAGCAATAGTAAGTATGTATGGAAGGATAATCTTTTATATACAGTATAGCTTGTTCGACACACACACATACATACACACTGTGATTACGCAAGCCAGCACATATATAGCACAGCACACTGCATTTCTCTGGAGTCCGTGCACACAAGTCATTTCCTCCGTACACAGACTCGCTCCCGAGTAGCTGAGGGAGATGTCCTGCTACCTAAGATTCCTAAGACACTTCTATAAATGCAGATACTCAGCACTGCTGACACAGCATGGTAACATTCACTAACACGTGCTCTCACACACGTCCGACCCCCCCCCTTTATATTTATTACTTGCAACCTATCAGATTGATGTGTTTCTCGTCCCACTCCAACCCTCCAATGAGCATTTTAGATCTGTGTGGCAGGGGCACAGTGCTGCCCAGCGGCAGTCAACTATTGGATGAGGCTGGGATTGTCTCAGACACTCAATTGGTTCGTGGAAATGACCCTTATGCCTCTACTGGAGGGTATCTCCGGCTCATAATGCAGGGGCTGTTGAGAGGCAAGGGAGTGTCTGTTCTGTGTCTGTTAGAGCGAGGTCAGCCCAGAGGGAGACAGGCAAGCATCTTTTATTTATACTGTTTGGGTGCTCTGAGCTGCACTGCACTCAGGCTGTCTGAACAGAGAAACTCTGCAAATTTCCCCCCTGCACATGGCATCCAATCCCCTCCCAGCCACAGCTTACTCTAACCAATCAGAGAAAACATCAGCAGTAAACCTCACTTGTACTACAGCGTGATTGGTGGGCACTGAGGGCACTGAACACTGATTGGAGAAGGGGAAGGGAGGCACAGGTGTTGCTGGGAGATGTTGTGAGGCAGAGTGGTGTCTATTCAGCCAACCAAGGCAAGCAAATGTGTTATAAAAGATAAAACTTGTGATTTTTTTTAATACCCAGCCCCTTGGACTTTTTTGCTGCACCTAACGTTTATTTCCATGGACTGCAGTGACACTTTATGTTGTTGCTGAACACATTCTGCTACTGTTTTCTTGATGAGTGCTAGATTCCTTTTTTCTGAAATGATCATGTAATGTGCAGTCTCTGCTCCTGTTCCCAATTGTAATCAATTCTCAGTTTATTGCAAAAAGGAGAGAAATACAGTTTAAGACATTTGGTGTATCATTCTCAAAAGTACAAAAGTACATAGATGGATTAGAATCAGAAATTGTGCAACACAATAGGCATTAACATGTTATACATAAGAAACATTTTGACCAAATCTCATGAATCCTGTAGCAAGTGTATCTAAAGAATGCCAGATAGGATGGAGTAGTTGACACTGTAACATTTATAGGATCAACAAGAAACAAACCCAAGCGTAACATTTGTTACCATTAATAATGACAAAATAATAAACAAAAGGACGGAGCATATAAATCATGTGTGTCACCCTGCCATGAGAAAGTGTAATTTTGAACAAAGAAAAAGTATATAGTAAGCTAATAAACAGCTCCCAGAAGCTCAGTCGGTTTCAGTCCCAACAATCGTTTGAAAAGATGCTGTTGTTAAAAAGTTTTTCTATGGGAGCCATTTAAGCTCATTTTGAGATCCCAAGCCTCTCGCAGACATGATTAAATTCTCCATTTGGTATATAAATTCTATTCATTTAAGCCAAATCTGAATAGGTGGCGTATCTACCGACTTCCAATATCTCAGGATGATAGATTTAGCCGCATTTAAGAAACGTATTGTTAACAATTATTTGATATTTGGAATGCGGGATTGGAGAATGATGTAGCAACATTAATTCTGGGGACGCCACGAAGTGGGAGTCCAGCACTTCCCTGGTTATTCGGGCGACCTTATCCCAGAAGGGGCAAATGGAGGGACATGACCACCATAGGTGGAGATAAGAGCCCACCTCCATATGACAGCAGGTATCCGACAACTGTGGGAGAAACCGTGGGAGTTCCAATGGCGCTTGAAACCATCTTGTCAATATTTAAAATTTTGCTAAAAATAAAGCCCTTGTTGACAGAAAGAAGGACTTTTTCCCAATCGTGTGGTTGAAGGGTGATATTAAGATCCCTTTCCCACAGGCTTAAGTAATATGGTTTGGATTCACAATGAATCGTCATACTGGAGAATGAATGTCTACCCTGCTCTGCACTGTAAGTGCTGTCATTGCCAAGTGGAAGCCTCTGGGAGTAACATTAGCTCAGGCACAAAGTAGTAGACCACACACACTCACAGAGCGGGGCTGCTGAGTGCTGAACTTGACTGGCCCACACAGAGCCCTGACCTTAACCCCATCGTACACCTTTGGGATGAATTGGAATGCTGATTGCAAGTCAGGCCTTCTCGTCCCACATCAGTGCCTGACCTCACAAATGCCCTTTTGGCGGAATGGACACAAATTCCCCAGACCCCAAAATCGTGTGGAAATCCTGTTGCCTTCCCAGAAGAGTGAAGCCTAGTATAGCTGCAAAGGGTCTGCCTCAGTTTATGATTTTGGATTGTCCTTTGGTAGCTCTGTTCAGCTGTCTTCTCAATTGCTGTCACTATCCCCAGAGACTGCTGCTATGACAAATTTAGCAAACCTCATTTTTGTGGGTTCCTCAGAATACCACAACCTGATACAGCCTGTGACAGCTATATCCACACACCCAGTAAGAATGGTGTGAGCTTTGTACCTAATTCCTGTGTAAACTTCAACTTGGTCCAAGTTTATCTCAGAAGTAATAATTTATTAGTATCAATGGTTTAGTAGAGATCTAATTAACCAGATAGGTGCTCACAACAGACCTGGTCATGGTTAGTGGAAAGTCACGTTGGCCAAACCTGACCATGCTATGGAACAATAGTAAAATAATTAAGTATTCCCAACAAAAGTGCAAACCAGGTGCAAGACCTAAACACATGGCTTCGAGATTAGACTTTTGAAGGTCTGCTAATAAGACCTCTGAAGAGGAATGTTACCATGTAGACTGATGCTTGCTCCTTGTGAGTTCTTGCAAATAATTGTCTTGGCTAACTTTGTTATAATTGTAGTTGGAACAGTGGAAAAAACAACTCATTCTGACTAGACACAGGTTCTATACGAGCTACTGGGAAAAGTTGATAATATTATTGGTGTAAGAAGCCATATTTGTTGCCGTCTTTAGCCGTAAAGGCGTTAGTAACAGTAAGTGTCTTTATTAACAATGGGACTGCAGACTGTATTTGAAAGCTGTATCAATTAAGGAATTCTCTGCATATCAAATATCGAGATCGAGCCTGGCAGTTCTGTATTATTTTGCTGGTCTTGTTGGTTCTCACCCAGCAGCTCTGGAGAGAATATAAACGGAACAGCTCTTTCTATCACTTTTGTTGGAAAGTTGAATGCCTCAGCAACATTCGAGAGGTAAGAGTTAATGCTCACACCCAAGTCCACAGAGGCTGTAGGAGACAGGGCAGCAGTTTGCATGGCGATGTCATTGGACAGCATTGGATGTTGTGGGGCAGAATTCAGTACTGCAGTCTGATGGGGTGTAACGATCAAGAATAAGGTGTAGAAACGGAGCTGTGCACGTGGGACAGTAACACGCGGGATACAACATAAAGAGATTAGGAAGTCGGCATTGGGGACTCACATGTACAGATGTGGTACATAATATACTATTATTAGGCGTACTATCATTATATGTGTAGATCTTTGCAGTTTTTCAAGTACTGAAATTCATTACAAAATTGCATGTTGAAAGAAGACTTTTAGAAGTAATCAATGTGGAGCTCGTGATTTTGTTGTTATTACTTGTAAAAAATAAGGTATTTTAGCAAAATACCTGCAAACAGGATCAAGAGACTGCAGCCCCTGAAAGAGTCACATGCACAGACAGAACATTGCATCATAGAGTCATAGACGGCCATTAACCTATGGGAAGTTTTTCCGCCTTTATACAAAGTTGCATTCTTTTCTAACAGAAAAGATATCTCTCTGCCTCCCAACATCTCCCAGCAACACCTGTCCCATGTTTCCCTTCTTCCAATCAGCAGGCAGCACCCCCCTGTGCCCACCAATCAGACCATGGGAGAATAGGTTGTTTACCCGTCATCATCCTGTGATTGGTGCGAGTCGGCTTGCTCTGGCAGGCGATTGGTTGCTTTATGAGTAGGGGGGAAATTTGCAGGGCTTTGGTGTGCTGACAGCCAGCCTAAATGCAGAAGAAGGCACCCAGTAACATTAACCCTCTGAGAAGATGTATAGAAATAAAATACGTTAGTGATCACGTCGAAGTCGATTTTTAGTCTGCAGATAATTACTGCAGTTTAATTTACTGTCTTTTGTTAAAATTCAAACTGCAAATTGTAACAAAATAGCAATAATGTAACCCATTGAATGACACAATGCTAACGTTACACAAAAACATTAACTATAAAACAGTCAAAAAGTAAGATTTGTGGATTTTTCTATTTTGTTATATAGTGTATGTAAGAATATGAAGTGTATGGACATCCATAGATGTCTTAACCCTTCAAGTCACAGATCTTCTTTGAGGTCTTGAAAGCTTATACATTCTACATCTTATGCTATGAATGCTGGTCCACCAAAAGGCATGGCAAACTTCATTGGACCATCTTTTCTGTGACCAATACAGTAGTATCCAGTTTGTGTCACCTTGTTATCTGAAATCATGAAACCACGCTAGGTTTGTAGGTTGACTTCTCTAATAACATGCTTGGTACGGTATTCTGTAGAGGGATAGTAATGAGCCATGATGCCAAGACCTGTCCTGTCTACGAAATAACATGCGTGGATAGCCATTATTACTCAAAGGTACTTCAAGGTGTTGTGGCCAATGATTTATTCACATACCTAAGTCATAATTACTTTGAAACTATGGAAAACCAAATATTGGTTTTGGGGATCCATCTATGATACTGTAATAGCAGAAAGACTATTGGGGGGCATTAGTCATTTGTTTTTTCCCACTCCATATTTCTTAACCCCTTAAGGACGATGGGCGGTCCCTAAACCCATTGAAAACAATGCATTTTGAGCCCGTACATGTATAGGCTTTGTCATTAAGGGGTTAATTTCCAAGTATACTGATAGACAATAAATTCCAGCAAATAGAAAAATGTCTCTGTACTGCGCCCCTCAAACACAAGAATAAAAGTTGCTTTTCCCTCAATACCAATTCTCCCAGTCTTCATACATGGCGTCCCCTTATCGCATGTGCTTGTTTCCATGTTTGTTATCTGTGGGGGAATTCTCATTGCGTGAAAGTTCTTTTGGAGATATAAAGATGATTTATTCCTTCAGTTGCTGCACTTAGAGAAAGGTAACACAGTATCTTTGGACACCTTACTGAGCTGATTTCTTCTGATTTCAAAAATAACATATTCTAGGAATCGCTTGATATCTACATTCATGTGACATATTCCACTGATACCATTAGCCAACGAGGGCACATCCTGATCAGCCATGTCCCTCTCTGTCATAAGCCTCTGTCATGTCTGTTGTTACTCTGATTCAATTCTAGAACTAGTGAGCTTGGCAATCGTACGGCTTACTCATACATCTCTACAGCAGACAATGTGAAGATAGGTCTCCTGTGCCCCTTTCTTGATTTCTTCTATTTTTGCTTATTTGTCATACTTAAATGTTTCAAATCATCAGACAAAGATAATCAAAGTAACCACAAAATGCAGTTTTTATATGATGATTTCATGTATAGAAGGAAAAAAGCCATCCAACCCCTACCTGGCCCTATGTGAAAAAGTAATTTCCCCCTTAGTTACTAAATCAGCCAATTAACCAAATTTAATTGGGTTCAGTTTCACCAGACACAGCCAGGCATAATTACTGCCAGCCCTATTGAGCCAAACATCAATGAAATACAAAGTGAAGTCGGCTAAAGGGTTACAAAGGCATTTATAAGGCTCTCGGACTCCAGTGAACCACAATGAGAAAGCATCAACTGCTGACCCTGATCTAGGAGGTCTCAAAAGAACCCAGACTAACATGTAAAGAAGAATAAATGACCATTTAAGATCTGCCTCTATTAGAACTTTCCTGGTGTGATGTTGAAGAATTGGCATATAAACAGAAGCCTAAACTAAAAACCACAGGGCCCTGGTGCAGAAATTGCCCCGGGCCCCCACTAACAGCTGGTATGTGCCATCATTGCCCCCAAACAACTTGTCTGTGCCTTCTTCGCCCCTTGCCCCCCCTTCCAACATAAACTGTGGCACACAAATTACACACACTTACTCATACTCACTAACACCCACTCCATCTCACCCCACTTACACATAAATTCACACACACGCCATTGCGACCCCTGTAGTACTGTTGATCACTTGGTCGGCACAATGTAGTTACTTTATAACCATTTTAAATTTTCTTCATATACATTAAAAATGATGACACATTAAAAAAGGTTCATCTTATGACATTTAAAGGCCTCCCTTTGAATATTTACGCTTGATTTGTGATGATGTGGATACGCGTGGTCACAACGGAATGTTTTTATGCCATGATCTGCCATAGCTTTGTAGGTCAGCCTGTGCCTGGTGTGGCAGGTGGCCACTCCGGGCCTGAAGTTTTGTTCATTTTGAATCTTCTTCATTTATCTAACCCTACAGTATATAAAAGTATGAAACGTAATTGACTCTTGCAGTATAATAGTTAGAATGAACACCTAATATATCACCTAATATATCATCTAATATACCGAAACTCACATTTAACAGGTGGCAGAAAACTGTCCAGGCGCATCTATTATAAATCAATTGCAATGAGTTCTGTTTTCTGTTACTGACTTCTATTTACTAACAATGAGATTGAGACAGAGTAACAGAACGGCACGCCGTCTTTATATAAAAGGAATCTGAAACATAAAAGTAACAGCTGTAAATCCAGAGAACAAACGTTGAAACGGTGTTAGATTGTATCAAAAAGACCACCGCAATAGTGCTGCCACACACATAAAAAGGCTTATACACACGCGTGCCGTACAACACGCTGTCTCCATGCTGTCAGATCTATCTTTAGATCTGACTTCATGCACTGCTGCTAGGATGCGTCGCCTTGGCAACGCCGCAGCGTGCACTATCCCATAATACCTCCCTGCGCTTGCTTTTAGGTAATCATGTGACCTCCAGGAAACAAGCGCAGGAGACGGCGTGTCCCATAGGGGATGGAGCTTGCGTATGGCACACACCGCCTGCCCCACAGTCAGATACTCACTACCACTATGTATATTATGCCTGATTTAGAAGCGCGTCTCTTTAGGAATACAATCTATTATGTTGATTCGCAATTAAGCGATCTCCAGACAGACCCGATTAAACAAGGTCAGCAGGGTAGCCGGGATCAAAGGATTGGTAGGGAGAGCAATTTAAATAAGGCCAGTGACAGGTGGCTGAACATGGAAAGGGAACGGATTGAATGGGAGCAGCAGGGAGGGATGAACATAATTAAAGAATAAACCAGGGAGAGCGAGCGCGGAAGAGACGGGACACAAGGACTACTCAGCAGGGAGAACTTAAACTGTCTTACTCTCCCCTAGCGAACTAATACACTTACAGTAATACTATCATTCAACAATATTTTCCTACCCGGCTCTGATATAATAATAATAACCTTCATTAAGATTGATAAGCAGCCTTTTTTGGTTCCGCTGTACTTTGTTATGATTTTGTATTGTATGTTTTATGTTTATAAATAATAATAAAATAAATAAATAAGATGAACTGTCACATTTGAGAACTACAACCGTATTTGAATTCAGTGCTGAATTGTGTTATTTTATTTATTGGAAAGGGGCGCTTATACCTAGATTATATTTTTTCAGCATCAGCAAGAAGGTGTTGCTCCGTTCTTGAACGGACTTTTGAGAACACTCTCAATGTGTTTTTTAAAGTCAGATTTTTGAGAATTGTTTGTGCGCAACTCTGGTTATTACTTGGCTTGTACGGCACCAAAGGAGACAGGGTGGTGTGTCGTTATATTATAATCATGTTCACAAACGCCATTTTTTATCATGTTCAGTTCATTCAGGACCTGCTCGATCACCATGACAACTTTAGAACTTGCCATATCAGACAGCTCACAAGTGTATTTTCATGCTTCCGGAATAGAATTCAGCCCTACAGGCAAAATAAAATTAATTTGCTTGCGATGCTGGTTTTGTGAACACATTTAATGGGTATTGTGCCGCTGTGACCGCGTTACTTTTACTTTGCATAAAATTGCCCAGCTGGAATTCTTACCTTTTGGAGGTGATTTTCAGCTGGAATGTAATTCAGATATTGATATATTCTCACATATGGGGTGTTGCGATTTAACTGATTGTG
Organism: Spea bombifrons; assembly: GCF_027358695.1. NCBI lineage: Eukaryota > Metazoa > Chordata > Amphibia > Anura > Pelobatidae > Spea > Spea bombifrons. Next base: position 118,631,431 of record NC_071088.1, read on the forward strand.
TACAGTAAACCACACAGATTATACAGATATTATATACCATTAGTACATACCTGAAGTGATGATATCTAAAATGCACCCTGAGTGGACCTTTACTCTGTGCCCTGCACTGAAATCCTTTGGGTTCTAACTACAGTCTAGGATACCCTTACAATGTAGCTTCCCCCTGATAGCTCCCCACATTGCCTACATTATCACAGCTGCCTAATGGCCGTGTGCTCAACAGGGTCATCATTAATGATAATCTTCCCTAAAGAAGCTCCGGATGTCCTCTTCAGTGGTCCTCCCAGCCCAGCCGTACCCCCCACCAGCAGCTCATGGTTTTCATGCAGTGCACCTTAATGTCCCTAAGTGTTCTGCTCTTCTGTTACTGATCATTTGCTAACATCCAGTAATCGTTACTGTTACACTAATAAATATTAGTATACTTACTAATGAACAACTATACACACTTGCGAGAAATGTGCCCAAAGGGGATCTTCTCATACACCAGGACCTGGTCAATTACTGGTGTTCCGTGCTTGACTGCATTTCAAGCAATAACCAGCATTCTGCTTCTATACGTGGAACATTGCTTTGAGGGCCACAATGGTGCTTTGTCTTCCGATTCAAGGATTTAGGGTATTTTTGTTGTCATGTCGTTTTTGTGTTATACAAAATGGGGTCAAGTCTTCTGAACCGTTGGGTCTTGTGAATCCATCCCTTAGAGTTCATTTATCGGCTTTTTAAACTAAAGGCAGGTACTTCAATAGCTTCTTAAGATGTCAAGTGAACCGTAAGATATTTTTTTATCACACATAAATGTTTAACTGAGCTGTGGGCTATTAAATACATTATTACTAAGGTACGGGGTTTCTCCTGCTCCATATAGTTCCTTCTTCACTCAAGTTACAGGCTGACCTTGAAGCAACAAGGGTGAGAGGGTTTAAACGAGTTTAATTCATTTAAATATAATTTAATCTAGTACTCAAGATCAGACGGAACGAGGTGTCTAAAGTCAAACTAAGGAAAGTTCTATAATGGATGGACAGCTGGCACAATGAATGCACAGAACTAATCATTGACGTGAGATTGAGCACTTTTATGCAGCTATGGGAAATACTACAGAACACTCATTTCAAACTTTTCTGTGATCCTTAACTTGTCCATTCATAAACACAACCAAGAATCCCAGTCACTTCTGTGTCCTCGCGTTCTGGCTCTCCAGTTTAATTACATCTCAATGTTCAAAGGCGAACTGTTCTTGATGGGAGTCTGTAGCAAAGGTAGACACCACCAGTGCTCATGATGGACATTTACTGGGATCTGTGGTTGAAAATGTAATGATGTTTTATGGACCACAAACCTTGCCATGGACACTGATGTTTTTGGAGACTTTGCCTATCCCTGGTTTGCAGTCCTTAGCATTTAAGCAGCCTGATGTTGCAAACCTCGGATTTCCTAAGACCTGATCCATGCCTACCAAATGTTCTCTGTCCTATTATTGTATATAAACGGCACCTGACTGTTCAGTTTCCCAATCTCCATCCTATCTCTCCTATTCCTGTACCACTTTACACCCTTTCTTCTCCCGCCACGTCCCCACCTTGTATTCCCACAAGCTTTTCCTCCCTCTCTTGTCCCCGCACCCCCGTCTTCTCCCTCCCATCTTCCCATCCTTCTCTCTTTTCTATGGCTTCGGCTCATTTCTCCTCCTCCTCTCTCCACATCTTCTATTCCTGTTACCGCCTCTCTCCACCTCTTTAACCACCCCTGTCTCTCCCCCTCCTTATCAGTGTTATAGGATGATGTCAGAGGGGTGCAGATAGATTTTTGTCTCCACTTCACCTTCAGTATTGATATTTTTTCTACACCTCAGGCTTTAATAAAAATGATGCAATTTTCTGTTATCGGTCGGGGTGAAACAATCAGTGAAAAGGGATCTAGGTGTAGATAAGAAGGGTAGGTAACGGTGTTCCAGAAAGCCTTGTGGAAGCAGCGTGCGTAATGAGGGGTATTTAATCAACTGTCCATCACAAAGCCTGTTGTTGGCTCTCCGTACGTCCATGCTGATGATCTGGGGTGTGCTCATCGAAAGCCAGCCATGTGTTTGAGTTCTTTGTCCTGCAAATCTATCCCCAGGAGAATCCCTTAAGATGGATACATAGGAAAGGGACGACACGGGGAGACGGGGTAAAAGAATAAAGATATGCACAGAACACGAAACAGCATAAATAGGCAGACGCGCATATAACTTGTTTGTATGTATATAGGACTATAGTGTAGACAGAGCTGATCAGTGCCAGGCACCGGCATTGCTTGCGGTCCAGGGGGGGGGCAATAAGTCACGCTAGAAAATGCCACCAATATTCAGAAGCCGATCTGGTACCTGGTGGGTGCAAAGGATGGCTTCACAATGCCTGGGAGAAATGCACAAGAGATGCGTACTCACATTCTAAATGGAATAAAAAACATTAAGTGTGGGGTCAACAAAGAGACTTATTGCCTGGGGCGCTATGTGGTGGATCAGCGCTGAGCACAGAGATGGAACCTTAGATAGGATGGAGAGTAGAACGCTATTCAATATACACCGCCCCGGGACACAGCGCTCTAATACACAACAATGAGAAGAGGAGAGTAACGAGGACACAACACTGAGGGAAATATGAGAAAGAGACGTGCAGACATTCTAGAGAGATTCTAGAGAATGCTTTCCAGGACAGAGGTGACAGCGCTATACGGGGTTCCGAGCTATATGGGACCGGCGGCTCACAGAGATGGGGATATATAGCATACATAATAGAACCAGAGAGTGCAGATTAGAAAGCAGCACCATACAAATAACTATAGGTGAGGCATGTAGTGAAACATATAGGACATATATATATACATGAGACAGACAGCACCGAGAGCGCTGTACCCGGACACACTGATACATGAGACAGACAGCACCGAGAGCGCTGTACCCGGACACACTGATACATGAGACAGACAGCACCGAGAGCACTGTACCCGGACACACTGATACACGAGACAGACAGCACCGAGAGCCCTGTACCCAAATACATCAATACACGAGACAGACAGCACCGAGAGCGCTGTACCCGGACACACTGATACATGAGACAGACAGCACCGAGAGCGCTGTACCCGAACACACTGATACACGAGACAGACAGCACCGAGAGCGCTGTACCCGGACACACTGATACATGAGACAGACAGCACCGAGAGCGCTGGACCCAAATACATCAATACACGAGACAGACAGCACCGAGAGCGCTGGACCCGGACACACTGATACATAAGACAGCACCAAGAGCGCTGTACCCAAATACAGAGATACACGAGACAGACAGCACCGAGAGCCCTGTACAGGAGACAGACACGCAGGACACACAGACACTGACTGGCAGAGGGGTATAGGACAGTCACGTGGTGTGTATAGGACAGTCACGTGGTGTGTATAGGGGCTGTAGGGGAGTACAGTATGTGTATAGATGGAGCGTATAGAGGAGTAGTACTGAGGTAAAGGGATAGTATCCGGTACAGAACAGTCTGGATAGAGGGGATTATAGGACAGTGATGGCTCGGAATACTTTCCAGGAAAGACATGTCCGGTAGTATGCAGAGAAACGCGGGGTACGTGTTGTGTCGGGGGGGGCACACGGGGCGGACTGAGGCGGTCGGGGGAGAGAGGGGGTGCCGCGGGCTGTGGTATACAGAGCGGTGCGGAGTATAGAGGGGATCGGGGATAATAAGCTAATAGAGAGCGGCGGAGCACGTGCGCTACGGGAGAGGCGGGAGAGGGCAGGACAAATACCCACACGGAGTAGTAGAGACACAGCAGGGGCGCACGGGCTGGGGTTTGGCAGCAGGAGTAGCCTGTAAGAGCATTAAAGGTGCTGGAGGGGAGGAGGGTGATTGTGCAGGAGCCGGGCACTCGGAGCAGGAGACCGGCACTCGGAGCCGGAGGGGGCAGGAGACCGGCACTCGGAGCCGGAGGGGGCAGGAGACCGGCACTCGGAGCCGGAGGGGACAGGAGACCGGCACTCGGAGCAGGGAGCGCACAGTTGGACCGGTAGGTACCCGGCTCCGGGCTTATTGGCTGAATTCGGTTACTATTAGACTGGTTGTAGGGCTGGATCGGATGAGGCATGTGCTCGGTGCTGTACACTCCTGTATACCGCTCAGTGTGGGTTATTACATCATGGTTACCTCATCCCGTGCTTCAGGTGTCACCGATGTGTGAGTTTATAGAATGAGGTTTATATGTTTACAGTAAGGATTTTGTGTGTGTATATATATATATATATATACGTTGAGACATTTATATGGGGTTTGTATATCTATGTGTGTGTGTGTATATATATATATATATACATACATACATTAGTGGGGTATTGTGTGTACATTAGTGAAAGTGTTTGTGAGTTGAAGGCAGGCTATATGATGCAGTGTAAAGGACTGGCTGTATATATATATATATATATATATATATATATATATAATGTGATGTTAGTGTATATGTGATGCTCCGAGCTATTGTATGTGGACGGTATTATCTCCCGATGTATTTGCAGAGTGTGTAATGGATAGGGTGCTGTGATCCTATTGAATGGCAGCATGTAGCGTGTGCGGATATAATTCAGTGTTTGGTGTTGTGTTGATGTGTGTGGAGCTGAATCTGATGCCCGTGTAGTTACACACTCACAATAATGTTGTGTACAGGTTAATGCTGAGTCTCTGTTGCAGGGTAGTGAAGTGTGTATTTGTGATGAAGGGAGTACTCTCATCTGTATGTGTTTGGCTTAATGGAATGTCAGCTGTTGGGCCAAGAGCAGTGACAGCTCCTGACCTACATTGTTGGCCCGTGGGAGATGAGCGCACACCGAATCCTGCGTGTTCACGCTCCGCTGTGCAGTACAGACAGCGCTGTCATGTTTTTGTTTATGTGTGGTCTGGCTGCTCGCATTGTAACGGATCGTAGTAATTAATACCAATTCTAATGACTCCAGACAAGTTCTGCAATTGCTTTCCAAGATGCTTCAAATTTGGGTTTAATGTACATTATGTGTCCAGAGCAGATGGGCTGCATACAGTACTTCATACATCCAGGATATATATATATGTATATATATATGCATGCACAGTGTGTAGTAAATGTATATATATTAAAATCATTCGCCACATGTAGTGGCTGCAGGGCTCATCCCTATATAATAATAACAGGCGCATATGATGATTTAGTGTACATAGTGTAAGCTGTATATGGTATACATAAAGATACATAGCGGAATGTAACAGAAGCCGTGGATTCCCGTAGATATGATGCAGGGGTTTGATTGCCTCTTCATTTGTGGCTAAAATTCTTCTAGACATCATGCATACGGTTATTAGTTCCGTTATTCATTAGATCACGCTTCTTTCCGAATCTTCATCTCTGAATTGCGGAGAAGTGTAGTAAATACAGCGTCCCAGGCGCAGGGTTCCTCAGTGAGCTGCCTGCCGGCGGGGGAATGCTGGCGTCGGTGCCGTTGCAGCCGGTAGCAGCGCTTCCACGGGAGGCAAAGGCTGATTTTCTGGGGAAATTCTGTGCGATCTACAAACTTACGGTGTCCAAACGATTGATACTTTTTTTTTACTTTACCCTTTCAGTAACGTCGCCATAGACTCACATATCACTTGCATGACCAAGTGTGCACATGCGTGTAGTAAGCTGTTTATATCGAGATAAAAATTCACACCTGAACTAAAGAAACCGTGAATCTGGATTATGTAACACATGGAGTGATGATCATCTTGATTGTTCTTGTTTGTATACAGTTCAGATGTTTTAGCTCATTGTTACATGAGGGGGGATTCAATGTGTTGACCCTTTCAAGCAACAAAATTCATTTATTTTCCTGGTTTCTCCCCCGGTCTGTGTTCTTTTTCTTATCCAGTCCCTCTCGCACCGCTATGGCTGGTGTAATGGGTGGTGAGTGTTTCAGCACCACGGACAGCGCCCGCAGAATTCTCCCCGTGTCCTCGCTGACCCTGCGCTGGAGACGTTTAACTGCTTTCCTCCTGTAACGAGGGATTTAACGTGGCTGATGCTCCAGTAACACTCTTAATGCGTTGTAAGGATTAGTTTGAGGAGCCAGGCCTCGCTACGTGATGAAGATACAGAGCGAGGGCTTTACTGCCCTATTCTATGCTCTCAGTTTTGTATGTGGGGTTATTAAGGGTATATATAGGTTTGGCTACATCTGGACGTTTGGGTAATTAAAGGAAACTTAGGGTAAGATCACTTTCTAATACTGTAAGAAAAACAACGCAATGTGCTTTTTTATGTAGAAGTTAAAATGTACATTAACCCCTTAAAGACAATGAGCGGTCCCTAAACCCATTGAAAACAATGCATTTTGAGCCCGTGCATGTACGGGCTTTGTCATTAAGGGGTTAAATAACCATTTAAAATCGTATTGTTAATTTTTTACAGAACTAACTGTGGAACAGTAGAAGGGCCCCTGTGCTGAAATCTACAATGGCTTGTCTGCATGACACACGCACTCCCTCGCCTTCCTTCGCCAGCCTTCTATCTGATGGCCCAATTCGACGCCTAGACCCTGATACCCCACCAGGTTGCACCCCTGAACAAGAGCTGACACCTACACAATGTGTTTTGCGTGATATGGTTCGGACTGAAGGAGTTTCAACTCCCAATGAAGACCCTTCAACCCCACTCACTCACAGTGTGCCTCAAGACCCACAAGAGCCAGAAGATCGGGGCGGTGGAGGTGCTTCAGGTGGTCCAGGAGATGACAGGCCATGTCGGGCACTAGGAGAGGGACGTGTGCAGTGCCAAGCAGGAGTTGGATTCCTCGGTGGGCTGTTTGGTTGCCTAAAACCGGTTTGGGCAATGATCGGAAAAACATATTCCACTGAACACAAGCAACATGAAGGTGGGTGAAATGGTAAACTTATGAGGGCATACCTTACGGTGATGGCAAAAGTAGAGGAACCCAGAGCAGAATAAAAAATGTCAGAGGTGTCTCCAATTAGTGTTTGAGACGGTTGACTCCTTTAAAACTAGTGTAACTACTTTATAAGATGTACTATTTGTACATACATGTTACTACATATAAGTGCTATTATTATGGGATAAATGTTATATATTAACTGGTTAAACCTGTTGGAAATTGTAGCTCCTATGAAGAACATTTATCAATAAAATAATATTATGCAGCGCATGGTAAAGACAAGGAAAAAAGTGATGCATTAAGTGTTTGTGTGGCATACCAATGTATCTGACTTCTTGATCAATGTTTGTTTATTAGATGTTCTTTTCCATGGTATAGAGTCTTGGGAGGTCCCATTTGAGGAGATCCAGGACCTGCAGTGGGTGGGTAGTGGAGCACAAGGAGCTGTATTCCTGGGAAAGTTTCATGGTGAAGAAGTGGCTGTCAAAAAAGTGAGAGACATTAAAGAGACCGATATCAAACACCTTCGGAAACTGAAGCATCCCAATATCATCACCTTCAAGTAAGCGGACCTTTCCATTGAATTCCCATAGTAAGGCCACGATGGTCATCATTTGGATTCAGACTAAATGTTTGATACCTCTATGTTAAACAATTATGATTATTCTATTTAACTAAAACTTTCTTCTGAATGAAATGATATTTAGTATACTGCATTCACGAAACAACTACTACATGTCATACCATGTAATATCCATTATGTGTGCAATAAATGCAATACAGCATCAGAAAAAGCAAGCAGGGTGCTGGGTTGTAAAGTAAGAGGCATTAGTAGCAGGCAGAGGGAGGTGGTTCTGCCACTTTACAGATCTCTGGTCAGACCTCATCTTGAGTATTGTGGAGACCCCATCTCCATTAGAATATTGACACATTGGAGAGAGTTCAGAGGAGAGCTACAAAAGTGGTAAGAAAGGCTAAGGGATCTTCATATGCAATAGTACAGGAGGGAAGCGTATTTGAAAGGATGAGAAACTTTAGAACAAGAGGTCCTAGTCTAAAAGTAGAGGGTCAGAGGCTTAGCTGTAACATAAGGAAGTTTTACTTAACAGAGACAGTGGTAGATACAGTTTTTCCAGCAGATGTGTTAAAGGTTACTACAGGGACTAAGGGACTATGTATTTTTAATGTTGTCCTCTTTTTTTGTCTGGCAGGGGTGTGTGCACACAAGCCCCCTGCTACTGCATCTTAATGGAGTTCTGTGCTCAGGGTCAACTGTATGAAGTTCTACGGGCAGGAAGGAAAGTCACCCCATCCTTACTTGTAGATTGGTCCATGGGCATTGCAGGTGGAATGAATTACCTGCACCTGCACAAAATTATCCACCGTGACCTCAAATCACCCAAGTAAGTATCATTCCACAGAAAAGTATGACCCAGTTTCAAATTTTTTTAAGAAAGCATAAAATGATGCATTCAAACCTGTATAACAAGGCAGCCCTGGCACTTTAAGGCCAGCGGCCATCTAATTATGTATGTGCAGCCGATGGCTGGATATGACCGGCCATACATTACATTTGTATGCTCACAATCTCCTGCTGGAGTGGAAATGTGGATGAGCACAAGGAGTGGGCATTTGCCCGGTGTGCCAGATAGCCAGACCGAGCCTGGCTCCTGGGATTCGTTCCATCTTGGATTAGGTAAATTCAGCATCCTATGTACTATTTTGCGTGTTTGGCCTGTTTTAGTAAAGCAAAAATGATAAAGTATATTTACATCATACAAACGCACATAAAAATTATGTTGCCCTCCAGCATGCAGAGCCAGTGTGGCTGCTGCCACCGACAACACTAAAGGCTTTGGATACTTATAGTAACCTACATACCTCATATATAATCTCATTTATTTTGCAGCATGTTAATCACATATGATGATTTGGTGAAAATATCAGACTTTGGCACCTCCAAGGAGTTGAGTGACAAAAGCACCAAGATGTCTTTTGCGGGTACAGTGGCCTGGATGGCCCCAGAGGTTATACGTAATGAGCCAGTTTCTGAGAAGGTGGACATCTGGTGAGTACAGAATAAAGTCTTAGTCAATTCTCAATAAAAGAAAAATGTGTAAAAATATCGCAAACTGTATATTTTGACTTTTTCAGCTTATATCTATTATAAGGATGATCACATAGTAGAAATATTTTACAACTTAGACGTTATTCGTTTTATTACTCCACATTATAAAAGGGACTGCTAAATAGGAAATATCTGGATTTCCTATTTAGTCCTCATGCCTTGAATTCCCATTGAATCTTAAATATTAATTGGACCCTGCACAAGAATTTGCTTGGCCCCCTCACCTCCTTCTGACCCTAATTTGAAACCGCGTGGTAAGTCTTCACGTCAAATGCACAGGGCAAGGAAGAGCACAATATATGACGATCGCATAGTGACCTGAACATGCGAGTCGTGATCAGGGCCTGCCTCAGATGTGACCTTCATCGCCCTCAGAGCACCTTTGTCCCCTCCTTCACTGTACCACACCTCTCTTTCCCTCCCCTATGTACTTTGAGTATAGATCAAATAACACATGCAAACTCAGCATTGAAGGTATAGATCAAATGAAAAATGCATGAAGGTCCGAAATTACAGGCATAGATCACAGGTCACACAGCCCAAAGGCCAGCCCCGTCACCCAGATTGCACACATAAGACATGCCCCAGCACTTAGATTGCACTCACAGGATTTGTCTCAGATTGCACCCACAGGATTTGCCCCAGCACCCAGATTACACAAAGGATTTGCCCTGATTGCATCCACAGGATTTAGCCAGCACCCAGATTGCACCTACACTGGTGTCCTCTCAGTCCAGCTCCCCCTGCGCTCGTTGGAGTCTGAGTGCCCGGAGGTCACTTGACTCCCGACAGACTTCCCCAAATGTGTGGGAAGTTTGAAAGGCTGCCTGCTTGCCTCTGCAGAGAGAGAGAGCTGGTGAGGGGAGATCTTTCATCCCACTCAGCCAGTGCCTCTGGCACCTTCTGGCCCAGGGGGTAATTTACACTAACATACACATACTCCTTCTCAGCACACACTTACATGCTCACATACATATATACACACACACTCCCTCACACACATACACATTCATGCTTACACACATATTCATCCTCACACACACTAACATATTCACATTCTTACACATTCATGCACACAAACCCTTACACAAACATGATAACACACAAACATACTTATACATTCCTTCATAAACATTCCCTCCCACGACCATCCCTTACCTCACTCACCGTTTTCTTTCTGGTTCTTGCACACGCTTTTACCGTGCGTTAACAATGGCCCTGCATTTAATTATGAATTCATTTTGATTTCCACCCTATCACTTTTTCCCTGCAACTCTCATTAGCTGTTTTCTCTAAACTGCATTAAAAGACAGGGGCACACTAACATAGGTGCACTGGGTGCACAACACCCAGGCCCCTGCTAACAGAGACGCACAGTGGGGTCATGTAATGCATGGTATGTGACTCCTTGGTAGTAGCGGCAGCTTGCAAAAGAAGTGCAAGCTGCAGTGAAGAGAGACCTCCACAAGCAAGGTAAGAGAGGGAGAGCAAACAAGTTGTACTGTGAATGGGAAAGGAGGAAGGGGCGAGATGGAGAGCAGATGAGAAAGGTAGATGAAGGGGAAAGAATTGTGTGTGAGAGAGAGAGAAGATGAAGAAGAGGAGAGGTTGGGAGAAGGAGAGGAATAGGGGATGAGACGGGGACAGAGGAGGAGCAGGGTGAGAGAGTGAGTGTGTGTGTATGGGCATTTGTGTTAGTGTGTGTCCCCTCTGGGAATGCCACAATAAGCCTAGGCTCATCTCTGATAAAAGGGAAAGCAAAATAGCGTGTGCTGGTTTTTTTCTTTACATAGTTTTATAATACAAGGTATAGCCACGGAGTCTCACTGCTACCCACATTCAGTATTGACTTAGTAGCCCACTTTTCCAATTCACTTCAAGAATTACACATTACTATGTGTATTTCACATTTATGGAATAGTAGGGGTTAACTTGAAGAGCACAAATGTATTATTTAATAATTATGTCATAAATGTAATATTATTTATTTTTTTTAGTCATTCTTTTCAGCATCCTTCTTTCAAAATTTGCCAGTTATTTAAACATCTCCAAAACCTACTAACCCAGCGGGTCGTTATAGATGTAGTGACCCAGAGATCTGCTTGCCCAAGGCATCATTAGATTACTTACAGCTTCCCTGCCTTTCGGTCAGGGACAGCTTCTGTTGGATTATGGCTATTACTGTTTGCTCTACAGATGTTGTAGATACAGTAAATAATCATTATGATTTGTTTCTTTAGCAGTCAGGGGGTTTTTCGTTTACCTTGTTAAAATAGTGACAGTTCATGTCATGAATCTGACATACTACAAGTTCTGCCGAACGCCAAGCTGGCAGTTTCTCTGCAGGCAGCAGCTTTACAAAACTACCCCTTGGGGGGGAAACTAAATGTCAGATAGCTGGCACGCGGCCCAGTCCAAGGGTCCACAAAGCCCACGAGTTGGTGTTCACATTATATTAGCAATTTTCTTGAAGTCGGGAAGCAAAAAGTTGTGAACGAAGAGAAAGAAAAGTTAGAAGGAAAGGGAATGGTCATAAATAGCACCCATGTTGTATGATCAACATTTGGTTGAGCGGGTGTCTGGTGTGCAAATGTGTGTGTGTGTGTTAGTTTCAAGTGTTTGGTAATGCTGAGTGTCTTGTAGTGTTGATGTGAGCACCTGTCTGCATTCGTTAGTGCGAGTGTCTGAATGTGTGTCTGGGTGTGTGTTAGTGTGAGTGCCCCTCCCGAGGTCAGGCTGTGGATTCGCCCCTGACTGAGATTTAGGCTTATCTACCATACTGAGTGTCAATAGTGTAGTGCATAAAATGTACTGGGGTGGGGTGCATTGGAGAAGCTGTAGTGTATATAGTATTATTTCATTGTTGATATAGAGGGACTGCAGCATGTATATGTAATAATGCATTTTTATGTAATAATGTATTTATCTTAGGGCTGTTTTTTTTTATTTAAAATTTGTTACTTACGCCTCCTCGTGCCCAAGTGGAAAAGGTCATCGACAATGTTGTTGATTAGAACGATGATCTGGATTTATATTATAAGCCAGAGGATGGGTCAGGTGACGGATCTTCCAGTAATTATTTCCATGCAGAAATGGCAGCCTAGCAATGCCACTGGTTCCCCAACAGGCACTACCATCACCACCATCACCAAAATCCATTATCTGAAAATGAAAGTGACAAAAAAACCAAAACCTTTTGTCCAATTTGATTTTAAAAGTATGTCCAATTCTAAACTCAACAATCTGCAAAATGTCAGATATGTAAAATGTTACCTTATTATATGATGCCATGTGCATCTGTACTCAATAAACTAAAAATAATATTTAACTGCAGGCAACTACCATTAAAAGTATTTCTGTTTTTTATAGCTAGTTTGGATACTTGCGCCCCAACCCCTTAGTCAAATAATTCTGCTCTCTCACAGGTCGAAGGAATGGATAATCCTCCCTTTAGAAATCTAGAAATAAAACAAACTGAGGTCTTTTGGAAGCTTTGAAAATAGTGAAATAAAATAATCAATGTGCAGAAGTGATGACTCACCGGCAGAGACTTTGGACGGTGTCCTGATGCGATACTTGAGTCATCAATCTGAAACTAACTTTTAAATCAGAATGCTCTGGATTCCTTTTATTTCTGCTATGACACCCATTTTAAACCTAAAAGGACAGCAGGTTAACGTCTCCTGTTATATGAACAAAAAATCCCTTCCCAGAAGTGCACCCCTCCTCATTGCATGTGGAGTTGGGGGTCTCCAACAGGTAGCTCATAAGTGGCCGGCTCACTCCATGTCTAATAAAGAGGGCTGGGGTATCTCTCATTATTAGCAGAAAGTGAAGTAATGCAATCATAAATAAACCCAAAACAATAAATTATTAAATCAATAAAATATATAATTAATCTTCTTCTAAAAACCTTCTTCTTATAAAGTTTACTGCATATTTATGTAATTGTGAGAAAAGCCTGCCATGCAGGCTGGGACGGCAAACGGCTGGTGGGCCAGTGGCTGCAGTGTGTGCCGCCGGCTGTATATCCGAGAATATAAAAACATAACACGCAGCCGCGTGTATCCAGCCGGTGGCCACACGTACGTCATTTGGCAGCCACTGGCATTAAATTGCCAGGACCTCTTAGCATACCTGGGAACTTGTGGGCCAGGAATGTCCCGCTGACATCTCGGGAAACACCCCCATTTGAAGGGGTAATGGGCAAGGAATGGGGCGCATCAGGCTACCGTGACCCGGAGGATACGGGTGTTGACCCGGAGAAGCAGCAAAACCCAGAGAGTTCCCAGGTATGCCTCTTAGTCATCCCCAGGCATTTAATAGCAACAGAGAGCCGCGACGTGGCCTGCTCCACTCTACAATGAATGTGTCTCTTTATTCCTGTCTGCAAGATATTACTTGTGTATCCATCACACGTATTGTTTGTAGAAGGTCCCTTGCTTTCTATTTTATCCGGTTTCTTCAGCCTTCTCAGCCATATCTTCCTGTATTCTCTTTGTTACATCCTTTCAGCCATTAATTCACTTTAATCTGTGAGGAGGGGGGAAGCATTATCCCTGACACAGAGGGATGGACTGTGTTACTATGGAGATGGACCACGAGGTGGGTGGTGGATTAGTGTCCATCTGTCTGAACGTGACCTCTCCTCAAAAGGGCAGCATCACATTGTAGCCCACACGGCTGGCACACGCATACGAACATACTTAGACACACACTCTTCTTGTCTAAAGCTAAATAAGCTTCCTAAGGATACGTTGCAGATGGGACCTCATCTCCTGCGGGCGCTTTTCTAATCAAGACAAAGATGACTCATTTTATTAGGAGCTGTAAATAAACCTCCTGAAATTAATGCCTAATGGATTTCTACAAAAGAGCTTAATTCATTCAACTCAGATTTTTTTTTAAATAACATTCCCCACTACTCCACCTGGAATGAATCTGGTTAAAGGTTTTAAGGCCAGCTAGTCACGGGAGAATATTTCTGCTTACTGATTCGGGCATTAGCTAATAAATCCTGAAAATGTTTAAATGTTGCATGCAAATTATTTGTCATAACATAGAACATTTCCTTCCCAACTATGGCAAAATCCACAACAAGCTGGCGCCCCATGATAGAATAACATAATTGTTATTGTGTATGTAGAGTGTAAAAAATAAATCCGAGTTAATAATGTCGCAAAATCTTAGCCAGCAAGTTTTTGTTAATATTTAATCAATCACCCTGTGTCTGCACACCCAGTGCTGATGAAATGTCATGCGTGAGATGCAGTTACCGCGTTTTACCTGTAGTTGGCACTATAACACACGCAAGGTGTGCACACCTGGCCATGGACGCAGGTGGGGTTTCAAAGTTTGTGAGCGGATTGAAACAGATCTATTTTATGCTGAGCACCATCATGATGCAGACAGAATTAATAACACGCAGGGGTGCTCTTTAAGCAATCCATCATCTTGCGCCATTCTTTCTTTTTTTTTACAAACTACATTGTTTCTGTCCTTTGACCTTTTTGAATGTGTTAATTACATTCTCACTTTCTATATCTCTTTCTGCTGTTTCTTTTGTGTTCTGTCTCCTATGTCTTAGCACAAAAACAAAGAATGATGGAAAGTCATCTACTCCTCCCCCATCCCTGCTGCTGACAGCATTGTTTGAGCTTAGGGGTTATAAACAGATGCAGAGACAAGGGGTTAATGCACGCACCAGCTGTGTCAGTCCACCCCATGGGACCAGTCCTACCAACCCTACTCATGCTAAAGAGAAATCATTCATGCATGCTGATTGTTATGTTAAGGAGCTGCAAGGACTCACAATACATTAGAATGTCATAAATTATTTTTATGTTATATAAATTATTTTAATGCTATATATATATATATATATATATATATAGCACAGTCCCTTAGATTTTATTTCTCTTTGTAATATCTTGCAATCCAGTCTCTCGCGTCAGCTTCCTCTCACAATTAAAAAAATACCGTAAATGAGGATTTAGACAAAGGTCAGCAGGTTAGGAGCTGACTTGCATGAACACAGCATCAATACTGTACATATATATGATCCATAACACAAAAAATGCATATTGTTTACGGCAATGTAGTCTTTACTCATAAATGCATTAGTGCAAATAGGCACTCATTTACATAAATGTATTAGTTAAAACCACCTACAGTTTAGGGGTGGGCTGGAACTTTCTGCTGCAAAACCAGGGAGGGAAGATATGATTAACACACACACACACTAACATACACTTACATATATACACACTCATGCTAACACACACACTCTTACATACATACACACCTACACTCACTCTTGCCTACATACTCCCCATTATTATCTTCTACTTGCCAACAATTTATGAAGCCTCTCCCTACTTTCAAGGGGTATGACAAAACCATTGTAGGCTTTCACAGGGTATGACAGAACGTGAATTGACAGACCATAAGATGAACCTTTACATTAAATAAAGAGCGTCTTGCTCGCAAGCTTACAATTTAGATAAGGATTTTTATCTAAAATCTATTTATGTAATTGAGTTTTATTGTGATATTTAGAGCTGTACAACACTGTGATATGCTCTTCATATCACAACATTCTAAGCTAGAAAAATGGGTCATCATAGATGGAAGAAAAACATACAGAGGATATGGGTCCCACAGAATGACCGTGCCTGTTAAAAAGAGATACTTAGAATGCATCTGCATAAGATACTATTATATTCTTTAACTTATTTGGTGCAAACAGCAACAAACAACTTCTGTTAAAAAGCTTACCAGGAATTTGCTATCATATGTAAAGCGCCATCTACTGGTGATAATGTAAACTGCACCCAATGCTGCTCCATACACCAACATTACCAAGAGGTAGCTAAACTAAAAATCATGGTGTGATTTATGGACAGTAATTCCTTTGATTATATAATTTATTGTAGATATGTATTTAAGTTAGATAATTGCGGACGTTGAATCACTTTGTATTTGTATGTATATATCATCTATATTTTTTGGATTTCCTTTATTGTATTTATGGTATAACTGATATATTTATATATATAGCATTTTTTCTTTTTAAAAAGCATTGTTCCAAAACTGTGTAATATAAGCACATTAAAAGAAAGTGTTCCTGCCACACACAACTTTGCTAAACAATGGTAGACATATCAGTGATAAGAAATAGAGTAGAAAATGGTTGCTTGCTTTGATCAGGAACCATAATCTTTTAAAAGGTTTTTAGGATGGATAGCACTCTGTATATTTGACAGGTAAGCAGCATCTTTGGACCATGAATTGTCTGTATCACTGTATAAACGCCTGATACATTTATATACAAAAAGCCTCTTTAAAGACCACCTGCCAGACTTCATTCAAAATTGTGTGCTCAGTTCTGGAGAACATCTTCATAAAGACATACATAATTTAGAGAGAATTGAAAAAAGTGCCAGTAAAACTGTATCTGGACTACTAACAAGCACCCCAGACCTTAAAGGAGACGTCTTGAGGGGGAGAGAGTGTGTATATGTATATGGTGTTATTGTGTGTGTTAGTGTAAGTGTATCGTGTTCGAGTGTAAGTGGATGGTGTTAAAAGGATTGTGTGTGTTAGCATATAGTGTTAGTGTATGTGTTCATGGATCAGTATATGGTGTCAGGGGAGCCTAGAGTTAGTGGCCTCTGAGAGAAAGAGGGGGAAAGAGAGTGTGTGGTATTAGAGTGAGTATGTGTTAGTGTATGGTGATAGAGTGAGTTTGCATTGTAGTATGTGTTATTTACGGGGGGGGGGCTGGTGTCACTAACCCTAGACTCTCCTCTGGGCTAATATGCACCTACCTGAAAACATTATATTATGTAGAAAGTCAAACTGTTTTAGAAAAAAAAGAAAACACCACAATTTGGAAAACTAATTCTTAATCTGTTGGTAGTAAAATAAAATGGTGAGAGGTCCCCTTTAATATATAAACTAGAAGAGTGAAGGGAGAAGGGTTTGTGACAGAAACTCTTAAATATGTTAAGGCATACTTAAAGCCCAAGGTGGAAGCATGTTAAGTAAACAAAAGAGGACCAAAACTAAAAGGCGTGAAAGAAAGTAAGAAAGTGGACGGCTTCTATGTTACATCGGGTTACTGTGAGGAAAAAGGGAAGACCTGGAATACTAATACAGGAAAACACAGTAAATGAATTTGAGAAAGCTTGAGATGTGCACAAAGCTTGACTTATAAGTTATTAAGTTCAAAATGGTGGAGGGGCCGGGCAGTTGGTTCCTCTGTGCCATCACTGTCCATCTATGTATGACTGCTATATACAATATTGCCATTATAATTATAAATAGCTCACATGTAGCTATACCTTGCTATTCATAAGCTAAGCCATGTTCAAGTATTCTCTGCTTTATAATATACTTGATTAGTCTCTGTTGTTATGTAATACATCTAACAGGTGTTCACCTTTTTTGCCCTAAGGTCTTTTGGAGTTGTCCTTTGGGAGCTTCTGACTGGTGAGATTCCGTACAAGGATGTGGATTCCTCGGCCATTATTTGGGGCGTTGGGAGTAATAGTCTGCATCTCCCTGTGCCCTCAAGTTGCCCTGATGGTTTCAAGCTTCTCCTGCGGCAGTGCTGGTGAGTGGCTCACCCTCATACCTGAGACCTTCCCAGGGTAGGCTACCCGGAGCTCTCTCCTGGGGGAGTGTAGTGGTGGGCCCTTTAATGGGAGGGAATTAGGTGGAGAGTAGGCCTAGAGACTCTTTGTCCAAAGTATGCTTGCTCAACTTTGTTCATATGTGCGCATCAGGTAGTCCACACTCCTACCAGAGATATCATAGGCCCCTTACGCTGTTGCAGACCTATTTTTTCTTTACATGAGGGCATTAGTTTTTTTCTTAAATCCCACGATCCTCAGTTTTCTTATGAAAATGGTCCTTTGAATGATTTACAGGGGTTTGGATAAACTGGACTGGTATAATATTAACACATTTCCATGCACCAGAGCTGATTGAGAAATCAAGACTTTGTTGATATATAAACAAGAGGGATCCCTTGTACATGTTCCTTCTATCTCCTGCCCCGTATACAAATTTGATTCTTATTTTAAGATATGTATTTTCTCTTATGTTGAGAATTTTCTTGCTATGCTTTTAGGAACAGCAAGCCAAGAAACAGGCCCTCATTCCGGCAGATCCTGCTGCATTTGGATATCGCCTCCGCTGACGTCCTGTCCACCGCCCAGGAGACATATTTCAAATCCCAGGTAGACATCTGACCTTATACCTTATAACACTACTGAGAGTAATGGTTCGTTTAGCATCATTAGATCAATAATCAGTGTTCATTGTCTATAAGAAGATGACATGTGACGCAGTAGTGTTTTTTTTTACAAATAAGCAGTATTAGGGCAATAACGGGCAGAGATGCTGTAATAGTGGCGCCTAATAACTGCTAGGCGATGTTGTTATGCCCCATTTCTTTTTATCATGTCTTAGGTGGAGTGGCGTGACGAAGTCCGGCTGCATTTTGAGAAAATTAAGTCAGAGGGGACGTGTCTGCAGCGTCTGGAAGAGGAGCTGATCTCAAGGCGCCGCGAGGAGCTCCGGTGAGGTTTCCGGTGAACTTAAAGGGGACAGTGCGCCCCTACCCATACGTATGGCACTGTCTACACGTGTAGAGCATGCAATATTATTATCTAATTTATTTATCTTATTATCTCTGCATAAACATTTGTTATAAACAGTGGGACCACGTATAATACATGTCTTGTTCTTGCCTCTAAATGCAAATTAGTTTTCCTTAAATGTATTAATTAGTACTCCTTTAATATTTGATATTAGTGTTCTCATAATATATATTCATTTTATGAATTATATTTCCAAATTATATATCCCCTTGGCACAGGTTTGTGATCCATGCGTAAGGATAATCAGGATGATGAGGTTATTAGGGTATGCTTTTCACTTTAGAATGTTATTGATAACTTTTCTAAATAAATAAAGGAGAAATGAATCTCAGTATGATCAAAAAGTGGAGAAAAAAGAGGAGGATAAAACTGCTCAATTTGTTGCAATCACTATGAAGTACCCCTGCTGATCGCTTCGTGTTTGCAAGCCGGTCATATTTTACCTTCTAGTAAGAAAATCACTTCTTGGGTGGCTCTTGTACGCCCAGTTCCATGTAAGATGCAGATGATGTGGATAATAGTCCTTTCACTCTCCTAATGCGTCATCGTGTCTCCCTTTCTGAAGGCATGCTCTTGATATCCGAGAGCACTATGAGCGCAAATTACAGAGGGCTAATACGCTGTACGTGGAGCTCAATTCTCTCATGCTGCAGCTGGAGCTGAAGGAGAGAGAGCTGCTCAGGTGAGCACTTTGTTATTTGTGTGCATCATGTCGTGGCCATCAGTTACAGCTGCTGGAAGTCAGGAAGCCGGTGGCTTACTGAATATTGGGGGGTGCTCTCCCGGGTGTAAAGCTGAGCTGTTTGATATTGTCTGTGGATAGATATGAAGGTACCCCAAAAAAAAACCCAACAATATCACAAAGTAAGAAGGTTTTTATAGTTTTCAAGGGGATGCAGATCTGACAAAGGCAGACAGGTCTCATCCATACAGCTGTCTTTCTCCTCGTGATCTTAGACGCAGTGACCATTCATATTATGTCACATCCCTCCATCCTTCGTCAGAGTATCCAGCCAATGACAAGGCAACTGATCAGGAGAGATCCATTCATGGACCAGATCTCTACTCACTTTTCCGACAGAAGAGCTATCTCTGCCTATGTGGGAAATGAATAAAAGGCAGGAGTGATTTAAAGTTTTAAATTACCCCTGCCCCACTTAACTTCTACTACTCATAGCTAATTGTAGGGTCAAGAGCCACAGAGGATAAAATACAAGATAACAGGGTAACGTTCCTCTGGGGTGGAGTTAGATTAAGTATACAGAGGAACTATTCAACAGGAGGCTAAATTCTGGAATCAGAATCTTATAGACGTATAATTGGTCCTTGCATTATTTCTTTACTTGTTACTCGTACGCTTTGTTATTGGACATTATGGAACTGGGTAATGAAGTCTGTATCGCTTGGTGTGTTATTTTTTTTTAGAAGGGAGCAAATCCTGGAGAAGAAATACCCAGCCCTTCTTCGGCAGCAGCCCCGTCCCTCCAGCACGGTGGAGAAGCTCATCAAAAAGAGGAATGTGCCCCAGAAACTGTCCCCACATGGAAAAAGGTGATATTATGTTTTAGACGTCTGTGTTTTTATAGGTTTCATTAAAAAAAAGACAATTCTTATGGTAGCAAGAAATACCCTACCGGGTATTTAATGTGTTAGTCAACACTCTTTTCTCCACTTCATAGCATAGTTATAATCATATTCCATAGAATTTCATATTCAGGGTTGCATGATATTTATGTACCATTTCTTTGTTGCCTGCCTAGACATGTAGGCCTAAATTCAATGATTACAGCTACAAATGTTATTTAAACCTTTTTTGCCATTGTAGTCTGTGGAAGAACTGTTGTATACTGTATATAAATGTATATAATTATCTCTAATAACAGAATCAAGCCTCGGATACACTTGGTAGTTCTAACACGATAGACATGACTTGATATAAAGTTGACTGTTGTGCAGCGCCCTGAAGTGAACACATTTTGTGTTATGGACAACTTAACGGAAGCAGGATTGATATCCTTGAGCTTACTAACCCTAACCTTTATTTCAGGCCAGACATTTTAAAGTCTGAAGTCCTACTTCCAAAAGTGGATTCTGTCTTGTCTCCATCGACCCCGACTGGTTGCCAGAAACTCCCTCCATCCCCTGGACGTGGGCGCCGTGGAAAGCCACGTTACCGCAAGGCTAAAGACATGGTTAATTTGAGAGCTGCCGTTACTCCTGAACCCGCTCCCCAGAGCCAGACACCTCCAAGGGATCCACACCCCCTGTCTTCTTCCAGTCCTGACCTACTATGTACCCCTTTGGAGGCCGAGGCCCGTAGGGGCAGCCAAAGTGCAGAATGCTCCCCTGTTCGCTCTCTGCCTGGACCTCCAAGCCCGGACTCTCCATCAGGCCGTGCCGCAGGGGGCCGAGCGTCCAGAGCGCAGCACCTGACACCGGCAGCAATGCTCTACAGGGCGGCTGTCACCAGGAACCAGGTATATGAATAAAAGTGTTACACGTTTAATTATATTAAGCTGCTGTTGGCACGTTTGCCCAAAAGACATTACATGAGTACATCTATGGCTAAGAATCCTGCTTTATCCAAACGCGAGTTATCCAAACTGAAAATGCGTATCATTACCCTTAATTATCAACAACAAGCACACTGAACACTGAAGATGGCCACAAGTAATGCTTTGTTACAAGAGCATTAGGCACATGGCCACTGAAACTTCACTAGCCTCTTTGTATGAATGGACAGTGATAAGAAAAGTATATTTTTGAGCATCCTTAATTGTAATAATGCCCTCTAACTTAAAGCTATTTAAGGTTAGGGTTACTATTTTTAACCACTTCAGACAACAAAAGAACAGAAAATTAAAAGAAAATCTAATAGTTAATTTTTGTATAGTAATTCATAAAACAGTTGTCAAGGCAGAGTTTCTAAGCATGAAACTCAGGATTCTAAACAGGTCCAAATATCTGAATCCGCTCATGATTCTGAGAAAAGGGGGTATTATGGGGTTTGTATGAATCCTAGCTAGATATAGATATATATTTTTAAACAACATGTGTTGGAGTTTGTCTATGTGCTACGTCTATAGAGACCTTTTGGGTCAGCGTGGATGTCATATGACATGCTTTGTCGATGCTATCATCACTCCTACACTAGTAGTGATGCACCATATCCATTCTCTGGAGAAGACTAGAAATAGGTGACAGTTACATTGCATGTTCTGACGCAAAGTTTTAAAAGTGATCACCATAGCAGCCAGTGTCCAATCTGCAGTAAAATTCCAATGGTTGCTATGGTGATGAGATTACTTTTCCAACTCTGCACCCAAATTATCTTCTTTAATACAGAATACATACCCATCATGTCTGATTTTATAGATACATGGTGTCATAAGTGCTTTGGTACCATAAACTGGTCTTGGTCATTCCTGATGAGTATTAACTAGTCCTGAATATACTTGGTCATAAGTGCCACACTTCTGAGTTGAGCATTTGGGTCACATTTGATGCGTACTACAACTCCCATCACCTGCATTTGTCTGATCGCTGCTAGCTAACTAGAAAGGAGGATCCTGTTGGTAACGGCCTTCTCTTTGTCTCTCAGAAGCGAGGTCAGTCGTCAGAAGAAGAAGAGGGGGAGGTGGACAGTGAGCTGGAGATGGAACGAAGGCAGAGGTAACAACCAGGAAGTGTAGTAATTAAAACTGTTGCTCTGGGGGTGCTTTGTGTGTTATTTATCATTTTTTCATAAATTCTTGCAAAACAAACCCCAACATGAATATTCAGATACTTGAAGATCGGCACGTGAACATCCACAGGAATGGGCAATCAGGACGTTAATTACTTTCCCGCTGCCGTCTCTCGCCTCAGTGACACTAGTTGTGGTATACACGTATGCAGAGTCACAGTCATATATGTGCAGGGATACTTTTATCTATCAGCCCAAAGCATGAGTTTATAGCCATTTAGTGGCTTGGATCAAAGAGAATTGAGACATCCCCGTCTATCACTTGCGGGCAGTCTGCCTCGTGTCATCTCTCAGTACCTGCGCTTTCATTTTTATATCGGTAAAGACACCTTGTACCCAGTCTGCGCTAGAACCCAATGCACTGAGCCTTCTGTTTGTGTCGCTCCCCAGGACTCTTGACTTGCTTTGTTTGTAGAGTTTGGCTATTAACAGGTTAAAAAAAGCCAATAAGTCCAATAATTCCACTGCAGATCTGAACACAGCAGCTTTGGTTACTGCATGAGTGCTGAACATGTTCAGGACTACGCAACGGATGCGGGATGTTGTGTATCGGCCAGTAAATAACTGTGCTTTGTACTTGTGCAGGTGGCAGACGGGGATGTCCCAGCACCAGTCCCCTAGTTCAGAAAATCTGTCCGATGGAGAAGAAGGTAACACCACCGACCCCTCTCACAGCGTCACCCCCGATGTGCTGAGCACCAACACAGATGAGCGCCAAGATGACCGATCCGAGGATCTTGTGTCCCAGAGTTCCGAGCCGCCGTTGGATCTCCTGACCCAGTCTGACGGGCTTTCCGAAAAAGAAGCTGTTGTCCAGAAAGTGAAATCTCAGCTTAGCAATGAACAAACTGCAGGAGAGGTAAGACATAGCCTTTGAGTTAACTTTAGCAGGAAAGTCTGGGTGGAAAACATCTCATTTAAGGGGTCATCTCATTAAGGGGCAAGTTGGTTTCAATTCACCAAAGATATGATTACCTTTCCTATCGCCAATCGCAGGGAATTCACCAGCAACTCATTTGCCGCGAGCTATTTTCTAATTCTTCTAAAGTCAAGTAACAAATTAGTAGAGCTGGGGTTGCAAAGTTATGGCTCCCCAGAAGCCGGCTGATGACCACAGGAGCTGTAGGTTGTTGGACTTGGATTTGGCCACTGAGATCAAACCACAGCCCAACATAATGAGTTCCCCCCCCGATACCCCTGTAAAACAGACTCAACTTTCATCTGCCCCGCTACATTTTTTGTTAGAGGCATAAAAAGGGAAACATTCTAGTTGCACGGCAGCTAAAATGTAAAAGATCCGGTCAAATTACATTAACCAAAACATAGAAGATCTATCAAGAACTAGAACGCGGTGGAATTACAAGAACACCAAACCTCAATGTAATGAAAAATATATTTTTTTAGTCTAAATGTTTTGAGTAGCCATGCACAAGGTATTTGAAAATCATTTTTTATGTACTTTTCCAGAATGTGGGTCTGTACGATGACTCTGATTGCGACAGCACCGAACTCGACCATTCTCTGGCTGCAACAACCTCATGATCCTACTGCAGAGATACCTCTCACCTGTATATAAGGGAAATATTTATATAAATAATATCTATAAATATAATACATAATATGTGAATAGACTGAGCCACACCATGATCCTCTCTTACCCCACTCCCAGCACACACCAGTCCCTTACATCCAGCAGGAGATCGACCTTTGGAAGCACGGGAATGTTTGCAAGAAAGAAGCAAGCCCACTGTCCCCGCTGGAAGCCAGAGGTGATAAGACAACATTCTGGCAAACTTAGGGGTTAATGGGCATGAAGGGAAATCTTAACCCTTTTCTGTAAAGCACCATATGACAGTATCGTTCAATCTGAGGCTGCTGGGGTAGGTTAACCTTTTCAATGCTTGGCTTACATTCAGCCCAAGGCTATTCAAGGTACTGGATCTTGCAGCCTCTAAGATTGCAGGTGGTAATGTGCAGACCGCTGCAGTTCCGCATGCACTGCGCGCTACAAGGGCTTATAACGCATTCCCAGAAAGAAGCTCAACTTATTACACCAATCGTATAATAAAATAATCAACTTGCTATGCCAGGTCCTTTCAGCTGTTTCGACCCTACAACTGATAACCCTCTGCCAGCCTCAGAGGCTACTGAGAAATGTGGGTGTTGTGGTCCAAGAACAGGTGAAGGGGTTAAGCGGGTTACCGCTATTATGGAATACCTTGGTGGGGGTATGTAGCCTGCGCGATGAACAGCACTGTAATAAAAGGGTATAATGCTATACGTTTTATTCACTTATTTGTTCAGGGGAGAGTTTGCAGGAGAATTGTGTTTCGAGCACAGTTCGCCTTTTAGTGACTAAACCCCAAATTTATATCAGAATTCTGTGGCAGTTCAAAAACGCTGTATTGGCAACCTTTTAACGCAGGCTGGGAAACATGCGCAGGTTTCGTTTGCATTTACTTTCGGGAAGAGTTCACCAGAAAGAAAATGATTCCAAAGACCCGGCTGAAAAGGCCTGCATGGAATAAAACATTGGGTTATGTGGCTTTGATGAAATCGTTACGTAGGTCCAAATACTGTTTTAACGAACTATCTTATATCGGTGGTTTATATAAATACAGTAATGGTCATTCTGATGCTCGGACATTTTCTGGGTTTGCTGACGCAGTGCATCGCTGGAAGAAGTGGGGAGAAAGAACCAGCTATGTACTTTTCCCCGTCCGGCATCCTATGTGCTAATTATTGCCCTGCGCAAACGTGTAAATACAGCAATCATATGAGGTTTGTTTATGCATGAAAAAAGGTTGAAACAGACCATGCTCCTCGGTCACTTTTTGCAGTAAAGTTCTTTATGGTGCTATATGCTCTGTAGATCTGTCGTGCATGAAATGTTTCAATGAAAAAAATCTGATTCTCTTTTCCATAATGCGATTTAAAGAGCACTTATGTACACTGAAACAGCAGATTCAGTACAGGGTACTGGTTGTAAACGGATCCTCTGATCCCCGCTGACGGCTCGGCGGCTCAATGCTCTGCAGTCTGCAGGGAAATGTTCCGCCACAGGTTTCAGAGGAATTGTCGCAAATTCAGTGTGATTTGCTTTAATGTAAATGATAACAGGTTACAAGGGGTTAATTAAAGGATCGTGCCACCTAAACAGGGTTTAACACTGAACGAAGAGCAGAGGAAACAAACTCTACATTCCTGGAACATGACTTTGAATATGTAGCGTGAATCAAAATCAATAAAAAGAAATTTGCTTGATTTGTCCCTAGTCGGTGACATCATTGTGTGACACCATAAACAAAAAAGTAGTTTATGTGCATGTGGTGCCATATGATGATGTCATATACATGGGACGGTGCAAACATTTAATGAAATGGCTTTCCTTTTGATCTATACATTCAATTAGCACAATATATAGATCACCTTATCTGCTCTACATACTGTTTTAGGTGGTGGAGGCCCTTTAATGACTAATGACGTGCAGCCACTGTTGTTGGGGGTACCATCGTCCTCAGCAAGATTTGAATGCCTGATGGGAGTTGTAAATAAATGTGTCACATTACGCTGATAGATGGAACCGGCTGCGCTCTGTGGGCTCCTGAATGTATGGCGGAGATAAAACAGAAGGGAAGGTTTTTAATATTTCTTTTTAGAACTTGTATTCCTGTAGGAACCTGTCCCCGAGTGACTAGCGCTAGGTAGAGTCCTAGCACCACTGCAGCCAAGACGCAGCAATCAGCTTCTCTTATTAGAGCTCTGGTTACACTCCTGGCACCCCTAGGCACAACATAAGTGAGCAGAGATTACATTTAAACAAATATTAAATATATTAAGGAATAACATGGCGGTCAAACGTGTCCGGGAAAACCAGCCCTACCTACCCTGATGTGTCTACATTCAACGCAGAATATTTTCGGCCTGGGATGGCTGGAAAATAGTCTTCTTAAAACTGATATTACCCATTTACTAACTCCGAAAAAATAACTAATGGCGTTACCACGGCCGCTTTCAACATGCAAGACATGGGAGCACATTGGATTAGAACTTCATGTTTGTGTTGCTTATTAAATGTCTGCAGTTTAATACTATATGCATACACACATATATACGGTATATATATATGTGTATATATATATGTGTATATATATACCTTCCCTGTACATTTTAGTCTCAAGAGTAGCATTCTGCGTGTTGATTCTTCGTGTCATTTTGTGGTGGCAAGGTTAGAAGAATATGCTTATAGAGACGCCGGACCATAACATATTAAGGAGGCTTATCTAGTTGAGGATTACAAACACCTCACCCATCAAGGATGACTCCCTACTCCAGGCTCGTGGGTTCTTTTCTTTTTTTAGTCTTTTATGTCAGCTCTATTTCACTTTTAGGCCATATTGTAAGTGAAGCCAGCAGTTTGCTGATAGTAATGGGGGCTCTATCAGGAAGCATCGTGTAACAATAGATCTTTGCAGATACACAACTAACAAGTGTGTACTTTAGCCTGCGGTTATAATTTATCCTTGTTGCAGGAAATTCTCCACTAGATATCCCTCGGTTATTGGTTATATTTCATTTTAACCTTTTTTTCCCATAAAACAAGCAGACCAAAGAAAAAGTGTACAGCAAAAAAAAAAAAAAGGTGTAATATGAAGATTCAGAGTTTCATCATATATGACAGATATATAATGACCTTGTTTGCCTGTGATTGGTTGGGAGGTCGATGACATTGGAAGGTTGACATTCCTCGCCTGTGTTAAGTGTCACGATGGCCACATTGTAATGTATATTACGGAGAAGAGTTATTTTTATTTATTTTTATTTAGCTGCAAGCAACAAAGAGACCTGTTCTGTTCTGAAAATTATATTTATTACTGTTAATGTTAAAATGCACCATTTCCGATTCCAATATTTTATTCCAAATGCTAGAGAAGACATCTGTTTGGATTGTTAACAACATCGGAGCGCCCGTCGACTGAAACTGTAGCTGGGAAGCACCGGAGCAAGAACATTTCTAGAGCTGGCTGTGGGGGGAGGTGCAGCAAGGAACCCCCGAAATACCGGTATATCTGCAGATGACGAATCTCTCCTATATACTCATCGTGTATCTAACCGCCTGCCTGCTGCACCTCGTCTCGCACTATTTTAACAACTTTTGCCGCTTGAGTTAAGAGCAGACTTATTGCGACATCGCATTTTACACACTGCCCATACGGCTTTCTCAAACCTTCCACCTGCAGTCCTGTTCCATACCAAAACGGTGCGTTGCAGTGTGTATGTATTGCGATTACGGCAGGATTATTGGTGCTGCCGACAACTGACCCTGCACATTACCTATTAAAAAATCAAGCATTTTGTATTCAAAATAACAGACTCTTGTGGTTTGTTTGTGTTGTGACTCCTGTGTCAGGGCCAGTGGCCTACTCCGTAGAATAACAAGCATTCCCACTTCCCCACTTGAGAGGTTTCTATACTTTTAAGTTCGGGATTCGGATGAATTGATTCACTTCTCTGATCGTTTTTACCCGTTGCTGATCTGCTCCGTGTTTCACGAGCCACAGGCCTGTGATTATAGAAATCAATGGGAATCGCTTGCCACGCGTGCGTACAGGGTCTGAATAAACACCCGCGTTATTTGCTGGTCCAGTGCTAGAGCTGACTGGCGGCAGGTAAATCATGCAAAGAAACACATTAACCCCTTAAGGACCAGGCTGTGTTTTACCTTTTGTACCCTTTGGGACCGAGGCTGTTTT
This sequence comes from Spea bombifrons, assembly GCF_027358695.1. Classification (NCBI taxonomy): domain Eukaryota; kingdom Metazoa; phylum Chordata; class Amphibia; order Anura; family Pelobatidae; genus Spea; species Spea bombifrons. Next base: position 118,659,666 of record NC_071088.1, read on the forward strand.
AACGCTTTTGGGGTGCTCGTGTTTAGATGTAATTTTCTCCTCACTCATTTAGGGTACCCACACAAGTTATATTTTGTTTTGTTTTTTCAGGACAAGAAGGGCTTTCTTCAGATACCATTGTTTTGATCATATTATCTAATTTCCCATAAAAATAATAATAAAATATGATGAAAATTTAAAAAAATAAAAAACACATTTTCTGACTTTTACCCGAAAAATCTTTTACTCATCCAAAAAAGCTCATGAAAAAACCTGCTAAATAGATTCTTCTATTTGTCCAGAGTTTAGAAATACCCAATGTTTTTATGGTTTTTTGCTTTTCTCTGCAAGTTATTGGGCAATAAGTACAGGTAGCGTTTTGCTTTTTCCAAAGCTGGTCATTCTGCCCCATGTCCTGTTTCGGGTATCTTTGAAGCCGGCCAATGCAATTAACCCCATCAAACCATATATTTTTGAAAACTAGACACCTCAAGGTATTTCAAATGCTGGTATTTTAAGCCTTTCCATGCAGTAATTATATCATCAAACTTTGTGGTAGTAATTTATTTTGTGTTCTTTTATCACTAAAATTGTGCTTTAGGATTTACAGGTCCTGGTATACATCACTATCAAACAACACCCCAACATGTGTTCAGCAACATCTCCCGAGTACAGTGGTACCTCACATGCATGGGTTTGTCAGGTTTGTCAACTTGGAACTTTTACATCCGTTCCTAATGCCCCCATGTCCAAATAGGACCATCTTTGAAGCTGGCTAATTCAATTTACCCCATCATACCAGATATTTTTGAAAACTAGACACCCCAAGGTATTTCAAATGCTAGTATTTTAACCCTTTCCATGCATGAGATTCTACCACCAGCCTTTGCCAAGGTTTGTGGTAGTAATTTTTTTAATATTTTTTCACACAAATTGTACTTCAGGTATAAATTTATAGCTCCAGGTATACGTCACTATCAAACAACTCCCCAATGTGTGTTCAGCAACATCTCCCGAGTACAGTGATACCACCCATGTATGGGTTTGTCTGGTGTTTGGGGTTAAAAGGCCACATTTGGGTAGTGTGCTTTTGTTTTGCCAATTTTGGTCAGTCTGTGCCCTATCTTTGTTAAATTAGACACCCCTTGGTTATTTTAAATGCTTTAACTCTTTCCATGTTTGGGAAGATACATCGCTAATTTTAGTACTTGCTCATAATAATAAACTAATTTTTTGGGGACTTTTTTGACATTTTACTGGAACTGGATGGTTCCTCTGATGCATAATAATTTATAACCATTTTATACCATTTTATTTTTTTAAGCTTTTCTTCCCACATGTTTTTTTTAAATACTTTACTAATCACATAGTGATAAGAAAGCTGGGCTCCATTGACTTGCAGTATAATGCAGTACCTGTACTCAACCTGCAAGTGGAGCCAGAGTTCTCTAGAGGGCCTGAAGACCCTCTGACGAACTTTTCCAACTTTGTTATTTTTTTTTTTACAGCTGCCATCTTGCGAATGTCAAAATCACTCGCAGTCCTGGGGTGAGTGTTCGGGCGTTTCAGCAACACCTTTGAAGTTTAGTAGGTGATAGCTGATAACCTCCTAAACTTTTAAAACGGGCGTCCGCCACCATACAGTGTATGGCGGATGTTGATGGCCATGGGAAGGGGCCAGACATGGCCCATGATGCTGATCTCGGTGTTGCCGATTGCCTCGACATTGAGGCATTACAGCAACACCGTTTAAGCAAAGAAAGTGAATGTAGATCACTTTCTAAGCTTGTTGAATGAAATGACGTGTCAGGCATGTCATAGGTCGTTAAGTGACCGTTTTTCTGTGGCGTGCCTGATCGGTCAATGGACGTTAAGGGGTAAATTCGAATGCATCTCCCATCCAGAAAATACCTACGGGCTGGGGAAAAGCATATGGGGGGATTCCGCAAAACACCACAAAAATGCTAAGGACAACGCAGCTATCATATATATTAAAGCGCATGCGATAGCTGGGTTGCCTCTTAATGTGCAGAATTCATATTGCTTTTTAACTTCACTTCATTTCTCAAACCTTTCCTGGAGACTTCAATGTTCTTCGGCTCATGCAAATTAATCATTTTAAGACATGTGGCTTCTTATGTGAACGGACGTCTCCTGCTCAGAGGAAGCTCACATATATACGCGGAACGTATTGATAGCGTTTTAGGTATCAGCTAACCTGGTGCAACTGAGCCGATTCAACCCACAATTTTCATACAATGATTTTTTTCTGTCCTGGCTACAGTCCAATTATCCATAGAAACAGAATTAATGTAACACATTCTATTTCAATGTAATAAGGCTACCATCCTTGGCCCAAGATAAGCGGTAACTTTTCCAAGTACCAGCTTGGAATCCATAAGAATTAAATAAAAATTGTCATACGAAGAAAAAATGTTTTCCTTCCAGGTTGAACCTTGAAATATTGTGCAAATGGATTAAATTGAGAATAATTTGTTAGGCACCAGGGACAGATCCCAGATTTCTCACTTGTTTTAGTGAGGTTTTTCTGGTGTTCTCTCCTGCACAGGAAAGAGGTACTGAGCTCGTGTTACTCCTGCTACACTCACTTGATTTTTTTTTATTATTATTGTGGTGTGTGTGTGGGGGGGTATTTTCTGTTACTGCTCACACACAAGTATTACAGGTTCCTGAGAATGTGCTCTTCGGTTCTTACTTTGCCGGATGCCTTCTCAGTACGTTTCAAGAAAAGGTTTCATTTCATGGTCATGTTTTTTTTTTTTTTTACTTTTTAAGCCTCTATCCATCCCAAATTATTTAGGGCCGATACATTAAAATAACGTTTAGGTTATAGAAATGTCACTGTTGTTATGTCCCTGCAATCTGTTCCTTACATGGCATCTGCCCCTGGAAGCGAACCAGGCAGTAACACCGGGTATCTGCATCACGGCTGGGTTCAGAAATACACCGCCTTTAACAGCCAGCTTCGTGATCGCCTACCGTACAGATCCACAATTTATTTCATTTACACCGATCCAGCATACTGCTGGGGACCATCGTCTCAAACGGGATTCAATTCAGCCATGAAATCCATCTATTTACAGCTAATGCTCCATCACAACGCTATCAAAACCACATGAACACGATTAAATGGGATTGATATGCTGTCTGTAGGCATAAGAATTAGATCAGGTAAGACTCTTGAAATGATTAGTAATGTTGGAGAATGACGACATGTTCCCATTGATGTATTTACAAGGAGAATCGTTGCTGAGGAGTGACGCTCCTGCCAGGCAGAGTAGATGACATCCACAGCTCCAGCTTCCAGGAAGCAGTTTAATGTATAAAGAGAAAGCTTCAAATAACCTTAAAGGGCACTGGAGACCATAATTTCCACATTTTTTTTAAATCTATTAATCTATTACCCATTAAGAACATGAGCTTATTACAAATAGTTAACTTATTGCATTTTACATTATAAAAAAGTAAACCGCTTTAAATCAATAGCAAACAACCCTGTAATCAATGACCGAAGTACACACACAGATACATGTGTCTCTTCCATGAATGAAAGGACCTTCCTCTAACGATCTGCCCTGAAAACACGACCCCTGATCTTGGAACATGAGTAGCATTTGCTTTATTCCTCTATTTAGTAATCACACATTCTAAACTCCTTTGTGAACAGAGACTTTCAGCCTTAAACCACGTATGCCCAAACAGTCTTTACACCACACCATCTTTGAGTGTTCGCTCCCCATCACGAGCCCCCAGGGCAGCGTTATTACACACTAGTTAACATACGTTATCGCTTATACAGAATAGGGGCCTGTTCATTAAAGTGGAAGTCAGCAGGAGATACAATGATGAATCATGGAAAAGCTGCGGCGAGCTTCTCATGCAAGCTGAGCTGGCCCTGTATAATGGATGGATAACGCGGAAGCTTAGAACTCCCTGACTTAGCTATGCATTGTACAGCCCTTCTTCCCGTCCCATGAGATATCTACAAGGCTCAAAAGAAATTGGTGTGTTAAAGCACTGCCATTTTTTATGCCCTCCCCAAGAACATTTTGGTATTCATGTTCACAAAGTGAGATGAAGAGCTGGTGACGGCTCAAGCCGCGTGTAAACGAACACAACACACACTGAATGAGAAGGTAATCTCCAAGATACACAGCAGGTTAGGGAAGCTTCCGGCTCGGAAGGGGAAGGAAACAAATCAAATTCCAGTCCGTCTTTATTTAATTTTTTTTTCTGAAAAAATCCTGACGTTACAGAACTAAATTGAAATGCATTTAATACCCCACTCTTTACATTGTGACTTCTTAAAGTAACAGGACAAACTTTTATAAAACTAAAATCTGTATCAGCAGGTTTTAACAGCCGGCAGAGGAAAACCAAAATGTAATTAAAACGTCATTAAAAAAAAAAATAGAAAAAAAATAAATGAGTGGATGAGAAAAGCACGAGGAAACTGAAGTTTGCAAACTAGTTAAAACCTGGGAAAAGAAAAAAGTTTGCAGGGCTATGCAGACCAACGTTGAGCTAAACAGGCGGGAGATATCGGAAGATATTTAACTGCTTCCCAAGCCACCAGCTTCTGAAGAAAGCCTAAAAAATAAAATAAAAACCACATGAGGCTTCAGATTCAGACATTTCCAGCATTAGTTTAAAGACATTGGTGTTTTTATGAAGACGCTAGCACAGGGGCGTCCAACCTGCGGCCCTCCAGCTGCTGCAGGACTCCCATAACGCTCTTTCAGCTAAGGGGCTGGCTGAGGAGGATGGGAGATGTAGTTCAGAAGCAGCTGGAGGGCCGCAGGTTGGACGCCCCTGCTCTAGCAGATCAGATCGCATCAAACCATTTTCTCAGGAGCCAGCGAGAGTGACGGTCATACTATTGCATACTCACGAGCCGCACTAAGCGACCGCGGACTATTACAGAAGCCGGCTCCATTCTCCTATTCCCATAAAAGCATCATGCACACAGGACACACGGCAGTCCATGAGAGCCATACAGGATACCACTGGAACGAGGGCACCGGGGTATTTCTCACACAGGCCCTCGCCTATTCACACAGCGACAACAGCAGCTGCTTTAAAAAGTGTAATTGTAACTAGCAGCAGAAATACAGTACGGGGGGGCATTCTTACCAAGTGGTCTTTAGACGCATCAGTGAATTTTACAGAAAAGCGTTAGAGCAGAACCCAGCAGCAAATAAACATACAATACATACAGACGCTGTAAGAGAAGCGGGGAAGTTGGCAGGACCGCTGGCAGTGTATTCACTATAGTGTCAGCTGCACAATATCCAATAAAGTCTACCCAACTATCGTGGTCATGGTATACAGGATCCATTACAGAAACAGGGTCATAACATTTGGGGTAGGAAAAATATATATATATTTTTTTTTAATTACTCTTCTGAAGTAAGACATAACAGCTGACCCATACTGCCACGTCAAACTAGCGCAACACTCAAAGCCCCAACTATTTTGCTACTATGGCCTGCGGACTCCCCGCTATAGTTACACTGGCTTTAGACAGGCCTAACATGTACACCGTAGATCCGCTCGCTCACAGGGTTAATCTGCTTGTTGCGTGGTGGTGGGGGGGCTGATTTATGAATTTTAGGATTCTGTTTTCGTGTTAATCTCCCCCACAATCTAGTCAAACATCGGAACTAGAGCCTTTGTGTGGTTAACAAACAGATGGCTGGATTTATTAAAACAAATCTCACAAGAACACAGTAGAAGTTATCAATGAAAGCAATAAAACATCTAACACTACTGGTAAAGCTCACAAAACACAGGCAGGCAGCTCTTCTCCCCAGTCACTACTACGTTCCAAAAGTGTCCACACTAACCACCCTGTCGGGGCGGAAGAACGCTTTCTTCGGATTCTAGTTTTGAAGGAATTACTGTAGATGCAAACAATTTCTTCTGGACAGATAAAATTAACACGGAGGCGCTTGATATTTATCACAACAGGCAACTCAATAAGGAGAGAAGCGCTGCTTTTCCGATTTCACTTTAGAGTACGTCTGGGTGGAGGAGGCAGCTGCAGCAGAGGAGGATGAGGTAGAGGAGGAGGCGGTGGACGCGACATTTAGAGCCAGGAGCGGGACGGGTTTCATGTCAAGCAGATTGGAGACACAGGGGACAGTCGAGGGATTGGGAGGTGTATCCGAGGAGGAGGAAGAGGAGGTGGAGGCTGAGGTGGGCTCCCCACCGCCGGCTGTGGTGGCAGTCAGCAGAGAGATGGGGGCTGCGTTGGAGGAGGAAGGGGTGGAGGGTTGAGAGATGCTGAGAAGGTCAGGGGTCGAGGCGCTCTGGGAGGAGGAGGGTTTAGCGGTTTCTAGACTGTAACAGAGGAAAAGAAAAAAAGGGAACAAAAACGGGTGGGTGGGAGGGTGAAACAAACGGAGGAGTACAGGAGGATAACAATGGAAGCAATGTGCAAGCAGAGCGCTAGCGGGTACCGCGTGTTCTAGAGGCTCATAGAATGTTATGGCCGCTAAACAAATTTTATGGAGCCAAGACTAGAGTAAAAATAAAGTAGCCATTCTAAAGATTTTTTCATGGCGCCAATTCCTACATCCGTTTAGAGTTATGCAGCGTTTAAATACATGATTGCACTGGGCTTCAGGGCAGGTACTCTTTAGTTACCAGCATTTAGTTAATCTTCCACCAGCCGCCTCCGATAAGAGGGTCATACACCCCGGATGCTTCTGGAGCAATTTAAATGAATAGCAGCATCCTTTCTATGGCTTGGTACTTTCCAGCAACACCAATAACTAAAGAACGCTGCCGCTCCCGTACAGTATGACGGGTCAGAGCCCATGAAGAGGAGAGTACTTTAATATACAATTCAAGGAACAGTCTATTGCCCCAGGACTGTATTGACTAGCCACCTGCACTCCACTTCTAGCGCTCATGCTAGTTGCCGGCCATTTGTGCGGCAGAGTTGGATAAATCACAGCTTTTTGGAGAAATTGTTTGCTTCTTATACGTCTACAGTAACCCAGAGTCTCAAGCCCTTGTATCAAATTATTTCAGAACCTCAAAACTAGGCGTGTAAATGTTTTTTTCGTTTTTTTTTTTTTTATAAAGGTAAGCGAGTCCTGGCATTTGAGCCGCTTTACCCTGCATTTTTTTACATTCTGGTCAAATACTTTGGCTATATAATGAACACGTTACATTGAAACACTGGCTGTATGAGATGCCTTTTGGAGCATCTGAACCAGCGCATTTCACTTCCTGCACACAGGTGGGCAGCGCTGAAACACTTTCTCAAACTGTTCTGTTAACCTGCAAGCGACTGTTAAGTCAGCAGTGCACACATCGGGCACCGTAGAGGGCTCATTACAGCCCGAAATATGAGGTTTGCCAATTAAAGATATTTAAAAAGAAACAACCCAGGTTGCCCACAGTCACAGTATTAAATGTCTTGCACACAGATACATCCACGCTGCGTGTTCGTTTTGCTTGCGACAAATCCTGCCATTAAGATTTGTGCCTTATTTACATATAAACACTACAGGGCCCCATTCTAGCCCAATCTTACCTGACATTAATAAGGTACTGTGCCAGGCTGATGCTCGCTGTGGATCCGGTGATGGTCACTTGCCGATCAGTGGAACCCTCCACTGGGTTAGCAATTTTAATCTGTGCACCAGACATCTGGCGAATCTCATTTATTTTTGCTCCTTGGCGCCCAATGATACAACCAATTAGCTAGAAGAAAAAAATAAATCTATGTATATATACACACACTAATTTATACATACACACCATGGTGAAGAGCATGAGGTTCTAAATGGGCAAAAATTTATTTGACATAGTACCATGGAAATAAACGCAATACTATCTAAACACGCATACTTTGTTATATTTACAACATATTTAAGAAGAAAAAAGTATGGCCCAAGTTCAGTGTGCCCATCTGAGTTCTTTTAACGTAATGATACTGTCCCATGCATATTTAAACAAGGATATGTATCAAGTGATTTTAAGCTATTGTTAAATATAATAAATACACGAGGGTGGCATACTAGAAGATCATACACAAGATATTAGTACATACGTCATTTGGAATGGTGAGTTCATGAGATGTTGTTTGGGCTGAAGCATCAATGCCTCCTAGGGGAGAAGAGAAAAAAAATCTTAGAAAATCACTAAGGAAGAGACAAGGGATTTTATGATTAAAGTAATTGCACGTTCCCCTTAAAAAAAAAAAGGCAGAAATCTGCGAGTGCAGGAGTGGGCATGCACACCCGTCCATCACAATGCTCATACCGGTACGCAAACCAACACCAGAATCGCCCGTCCTGGCTTAATTAGCAGCTTAATACATACAGGATTACAGGGCCGGTACCAGGTTTGACTGCGGGGTCCCATAATGTGTATTACATGACCCTGCAGTAGCAGGGAGGCAACGACAGCAGTTCACACGCAAAGAGCGAGCTACAAGGGACAGGTCTGTGCGAGGTACGGGGGAGAATCACGCACCATACAGTTAGAGCTGTGCGTATGTTTAGTGCGTGTTATCAGCTTGTGTATAGTGTGGTGTTATGAGCATATGATGTTGGAATGCATTTCAATTTAGCAATTAAATTAGTGAAAACAATCCATTTAAGATAAATTCTTTGATCATTAATATAAATTTGTCAAATACTGAACGTATGAATTATATGTTGCAAGATCTATTATGTTTACTGGGATATACATCATTAAGGAGTGATATGACAGTGGAGCAACATTTTAGAAGTAGGTAGAGGGATGACCTAATCTATATAAAAACATAGGGGGCCTCAGATCAAGTTCATCAGCTGTAGTAGTATATCAAATATGAAAGCTGCCCCTTTTAAAACCGAGCTGCTGCAGGATACCAACATTAATACTGTACCACACGGGCAGAGCGGAAAGTCACATAACTATCTTATGACCGGGGGAATACTGTAACATTTACTTACCGCTAAAGCCAGTGTTGCCGCTGTGCGACATGGGGAAGTGCGATTGCTGCATTGCTAGCTGGTGCAACTTGGTCAGCTAGAGAGGGAAAAAAAAACACAAGTTAATGTAGAATAGTAGAGGGATTGACATACAAAAAAAAATTAAAAAATAAATAAAAGTATTTCCCCATGTATACGATGCACCTTAGTTTTGGGGCCCAAAAATTACACTATCATGCCCAGATTCCAGGAGGAGTGTGATGTTAGCTGTGCATGCCTGGGCATGATAGGAGTATTATCGCTGTTAGTAATCATGTATATTTAATATAGCAATCACACTCCTATCATGCACAAGCAGCCAACACATGCACATCACTTTCAGCTTCCCTGCACTCAGCCCACCCTACTTACCAGTGGCGTCGCTACAGGGGGGCAAGGGGGGGCAATTGCCCCCCTAGTTTATTCCTTGCCCCCCCTGTTGCCCCCCCGCCGAATTTGTAACCCCTTGACTGCTAACGACGGCATGGTGCCGCCGCTAGCAGTCCCAGTCAGGTGCTAACGACGGCACCATGCCGTCACTAGCACAACCTTACCTTGATGGAGGTCTGTGGACCTCCATCACCACTTACCCCGGCGATCTGCCCCTCAAACTGAAGGGCATCACCGGGGCCACCCGATCTGCCCGGTGACGCCTCGCGCAATGACGCGATGACGTCACCGCACAACTTTATTAACAACTGACAATTGTCAGTTAAACAGGTATGGGGGCATGCTGCTTAGATGCCTGTATCTCAGGCATCTAAGCAGCTACATACCCCCAACATATACCATTGGAAAGGTAATCGCCTCGCCTTTCCAACGGTATATAGATAAATATATATATGTAAAAAAATAATAAAAAATATTAAGTTAAAAAAATAAAAATGTAAAAAAAATGATTTAATTTATTATTAATTAAATTATTTAAACATAAAGTAGTGTAACTTTAAAAAAAAAAGTTTAAGTATTCTAGCTAAATGATCACTGTGGTAGCCAATGTTACCACAGCGATCATATAGCTATAAAAAGTCACATTCCCTTTTTAAAAATGGCCGATACTAATTTTTAATCCTATGATCCCTTTGATCATGGGGTTAAATTTAGCCAACGGTAGAGGGAGGCAATTTTTGAAATCCCGATGAACTGCAAATATTATTAAAATCAGCCATTTAGCCTGTGCGGCACGTGAGTAACCATCTCATCCCTGGAGCGCCTTGCATTTTTACTGCAAAACTTATTTTTGCTGTAAAAGTGATTTTTTTTTTCTCCCTTTACCATCATTTCGTTGGGATTGTAAGGGGAAAGAATGGTGTGTGCTTCTGTGAGTGAATGTATGGAAAGTATGGTGTGTGCTTCTGTGAGTGAATGGAGATATGAAAGGTGTGTGAATGGTCAGTAATTAGGGTTGAAGCCTTGACGTGGCATTACTGCTCACGTAGGAAGTTAAATTATGGCACAAAAAGTACACATTTGCAAAAACGACATCCCTTGGCGCATCAAATGAGGGGCTGCATGTGTTTCTAGTACAAACCTGGAGTGCGCAAGACACAAATGAACATGTCGCTATGGTTAGAAAAAACATATTTTCTAGCCAAAACGACATATTCCATCATTATTTGTGCACTCAACTTTTGTCCTAGAAATACATGTAACCCCTCATTTGAAGCTCCAAGGGGTGTAGTTTCTTAAAATGGATGAATTGTCTGAATGAGGGAGAGTATCAGTTAATATGTGGATGAGTTGTCTGAATGAGGGAGAGCATGAGTTAATGTGTTTGTGTGTATCATAGATGTATAATTGTGGAAGGGCAAAGATGGCACTAGCAGGATGTTTGAGCCTTGGGGACCAAGATGGCACAGGCAGGGTGTATATGGGACAAAGATGGCAAATCGTATGTGTGTTATCTGGGTGCTGGCCAGGTTCTATGTGGGCAGTGTGGACACCAGGGCTGGCTTTGGGGTGTGCAACCTGTGATCTATCCCTGTAATTTAGCGGGTTTTAAATATACCATTAATGCCGTGTTTTTATGTGAATTCCAATTGATCTATACCTGCAAAGCTGGGTTTTTGTGTGTTCTTCTGTATATGCTATGCTATGTTTCCATACATTATTTATGTACACCTGCAAATACAGGGTTTGTATGTCTTGTTCAGTTGATTAATACCTGCAATGCTGTTTCCATGTACTTATTTGATCTATACCTGCGATGCTACGTTTCATATATTATTATTGTATACCTGCAAATACAGGATTTGTATGTCTGATTCTGTTTATTTGATATATACCTTCGGTGCTGAGATCACAAGTGAATTTCAATTGATCTATACATGCAAAGCTGGGTAGCACATTACTTTTGGCAATATATATATATATATATATATATATATATATATATATATATATATATATATATATATATATATATATATATATGTGTGTTTTTTCAGTGGTATGATTTAATGGTGGAAATTATTAATGCCCCCCCAGTTTGACTGTGGTATCTTGTGTGCCCCCCCTATATATTGTTTCTAGAGTCGCCACTGCTACTTACATATCCATGCTATCACACACATTCATTCATTCCCACAGACTCATACACCCTCCAACTTACCTGAACTGCAGATCTTCCGGTGCCGCTCCCAGACTTTGTTTCCCTCTGCGTTGCTCAAACTCTAAGTGCACTACTCTTGCCCTGCACAGGGGAGCAGGAGTGGAGTCATGTGATGTACACTCACGTGACTCCACTGGATTCCTGTATCCCCTCGACAGATCAAGAGACGCTGCTGAGCAACACAGAGGTAAGAAAAAAAAAAAAAAAAAAAACTGCTTTTACACCCCAAATTTTTCGGAGAAAAAAAAGTGCATCTTATACATGGGGAAATACGGTAGAGTGCCAGGTACAGGTTAGAAGTATTTGCTACAGACCTCGCAGAATACGGTCAAGCACGGACAACTTTTGAGCGCTACAATTCATGCAAGGTTTGGAGGACTAGAATGCCGTTAGACAGACCACAGCAGGATTCAAGTCAGATTAAAAATAGATCATGTGGCAATGGGCCAGATAACAGGCAGGTAGCAGAAATAAGCATTAGAACGCGCTGCTTTTTCTCGGACTTGAGGGCACCCCGAATAACTGGAGTCTATAATCCACATGGTTTTGGGACTAGTCGTAGCGCATTGGCTGCACTGAGAAGTTAGCAGCCAACATTCTTTGACAGGAACCTCATTCTCCTCACTGGTTTACAATAAATATTCAATGGTGGTTCACAAGCTTATTTTAGGATTCTGTCCTGAACCCCCGCCACAAGGGGAAACTGAACAGAGGCGCTACTCTTTATTGTTCCTTCAATGCACTTGTCACATTTAGGGCCACAATGATTATTCCAAGTAAAATATTTTCATGTTGCATTTGCAAATAGATCCAAGTTGAAAGGAAGAGAGACACTCCGAGGGTCTCACCCTAACAGGCAAGATCAAATGCAGAGAGTACTTGAAGATGGGCTCTGGCAACACTGAGGGACTTTACAACAGACAAAAAGCAAACTTACGTCTGGCTGAGGAATGGCATACTGTCCTTGAATGGTGTAGGCCTGAAAAGGGAAGGAAAAGGAGTACTATTAAACACTAGATGGTAGCCTGATTGAGCATTGTGTACAGCTAAGCTCCAGCCAAGCAGGGACACCGCTGCGTACCAACACTAAATAAATACAAAGCAGCAGCCAAGTGTACGAGCCACGTTAAGATTCAATCCGCCAGGTTAAGTTACTTTTGGTCGTAGAATATAGATTCTCTAAAACCAAATGTTTTAAAGTCTCAAATGAACATGTCTTTCCAGCTTTTGCAATTCAAGTCTGGGACAGTGAATTGAACATTTAAGAGGAGAACTAACATACATGATTGCACATGATCTGTGATAAATGCCTCAAGAACAATTACAATTGGTACAAAAAAATAATTTTATATATATAAAACATCCTTAGCATTAGGACATTGCACGCCCACAGAACACTATATAAAAAGTGAAAGACAAAATACATCAGAACCTACCCCGTGGAGATCAACAGCATCTAAGGAGACCCCCCCTGTGTGGGACCTGCGCCCCTCCCACAGGTCAGTCTCACACGCGTGCCCTCCGGCCTGGCGCGACACCTGTTGAACAAAGCGAAAACGGGATTCAGTCATCTGATAAGAGTAATAGCCTCCGTCCTCATTTGTTTCAGAAGTAACGTCACAGGAAAAGGAGAGTCAAGTCATGGATCCAAAATGAGGCCACAAGTCAACGCTCTTGCTTCCCCAAAACCGCCTAGTGCAGGGGTGTCCAACCTGCGGCCCTCCAGCTGCTGCAGGACTACATCTCCCATAATGCTCTTTCAGCTAAGGGGCATGGGAGATTTAGTCCTGCAGCAGCTGGAGGGCCACAGGTTGGACACCCCTGTCCTAGTGTATAAAGCTGCCACGCGCTGCCTAGTTAAAAGGCTTAAGAATAGTTAATGGTATCAGACTACCAGGCAACGACTGAAAGCTGCAGAAAAGATGATTACATGGAATACCAATATATAAAAAGAGTTATGAAATAAAACACTTAATTTTGCTAACAAAAGACATTTATCGCTCCACCTTTCCTGAGAATGCAGACTTCACATTCACCTATGAAGGATCATGGGGGGGGGTTATGATTTCAGAATAGTGTTTCTTACACCAGATTCCTATAGCACTTAACATGCTACAAATATAGTGGGGCTGATATATAAATGCATAAAATGACAAAAGCAATGGTGTTATTCTGTAAGTCTATTCTAAAGTGATAGAGTCACGGTGTTTGTCGCTCCCTTGGGATGAATGTAGCGGAATAAGTGGTAAAGCACAACACGCCATTACTAAAGATCCAGCCAGCGGGGAGCAGTCGCTAGTTCAGTCTGGGCAACGGCGACCAACCCGGCACTAAACAGCTTCACATTAACCACAATATTGTTCTTGGCGCGTAACCCTGAACTCTCAGCGCGCCCCCTAAACCAGAACACCATGACCCCCCGAACCAAACTCCCCCAGCGCTACGGCGGGCTCATGAGCCACCAGATCATTTTGGATCCATGACTGCTACCCATTGTAAGATCAACACAAGGAAAATGAAGACTTAAAAGGCAAGCACTTCCATCAGAGACATTTACACTTTGTTCAAAGAGGTGATGCATCAATTTGTTACACGAGCATAGACATCAAATATCTAGCTGCAGTTTATAACATCGTTCAAATCAAAGAGAACATAAAGCCAATCCAGACACTCAAGAAACCACCTAAGGCTTTATAATAATATATTATATATATATGCCGGGGAGATGCAGGGAGTTTACTACTGAAGGGGGAAAAAATAAATGAATGTATAGCTCGATGGCAGAGAGCCGTTCACAATGCAGCGAAAAAAGTAATGTAGTATTTTCAAAAGGAAAAAATGAAGCCTACCCAAAGTCTGTGTGTTACAGACTTAAAGGTGGTAAATCAGGGGAAAATACAATAAGTTTTTTTTGTGTCAATTTGTTCTGTAGCAGGCAAAGGTCATGTAAACATTTTATAATATGTACACAAAACAGTAGTCTTCAGAGGAGTAACCATTACAGGGAACGAGACCGGCAGTAACAGGGACCAGACATGAAGGACAGATTGTAGATAAGTGACCCATTTAAATTATTAAGGGGTTCTGGCTGCACGGCATGTGATGGCGGGGTATAAACAGCCTTTCCTAGTGTTACGTGTACAACTAGAGAAAGGCTTTGTCACAGATCATGTGCAAGCCGCACAATACGCTAGGAGACTGCAACTGGCTTCCAAACAAGCAGAGTTCCTCTCGACCTCGGTAAAATCCTTACCTGACCACCAGCAAAGATGACCGGAGAGCTGGATGGCTTGGGTCGGTACGGGATGGTGACACCCTTAGGAGGAGACTGAGAGAAAACAAAAAAGTTACACCGCATCAAATGCTCTGAAAACAAGCATTAAAAAGAACCAGATTCCAAAACTAGAACATTACAAAAAAGAACTAGCTTAGTGCTTTAGGGAGCAGCTTGGCACTCATACATAATGACATGTTTTGTGGCTGCATGTAAGATTGGGTTTTTTGCATTTGTAGCACGTAACCTATGAAATATATATAGCGGTTTGAGGCTAAATCTGCAGTTATGTTAGTGTTTAGGGAACTTCTCGCTACGGTTGTCCTTCAAATTGAGCCCCGCTTTCCTGTTTGAACATGTGGCAAAAATAGAAAAGCTATAGTGACAAGGTAGCAAAAAACTTGCGTCACATGAGTTCATCACAATAAGCCTCCCAGGGTAACAGACACGGCACTCAGCTTTTACACAGTTGGCTGGATGTCGAGGGAACGCTAACAGGCTGGATTACGGACCTCAAGGGCTATGTTGGCACCATCGCTCTGGGATACCCAACACCAACCATGCTTCCAAAATAAAAGCACTACGTAGTAATTGTACATTTAAAATGAGAGAGAAATGTAGAAAATAGTATAGCGGCACTCCACACACTGCTGTATGAGGTAGGCTTGGTGCCAGCTACCCTCTCAGTAAAATTTTTTTTTTGGGGGGGGGATTAAAAATCATCTCCTGTACTGCGCCGAGTTATATCAGTTCTCACCTCCAGCATGACCACACAGATCTGCTTGACACACTCAATGATTGACTGAGGAATGCCAGCAATAGTGATCGCACGCTCCGTGGAATTAGGAAGCATATCTCCTGCCACTTGGACCTGAGCTCCTGTGCTCTGAAAACAAAAAAACAAGCCACAAGTCAAGTAAAATGGATAGATATATCCATATCTAAACACAGCAGGGTATTAGAACCGGACACGACAAAAGTAACACTCACCTCTCTGATCTCCTTTATTTTGCAGCCTCCTTTGCCGATGAGAGATCCGCACTGGCTGGCAGGAACGACCAGGCGCAGCGTCACAGGAGGTTTGCTGGATGCAGTGCTGTTTGACATAGAGCTGCTAATGTCCTAGAACGATTGATAAAAGACACATTTAGTGAATGAAAACTACCATCACAGAGGGGGCACATGGGAGGGGGCATCCTCACCTCTTCCAGTTTTTCGATGATCATAGAGAAGGCTTTGAAAATGGCGTTTGTGGGACCCGCAAGTGTGATTATCCGTTCAGGACAATTCCCCTCTGAGATGTTGATCCGGGCCCCGCTCTGAGAGGAGAAATGGAGATGATGAATATAAAAGGTGCCGCCGTAAGATAGAGGACTGCAGAACAGGGACCCCACCACACGACCTGAAGAGCTTGCACTCACATTAGAGTGTTACGTGTTAAGGATATTTAGAGGATAAGCAGTGTTCGCAGCAGACCAATGGTTACATTACGGTTAGTAAAGAAGACTTACTTCTTCACGCATCTTCTTCACAGATTCTCCTTTCTTTCCAATGATGCTTCCAACCTCCTGCGGAGGAGAAATAAAACAGAATGAAGAAGTAGGTTGTCGCTCGGCACTTACCAACCACTGCATTACACCGGCCAAGACGTTTACCGGCTAACGGCACAAAATACAGATGGCTCAGTTTAAAATGCGACTTCATGCGCAACCGGGTATCAGACTTTTCATGTTCGCAGCTGTCGGGCTGTTATGCAGCACATTACGAGCATCTAAAACAAACATACCTTTCCATGCATGAGCAGCCGGATGGTAAGCGTAACGTTTAGGCCTCCTTCAATAACACCGGCGTCCATGGTGAGAGTTGTGGTGGGTCGGGGGATATTCAGGTGATGTGTAAAAGTACTCGATCTTTGGTCACAGGTCAATACTAGACTGAAAACAAGAACAATTATACAACTTTTGAACCACTGTACACCAAATTAACTACATGTATGACTTGTCCCATTACTGGCGTCCTATTAATGCGTTGTCTACAAAACATTTCAACACAATATTATCAGATCAGGGTTTGTGATCATGGAACGCAAACATTTTATAGTGTAAGCATCACTGCTTCCAGTCGAGGCTTAAATACTAGGTATTATGCCGGCAATAGAGACGTTTTATGCCAGCTAAGGAGTTTTATGCACTAGAGTTGTTTCAGTTCCACTCCTTCAAAACAGGCGGCCAGGACCAAGAGCATGGAAGCCGGCAGCTCCGACCAGAACGGCATAACCGGCTAGCCGACAGCAGCCCGTGTAACGCGGCAAACAGTACGCGGGAGCCATTATAAAACACTCATAGTACAGAACAGAGGAGTGTCTCTGGAGGGAAGCGGCTGTCTATGAAGCAAATCATGCAAGTTTTCCTGTAATTACTACATTTGGGATCTGACCCTGTATTTCTATCTTTGATTTTTCTATTATCTTTTATTTATAAAGCGGCAACAATTTCCGCAGCGCTCCTTATAATACATTTATTCAGAGAATGACAAGAGCCGGACTGAGACCAACACATTAGGTAACGAGGGCCCGGCTGTCAGTATGGAGAGGTAGGGAGCGAGAATTGGATCAGCGGCCGGTAACACTCGAGATGAGACATTGAAGGCTTCTATGAAAGGCTTTCAAAGAATCGCTGTCATGTAGTCACTGACCACGTATACTGCATGGACCCAACATAAAAACCATATCTAATTTATGGTCAGAACGTTTTGTTGGTAACAGGATTGTAGATTAGAGCCTTCTGTTAGCGGGACTAAACAAGCATACATCATGAGGATAGAGACAGGTGACCTGACCCATTGTCTATACACTTCCCTATAACAACGGGCCGAGATTAAAAAGACAACGCGCAAAAATTATATCAGCATTCCATGGTGATCATTCAGTAGTATGTAGAGGTACCGACACCTGGGGAGGAAATTAAACATCTATAGAAGAAAATATGCTTTCAAAGGGGCCTGGCTGCTAAACAGTGCTACCAAAACTTGACTGCTCTTCAGTTTTATCCCATACATAGGGATAGATACATAGAAGACAAAGGGCTTTGGTTATGGCCAGTCATGGCTCTGCAGGCTACTTCATGTGGTTACTATAACGTAAAGAGATTCATCCTATTTTGAGGAAGAGGACATGAGTCGGCCTCTTATAATTAGATCGCGCGGTGGACATCCGCTTTCACAGAGCAGTAAACAGTCTGGTTTCTTCTGCCAACCCCAAGAGGCTGCAGTCCGGCTCGTTGTGCCAAGTCTTTCCCGTCACGCAGCGTGTAATCCAGAGGCAGTTCATGTATTCAGAAGATCGCATTTACAGATTGGTAGAATTCAGAAGTCAAATTTTCAACATGAGATTTGTGTAGGTCTAAACTGCAACTTACAGGGGGCCACCATACACTTCATATGGCAAAGGCCATTTCTTTAAAGCCACAGCCTCCCAGCAAGCGAGAAGCCGGGGAGATCAGAGATGCTCCCAGAGAACGGTCCAAAACCGTGGTGTTTCCACTTCCATTCTGACAGCATGAAAGGTGCCACCCAACGCTCAGCTCTGCGTATACATGTATACATGTTACGGGTGGAGAAACTGACTGCCCTATTTAAAGCAGACAGATGGCACGCGGTAGTTTATTACATGTCATGTTCCGGTCAACACTCAGGAATCCCAGTTGGATCAGCGAGGGAATTCCTAGAAGCCACTATGAGCTTTCTAAGGCACCCTAAAGGGGGGGGGGGGTCTCATCTAAAAACACAGAGATTCTGCCAGAGAAAAGGCATGAAAACATACAAATCACACTCCAGATGTGACGACTTCCATCAAATGACATTAAAACATTGACCGTTTGAGACTCCTCAGTGGCTCAAAAAAGATTTTCCAGTAGACAAATAGGAAAATTTAAGAATGAAAAAAAAAAAAAAAAAAAGCCTGCTGCTCAGGCTGTACAAAAACCTACAAGGTTATGGTCGCCATGACAGCAGAGGACCGCTCGGAGGACGCTCTGAAACGTATTCCGTCTATAAAGAGGCAGCAAGGACGACCCCGGAAGAAGGTTCATGTATGTTTTGTGGGGGGTTTTTTTGTTTGTTTTTTTTTTTTAAAACACTAACTAGCATTTTAAGTATTTTCTCTCTTCCACCACAAGCTTTAACGTGGCATTAAATTTCTTTTATTGCTATCAAAATGGGTCCACCCACCAGAAGTGGATATTTCCAAGTGTTTTTTTTATATTGTATGCGTACACACGTACATATTATATATCGTAGATGTGCTATTTAAGCCTGATCTACTAGATCAGCACATTGTGGTCTGATCACCAAAGGGTGAACGGTTGCGTTTCATCCCCGTCCGTACATTATGAAGATATTGGCACTGCAGCGAATGGCGTGGATGTGCAGTCGCATTCAGCATCGATTTAGTTTACTGCCCGTATCACCCGGCCAGCAGCGTGTTATTCTACCAAGAGGCTAACGTGCCAGAGTAGAAGATGTGGAGCCAAGCAGCCCTCACACAGAAGGGGAGGAATAATAAGGAGTGCAACTAAAATAAGTTCAGATATGACAACTCTTACAGAAACTGTTTAATATGAAATGAATGGCCTGCTGCCGATTCCACTGACGAAATAATCCAAATTCATAAGCTTATTTCCTAAAATCCCTCTTGTGATCATAAGCACTTATCCGATGTCACGTGCCACTCAAAATTAACCCCAGCAGAGCGATGAGCTCATTCTAACGCTGCATTAAGTTAAATGTTTAATTGACAAAAACATAGTCTTCCACACGTCACATGAATAAGCCTGGTCTGTGGGCATTCCCTCTAGACTCGTGGAATCAGAGGGCCTGCATTCACCTACACGCTGCACTGAAAGGTCATTTGGAAGATACACCTCTTGCCCTTCCGCCCACAGATGGACCGAGCCGCCTGTGAAGCCGTTATCAACAAACCTATATAAAGAAGTCTAAGGAATCAGCCGACAGCGTACTTATGAATGAAAGGCCGTCCGCAGAGTATATCCGCCGCCGCACGAACACAATGATGCAGGGTGTGTTCGTTAAAACGCGCGTATCAAGCACATGGATTCCCGATCAAATGCAACGCAGCGCACAGTGTGCGAGTCACGTGGGCTGTGAGATCACACAAGGGCTGTGGGTGTGAGAGGGTTAACAGGCAGCCTTGGGACGCTGACCGCCCCACATGGTACATCCACTAAGACGAGGCAGGGCCTAGCCTTTCATTTCAATAACAAAGCCTAGCTCCGGCCTTACTTCCGCGGCGTATCTACCCAGGCCTTAGGATGCATTGCGCGGCGCCCGGGAGGGTATAAGGGTAGACACGGGCCTGAACGGTACCGTGAACCACAAGAGGCGGCCACTTACCTGCCAAGTTACAAAGGACGAAGGATGACCGCCGTGTGGTGGAAGGCGGGAAACGACGAAGTGAGCGGACAGAGAGAACGGGGAAGGGAGTAGGATAAGGGGAGGAAAACAAGGGAGGAATGGGGAGGAAGGAGCGATCCGGAGGCGAGGGGCCCCGGGGAGGGAGGGAAGGAGAGAGCCGGGCGGGCGAGGAATGGCGACGGCGGGAGGGGCTGGCGGGAGCTACGGCTTCTGCTGCTGCCTCTGCTGGTCTGGGAGGGGAGAGGAGGCGCTGGTCGCTATTAACCCGCCCTCACCGGAAGTCATGGCTAAGGCGAACTGGCAGGAAGGGGGCGCTTGACTGAGCTACATAACCACGGCTTCCATAGAGGATACGCGAATTATGCCACAGATCAGGTGCACCCCCATCACTCTAAGCCATATTAAAATCTCGCTGTCCCAAATATAAACATTGGAACCGAAGTTAACACAACCGCATGTCCATCAAATTGCCGCACAGGTTGGGTGTACCAGGATAACCAAGCTAGGTTATTTACCAAGATGACGCATATTGGAGAGAAAGGAAACGTGACGCCATTTTGCTACACCTATACGCCGGTTGTATCGGAGGCCTAATATGGCGGTGCCAGGCAATGACGTGTTTTGAATTCAGCTATTTATTTTGTAAAAGAAACGAGATATTGCGTGTTTATAAGAGAAAAACATGTTAAGTCTTTAATTCAACGAATAGGTCGGCGCTTTCGGTAGCCGCGCTCGCGGGGCACTAAAATGGCTAACGGGAACACCTAGAGGCTGAAAAGGACGCGCTGAATGAGGCAAAATGGCCACCGCCTGATTTCCGGCGTATGTACATATTTACGGGCGGGCGATGCAAGATGGCAGAGCGTGTCGTGCGTGTGGCGCACTAATAAATGAACGAACTTTTAGCAAATATTTCGTGTTTAGTAACAAAAATCCCCCGTCCGCCATATTTGTTTAGTATTTTACATAGTGGTTACACTGAGGAAAACTCAGGTTTGTTTGTGTTTTTAGCTACAGGGACATATTTTTTATTTTTATAATATAACAGAGAGTCCTTTTTTGCATAAGATACAGTGTTGTGTGGAGTCGTAGAGAACAGCCTTGAAGAAAACTTTATTTAATTTTCAAGTGACCCGGAGGCCACCATTGCTGTCAGCAGCAAGATATCCTGGCCTAGGGCAGCCGTCCCCCGCCGCCGCTTAACCCTTCATCTCCGCAACCGGCATGTTTACGCTATGGAGCCGGTGCTGGCGCTGTACTCTTATAAGACACTGACCGCTAGGCTATGATGTCATATCCCGGCGCACTGTGTTTTAAATGCACCTTTTAGTGATGCTGACATCACCTGTTTAATGTCTTGAGAATTTGGTGACTTTCTTTGATCAAATGCCATACTGTTGGGAATGATAAAGAAGCAAAAGGAAAGAAGAGAGAGGGGAGATGCGAAAGAAACATTTAAATACTTTTAAGGGCTTTCAATGTGCAGGAAGGACATTTATTTCAAGGAGAAATGTTAACAAGAGACCATAGTCATAAACTTGAGGGTTAGACGTTTCAACATAATGTAAAGAAGTTTTACTTCATCTACCGGGGGATCTTACATTACGTTTACTATATTGGCCTGAATATAGGGTGTGGCCTATAATCGGGGTTTAGCTCAGGGATGCACAGTTCATACCATGTGTTTTTTTTTCTTCTTTATTATTTAGCCCTGCTGGGGGATGCATTGGTAAGTCTGCGTGATGCAGAGAACCCCCACTGCTGCCGGGGCTTCTATAAAGGAGTGACATGACCTTCCGGTACTCCACAAAAGAAGCCCCATAGGGAGCACCGGCCAGCAGCAGCGGGGGTTGTCTGCATGCATCGCATTGACCGGCTGCCCGAGAAGAGGATCCCCTGCAGCGCTGCAGGGGACCCTGATCCTCCTCTATGGCAGCTGGTGAAGTCTGTGCGATGCATGCAGACAACCTCCGCTGCTGTCTTCCACCGAGGGTACTATAAAGGAGCGGAAGTGGCGAGCAGCAACAGAAGTTGTCTACGCGCATCACACAGATGTTTGCCAGCTGCCCCTGTTATACACCAGGGAGTTTTCCAAATTGTTTGTATATAATGTGCTGACTAACTGCATAATAGATACCAAAAATGTTAAAATACATGTATTCCTGTTCATTAGATAAAATACTTTTACCATTCCACTGTGTAATTTTCTTTAAAATGGCTGCAAACTTTGAGGGTGCGGCTTATAATCGAGCCAATACGGTATATCACATACATACACCTTATACCCAGTGGCACTCTACCCTTATCCGTTTAAAATCTCATTAGACAGGCCGTGTGAACCATATGCATCTGGGGGGCAATGGAATTGTTTTCAGCCAATGGAGATAGGTATATGCTTAGGGTCCCTTATGGAGAATATGGCCCTACCTGGATCTAGTCATTACCTCTACATACTTGTTAGCACTATTTTATGACTATTTAAATTCAGTATTTAAGACTATATATATTTGATTCCTATATGTATCAGCCTACAACATTAAATGAGATTAGTAAGCTACAAAGTCAATATGTAACAAATATGTTTGAAACAATTGGAGGGTGCTATTCAAAATTCAGGTGTAAAGGTGGAAAAATCTGTAGGAACGTTGATAATAGTTCTGTTTCTACCACTTGGCAGCAGCGCTTCTGTTTATAGATAAGGCCCATTGTGTGTTGTAAAGAACCTTAAAATACATCGCCTACTTGTGTTTGTCTGAAATAGAGGTTTCCTTACAGCAAATTGTATCAGAATTTGAAATTACCTATTCCTTTTAAAAGTATGTTCATCATTAATGCCACAATGGTTCCTGTGAGAGATAATGCTGTGTACACAGCTTTCAGTCTCAAAGTTCACTATTGTCTCACTTCACTCGGCTGCTAGAATCCCTGAAAGTTAAAGCAGACGCACCACGAAAAATAAACTTGATATTAATCAGTATAGAGTACAATCTATTTCTATAGAGTGTAAAATTCTGTCAGTTTTTATATGCCGTGTAGGCACCTCCTGGAGCTGTGAGGAAGGGGGACAGAGTCCTTTCCCAGTCTCAGTGTTTCTCACTGTGGAAGGACAGATGTAATGTTACAATGTGGAAAGGGCTTTGGAACTCGATACCGCTCTGGCCTCCCCTTTTCACATGAGGATGTATCTAGGAGAAGGTCTGCTTTTCTCTTCTGGCTTTGTCTACTTTCCTATGTTGTCTTGTAGTCTCTGCTACAGAAAGTTTCCCCTTTTGGGTTTTCATGGATGTATTCTGCCAGCAGCTGATGGCACCCCTGGGGACCAGGAGTCAGTTTTACATTGGCCAGTATCTGCCTGCAGACCTCAAGTTTGGCAGCTGCTAGGTAGCACGTAATGTTAAGGGAATAACGTGCAGCAAAGTGTCCATGTTTGTTCTTTTTGGTGGCACGTAATGTTTACCTTTTGTTTACTATGTTAATGAAGTTATGGCTGAGGCTTTTACTCCAAAATTAGTCACATGTTATACTTTAGATATTAGCTCTAAACCTGGGTGCAGGCATAACAAGACAAATATGTACCTTTTATTTTATTTCCACACCTCCGCTACTAACAATGTATATATCCAGTGATGTATTAAACCGGGGCAGCTTCTCCAGCCACCCATTTCATGGCAGAAGATCTACTACCCCCTGGACCTGCCACCCTAAGCACTAACTCTAGTTGACCTAGGCTAGAATCCGCCACTATATGCATCTCAGCCTGCAATCATGGCCCCTGCCTGTTGGCTGACCAACTTTTAATTTTAAAAAGAGGCCTTTGGTCACTTATACCGATGCTGGTGGGGGGGGGGTTCTCTTTTTGCAACAAGTCATGTAATTTGTCATGGGTATTTTGCTTCTGCTGCTTCACTGGAATGGCCAGAGTGGAGCCAGGTTTATAAAGGTTGCAGAGAGTGTTTGGAACTGTAGAATGCTTCTGAAGACACGTGTGATCCAAAGCCTGTAGGAACAAGAGCCAGAGTATGCCAAGGCACGTAGGATCAGAAGACATTTTCCAGGAATAAAGGGGGCCTAAAACATGCCGGTACATCAGAGGTCACTGGTAAAAGAATACAGAATTGGTGTGTGTGTGGGGGGGTCAAGAATAAATCATAGATGAGCCAACTATGGAAAAACACAAGAAAGACAGGTGGATTGTATGAATCACTAACTGCTTAGAGAAAAAAGTTGTTTTATGACAGCTTGAATGTGATGCACATGTGAGGCCAAGGTGTAAGTAGACAATACTTTTGGTGAGAGCTTGGTATGCTCACATTGCAAATAATCAGACCACCGCTGAGGTTTCTCTTAGAGTCTTCTGTAACTATAATGTCACTATTTCTTTTTTGTCTGAGTAGCGCTCGTGGCAGCGTGGGACAGTTTATGAGACGTTTTGAGACTCCTAATCTACGCAGCACGTGCAGCCATTTAGTTGTCTTAAACAGTTATTAGGAGATCTGTTGGGCAGCTTGACCTTTATCGTCTAGCGGTAAATGTATTAATGTGTATCCCACTGCATTCTCCCCACGAGCTCCCTCCCAATTACATTTTTTTCTACACGCTTCTTCCCCTCAGAACTTTCCAATTTGTCTCCTTGTCCATTTCTTTCATCTTTGACCCAAGCTGTCTATCAAGCCTGCACCCTGTCTAACACCTAACCTTTTCCCTTCATCTTAACACTTTCTTGAAAGCTGTGTTCCTTCACTTTTTCATCACCATTGTCCCACTTTCTTATCCCCAAAGCCCACTTTCTCACTAAGCCCATACAGTCCGTTATCCTTCCTCTAACCCTTTTTACCCTCTCTCGGGGGTAAAAGGGTAAGGTTTATTCACTAGCTGGCAGGAGAGTTCTTGTTTAATGCCACAGGCACCAAATGGTAAAGCACCAACACCTGTGAGCTTGTGGTCCATGAATAGCGTGGATGGCCCTGTATTAAGCATAGTTAAATCATCTTGATGATTCAATTATGCATTAGTAGGAGCCAGCTCAGCCCTTCTTGTGTAGGTATGGCCTAGGATAATTCATAGTGAATTAAAGGAGCTGAAACCCCAACTCTTCAGCCAACTTCATGTTTAGTGAATAAACCCTTTTTTGTTGGAACATAAATGGAGTATATTGTATTTCAGTCCACAATTACCATTACCATAATATTTCTGTCATTCTGAATGTGATTAAAAAGGTACAATTGTAACTTTGTATTACGTTAGATTTCTTCCCACGACAGGACTGAAGTCACGGATCCATTATTGCTAAACCTATAGACGGGACAACTTTTTGCAGAAGTTTTAATGTTTCTGTTCATTTTTCCCCTCCCCTCATTAGTAAGAGTGCCACTATTGAGGGGGCTCTACAAAAAAAATAATAATAAGGTAATATAACATAAAACCCATACTAATCCGGATCTATTTATGCTAGTATATAAATGATCACAAAATCAACTGGGAAAACAAGTGGACGTGATCTTATCAGTCGTTGATTAGCTGTACTATTGCTGCATTATACATATGATATACTATAGACTCATAGGACTAGTCAATAACGTGACTCAATAACACGGGAAACCAGAAAGGGATCTGCTCCAGCTTTTGACTGCTTTCCATAGCTATCAAGGGAAAACCAGCAATTTACAGAAATCCAGAGTATTTTCATTCAGGGTTTAAAAGTCGTCTTGATTTTTTTTTGGAGCATCAATGTAAAATATCTTGAATATGCCAGCACTAGCATTTAGGGAGCTATTGCTCCAGAGCAGTGGATGGTCATAATTACTAGTTGATCACATGCCACCTCCACTGTGAAGTGCTGATCTGATAAAACTACTTCAAAGGTGTGACGTGAAAGCCCTACCTGCAATAAGGTGATAAGTCTTTTTTTTTTTTTTTTTTTTACAATTCTGGAGGATTCTTGAGCAGCAAGAATATGAGCTGTTCAAAGCCATATGTACTTGCATAAGCCCACAAATAAATGATAATAATACCACACAGACACAGAGCTGAGTGGCCCGTTTATAAGTTTTGTTATATAGAGTAACACTGCTTGGTAGTCATGTCAAAAGAACCTTCAGTCCCCATTAGTGGTTGCTTTTTATTCCAGTTTACAGGACATGATGAAACTGTTACTTGAAGAACAAGTCCCATGGGTCTGTGTGTGTGTGCTGACCAAATAATAATTCATCAAGCAGACAGGTGTATGTATGCAGTCCAACAATCAGGTATTAGTTGCAAGGCAACAAGTTTAGGAGTGTCCACAAACACGACGACTTGACAACAACCGTGATGGGTGAACTTAACTATGCATTGCGGCCAATAACCCAGAGGAAACTGTTACAAAGTCTATCTCAATACATACATATTTGAAATCATATATATACACTATGTAACAAAACGTTTGTGGACATTTGTGAGGTCAGGCACTGATGTTGGAGAAGAAGGCCAGACTTGCAAGCAGCCTTCCAGTTCATTAAGGTCAGGGTTAAGGTCGGGTTCTGTAAGGGCCAGTCAAGTTCTTTCACACCAAACTCATCGAACCATGTTTTTATGGAGCTTGCTTTGTGGACAGGGGCACAATAATGCTGGAATAGAAAAGAGTCTTCCCCAAACTGGTGCATGCGTCTAAAATGTCTTTGTATGCTGTAACATTAACGTTACACTTCACTGGAACTAATAAGCATAGCCCAAACTATGGAACATTATCCCTCCACCACCAAACTTTACAGTAGGCACTATGCTTTCTGGTATGTAGCGTTCTCCTGCCATCCACCAAACCCAGATTTGTCCATCAGACTTCCAGACAGTGGTGTACTTTACACCACTCCAGCCGACACTTGGCATTGTGCACAGTGAGTGATCTTCAGCTTGTGTGCAGCTGCTTGGGCAAGGAAAACCCATTTCATGAAGCTCCCGACACAGAGCTTGTGCTGACGTTTCTTCCAGAAGCAGTTTATACATCTGTAGTGAGCGATGCTGCAGAAGACAAGGGATTTTTACACCCTACAAGGTTCAGCACTCGACAGCACCCCTCTGTGAGTGTGCTTGGTCTGCCACTTTGTGGACAAACTGTTGCTACTCCTGGACCAGGGGAGAAAACTTGCTTGTGGCAAATGTGGCATCTTACGACAGTACCACGTTTAAAGTTGCTGAGTACTTCCGTACGACCCATTCCATACCCAATGTTTGTCTATGGAGACGGCTGCCTACATGCTTGATTTTATGTACCTGTTAGCAATGGGTGTGACTGAAACGTGTAAACTCATTAATTAGGACAGGGGTCCACATACGCTTGGTCATATAGTGTAAGTACCAGGGTTACTATATCTCTGATAAAAAGTGAGTATCATACTGTATATTTTACCTGCCACACAGGTGCCTCGTTAATAGTGCCCAGAGAATGCTTTAAATTGCTTCAGTCTCTTTTGGGTTTAAAGTCTCGCTGATTCAGCTCCTTGGTAAGAAATAGCCAAAAAAATAATGGAAGCAGATAAAGAAAAAGACAGTGGTAAAATTACTGAATGCCACAAAATATTTTTTTTTTGTATAAATACAGTATATTTTGGCATTGAGGTTTTTTAGCGCTGCCTTTCTTTTTTGTTTATCTGATTCCCTATTATCCCCGCTGTGTAACATTGCTCTTATTTAGTATTCATGCATTCTTCTTGCCGTGCTTTGTGACACATGGACCACATGAAGGTCATCAGGGTCACTCTGTTGAGCATAACTCCACATGCATGATCTGGAGATCATGCTTAAAATATGATTGCCTTGCAACACATCTAGGACTTTGGCAACACAGAAAGCCCTCTAGTAGCCAAAACTTTGTGACATTTCTATTTGTCACTTTACTTGCTGCAAGGATGTGCACGTTATCCTGGCATTTAAAAGGGTTTCTCGTAACCTGAGCTTTCCAGCAACCTGACACCACCTTATCTCCGTTGGTGTTTGAGCTGGAACAGTGCTATACTCTAAAGCGTTCCTCTGCGTGATCTATGCCTCTCCCACCTGCTCCATTGTGCTATTATTGTCACCATACTACTTGTAAACCGACATGATGAAACTTTCATTGTTTTTGGGCATTGTTTACCAAACCCACTCTTCAAGTTACTCAGCCATACAAATCATTACAATCTATCGGCATCCTCACCTGTGCTAGGAGAGTAAATGGAAACCCACCCGAATAGATGCACCTAACCCGGAACTCCTGAACAAACACTGTTTAATACAGAACACGTTTTCCAAAAGCGGCCCTTATGCAGAATTACAGTGGCCCCATTGATCACCAGAAGCAACAGCCCTGACAAAATACAAATTAACTGTCATCATTACCATCAGTATTTAAGTCAGGCAGGCTTTTATTTATTTTTTAATGACAGAGTATGCTATTTCTGCAGTAAATATGTGCAAAGTGTGTTACTATCACCAAAACAATTCCAGGAACCACCTCACTGTATAAATATAACAGTGTCTCTAACCAGCCTGTCGTCTTGTCTTCTACGTCTCAAGAGTTTCCATCGTAATATATTGTTAGAGGAAGAGCCAAAATAGCAAATTAGAAGTTTTATTTTCACAAGCAGGGTAAGAAATTAAACAGTATTGTTCTCTTTTTTACATTAAATGACATATCGTAATAGCATCGTTATTTAGCTTTGTCTGTGCAGGATATGATGGCAATCCTCTGACGGACTCATCACCGCCATCTCTCAGAGGGACACAACACAGGAACCTGCAGCAATCGATTAAAATGAGTGACTGAGGGTGCGTGCTACAGCTCTGTGCAGGGGCCTTACAAAGAGCATTTCCTTAAAACGACTTCATTCATTCAGTCACTGCTGGAAGACGAGGACGATGATGATCTCTGGAACAAAGAGAGGAAAATAAAAAGAGGGAAATTCAGCAACAGATTGGTCAGTAAACTACAGCTTATTTGCCATCACTACGGATAGGTCCTTCTCTTTTCTGCACATATACTACATTGTGATAAAGGTTAAGTGATTTTACTCAAGATGGAACAATATCAAAATAAATATTTCAGAGCTCTTTCCTTGTATGTGAGAAATCAGCGCAATCACAGAAATAGCCTTCCATATCTGTCAATTAAGTGATGTCTCCAATGGACCATCAAAGAGAGGCATGCAAGTTCATTGATACCATTTGTGCAAATAGAGATAGGATAGGATAGGAGAAACTCTAGGAAGCTTAGAAGGTAAAACGAGGTGGAGAGGGGGACAAAGTTAGGAGAACTGCATCTGTCCCCTTCTGTTTGTAAACACTGAATTTCTGTGTGCTTCTCCTCCTTCCAGCACAGGACATGTTAAACGACCTTCCACCTATACACTTCAGCGACATATACACTTAAGTTGTCAGACAAGTTGTGGAGGTAACTGGACTCGATACAGGAATGCCCTGCTTAAACAAGCTTACAATCTCCTAGGTTGAGCGAACTTGTCTAAGCAGGGGTCGTCTAACTTTTTGTTTTTAAAATGGTTATGTGATGCACTCCTCATTACTTCCTGTTCCCAACTGTACAGTGCTGCAAAATATGCCGCTAAAACCAATAGACAACAATATACTAAGGTTTAGAACCTAATCAATAGCTAAAGGGAATTTGAAAATAATTTTTACCCATTTTACTATTCATAAATAGCATGTTTCTCTACCAGAAACAACTGAGTTGACCCGTATAGTGCACAATACAATTTGCAAGGAATCTGATTTAACCATGAGATGCACCCTGGGGTTGGACCTTCATAAAGCAGTTTATTGATTACAGGAAGAATTGACAGGTGAGTTTTCATAATTGACATTATGAAGGGCCAACCCCAGCAAACATCTCCTGTAGGAAAAGCATGGTTTCCTCACTGTCTCCTCACCTACTGAATTATACCTAATAAAGGGCAGCTCAGCCCTTTCTACAGATACCCCCCCAATGATGAACCTTCGCAATGAAGTGATTGAAATGGTTTTGAACTGAATATCCATGTAGTTGAATTAAAGGCAATTGACAGTTTGTGAGTAGAGCCCTGAGTGGCACTTGGTTAGTAACTTTATTATTACATACAATACTTTCTTTGGTATTTTCTAAAAATGAACTTCTCACCCTTCCATGCATGTGCTTGTTGTGTTTATTAGCTTTATGCGCCTTCTTCATCTTCTTCCTCATCTTCTTATCCATAACCTGACCAGGTAAGAGTGGCACTCCTGGCATCATAGGGTTGACTGCATGCCCTGGCATGCCTGGTGGATAGTGACCAGGGTGCATTGGATAGCCCTGCTGGCCAGGAGGATATGAAGGATGAGGCCCAGGGTAGCCAGGTTGTCCAGGAGGGTAGACTGTATGCCCCGGAGGATATCCAGGCTGTCCTGGAGGATACGCAGGCTGTCCTGGAGGATACGCAGGCTGTCCTGGGTGAGGGTACTGGCCGCCAGGTACTGTCCCTGGAGGGTAACCTGGATTAGTGGAAGGTGGGTACCCTGGGTTTGGAGGGTAGCCCGGTTGACCTGTCACAAAGAAGAAGGAAGCACACTGTAAATCCCATCATCATACAAGCCTACTTGAGGATAGATCCAATACAAAGCACATACTAGTGTGTCATTACTGATGTGGAGGATTCCTCCAGAGATGAAATGATCTACATGCTCCAACTATCAAGCAGGATTAATGTACAGAATATAGGTTTTCTGGCTTCTCGTTACGGTGTTAAAAAGAACCCATCAAAAACATCTGAACACCTAACCTTTCCCTAACATGCTCCTCAGAAGAATATTTTATTTTGTTGCCCAATATTTTCATGTTGACAGGATTTGTAGTTGCCCCTGAGCATAGAAATAAAGATGCTCTTGGGACTTAATAAAGAAATAAAGATACCCTGCAGCCATGAGGACAGCAAGTGTCCTCCGATAAGTGTTTCTTGTTCTTCTATAATGCAAAGACGCTTTTAATGTTCTACTTGATAAACATTTAAATAGGATACAGTACATTAGCTTCCCTGATGATTGCATACATCCCTAACCTCCACATATTGTGTGGAATAACGAGAGCAATATATCGAGGGGGGTATAGAAACAATAAAGTGCTATACATTGTATGCATAGGTGCGGATACTAGTTGTACTTCAATTGAACTACTTTTACATCAATGACACTCCCGCTGTGCTATAATGAATAAGCATTTATGGCAACATTTTTTTTTTTTTTTTTTACAAATAACCAAGTTAATTATTTTGCTTTACCTACGGGTACATACCTGGAGCATTTGGGTTCCACATGTTTTTCTTTGATCCGGGAGCTAGATATTTTCCTATACATAATTAAAAACACAGAAAGTAGGCTGAAAAATTTTACTTTTTTTTTTTTAAAGTGACACTTTGCAAAATGTACCATGCAGGGGTAAATTTTCCCCTGTCTCAATTTCAAGTATATTTCTGGCGTTCTGGAAGCACAAGCATACACATTATGCAAAGAACTGAATAATGTGCCCAACCCGGACAGATGCCGGGTGCAGTTGTCAGGCGGTAATGCAGGTTTATTAAGCGCTGCGTAAATTGTTGGCGCTATATAAATAAAAGATAATAATAATATTACAGAGAAGTTATTGGATGCATCTGAATCTCTCCATGTATCTAATGGGCCAAGTCTTGAATCACCAGCTACATGACTGTATGTCGCTGCTCAGAATGAAGAGATAAGCAGGACAGCCAGCAAAAGGTATGGAACAGACAAGGGTGCGGCATCAGTGAGGAGACAAGCCGTGCCCTGGAGGCAATTATTCACTGTATCAGCGGCTGCTGTCCTGATTCATTCACTGTATCAGCAGGTGCTGTCCGGCTATTAATGCTTAAGGCGTGGACTTTTGTAGCTCTACAGAGCGTTTCACCCATGGCTGACATTACCATTCCTTAAATCACAACAAAGCAAGTAAAAAAAGACCCATTTTCACTTTGGAACTTATTTCCCATCTACGCCTCTTAAGAAATGAAAAGTGAAGACTGGAGCAAGTACACTAAGAAACCATAACTAGAATGAATTTTTTGTCCATAAGAAAGAATGGTTTGTCACATATCAGAGACCGCAGTATGGAATGCGTATACCCAGCACACACTGATACATGATATAGGGGTATAAGGGGAATATTAATGTATCCAGAGCTGGCTGACATACGCTTTACACAAGAAAACCTGCCCCTGCCCCATGGATCCTGTACAAAAGCCTGTTATACTAGGGAGGGCCATCTAAACATGCAGCTCTGCTAGTGACACTGCTGAATGCGCCACTGGGGTCTGTCTGGGTGCCCATATTATCAGGGACAGACAACCAGCATTATGTACATTACATAATAACTCCCAGTATCCTTGGACAGGCGGGCTCTGGCTGAGGGGATATGTCTGAGTTTATGTAGACACAGAAGTAGCGCGCTGGGAGCATTGATATTACCTGCCCGGTTCTCCGCTCGGGATGATGCTCTTTACTTCTTCCGGGAGACTTTGGACTTTATTTTCATTTGAGCTCCACCCATCAATTCCGTTATTCTCATTGGTTAATCCGCCTAACCCCGACTTCTCATTGGATGACTTTTAACATGTCCCACCTACTTCTCCTACCCTGCATAAGCATGCCTAGGATGACTGCAGTGTGATTAACCCCTCAGGCACCAGTTCTTTTGTTTTTTTACTTGTTTGTTGCCGTTATAACGCCTCATAACCTATGACGTAATTAGGGTTTATATAACGGCTGTGAGAGGCTTTAATCGGCGTGCTGCACCCCTTCAGCCCCGGTTCGTCTGGTTCCCGTTCGCCAGCCTGGAGCTGTGTGAATGCGGGGGTGTTGTGAGGCGTGTTATCTCCGTGTTAATGTATTATTAAACGGAGTTATTTACTTACCCCCTTGCTGGGGTGTGCCTGTAGTGTCCTTTACCCCTAGGCTGCAGGGCAGTTAGTAGGGAAGCTGCAGTGCTGCTCCATGCGTTTAGTCAGAGAGGAGTAACGGTGACATTGGTTTGCCACACCCTGCTCTGACTAAACCCTTCCCGTGGCCGCGTGTCACCTCTTATTTGCCTTATTTGAGTGTGGTGGGAGCGGTAGTGTGGCCTTCATTCCTTGGCACTCTCTGGGTATGTATACCACCGGCCACCAAGAGAATAGATGGGTCTAATAACAGCCGCGAGGTACTAAGATCGAGTGAGTACCTGTGAGAGAGGACAGCTTGGTCCTCTGGTCTGAGTAAAGGTATCTCAATTGGTCTGCCCTGGTCTGGTCTGCCCAGGAACTCATGGTGGAAATATTTTTTACCGAAAACACAATCTGCACTTCACGTGTGATGTGGTCAAGTTCACCTTTTGCACTTTGGACCCTTACCTGCACTTTTTATTTCACACCAATTCTTCCTGGCATTATGGCAGGAGAGGATAGGGACGAGGCTGGGGCCAGAAATTGAGTCACTGTTCACCTGAGGGCCCTTCAGTTTTGTTCGGTGCACGTGTTTCTTGGTTTTCGGATGAGTTATGCGTCACATGCCACCAAACGCTACAGTGGAACTGGTTCCCTGAGGATTCGGCGTTGGATTTTAGCGGGGGGGGGGTACCTTATACCAGCCGCTCCCCCTTAAAGACTCCAGTGGGTCTTCTCTATAAGAGAAGATCCTCTCTATAGGCTTTAGTCTGGGAGGGAAGAGGCTGCACTACCACAAGAGAAAGATTGGGTACTCGGTGTCCACTGTGGCCTTATCACTTTGGATTAGAGGACTGCATTGGGAGGCGGGTCCTGCGGGTCCCGCGGGACCCGCCAAAAAACTTGCGGGCGCGGGCGGTCTTTCTGGGGCTGCGGGCGGGAGCGGGCGGTCAGGCACTGTACCTGCGGGTCCCGGTAATCCCGCACAGTCCCGCGAGTATGCCTTCTCGCTGCTCCATTACATTGTCTCCTATCTTGCTCCGCCCATGAACAAGGCGGAGTCACATGATGTGACATCACTTCCTGTGACCCCGCCTTGTTCCTGGGCGGAGCAAGAGAAGAGACGCTGTGAGGGAACAACTCGAGGGCAGCTTTGCGGGACTGCGCAGGAAATCAGGTAAGGATGCGGGCGTGATTGGCCACAAATGTGGCGGGAGCGGGCGGGAGCGGAACACCCACATTGCGGGAGCGGGATTCAAAACAGCGGGAGCGGGCAGGAGCGGGATCCAAAAAGCAGTCCCGCGCAGGGCTCTACTTTGGATCACCAGCACCTTTTTTCTTCACAACGGATGTAGACGACGGGAGGAGCACAAGCTTCCAAAAGAAAAAAAGCGTTCGCAAATGCATCACGCTGCTACATATATATAGTCACATAGTACATAAGGTTGAAAAAAGACCTAAGTCCATCCAGTTCAACCCTTCTACCTAACCTAATGTATTTGATAACGCCACCTCCCTTGGCAGTGAATTCCATACCTTTACTGTCCTTACTGTAAAGAATCTCTTACTTTGTCGTCTATGAAATCTCAGCTCTTCCAGTCTCAGAGGGTTGACCTCTTGTTCTTTGTACATTTCTGTTAATGAACAGGTCACTAAGAGCTCTTTATATTGGTCCTGCATATATTTATATAATGTTATCATATCCCTCTGAGATGCCGATTTCCAGAGCGCTGCAACTAGAATGCTACCTATAAATCACACCTACATTCCCCATTCTCTAATGTGGCTCCATATACCTAATGGGACCCTAAGCCAGGCTTCCTCAAACTTGGGGTGCGGATCCAGTACTGGGTTGTGAGATGCCCATCACTGGGTTGCCGCAGGGCTCTCATTGTACTGAGCGCTACAAAATGTAATGGTATTTAACAGTGTAATTGCTCTTACAAAGAATCTCCAGGGTAATATGATACTCATAAGGATGAGATCCACCTGAAATATTACTGTCTTCCAAATGCGTCTATTACCGGGTCACTTGTGTGGGCATGATCTATGTATGTACGAAAACCCTGCCCTAAGCGGCTTCTCAAAGGAACACGTATGTCAGTAGTAACCTGAAATAACAGCGTGTCGTAGCTTCCATTGTTCCCCTCTATTTATTTTTAAGTAGGAAATGTTTAATGCAAATCTTGCTACAAAACTATTTGCTATTCCATCCCACTCTCTCCCTCTCTCTCTTGAAAAATATGATTGAGGGATTTATGACAGATATCAGTGTTATAATGTCAATTATGGCTAATTTTGAAAAGAAAATGATAAAAATGTCTATTTTGAAATAGTAATAAGGTAGTTGTACTTATTGCCCTATAGCTTGCAATAAAAGCCTTGGGTATTTTACACTCAGGACAAACCTTTTTTCGTTAACTTTTATGGATGAGTAAAAGATTTTTCAAATAAAAGTCTTAAAAGGTGTTTTTGATTTAAATTTTCACCATTTTTAATAGTAAATTAGATGAAATGATCACAATAATGGCATCTAAAGAAAGCTATTCTTGTCCTGAAAACAAACCAGTATATAATTTGTATGGGTGCTATAAATGAGAAAGATGAAAATAACAGCTAAACACAAACACCACAGAAATGTTAACAGCCATTGTCACGACGGGTACAAAAAATAAATAGTTGGGTCACAAAGGAATGCAAACAGTGAGAAGCAGCGCCCACCGGTTTCCCACCTGCTTTCTTGTTAAATCTGGCCAGATTCAAATTTTTCTGGAAATACGTTTACAGTCGATACTGGAAACTGTTTGCAGCATAATTATTATTATGTATTATGTTTTATATAGCGCCATCATATTCTGCAGCGCTGTACAATGGGTAATAACGTTATTTACTGATTACTGATAAAACAACAGAAATCATGAATCAATTTATTGATCAATTTATTCAGCATTATTTTTAATTGAGACAGATTACACATTGTAAACATCACAACAGGTGTCTGCAGACATTGAAAATAATTTAACAATGGGGAAACAAATGGAAGTTTTCGGTATCCAAAAGAACAGTATAAATGACAAGATCATTGAAGCGAGTAAAAGCACAACAAGGTAATGTTAGGAGGCTTAATGTATCAACATTTAAAAACAATAAATGCATAAGAAATTGTAATGCTGCTGATAATGTATTTATTAACAAGGAGTAGCTGCTAGCCAGAATGCCATCTTGCTGGCCGCTCTCCCCCTGTCCCCTGTAACGAGTTCCCTTCCATTAAAGGCTGTCTGAGGCTAGCCCTGCGCATGCATGTGGCTCGCCATTCCTTTACATTAAGCCGCTTCCCAGAAGGAGAGAGCGCTGGGAAGTTCACAAATTGTCAGTATGGATAGCACCAAGAGAAACCGCTTCAACAGATACTCAAACACAGCAGGAAAGTGATTGGTGTTACCAGTGTGTGACTTTATATGATTACAAGAGGCGGATAACTGTGTATCATATATGTAAATAACATTACCCTGTTGGCATGTGGGCACACACAGGAAGGCTGTGTGTTCAATTCCATTTAATCAGTATTAAGTACCATGTAACATGGCATGGCATTCATAAATAAGTCATGGAAAAGTTTATTGGTGGGAATGACTAGTGACTAACAATGATGATGCAAAGGAGATTAAGGTCACAAGCAACTGCTACATAGATGTTTCTTGACTTTTTTTTGGTGGCATTTTATTTTGAAGTCTTGGGTCCCTAAAATTTTCAAATCAAATTCCAAAAGGTAATGGGCATTATTTGTTAAATAACAACACACTTTAATTACGGCAAGTTCAATAATTATGCATTGAATGAAAAAGAACCCGTTTTACTGCCAATTGGATCAACAGAGAATAATAATGCATTTAACAGGTTTAACAACAAAATAAATCTATGATAAATGATTTATACTACAAACTGTGCAGCATAACTGTGATAATAAAGCCACAAAAGACAGAGATAAGTTTCTTGGGAAATTAGGGCAATTTTGGTAAGTTTTCTACAGCTAGATTTAGGTAAAAACCATATAAACAGTTTAGTAAGTATGCCAACATTTTTGAGAGCTACAACTTCCGTTACCCTCATCATCATTCTGTCTGAGGGTGATGGTAGTTGTAGTCGATGGGAGCTCGAAAAAAATAATTCACTCTATTTGTATTTAATTTATGTTTGAACGTTGCTTTTATTGGGGGAAGGGGGGTTTAGTGTGGTGGTGATGGAGCACCTGTGACTTCACTATCCCTGATCCCAGCATGATAGTCAGGATCAGGTTTTTCTACTAGCACAATAGATTAGCTTAGAGCACACAGGTACTTTTATCCCCCCCCCAATGTTTGTTACCCCAATTTATCAAGTGGCCATATTAGACTCTCTCCTCCATGGACCTTCAGTCTACTTTTTTTACATACTTTGAAAAGCTACCAATTATGTCCAATCGTTAACACTCTTTTCATCTCTTTAGGAAGTCTTAGGTGCTGATCGACAGCCTCCATCACACGACAACAATGTTTTTACACAATCGCTTGTAGCAGATGCAAAGATGGGACCTTACATTGCCTCCACGTAAAATGTATGTGGTTGGCTCCTGGGGTCCTCCTGCCAACTCAAAATACAAAAATTCAAGCACTAGTGGGCATTTCCACAAATCTATCAACATATACATTTGTTATCATGACAGACCCTTCATTAAGACCTTTGTAGAAAGTTCTGCGAGTGATCCAGATTTTTTAATTAATTTTGAGTCATGTGTGCTCCACGAGGACATTTTGCACACATGAACCGTCACTGTATATATGAGTGTGTCCTGGTCTCCTTCCACTTTTCCATAGCATACACTGGTATAATGTCCTTTATTTTTAAATAAATAATTTTGGGGAATTGTGCAGTGTACTTTCTGGCCAGAGACTCAGTGGCACAGTTAATAGAGCTCCACCAAGTGCACTATTTCGGAGACTTTAGCAATCTAATCTATTTAGATTATAAATTACATCACCTGGACCTGGTCAGACACACTTACCCAGGTCTAACACCGGCCATTCCAAGATTTGCTTGTGCTTCATACTTCTACACAATTATTGAAATATTCTGTTTATGCACATTGACATTATTAATAACTGACTCAGAAGTATAGCAGTGTTAAGTAATGTCATTTTTCCTTCTGCTTTTCAAGTAAGAGTGATCACGCCAACGTTTCAGTACATTTGCAAAAGCTGCATGATAGTGACAATATTAAATTGGCCATTGTAAGCTCACAAGAGCAGAGCCCTCTTCTATTTTTGTATCAGTTTGTTTTTGTGTGTGACTTTAACCCCTTCAGTCCCAGAGGTTTTTGGTACCTCAAGTCCCGGAGCAATTTTGCCATTTTTGCGCTATGTCGGTTCAGTGATTATTCTCTTTTCCTACGAGTAGTGTACCCATGTAAACTATATATTGTTTTTTCAAGGAGAGATAGAGCTTTCTTTTGATACCATAGTTAGATGATTAGCTAAAAATTTAGGATGAGAAATTTAGTAAAAAAATAGCGTGATCAGCATTTAAAAACGTAACAGTTTTCCGGCGTTACATGATATCGGGCAGCAGAAAGCCAGTAATGCTGGCTTCTGCTGTCAGGGGGAGTCTACGGCTGTCCCTACCGCTGCAAGAAGGGCACTACGTACCGGTACGTCCATAGGGGATTATCGTGATGCGTTTTTAGGACGTACCAATACGTCCATAGGTTGACTGAAGGGGTTAAATATTTCAACTGATTCTAACAACGCTACGGAATCTCATTTTCATCTAGTTCTCAGGCCAATAAAGAAAAGGAGGAAGAAGAAATACTTTATATGAAAGCCTTACAAAATGTAACAGGAATCAGAAGCAGTCAGTAATGTACCAGAGATCAAAAAATGTTAAATAGATTCCTCCCTGATGAGCAGGCTGTATGCGGCACAGACTCCCGTCTGTCTGCTGGACATTAGGGCACCGGACAGTTCCTAGTAGTTTCCGTGATAGCTTCTCCTTGCTGTGATTTGGCCTGTAAGGGGCAGAGGTTACAGAGTCTCTGCTCCATGCACTGTGCTGTCAGACGAGCCTCAGAGTCAGGATCCCAACAGTCCTCCAGTGTTTCCCAGAGCGCCAAACTGAGCTGGCCAAAGAAAAAAACAATAGCATGGCTGTAGTAACAATACAGATACTTTTGTTCAGATAAACACTAACCACAACTTTATAACATACATCTACATTTGCAGATCTATAAATCTATATCCGTAGTTCATTTTCTTTCTTTGCTGAGAGGGTGGTGGATAAATGGTATAGCCTCCTGCCTATAGATTAAGTGAAGGCTAAGACTGAGGGAACATACATGGGTTAGGCATTAGGTTATCTAAATATACGACAAGACCAACAATCTAATCAGATGTGTGGTTTACCTGTTTAACACTTAGGACAATCGTCTGCATGCGTAAAACGAGAACTCCCACCATAATGTCATATCTTGTTGTTGTCCCAGGTTGTAAGGAATAAGTATGTAATGTTAGCTCTATGTGTTTCTTGATTCTCTGCAGCTTGAATAGTTATAGCGACTTCGAAGCACAGCTTATGTCACATGTTTTGGAATGTGTGATAACAAAAATACTGATGCCACAAATAGCATCAAAGGTCTTTACACATGCCATGTATTGTTGTCAAAATAGCAAAATGTGTCTTTATTTGCGACAATACTCTGGCTTCATGTATGGTGCTTCGTTGTATGGTGCTTAGTTGTAACTAAGACTAGATCTCTAGATTGTAAACTCGTTTGAGCAGGGCTCTCCTCACCTGTTGTCTCTGTAAGTCAAATTGTTATGTTACATACTACTTGTTATGTCCTGTCCACCCATTGTACAGCGCTACGGAATTTAATGGTGCTATATAAAACAATAAATAATAAAAATGCAGATCACACAAGAAGAGAAACTAAGGGATACCAATGCAAAACGTTATGTAAGTTTTCCTCCTCTTTTGCTCCAAGTAACATATTTAGTGCATATTGCTTGGTACCTTACTGACAATGGAAATATGAAAACAAAACAAAACAAAAAAAAACCGTTCCCCTTCAAATATTTTTTTTTTTCAAAAACAGCCATCTCATTCTATTACCATTTAT
This sequence comes from Spea bombifrons, assembly GCF_027358695.1. Taxonomy (NCBI): domain Eukaryota; kingdom Metazoa; phylum Chordata; class Amphibia; order Anura; family Pelobatidae; genus Spea; species Spea bombifrons. The sequence goes on from NC_071088.1 coordinate 118,700,011, forward strand.
TTCTGCATCTCTGCTGATGGGCCACTAGGTGGTATCTTGAGTACTCAGCGCTGTGTACAGGGAAGTAATATAGGTCCCTAGAGCCACTGTGGTGCATGGAGCCCCTGGGTCTTAAAATAATCCCAGGTTTCTTAATTGTACGAAAGGGCACCTTGAAGTTGACACTAATTGCAATTGCTAATGGTTGTTTATATTATTTAAATAACCATATACAAAGTGTTTGTCATCATATTACAAGCTTATTTTCTGAGAACTGGAATATTCCAAATCATTTTGTTAATGTTTATCATTCTACAGGCCTGCAACATTTAAAAAGCTTAATGTTTTATCTGAAAATGTTACAACAATCCCTGCGATCACCTCCCTACGGGCCATCTGCTTACCTCTGCATTGCAAACACACTCTATGAACAATCTATCTTCTACTACCCAGGAGAAGCAGAAACCCAGCAGGGTCACATTGCATTTACGAGCTAAGCTGCGGGCCTGTGGGGAAGTGTGGAAGCATCACAGACAAATCTGTACTTGAGGTAAGGGGGTGCAGGAGGGTGTATGAATGCGTATGTGTGAGCCAATGAATGATTTGTAAATAAATATGTGTGAATGAGTATCTGTGAATGAGTGAATTAATCAGTATGTGTGTGATAACATGGTGTAAGTGGGGGCTCAGCCATGCTGTTTGGGGCAAAGATGGTTCAGACAGACTGTTTTGGGCAACAATGAAACAGGCTGGCTGTTTGAAGCAAAGATGGCACAGGGAGGCTAGGTGGGGTCAAGATGGCTCAGGGAGGCTAGTTGGGGGCCAAGATGGGACAGGGAGATTAGTTGGGGACCAAGATGGCACAGGGAGGCTGTTTGGGGGCCAAGATGGCACAGGGAGGCTGTTTGGGGACAAAGATGGTAGGTCCTATGCGCCCAATCTGAGTACTAGGCAGGTCCTGTGGATGAAATCTGAGTGGTGAGGCAAGTCCTATGTGCAATTTGTGTGCCAAATGTGACATGTGATCTATGTCTGCAATTTAGGGTTTCCATGCATTATTTATGTGATCTATACCTTCAATGCTGAGTTTGCTTGTGATTTTTCAGTTGATCTATACCTGCAAGGCCTGGCTGGTGTGTTGTTTAGTTGCTGTGTACCTGAAATTCTGTTTCCATATGTTATTTATTAATACCTGCAAATATGGGGCTTCAGTAGATCGATACCTGCAAAAAATGGTGTGGTACAGTGAAGGAGGGACTCTGGGGTGATGATGGGGGAGGGGGCACCACAGAGGTGGCCTGCATCCGGGTGCCTGAACACCTAAAGCCAGCCCTGATCACGTCCTGCTCTCCATTTCAGGTCACTCGCTGGATGCGCACCATACATTTTCTGTGCGATCTGCATAGTATCTTGCTCCTCCTGCGCGTGTGGTGTGAGGACCTCTCACCCGGAGTCATGCTAGGGTCAGAAGTGAAGACCGCACTGACTCTGACAGAGTGTGGAGGGCCCAAGAAAATGCTTGTCCAGGGTTCAATCAATGTTAAAGGCGGCCCTGCTTTATGTCCCTTTTTACTATCGTCTTACTTTTCTAACCCTTTTCTTTTGTAATACCTCAGAATGTTTGCTATGCATTATAGAGCTACACTACACAACATAGAGCTACACTACACAACATAGAGCTACACTACACAACATAGAGCTACACTACACAACATAGAGCTACACTACACAACATAGAGCTACACTACACAACATTTACTTTCCTTGACTGCAACTCCCAAGTAGCTGAGCATTAAAAGCTGTAACTAGATTGGGCTTGAGGAGTACAATAAGTCTGCAGTACAGACACTAACTTTTGTTGACTGCATCTACAATAATATTCAGCAGCCATTTTGCTATCTGAACCTCATGAGAATTGTAGCTATAGACTGGTCTACACTACACACTAACCTTTTTGATTTCAACTGCACCTCCCATGACTGCGGATCTTCTGTTTTATTTAACATATTTATAATTATACCTGGGAACACTTCGGGTTTTGCCCGAGGACTCCCGGTGAAGCTCTACTTCTCCGGTTCTCTGGTGTTTGGGGACATATATTTAGCTCGCAGAGGGCTCCCAGTTATGTGCATTTATCCTCACAACTCAGTAAGAGTTTATACACAGGTAACCTACCTGGACGTTTCTGGTCCAGGGTTTAGGAAGCCGAGGTCTTTCTTTATTCTCCACTACCAAGGTCTGTAGTTCACAAAGTGTTGGGTTTGGACCCAGCTCTTCAGAGAAAACTACCTGGAAGTCTGGAGCCTGATGATCTACAAGAAATGCCAAAGTGTTTAAAAGCACAATCGAATCATTCATCCATGTTAGCACTACACAACAGAAAAAAAACTAAAAATATTTCAATTAAATGTCTGATCTTTTTAGTGCCTTCTTTTTTTTGTAAGTCTTGAAATACGGTAGGCATAAGAAAACAAAATAACAACAAAAACAAATCTTAGTATCAATAAACTAGATTTAGGACAGCCTATATACCACACGCAGGGGCACAACTAGAAACCACAGGGCCCTGGTGTGAAAATTGCCTGGGAACCAAATTCACAAGTAACATGTCCCACATTGCCACCTTTGCCCCCAAACAGTTGTAAGTGCCACATTTGCCCCCAAAACAGCTTGTCTGTGCAATATCTTACCCCCAAATAGCATGTCAATGTCATCTTTACCACCAAACAGCTTACACCATCCCCCACAACCTGTCTGTGCAATCTTTGCCCTTAAACAGCGTGTCTGTGCCACCTTTACCCCAAACAGCTTGTCAGTGCCCAAGCAGCTTTTCTGTGCCATCTTTCGCCCCAAACACCTTGTCTGCATCATTTTTGCCAACAACAAGCTTGTCAGTGCCTCCGAACAGCTTGTCTGTACCATCTTTGCCACCAAACAACTTGTCAGGGCCACAAACAGCATGCCTGTTCCATCTTTGACACCAAACAGCTTGTGAATCCCACCAAACATCCTGTCTGTGCCATCTTTGCCCCCTCCGTTTCTGATACAGCAGCTTTTAAGTTTATAAATAATAATAATAACTCATATGATGATCTCTGTTATTTTGCAGGGTTTGGTTTATGTAGTTGTAACATTTTGATATCGCCAGCCTGAAATTGGGCATAGCCAAACTCCACTCTCCTGCCCAGAGAAAGAATAGGCTGACCGGGGGAAGCAGAGTTCACATGTATAGTAATGAATAAAGAGGACATAACAAGTAATGCATCTCAACTATTTGGATTTACAGAGACAAAAGGTGAGGGGATTCCTGCTCAAACAGGCTTACTGGGTATTAAAGCATCCAGCTCTGAAGATTGCTAGACACAGGTAAATAAACATATCGTATTTCGATTTGATGTTGTCTGGTTTGGAAACATTCGTAAGTATTAGGGCTTTGTACATACCTAGACATAAATATAAGTGTGGTTATGACATGGCAAGGATCATTAATAAAGCCAAAAAACCAGCAAAGCCACACCACACAATCAAATGCAACAGTTTGGTCTTTTACCTTCATATAAGTCATTGCAGCGGATGAATATTTCCCATAGCAGGAGCCCAAGAGAATAGACGTCAGCTTGTGTCAGCGCCATCTCCCAGGACACGAGATTAAGGAAGCCATCCAGCATCTCTGGGGACATGTACCTCAAAGTGCCTGTCTGTGAAGTTCGAGTGTTAGTATACTGTACCGCCATTATATCGAGCTCTGATTACCAACAAGGCAAATGCCACACTATGTCACACTATTTTACCATGCTTATTAAATCTGGGTCTTGTTCCTTCTTATTTTTCATCTGGATGCTCTCCAGGACCACAGACAGACCAAAGTTTGAGATTACACAAGAGCAATCAGCTTGTACCAATATGTTGTCGCTGCTTAGATCCCGGTGAGCTATCGCTGGTTTATAGGAACCTAAGAAATATACCAAAGCAAATATATGCGGTAAATTGCCACTAGTAATCTTTTTAATATCACTGCCCCATATTAATTTAATACATTAACCCTCAAAAATATATTAAGATCATATTCGTTGAGTAAAACACCTTTATCAGCAAACATTTTGCTAACATGTTTCTCATCACTGTTTATCTCTTTAGCAAAATACGATCACTTTGCGATGCTGGGTGTAATACTCGTCGTATCCTTTCACTGCCGGGGGCGCTGTTTCCTACATCACATAAAGATAGCTCAGACAGAGCATGCAGTATACCAGGTTTTCTTAAACCTATGGCCTTTTCACAGCTGCGATCACTTGTCACAATAGCCGGGAACCCTCAGGGCTTTCACTAATACTTAAGAATATTAGAAAATATGGAAGTTTATTCTAAAAACTGTAAGGTGCATTTGTTAAGGGCCCTCCAATAAGGCATCACAGAGGAGGTACACAGACATTCAATAGATGCTGCACCCATTAATGTATTCTGGCCTAGGGCAGCATCCTCAGGCCTGCCTTTATGCCGCTGCACAATGGGCCAGCGCTATGTGCCTTTAAGTAACAGGATCTGTCCTCATATCCAGGCACTCAACATGTGGACGGCTGCTGCAAAGGGGTATAACTCACAGGCTGCATCGGATATTTCTATCTTCCTACTTAAACTGGTTTAACATATTCTGCAGGAGTAGATTCATCAAGAATAAAATATGTGTACTAGTAACAAAAAGAGAGCAATAATGACAGGTGAATAGTTGAAAATGGGAAATACAGAGGGTTGTTGACTGATATGATAAAAACCCAAGAATTATTTTCTTGTGAATTGAATAAAATTTACTTAGAACATAACAGTTTTCAAAAAAGTGAAGATTTCTATATAATGTGACATCATTGTAAAATAAACCAAACCTTGTTTTAACAAGCATCTATTAAATTCTTCTAACCTCTCCATAAGTCTGCATGAAGAAATGCCAGTCCTCGAGCCAAGGAAGCAGCCATTCGACAAGCTGTGACCCAGTCAGTGGTGTGACCAGTTAAGTAATTTCTGAGAGATCCCTGTGTTAGAGATGTCAATTTACAAATGAGTAACTATGCAAATGACATATACCCATATCAAGTTCCAATTGTGACCAGAGGTGCCTACCACCTAGTCATACTAGTCAACTCAAAGCTGACCAGATCATCAAATTAAATCTGGAGACATTATACAAAACTCTAAAGGGAAGCTGTCACGTTCAAATCCATTAGACTATAGATATAAATTCTCTAAAGACTCTGTTCTGTTGCCAAAATAGACTCTGTTCTGGTCGTGCATACCTATAATCCTCCGTGTTTTGTCACAGAATGTTATGCAGTGTGTATACATGCCTGGCAGATGCATTTTAGTCAAGGTACACACCATGGTTCTCACCTCTGGATAATGTTGTAGAACCAAAAGCTGGTGATGTTCCAGGGGTCCTTTGTCACCACCACCTGCTGCTAGAAGGCGTACAATGTTTTCATGCTGAAGTGGGGACAGAAGGCTAAGGATTCTCCACTCCTTTTGGTACACTTCTCTCAGTGGTGGTGGGAAACTCTTTATGATCACACCCCTACCATGCAGAAGTCCAAGCCACAAATGTGCTTCTAACTGCTCTTCTCTTAATGCCTGAGGTAATGCAAAAGATGTAACCATCAGGCTAATCTGATTCATGTAGTTTACTCATGCATTCCATATAATGCTTCACATCAGCAAATTGACAACGAGAAAGGCCACTTGAATAGACAAGGACGTGGGAATGACTGCTGGCCTAGGCGGGCAGCTATGAGCATTACGGCCTGGGGGGAGCTGGCACCTTTTGGCCTGGGGGAAGTAATAATCCTACAAAAAAATTACCTAAACAAGCACATCCCTGCTTTACATCGCTACAGCAAGTACACACATGGTGGTGCTAGTCTGCAAAAATACAGAATATGGAAATAGGTAGCACTCTTGCTTTACCCATCTATACATGCAGCAGGTACCTGTAGTAAGGTGAGTCCTTCCACTGGCAGGGTTGGTGAGGAACACTCATCCTGAGTGAGAACATCCTGAAGTTCAAGTATTTCATCCTTTCTTATTTTGAGTTTCCTTAAAACTGAGCCAACAGAAGTGAATGGAAAGAAAACAGAGGAAGAAAGAACACACTTACAAAATGTTTGCCAGGTTTACTATGAGAGTTCACGTGCCTGTATCAATGTCACATACCTTTAATGAACACCAAGACACACATTATCAAAAAGAGGATAACTATGACTGCGTAAACAACCAAACGGTAACCTGAAAAGTAAGTGACATCAAAAAATCAGAAATGGTTAAAATGATCTAGGATCTAGATAGCATTCCAGAGAAATGAAACCTTTAGTTTTAGAAACAAAACATTAGTATGTGCTCTTTATTGGTACAGCAGACAGATCATTCATATTCACAGCCCATTATGGTCTGGCCAAATTCGTTTTTATAACTTAGTACAAATCCATCTTTTCACACTAAGACACTGGTTATAGGAAAGGCAGTGTCCAGACGGCACATATTCAGCAATGACACGTTATAACTGAACTGTTTTTATTAACATTCCCGAGTGGAAGTTATAGTGGTACTAAACCATTTATAACAAAATACATTTAAAGAAAAGAGGGAATCCCAGTAATAAAGTAACACAAAGCCCAGTAAGGAATTGCCAGTAAAACCACACAATAAAGCTTCAGGCAGTGGCCACAAATCATTAAAGCAGAGTAGCCCAATTGGCAATGGCAAGCCCTCCCAGTGGCATCACCTGGGGGTGTAGACCGCACTGGGTGACAACCTCAGCGGGTATCACCAGCACTGACAGTGTCACCTGACTGCAATACCCATTAGTGGTATACCATGCTATATGCCGCTCCAGTAGGAAGTAGGTTACTAGCATGAATGCAGGCAGACGGTTTGAGGGTAGAAATCGCACAGCCAGACAATTTGGAGAGAGAAATAACAAAGGCAGGCTCCTTTGTGAGCAGAAATAGCACAAGCACACTGTTTGGGGCAAAGATGGCACATTCAGGCTGTTTGAGGCCAAACATGTCACAGGCAGGCTGTTTGGGGGGCAAAAATGGCACAGATGGGCTGTATTGGGGGGGCAAAGTTGGCACAGACAAACTGGGGGCAAGGGTTGCACAGACAAGCTATTTAGGGAGCAAAGTTGGTCTTTGCTATGCCTGTGGCTGGCAGTTCTGATCACTGGTATGTATCGAGCCTGTGGTATATATGTGATATATATATATCTACATATCTACAATGTTGCAAGCAGCAAATCTTCTATTTGAGCAGTTCAAGTAGTCTCACAAAAGCTAATAATCTGGAGATGTTTTTTTTTCAAACAGGAAGCCATTGGCCTTTTTTAACATCACCCAGAACCATCACTATTGCCAAGAAGAGGACATTTCTGTTGTATGAAGTATGGATCTGTCACCGTTGGCCAGCAAACAATTTATTGTTTAGTTAGATATTAGATAATCATAACACAGAAGTGCTCAGGAGAGGCATCGATTTATAGTAAGGGATGGTGTGACATTTTTTTGGGGGTGAAATCTAGTCTCCCATGTCACATGAACAAGGTCTGAGAGATGCCCATTAGTGTTGCTTTAGACCATTTAGTTATTGGAGAACCAAACATAACTAAAGCTAGGACTACATACCTAAATAAATGCTTTTTTTTTGGTGCAGATGTGATTAGTATGTTAAAAAGTCCCGTCCTGCATTACATCACATAGCGTGCTGTCATTTAATGAGTACTATTCACTATGCTTATGCTGTCGCAAACCGCGATGTCAGGCTTTCATTTTATAACATCAAACCAGACAGTGATGTCACATTCTTGCAGTTTATTTTTTGGGCCCAAAGCTCTGAGCTTATGTCACAGAGATCCCAACATACAACTCTGTATGATGTCACATATGTTATTAAATTGACACTTATGAGTGTTCATTCCCTTACTGAAGCTGCTTGCATTCCTCAGTTGCTCCCTCGCTTCTCCAATCCAATCACAGGACAGGTTCCAGCGAGCACATGTCTCCAGTTCAGCTTGGGTGGCTGATAAGAAACCCAGTTAGAGCAACCAGTTCCTCCCCCAGCACCACCTGTGTTCCCAGTGATAAGCATTTCTCCCTTAAACCCTTTACCCACAACAAATTCCTGACACAAAATACCGCAATCACTGAACCACATGTGACAATATATATATATATATATATATATATATATATATTGTAAAAGAACATTTAAAAGTGATTCGATGTGCCACACATTAACTATTTAAATTCCCTCGGATTGCCTGTCTGGTACTCAAAGGGTTACAAAGTATGAGCATTTAGCCATTCATGCATTTGAAATATATTTGTGACAATGAAATAATAAAAATAAGCCATTTTCAGTAAACCCGTGGAAACATCTACAAGGAAATAACATAAACATTAATCCTTTAAAAACATGTTTTTTTTTACTTATTACTTCTGTAATGCTTTTTGTTACCGCTGGAAACGGGGATGCTCTAGAGGTGCATAGGTGAAACATTATAACTGCTATCTTCCTATGCAGTATATAGTGACCAGCCCCAGTGGGCTACTTCTTCAAGGGGACAAGGACTATGTGCTAGATAATGGTTAAATGGTCCTTATCCGCCATCAAATTTAATGTTTCAATGTTATGCAGATTTTGTTCATGGAGATTCTCGCTGAGGTTGGCCTTTCATAATGCATAGTGAGGTCAGTACTGTTCTTCTTCACCCACTCTGTGCCAGAATTCCTCATTCTTGTGAGCAATCACTGCAGGAGCCCCCACTTTTCTTATGTATGCAGTTATACTCACGAGCACTTGGTTTGTGGTGACGGGTGATGTTTGCGTTGCACATATCTGAAGAACACATGCAGTAGTACATAGATTCCCTTTCTACTGGAGAGCAGACCGCAGACCCGCACACTGCACTGTCTGGAAAGCAACCTAAGAATTAAGAGACATGGGTACAGTTGTAAATGAACTAGAGCTATGGCAAACAGGTGATAGCTTCTATGACTCTTGTCCAGGGTCATCATCATTAATCTACCTGCACTTCCAGAGTCCTGAACAATTAAAGTAATCAGGGCCACAATGGGAAAAAAACAATGCAAGCGAGTAGACCACTCCATGATGCTTGGCCAGTCATGTCCAACACACATTTGCAGTGTTCATCAGATACACAAAAACCCAGATGGAAATGGTACCCTACGGCTGAAAGCTATGCTGCAGATATTTATAGTGCTACATGTGAAAAAAGTTACCGTTGATAATTCTAGTTCTTCAGAGCATGGTGGGCAATATCTTAAACAAACAATTCTCATCAGTAGAAATACTTTTTGAACTAAGCAATTCAATGAAATAAAACAGAAATTATTGTTTAGCATAACATTCAGGGTAAAGGCTAATATTTTCTATGCTCAGATGAAAAAGGGATGGAGTCTCACTCAGTACAACAGGTTGCAGCTGTCCATCAAGCTCACTCCACATGCCCATGCAGCAGTTGCTGTGTTCACAATGTATCTTTCCTGGCTCCTTCTCCACCCCAAATTGAGAAATAGGGAACTTGACAGGAAAAGAGGAGTTTGCAAACAGCGCACACAAGATGCCTTCAAGATGGACAACTAAAGGAGAAAATAACGTATTTTAAAGATGTTCATTACTGACAATAATTGTAAGTTCCATGGTCCACAGCAGTTGGTATGATAAAGGTTACCCATCCCATATGTTCCCATCATGGCTCGTACCTGGTAGGAACATAGTGGAGCTGAGGAGGAGAAGGCTGAGAACTGAAGTCTCATGAGACATTCCGATAAGCTGATGAGTTTGTCTGAGTTTGGTTGTCTGTTGGGCCCTTCAAAAAGCTCCATTCACCTGCTTTCTCCTAGATAGTATATATGCCCATCTTTTCGATAAATGCGTCCTTTCGTCTTCGCTGAGACCTTTTCTTTAGTTTCTTCCCTTTTTTTTGTCTCCGAAGCAGCAGGTGGGGGAGGCTCCGATGGCAGAGTGAAATTCAAAGTCAAGGATATCTAACCTGGGGCGGATCTTGGATGTTGCTTTATTCTGGGGAGTACAATTCTGAGAACACTGTGAGGGAGGGCAGAACATTATAGTCAGATGGCACAAAATAACACAATTATTTGAAAACATAGATTACGTTTTGTTACATGGTATTAGCGAAGTATAAGGATATGAGTTTCAGAGTTAAATAAAGGTCAGCAACATGAACTGCTCATGAAAACATGCGCGACATTGAAAACAAGTGATTTACACAAAGAAACATGTTTGAAGGGACCAAACTAGCGTTAGCAACACAAATGGAGGGCCTGGAATGGCAGTCTGCTACTATGTTGCCAATGTATGGCTCAAGAGAGAAAAGGTTTAGCAATGCTGGAAGCATTCATTTCTTGAACTCAAAAACCAACTAATTTATAGGGGGTATAAAAAGTGATTCTGGTGTAAAGTATAAAAAAGAGATATTTTCATCATAGATACAAATGGACACCTTTTGTACACTTCTGTATACAAATAAGTGATAGATGCCAAGCTATTAATATTTTCATTATCTTTTTGTTTATATAGCGCCAACAAGTTATATAGCGCTTAATACAATACATATATTCAAGGGGTACGACAAGACGAGAATTGACAGACTAAGACAAACTGATATTAGGTGGAGTGAGCCCTGCTTGCAAACTTACAATCTTGAGAGGTAGTGTTCTGGTCCAGCGTGGTAATGCAAAACTTGCAATGAGAACATCTTTGTTGAGCCAGCTCAAAGTATAGGTAAAAATCACGGGCTTCTTGTAAGCGACGTCTAACCGACCCAAGATAAAGGGAGCCGCGAGGTCCGGGATATCATGTCATACACCGGCGCTCAGCACTGAAGCCACATGCACCACGACTGAGCACTCAGACAAGGTTCTGTGGAAGAGACCTTGCACTCCCACCACAGTAAAAAGATGTGGAGAAAGGGGGAAGATAGAAAGTGGTAAAGAGGAGCAACAGTAAGAAAATAGAAAGATGACAAGGAAGATAAGGGAGAGATGATGAGGAGGAAAGTGAAAGGGGGGCATAGACAGAAGGGGGAGTTATGGAGAAAGAAGAGATATTGAGAAAAGGGGAGAGATAATGAAAAAGGGGATAGATAATAAGGGGAGAGATAGGGAGAAAGGGGAGAGATAGAGAAAGAAGAGCAATAAAGAGGAGACAGAGAAAGATGAGATATAGAGAAAAGGAAGGAGAAAGATGAGAGGAAAGGAGATAGTGAGAAAATAGGAGAAAAGGCAAGAGATATATGAGAAGGGGGAGTGATAATAAGAAGGGGAGGGATAGGGAGAAAAGTGAGAGATAAAAAATACAGTTTGACTTCATTTTTTTGCATGACTTTAGGGCTGACATTCTTACTTTTATTTTTTTTAAATGTGTGTGGAGGAGGGCAGGATTTTATCCTTAGACCAGGCAGCACAATGTCTTGGGCAGGCCCTGGGCCCAAAGCGCCTGCTCCTAGAGCCTGCGACAACACCCGAGCAGATCGCGACTTGCACGTCTGTTTCGGGCAACACACTGGACCCACACCATTCATTTACTACGCGATCAGTGTGTGGTGCGAGGATGTCTCACGATGAGCCACACTAGGGTCAGAAGGAGGAAAGACTGCACTGACGACTCCTAATCTGCAGGGGCAATGCAGCAAGTACATGGGACCCCTTCATTAAGCGCCCCCCAGCCACATATTTTTTATATTATATAAAGAAATACTTGCCTCCAGAAGTGTGGTTGACAAGTGGCCAGTCATCCACCACCAGCATGCAAGCCTGGCCCATCCATTCATGCGGCTAGGAAGCGCAGGGGGTCCCAAGCAAATGCTTGTCCAGGATCCCATCTATATTAAAGACGGGCCTGTTTCTTAAGAACACATTGATATCTTACAGGGCTCAAACTAGCGTTCAAAAGCATATCCCTGCTGGGCCAGAATGTGCAGCATCGTGGGAGCATAGGCACAGAAACATTGAAGAGCATGGCAAGAATATATCTCTTCTAGCAATGTTTTGAGGAGACAAAGCTTTTTTCTGATTGGGTGATTAAATACGGAGAAAATTTGTAGCTATTTTAAACTGCAATCATATGCAGATCTTAGCCAAATTAATTTATCACCTTGTTGTGGTGTTTATTTTTCACTCTGCTAAGATAGACCTAATAAGAAATTAAAATGGTCCTTAGTGAAGCGAGGCGCAGATCCAGAACAATAATCGGACTTGCTGGCTTTTCCGAATCTACTTTTTTCCCTAACCTGCAAGTTCATACGTAGCCTTGGACAAAAGCGGATTATTTAAGGGATAATAACTTTCTGTGCTCCTTCTATGAAGCAGCCCCTTTTAAAGGGATACTTTAATGTATATCATTTAAAGGAACCTGAGAAGTCCCTTTATATTTTCTTGATGTTCCGTCTTACAAATACATGGAGGATTGTGCCTATTCTGTATATATGGAGCATCAAAGCCAGCCCTAGGGTTTCCATGACTCTAGATGAACTTGCTATTCGATATGGTATAGTAGATCTGGTGTTGCTTTCACCAGATCCTATTTGGTGCCTATCCAGCTGCCTAACTCACTTATACAGTAGGCCTGGCCCTGCGGGCATTTAGTGTAATTATCACCAAATATCCAATTATTGCCTCCCCCTGAAGGTATTGTCAGGTATTCTACTATGCAAGCTTCAAACAATCCCATCAATGCCCTTTCGTTTCGTTTTGAAGAAGACAGTGCTGCCACACAGTGGTCACTGCGCAAATTGCAAGTCAGTTTGGAGAGGAGGAGGATGATTGTCAGAAGCAGAGCCACCTGTGCAGGGCTGAGAGCTCCTCCTAACGGGTGGATATAACAGTGAATAGCAGCTCGATCAGAGACTGTTGTGTCCTCGTTTGGTGTGTGGTGGGCAGGATGCCTGGTGTAAAGGTAAACATTAATGTGTTGGGTTTTTAATGATTGTAAATCTACATTGGGTTTCAGCATGTGATCTCCATGCTCTGTTTATGTTTGCAAGACACTTATAAGAGGAGCTGAACGTTTATTAATTGTAATATTTTTTATTATCCAAATGTATCAAAAAAAATTCCAAGTCTATCTGTTTTGTTTCCATTTGCTTAACATGTTTGGTTAATGGTGATTGTTGCAATAGAGAGAGTGTGTGTGATATATATAATTGTATTTATTGCTTGGGCTCCTATTTATTTTCAGAAAGGAAGCTGTTATGATGCCTTAAGCTACTTTATTGGTGTGCGCGCGTGCGTGCGTGCGTGCGTGCGTGCGCCACTGTTGGTCTTTACAAATGGGCTAATCATGAGACTTTGTGTTATATTAACCATTTAGTAGCCCATTGTAAAGGCTATGTGTAGCGAGCCACCAAAAATGTGCTAACCAAATAGCTCTGATACTGGCCCTCCTGGAAACCTTGAATTCTGATTTAAAGATACGCTAAATTGAGTCCCCTGCATTAAAGCAGATATATCAATGTAACACTGGTAGCAAAAGCGCCAATTAGGGCTCTTGTACATGATCACAGGGGCACCTGAGACGCAGGGTCAAGTCCTGATAGTTCCCAGGTATGCGATGATGATGATGATGGGAGGGGGGGCACACATTTTGTGAACTTAAGGGGACCTCTGAGCTATCATATACATTAAAGTGCACATGATGCCTGCAGTGTCATTAGGGGGTTGAGGTTGGCAGCCCCACTGTTTGCTTGCTGTATTAGCATGAATGCTTTTGTTTGTTAATAAAATGTATTGTTTGTATTTGGACTTTACGGAGCAGATACTTCTGTATGATGTGGTATTTGGCTGTATATTCTGTGTTACAAACTTTCCTTTTATAGGAGATTCCTATCGCATGTGGGAGTTGCTGCCAAACAGCTGCTGGATTTATGAACTCCAATTGTGGCTATTTTTTTAATGCTAGAGAGGTCTTTTTTTAAAATATATCGGCAGAAGGCCCTGTATGCATTTGCTCCTTCGCCTACCTCTAGTTATCTGACATGGGGGGGGCATGTTTTCCTCCTTCAGACATGTGATATACATGCTGCGAGTCAGCTCTGGACTATTGACTTCAGGGGCAGCGCTCCCTTCCCGTTGATTGGCTGCTCAAGCAGCCAGTCAGGTGCCAAATCCGACCATAGAGGCGGTGTTCTGCAGGAGCTCCAGCTTTCACTAAAGCTAAGGGTTTATTTATTTTCTCAAGAATTTATATTAAAGTAGTTGGGAAGTTCCTGATTCCCTGTGACATTAAACTGTCCCTTTTAATGACCTCTTAGTGGCATTCGCATGGGTGACTACCATAAAAACTGATTAGGGTCCTCCATAGAAAGTGGGTCCTAAAACAAGTGTGACAAAGTAATAAATCACTTGCAAATATTCATTAATTTCTAGGAAGCCTCCTGTGTTGGGATACTGTCTGGCCAGGACCATCCATTTTTGTCACGCCATCTCATGACATTTTTGTTTGCAGATCATCTCACAGCTGTTTTCTGAAGACTCAGACGATGAAAATAACAGAACATTCTTTGGGTTTGAAGACAGTGATGATGAGGTCAGGCACTAAAATGGTCATGAGGACAATTTAATAAAACTTAGAAAAGTGTATAAAATAGGAGACATTAACTATTCCAATAATTTCCAGTAATATTTTAATATTCGTCTTGATTTTTGAAAAATGTGATCAATACAAAGCAAATATAGAATGATGGGCATTACGGTCTTTCAAACTAGCTCCCCTTTTCATGCGATTCTTGCTTTGGAGATGCGTTTTGATGCCTAGTTAAAATGTATTTCTAAAAACCCTACACTCAATTGCTTTCTACCAGGAAATACAGCAGCGGCCACGGTCGGAACCTGTTAATCCAGAGATCTTGCGCGTGTTCATTAAGCACATCGCTGATTTTAAAGGCTTTGTGCTAAATTGCATTCGGAATAATGCTGCAGCCACATTTCACGTAATCTCTGAGGCTCCTGGGAGTTGTATGTTTCTGCAGGCTTGTTCAAAAGTTACCATAAAGTTGTTGCATATTGGGTTGTATTTTTTTATTTAATATGTATGTGTGTAGTCTTTCAGCATCTTTTCTTCGGTGTACCTGACGGCGCTGGTTTTCATAACCTCCGCACGTTTGGATCAGCTTTACACCTGTTGGGGCAATTAGTCCTGCACATTGGGTGAATGGAGGTAGACAACAACAAGTAATGCCCTTGGAATGTGGCCAGTGGTGGAACGTGACCTCTGCCAGGCTCATTAAAATTACTGCTGTCTTGCATGATACATTGTTTGTTGGTGGAGATGCCATATAGTAGTTTTCAATATTGGGACCTTAGAGTCTGCAAAACCAGGGGACGTATCTTTGGGTTATGGAGTGTGAGGCACATGCTACTGAAATTGTTGTACTGTATAGCTCCATCAGATTCCATAGTGGTGTACAATCGGTGGCGGGACAAAAGTAGTCTATAACCTAACAATTGGGCTTACAGAAATGGGTGAGGAGGGCTCTGCTCAAACGAGCTCACAATCTCTTCAAATTTACCAAATACACTTCTGTAAAAGGTTATCTTGTTCTCTTGTAATCCCGTTTTTGACAAAAACCCTGTTGTGCTGTATTGTCCCTAATTAGACTGGTTGACCTACCATAAAATAAGCGGTATAATATTCGTGCTTAACTTCTACCAGGAGGCAATATTTGTATAAAATAATTATGGGATTTACTTTTATGCAACATTCTATAAGTGTGTGTGTGTGGGGGGGGGGATATATATGAGAGAGAGAGAGAGAGATCTATCATAAATACAGAAGGCATTGTGTAAGTTACTCATAGCCTGACATGCCTGTAAGTGTCATTTTCTGGCCTAGACTTATGAGGCATAGAATATCTGGTCCAAGGGGCATTAGCACCAATGCCACAAAACCTAGAGCAGGTTAAATCAAGCTCGCTGGTGTGCTGCTTGGTGGGCCAGTTACGAGAGAGATCTGATCCCCCTCAGCCAGCCGATTTACATTATGAAGGCCTGTGCTTAACCAGCACAACCACCATATCTTGCTGTACTTGGCACTGCACCTCCTTAAGAGGCAGAGCCCCGGGATATGACTCTGTATACTGTTGTTCAGGAGAGTATATGGCGGTGACTCCCATGGTTGGCTGGGTCAAGTCTAGTGTAACATCCAAAGTCAATATGCTGCTGGCTTCATCATCTTGCCACAAGTGGCTTTATCTGTCTTTGTAACCGTAGGCTACTGCGAAGAAACAGCCTGAGAAGGCAGCAATGTCACAAAAAGGCAGTAGGTTCTCCCTCCGAGTGGCTCTGAAACGAATGCCCTTATCGTCTGAGAGCAGTGAGGAGTCGGCAGAAGAGAATGACCGCGGTTCGTCTCCAGAAGCTATTGTCCAACCACCGGCCAAAAAGAGTGATTCTGACTCTGACAATGAGCAGCCAGATGACTTCTTACAGAGGAGGGCCAAAAATATCAGTGATAATAAAGCCATGGTTTGTTTTTTGTTTTTTCTTTATGTACATGTGTTTTATAGCTCTTGTGAACTAATTTTTCATAACGTTCCCTATTTCTGTTATCTTTATACAGCTTGCCAAACTTATGGCTGACTTGGAGAAACTCCCTGGAAACCTCCTGTCTGATTCCGGGGAGCAGAGTGGCAGTGGGCAGGTAAACACAGCATTATTTCACTGGCTATATCATGGATCTCCTAGTTTTTTCTGCCACTTCTTAATTTTATTCGAATCTTTACTAATGAGTATTATAAAAAGTAAGTACTTGGCATGTTTTATTTTTTTTATCTACCCCCCCCCCTCCCATTTTCTGCCTTATTTACAGAAGTCCAGGAGGCCCAATCGGAACTCTCTGGCTCCTCAACAACAGAGGAGAAACCTGGAGCGTTCTGCCCGGCGAATGACTCGTTCTATGGGAGGGGTGCAGCCTCCATCTCCTGAGAAAGATAGGAGAGACCAGCTGTTGAACAGACTACACAATGATCTGCTGGCTGAGGAAGTGAGTTCCTTCCTAAATCCCGTTCTAGAAAAGAGAGCAGTCATCTTCTAATAATCAAACTAAGCACTACCCTTTTATTTCAAGATCTTGTGCTATGTCATGATAAATGCGGAAAGTGTGTGTAGGGGAATGCGGTGGTGCATGTGGGATTCAGCTGGAAAGTGTCGCGTACTTCTGAAAGTGAAGGAAGATGGCTTTAGTCTGTCATGTATGCAGATGTCCAGGGCCACTGCATTGCCTTTAACTACTGCCAGTGGGTGTCTGTCTACAACTTGTGGATGGACTACATGGGTAACTTTGGCCCTAGGAGAGGGTGACATCCCTGCTGTGTTCTATGTAGCCCTGATAAAAGCTTCTTTGAGATTTCCAGTTGCGTAACATACTCAATATTTTACTGAATACCTGATCATAAAGACTGGCTTTCCATAGGTATTGATGGTGAAAGGGTTTTAGGGGTGTTTTTTGTTCTGCATGTGATGTAAGTGTAAAGTTTAACCACACATTCTCCGAGGCATGACCTTAGTGCTTTTATTCGCTTAGGAAGACGCTCCGAGGAGACGCCGGCCGCCTCGTCCCAGTGCTCTGACCATTCCCCATGTAGTGCGGCCCGTGGAAGAAATAACTGAGGATGATCTGAAAAGTGTTGCAGACACCGTGAAGGAAAAAGTATACAACAGTGTACATGTAAGAAAAATGTCCTCCCTCTGTAACGCGGGTCATGAAATGCAGATACTTGTAAACAGCCTGTTTTTAGAAGAGAAAATGAATACAAATAAAATCCCTAAAATATATATTATATACCAGATTGAAAAATATGCCAGGGCAGGAATTTTTAACTCTTAGTTCATGCAACACACTACTTGCATTGTAAGTGTTACTGTATAACTCCCAAGGGTGGTGATATGTTTTCAGGGTTCCACTTGCCATCAGTGCCGCCAGAAGACCATAGACACAAAATCAAACTGCCGCAATGTGGACTGTCAAGGTATACGAGGACAGTTCTGTGGGCCCTGTCTGAGGAACAGATACGGAGAAGATGTCAAAAAAGTTCTTCTGGATCCTGTGAGTAACAAAAAGGAATCTTGAAAGTTTTAGAAACTTTCAAGCCTTCTGGTAATGTCCTGGTACTCTGGTGGCTTGGGATACTTCATTGGGTCATTACATAATGGAAATCTTTCCAAATATTCAGTCCCTTGGCCCCAGAAAATAGTGTCTGTGTATTGGTAAACGTTATGCTTGCTATCTCATGGCTGAAATATTGGAGACATTGTCTATAGTAATTTTAGTTTCCAGCTGTCTTATTTCTGGCTCATCTTAATGTGATGCTGGTTAATCTGTGAAAAGTGGAGACTCCTCCAAGACTAGCTCAACATTGTGGAATCTTATGTCCCCCCCATCCCTGCTCTTCAACATCTGAACTTTCCGTATTCTGTGGAATGCTGAGCAACGTTAATGTCGGCACATCTCTGGCGTAATTTGCTTGTATGAGTAACACCTCTTCCATGCTTAGGACTGGCACTGCCCCCCATGCAGAGGAATATGTAACTGCAGCTTCTGTCGACAGAGGGATGGCAGGAGTGCTACTGGGATTCTCTTCCCTCTGGCACGTTACCATGGTTACAGTGATGTTCATTCCTACCTGAATAGGTGAGATGTGTGCCTCTTAATATAAATGACTGGGATCTCCAACATAACAAATCTTTACAAAATGTCATAATGCTTTCTGTGATTACTGCTATTTTATATTGATGCTAGAATTTTTATCTAAATCTAGGTGTTTTTCTTGTATTTTTTTTAGTGTTGCACATTCACTTCCTCTTTTATAATACTTTTACTGTAATTCTTCCCCCCCCCCTACACTTCTTGCAGCCTGAGAAACTCTACAAAGGAAGATGAGGACATTGATGCTTAAGACTTTGTCTTGTTCTATAAATGACCTGCACTAGCTGGTTTTCTGTTACTGTTTTTATTTGTGATGTTTAAAAGTTGAATAAAATATTTCCTGCAAAAGTTAAATATCTTAATTGATATAGACAAGCAAATTATAACTCGGGCTTGATATGATTCAGACATTCTCTAAATCCCTCCCTCATTGTGATAAATCGGGACGTTTACATTGTCCGAAATGCAAAGATCCCAGTGCTCGTTATGGATGTTCTCAAAGGCTTTTTTTTTTTTTTTTTTTTTTTTTTTTTTTTAATTTTTACATATTGGGAACTGTTGTCTTCTAAACTCAGTTGGTGTGGAAATTTCTTAATACCAAGGCATTCAGTATCGCACACGAAAAAATCGGGGCCATGCAGCCTCTCAAGTTGGCAGCGCCCAGTAAAAGGTAGGAGTTCCATTTATAAAGGTCTATCCAGAGCCTCTGAACACCCCTTACAGATGGGCTACAGGTACTGCAGCCAAACATACAGGTCAATTGAGCCCAGCTTACTAATTACTGTGATAAAAAATAAACGGTTAAAAATGAAGACCCCCAGTGATCCCATTAATGGCCCCAGTCTCAAGCAATTGTCAAAAACCCAAACTTTTTGAACAAGTCCTAAAATTGGTGCTAAATCTTCCCAAAAAATCCTAGAATGGAAAGAGTTAAATACTTGAGTGGTGTCAAAAAAAAAAAAAAAAAAAAAAAAAAATACTTGGTTGGCTTCGATGTCCCAAATCTGACATGGGCACATGATCGTATAGATAAACAAAAATGGTTCTCAAATGGCAATATGCTACTTGTACTTATTGCCCTAAAACCTGCAAAAAGACACAGTAAAACATTGTGTTTCTAAACTCAGGACAAATGCTAGAATCTATTCAGCGGTTTATTTTCTTTAGTTTGTGCAGATCACTAAAAGGGTTTTCAAATTTTTGTATTTTTTTTTTTTTTTTTTTTTTTTTTTTTTTTCCTCAACATGTTACACCAACTTTTTATTTTGTTATAGTAAAAATATATAATTTGTTGGGGTACATGAATTGAGAAGAAAACTGCAGCTAAAAGCTGTGGAAATGTTAATACATTTTGTGACCAAAGCTGTAAAATAAAAACAGCCCAGTCATTAAGGGGTAAATGTTAGAAGATATTCCACTTATCTTCTGCACTTATTCCTAGGATTTGCCCAGTAACTTGGCTCCAAGCATGTCCTTAACCCATACCTGGGAGTTCTGTGCATTTTGCCTGGAGACTCTGGTAGAAGGGCCACCACTCCATATCACTATGGGGAAACTCAGGAGCGGCATGCCTCACTACCTGCCCAATTACCCTCCGACAATAGTGTGTGTGTGTGTGTCTTATGACAACAGTGGACACAATGTCAGCCTGACTGCCCTCTGCTGTTCTACAAGGGGGTGCTCAGGTAGCTGGAGCCAGAAAGTTCCCATGGATGCCTTCCTAAAATAACACCATTTGGATGAAGTCTAGCTTGAGTCACAAGCGCAATCTCATGTGTTGCCATGTTCGTCACTTTCCCCAAATGCTCCTTTATTGGGCTTTACATTATTGCTTACTACCAGATCCAGACCGCTGTCCTTTATAGTTGAAGGGTCCACTGATTCTGTCGTGAAGAAGCTATATTAAACATGTTTAGACTTGCTCCCCTTTGCTAAACTATTTGTTCCGGTATTCCAGCCTGAGCCACTCAAATCTACCTACAAATCGTATACGTACAGCTGATTTATTGCACCTCATCATACCTGTGTGCATTTCTACCCATAGGTACCTTCCTACAGGGCAGGCTGTTTCAGCACAGTCCATCCTCATGCTGAGATGAGGTTCCAATGGTGTTTTTCTCGCCTTAGGTTAGGGTATACCCAGATGTGGGTCCCTGGCTCCTGTACCGAGCAGCCATGCCACACTGATGAGGCCTATGAGAGACTGAAACGTATCTCTGTGGTTGCTGTATTCCTTGTGTATTCCTAACCTTACCTGGAAACTCTCGGTTCTTCTCCCGCCCCATCCTGGGATGAAGGGGCATATTTTCAAGGTCACGCAGTCTGGAGCTGACTCCTACCTATTGTTCCCTGTAGAGATCATATGCTTTTGTTCCCAGTATGTTATGGCTGATATCTGCTTGGATACAGGTGACTAATTAAGTCTACCTTTTTAATAATGACAAGTACAATTTTCCATTAACACCATTTACATGGGTTACTGGAACCATGTCCTGTGGTCCGATGGGACCAAGATAAACTTATTTGGTTCAGATGGTGTCAAGCGTGTGTGGTGGCAATCATGTAAGGAGTACAAAGACAAGTGTGTCCTGTTTACAGTCAAGCATGGAGGTGGGAGTGTCAAGGTCTGCCGGCACTGGGGAGCTACAGTTCATTGAGGGAACCATGAATTTACAACATATACTGTGACATACTGAAGCAGAGCATTATCCCCTTCCTTCAGAGACTGGGCCGCAGGGCAATATTCCAACGTAGCGACCCCAAAAACACCTCCAAGACGACCACTGCAAGCATGTCTCCAGACCTAAACCCTATTGAGCATCTGAAGGGCATCCTCAAATGGAAGTTGGGGGAGCGCAAGGTCTCTAACATCCACCAGCTCCGTGATGTCATCATGGAGGAGTGGAAGAGGACTCCAATGGCAACCTGTGAAGCTCTGGTGAACTCCATGCCCAAGAGGTTTAAGGCAGTGCTGGAAAATAATGGTGGCCACGCAAAATATTGACACTTTGGGCCCAACTTGGACATTTCCACTTAGGGGTGTACTCACTTTTGTTGCCAAGGTTTAGGCATTAATGGCTGTGTGTTGAGTTATTTTGAGGGGACAGCAAATTTACACTGTTATACAGGCTGTACACTCACTACTTTACATTGTAGCAGTGTCATTTCTTCATGTGTTGTCACATGAAAACATATCATAAAATATTTACAAAAGTGTGAGGGGTGTACTCACTTTTGCAAGATACTGTATATGATGGGGTAATAAAGGGTTGATCTTTGAGGGTCAGGCGATTTAGAAAGTTCCCAGGTATGTCATATACGCTTCCACAATCTTCTTGCATTTGCCCACAGACATGTCAGGTTACCAACAATCTTTTAACATGTTGTAGTTTAGCTGTTCACACCATTTCATTAATTTTCCAAAGCTGATCCCTACACTGGCGAGCCTTTCTATGTTCCTCACCCCGCATCCTAGTTTAAAATAAAGCCCTAACCATCTTTAGAAGGCCTTACTAACGTACAGCAGCCCATCCCTGCTGTAGAGACTGCGGACAAGCTTTCTATTCCACTTTTGTAACCATGCATTAACCCTTTCAGTCCTCAGGGTTGTCAGAACCAAAGGACCAAAATATTTTTTGTAATTTTTATGTTAAAGCATGATTCTTATGTTTGATGAACCCACACAAATGATACGTTATTTTGTTCAGGAGAAGTGGGGCCTTCTTTATAAATATTGGAAATATATAACACATAATAATTATTAGTGATAGTAGATAAAAAAATATATATATACCAAAATAGAAAAATAAATCATAATAAAGGGTTGATCTTTGAGGGTCAGGCGATTTAGAAAGTTCCCAGGTATGTCATATTTTTGCAATTTTTTTCTATACAGCTGAACAGTAACCCATGATTACAGTCATACCCCATATACATATGTTCCAGAGGGCCACATCCATGCTTTACATATCATATATTACATATTTTTAATACTATTGACTTAAGGGGTAGGGTAGTGATATATATATATATATATATATATATATATATATATATATATATATATATATATATATATATATATATATATATATATATATACCGTATTTGACCGAATATAGGCCACAGAGCTGCAGGGGACCTGGATCCTCCTCTCCGGCAGCCGGTGGACATCTGTGCGATGCGTGTAGACAACTTCCGCTGGGGGGATGGAGAGTGGCATTTCTAGGTGGCATAAAGCATATCTTGGGGGGGGGGCAGAGTGGCATATCTATAAGTAAGGTGCATTATGAATTAAGAGGCTATTGGTTTTCCAAATTTCTGTTTATATATAACATATGCTGCCTAACTGCATAATTGATACCAAAAATGTTAAAATACATGTATTCCTATTTATTAGATACACTACTGTTTTACCATTCCACTAATGTGTATTTTTTTATTTTAAAAATACCTTGTCTTTAAAATAGCACCAAACTTTAAGGTGGAAATGGTAGATGGCACTTTTTTGTTTGGGGGGAAAAATGTTTTTATTTTTTTTCCCACCGTTACCAGTGCGGTATGGCTCAAGTTCCCTTTAAGATTTCCCTTTCAGTTATTTCATTTATAGCTCATTTTTAGAAGGGGGGAACTATTTTCCTCCTGCTGATCACAAAACAGGGCTCCATAGCTCTGCACTGCTGATTACAATTGCAATCAGCCAGCTGTTGTGTGCAGAACAGTAAGTCGTCACTAGTCAGGTAAATGAGAGTTTGGCACGAAGAAAAAGAAAATAAAAACATTTTCTATATGTGCGAGAGAGACTGGAAGTCTTATATCTTAAGGAAGGTGGAGATGGTCATATATGTGGTCATCAGTAGGACTAGCCATCTCTGAGACTTTATACATGCACTCTGGTTACCGTGTCCGCATTTCTATGGAGAGTCACACCGCCACGTTGCGATGTAGGTGGTTCGGAACTAGATTTTTTAAAACCAGAGAAATGGCTTCTCTAGTGCTGCTGTTTTAGGAAGTTTTGGGTGCTTTCTACACATCGTGCCGTTTCCTGCTGGAGACTGCTGTTGCCCAAGTAAATTACTTCAGTCTGCTTAAAGGGACACTCCATCCATCATATGCACTTTAATGCATATCCATACACCTTTGCCCCTTTAACCATCTATCATGTACAATGCCAGTGTTTACGGGTTAACAAGGCATCTGCCAAGAACAAGAGCAAATGTAGTTTTCCTTTGGCCATATCCTGCTATAAATGCTATCTGGAACACTGGCCAGATGGCACAATAAAGTTAGTGGAACATGAAGAGCATCCAAGCAGGGCATCTTCTAAGGATGTCTGATGCCCTCCCTGTCCTGGCTGCCCTAAAATCTTAGAGGGGACCAGGCACTGGGGTCACACAGGGACACAACACAGAGCATCTTCAGAGTTATGATTTGAGGAATATGGATATCTTTCCATAGTAGAATCATAACATGAAGACGCTCTATGTGGGACCTTCAGAACATGGCAGGAGCGGTTTAAACAGGGCCTGAGAAGTAAGTATAGGTCACCTAGCTCGGGGTGTTCGGTACCTGTACGCTTGTAATAAAATGGGGGACATTTGCCGCCAGTTTTTATTTCCGTTGTAAAGTGCCCGGGCTCCACACTCCCCTCCCCACCTGACACCAAATGGGTATCTCTTAAAGACATAAATACCTTTCAGAAGGTTCCTTTTAGAATGGGAATCTGGCAATGAGATAAGTTGACTTTCCTGGAACATCAATCTTAAAAGGTGCTTAACATCTGGAGATTCTCAGATTTTTATTTTTTTTTGAAGCAGTGTAAGTTTCCTGTTTTTTTTATCCTTGTTTATTTTGTATTGTATTATGTTTTCTTATCCTCTTTTTTATTTCATTTTTGTATCAAGCACTGACCATTTTTGCTTAGGTTAAATATAACCAGTACTGCTCTTATGATCTAATTTTGGATTCATATTTTTCAGGGATAGCTGGAGTTATCACCTTACCATTTTTCTAAATTGGAAGTTTTACCTTTTTTGACTAAATTGGGGGTTTTATAGCGTTTGAGTAGCTCAGAGGGTAATTTAAGTCGCCTTAGGTATTTTTCAGAGCTCAAATAGAACTTAGCGATGGCAGCAAATAAAGTGTTGGGTTTGTGGTGTGAAGAAGTTTGGGGTTAAGGTGTAGCTTCTCTGGGCCCAACATGCTGGATTTACCCTTAACCCTTTCACACCTACGTCCCCCTTAACGTTCCTGTGAGAGCCGGCAAGCAGGTAGCGGGTCCTGCTATTGTGTTCAGTGGGTTTGTGACATCCCTCAGATAAACCAGTGCAGGAAACATGTTCAGCCTGCAGGAGATGTACTCACCTTCTGAAGATCTCCCTAAGGTGGGTCTAGCCATAGCAAAAGTGGCTAAAAAGACAGCTTGTCAGGTTGAGGGTGACATTACTTATTCTGACCTCATGGTTACGTCAAGTATTAATCAAGGTGCCTCAGTCTTTGAAGCATGTCATGGTTTTACCTGGGAGTTATCAAGTTTGGGAGGGAGCTAAACCAGACTTGAGAGATCCATAAGCTCATCAGAACCGAGGACTTAATAGAGCAGATTTTCGGACTCCCTGATGCCCCATTAGAGAAAGTCTGGACTAATGTGGCAGCAAATGAGCTATCGAATAGACACAGGAACATGCTATCTTTGGCCATTAAGGAAAGCCTCCCTCTAAGGACACATATGCATGCTAGGGGGCTGTGTAACTAGATGCACCACAGTGCCACATTTGCCCCCAAGCACCTTCTCAATGCCATCATAACCCCCACTCTGCCTGTATCATATTTTCCCTCTTGCCAGCTTGCCTGTATCTTCCTTGCCCCTTACGACATACTCGGGCACACATACTCAAACACTCCCTCTCACGCAAAAAAACATTTAATGTTATAAGCAGTAGATTCCACTTCACTACATGTACAAATTGCTAAAGCTTTTAAACTGAAAACTTCAAAGTTGAATGGTTTTGTGGCATATTAATTTTAAGCAAAGTAGCCACGTAGTGACTTGTCGCTCTAGTGGTAACGGAAACTTGCGTAGGTCCAGCTAGTTCCTTATTTATAGGGTCTATTCATTAAGGGGAGAGAATTGGCTAAGGAGCTAAAACCACAACTTTCCTGCCAACTCTACATTTGAATAAACCCCAACATGTATAAGCACCTTTTCGCAAGTTTTTTTTGTTTTGGAAAACAGCTAAATATTAAAGTATATATACTTTTATTCTGATACTAGTAATACACTTTGGTTAATAATCCCCTTTAAATTGCATTACACAAACTATTGTCCAAAGGCACAGATTGCTGTTGGGTTCTACATTGAAATCAGGGGGTAATAACACAAGCAGTAATGATCTACCAGGTTGTTGCCAAACCTCCAATACCAGGAGGCTACAGACATTACTTCTACAGAGGTTGCCGGGTCTAGTTGACCAGTACAAGCTGGCATAAGCTTCGACCCAATACACGGGTGGCTCTCCTACCTCGGCCCTGGGTCTGTCTTGGCCACACCAAAGGACCAGACCCTCTAAACTGGACCAAGTCCCTTTAATACACATAGATACTTAAAATAAAAAATTAGCCTTTGAGAACTGTTCCAAAACAGGAAAAAAAGAGAAATGAATCAAAGCAGCCAAACCAGAATCCGAAAAAACTGATTTATTAAAAATGAAAATATAATTGGGTTTACAATGAAGTTATAAACTACAGTAATTGTAATCTTTGTACAAAAGAGAAAAACTATTTAAAATGTTTGCAACATTATTAATTCAGCAATAAAACAAAATGAAAACATCACAAGATAAAAAGGTTTTAAAGGTGTAGATTTTAGTTATTGCCAGTGTTTTATATAAAAGGATGAGGCACTATTAAATGTTCCCAGAGATTGTAAAGGAGTAAATGGCTTGAGACATCCCCCCCATTCGCTCTCGCACTGTTTACACCTAATAAAATGCTGGAAGAGACAGATAACAGCGAGAATAACCAACGCCAATTCCTTCAGGCACATCTGACCAAGATCGTAGTTCTATATACCCAAAAGACTAACCGGCCGGAACGGCCATACTGAATCATACAAGCAATCCCAATGACAAGTGGAATTCTTAGTAAACAAAATACAAAGCAACTCATGTTTGCATCTATTTTAGCATAGTTTGACCTGTCAGCTAATTTATCCTCATGTCGCTTTCGTTTCCTGGCAGTATTCTCACTTGTAGATGGAGCAATATGTTTAAACAGCTGACTCCTAACCACCATTTATATCGCATCTGTGTAACGACACACTCAGACAACCGGTCAGGAGAAAACCGGACCTGGACTATACAAGCAAACGCTCAGCCAGCCTGAGATCCTTGGAAGTCACATGGAAGAACAAATCACAAACCAGCCAATGGTACTACGTGATCATAAAGAATAATCTAACAAAGTCGTGAGATGCTATTTACCAAATTAATATAATACATTCAGGACTACTCCATATGCTCAAAGTGCTAAAATATTCTCTTCTGGATGGACAAGTAATTTAGGAAATTCCCTTTAAGAACCAGAGTGTACACCGATCCTTACGCATGTCATATTCGTGATGCAGCTACTTAATACTATTTGTGTAATGTAATAAAATTAAATAAAAATGCTAAATGCAACTGCATAGATTTGGATTGGAATCTATTAGATCTTTGTATAACCAGCTTTTGCTTAAAGCAGATCTGCTATTATATACTGGTACAGCAGATAATATCGTGTTTATAAATAAGACATGTCTGACTATAACATGGACTAAATCTACCGTGTAGGTTTGGGTGTTTATGGAAATGACAAACCACGAGGGGCGCCACTTGATTCTGTTACGCTGCTATAGAAAGAAAAAAAGTTATCAAATAGTTCATATATTACCATAAATTTACAAAATAAAAAAAAATTGATTTGAAAGGGCCACTCAGTAACACCACAACGGATGTGTCCATCACAGGTCAATGTTACTGCATTCTAAGGACAAGTCAGCACTCCATCTGTCTTCCATGTTACTAAAGCCGCGTTATAACTCACACGCTGGGCTACGTGACTACTCTGCTATACTAGTCATTTTCCTAGATGTGTTGAGACCAAATGTGTCGCTCTAAAGCTGTTAAACTACAGCTCAAGACCCCAAGCTGACAAACATCAAGCTCCATTCACTTCACTCAGAGCCCAGGCAACGGCCCAAGGTGGCAAAAGCGGAGCACGAAGAGGTGCTATATTACTCCAAGGTTACAGTCTCACCTTCCAAACCTTGTATCTATTCCCTGCTATGTGTTATGTTATGCCGATATCAGCCTTTACAACGACAATATCAAGGAGATGGGACCTGCTAAAACAAATGGCAACTATGAGCTGTAGCTTTAATGCTATACATTTGGTTAGGAAATACCGGAAGTATAACAGATGTTCCTGCCAAGACATAAAACCATTATCATGGAAAACTTCAAAACGGTGGTCGCCCAATATACAGAATGCTGACTTCCTACCAACGCAATGTGGTTTTCTAACGCTTAACGATAACCTGCTGCCAGAGACACTAAAGCAGAGACTGTATAAACTTCACATTAGGAAGGGACAGTCGTGTCCATTTTTTTTTTGTTTTTTTTAAAGACATTGATTAGCGATTGTGTCGTTGATTCCCTGCCTACCTCTACTGAAACCCAGAAACATTACTCGTCCGCAGCATCACTGCAATGGAAGACAACGAAGCCGCAAATCACGTGTATGTTATCTTAACACTTATGGATTGGCTGCTGCTTTAATGACTTAAATATAAGTGCAATAGTCTATATAGTAATGCTTTCTGGTTTTGGTAAAGGTATACAAGACAAGTCAAAACCCCAAGTGTTCAAGAATATATGCTCCAATTTGCATCCAGAAAAATGCATTGCAATCTGTTTGAATTTTATATGAAGTTAAGTAAATTAAGTAAATTTAAGCCTTATGAATATAAGGGGTATTTATTGCTGCATCATTCCCTATAGGGAATGCAAAAAAAAAAAAAGCGTGCCGGTCTAAAGGGTTAACGCGGAAGGTCAGTTGCATAGCACGAAATGAGATCTCTGAAGGAAGGCAATCATTGAATATCATAAAAAGACGCGTTTTTTTTATGCCTCCATTAAGAGACAGTCTTGCATCTATAAAGGTAACCTATGGAAAACAAAATCTGTAGATCTAGTAGTTTGAAAGAAAAGGGGGGAAAAAAAAGACAAGACAAATTTGAGCCTCTGTAATGGAAGTGAAGAGCTGCAATTTATTTACAGGTATAACTATATAAATTTCACAGAAAAATCCAAAAATTTGATTAAAAGACAACTCGCCATTCCATGTGCTTTCATACTGATGTCTTTGCCGATCAACCAAGAAAAAAAAAACCTTTTTAAAGGAAAGCAAAATGCGAACAAAAATGTAACTGAAGTTAGACATTGAAATCTGCTATGGCGATTACAAGTGTGTAGCTTTCTAAAACAACTTATCTTTTAGACTTTTCCCTTCAACAATATGCTGGTGTGTTAATATTTTTAGTAAAAGGAAAAAAAATACATATAAAAATAAATCCACTGACCAAATAATGGGTTATAACCTGGCACATATACTCAGTAGGTATTCCCACAAACTAATTCCTCACTGTAGTTCATGTCTTACTGCGAAGGTATAAACTTATTTTGAGGGAATAAAGGACTAATATATGAACAAACACGATTTTTCTAAGGCTTGAAAGAAAAAGTTCAACCCTTTATGTCTCAAAAAAACGAGGATGTCTAAACGGTGAACACAGTATGATCTAGCGAAGCATCACATTCATTGCAAAAGCAAAAAAAAACCCCAATGATTTGACATCAGCAAGCAATAAACAGTCTATTCAGCATATCCTTAGTATAATAGTAACCCTCTAACCTCAGATACAAGAATACAGAATGCAAAAGTCCCTGGGGGTAGCAAAACTGTATAAAAATACATTTCATATCTTTGTTTAGGCTATGCTTGAATATATAAAAATATGTAGTGGGGAGGTAAACCCACCAAATGCAAATCTGAAAATAAAAAGATATATGCATATTTACAGGAGGAGTCTGCATAAAAAGGACCATTTCCACAGACCGATAAATAGCGTGGAAAAAAAAAAGGAGAGAGAAAAACAAAACATTAAGTTACACCCAACAAAAGCATACAATCCATCACTCATATAACCCCATGCCAAGGTTACTAAAATACAGACCTGGACGCTAACCCGGCCTCAATTCATTCTTACCGGTGTGTTGGAAACGCAAGTCTAGTAAGAGGCCTGCCTTGGAGGAGAAGAATCGCAAGGCAAGAATAGTCTTAAAACACGCAATACACGTTGAAACAGTGTTTTCCCACAAGCATGGAAGCAAGAATACAGACAGTGTTTTAAGTCTGCTACGCCCTGTAGTAGTAAATGCTTACCCGATGAAACCCATAATCACATCCTATTAAGACTTTAAAACGGCACACATGCCACTATGTTGGCAGTTTAAGGGTTAATAAGAAATGGAACCACTATTTTCACCCCAAGACATTGGGTTGCACCACATACAATTGCAATGCAACCTCTTCAGGCCCATCGACCCACCATTACAGGGTACGGCAGAAGCATTACTCAATACCACCGGCACCTTTAGAATCTGCTATGTCAGCACTAAAACATGTTTAATGTCACCAAAACTCCATCTATACACATTAATATCCCAATCACGTTAGTCCTATACATGAAATATACGCAAATTCGCAACTTATACAGGAGAATAGCTGGGTTTGCTGGTTAAAGTTGGGGGTAGGACATAAGGCTTCGTTAAACAGACGGCGTTAAGGAATAAGAAATAAATACATGTATTCAGAGACTATTAAATGATGAACAATGCATGAAAGTCACAGGCTAACAATTTAAGATTAAGGCTAGGTTGAATGACCAAAGTGTCTGTTGGTCGAAGCACTTTATATTATATTTATATATATATAGTTTTTGGCATTTTTTTTTCTTTAGAATGCTTTAATATCATATATATAGCATCTCGGTTAAAAGAAAAATGTATTTTATCAACAGAATTAGCAAGGCTTGATGGCTATGGGTGTACCTTAATTTTTTTCTGAAAATATAAAGGAAAAAATAGCTTTATTTATATATATTTATATATAAAAAAAATTGTGGAAACCTTTTCACTCCCTTTGCCTCAACAGCGACTTTGTTTAACAATAGTTACGGTTATACCGCTTGCAATCCACCACTAGGAGGACAATATTACCCAGTACACTGCTAAGAGGGCTTTGTAGCATTGTCCACACTGCCCCAGACTGCGTCGTAGTCTTTTAAATGGATCCTAGAAGCCCAGCGAGACCAATGGCAGAATAATCAATGATGAGGTTAGAGAAGAAATTGCAACAGTGCGGAAGAGAACTTCCTCAACAGATAAGGCAAATTGGCACACACACCCGCCTCCTGATGTGAGAGCAGTTTTATACTTTCCATTTCTCCTTTGGACCCACTGTTATTTTACTATATCCCTCTACTCCCTGGCCCAAACACATTTCCCACTTTAAATTACAGTCCTGCATCCGTGTTGGTTCTCAGAAGCCATTGCCGCTAATATTGATCGACTGCAGGTCTGCCACTTGCATGACATTGATGCCGCTGCTTGCCAGCCGTGCGATGCCCTCGGGTGATATCGCTTCCATCGCGACCATATTGGTGGTGATGAGGGTCTGCGGGGTTGGTGTGGAGGCAGTACTCCCATCAGAACCTGCCCCAGTGTCCATGGGTACAGTGGTCATAGCAACAGGACCACCCTGGCCTTTTTTATTCTGGTGTGTCTTTATATGCTTGGACAAATGGTCACTCCTCATGAAGCGCTTTGGGCACTCGGGGCACATAAACTTCTTCTCACCTAAAACCACAAAAAAAATCAAGAGAAACGGTTATTTTTTTCCGGTAAAAGTGAATTTCAATTCTACAGGGTTTTACCATTATTTTATTTTGCCCCCATTCTCGCGCAGCATACATCAGAAAGCTCTTGTGTTTATTGTGTTGTAAGCATTGATATAATGCAGAGTGAAAGTGACCCATTCTCTACATATTCCAAATAACCAATTCTCCCCTCAAAAAAAAAAAGCTTGTCTGTTAGAATTAGAACAGAAATACTAACGGTAAGCCAACTTTAAAGCGTGTACACCATTGTTACAGCAAATATGGTGGTAGCTGGTCGGATTATGATCAAGACATACTGATTTGTATAGCAGAGAGAAATATCTTAATGTTTTCTTAAAGATCTGCATGATTATTTCTCATTGTCCTCCCTAATGTAAAGTTGCTGTTTTTGTTGGTTCAAGTAGAAAATACAGGTAACTGTTTGGATAATGCTGGTCCTGGGATGCTGCTTAACTGTTTCCACGAGGTTCACGTTTAATTAAATATCGCCAGAACAATTACACCGAACAAGCCATTCATTTTAATTCATGTATTTAGTTATGCTAAACTTCGTTTCAAGCCTTATCCTCCTATAAATTTATGTTCAATAACAGATGCAAAGAAAAGCAGTCACGGCATTTCATGCCAACAATCCCAAATAGATTATTACATTGGAATCCTACCGTCCAATCAATCAAGAGGGAAAAATAAACAAAACCCCCAAAATTTACTGGGCTCTGCGCGCAGCGATTTAAAAGACTACGCATGAGCCTCTAACCTTAACTGTGTTGTCCGGCTGTAATTTTTACATTAAACGCATAAAAGCATAGGGAATAGCGTACACAGACAGGCTGTCTTACCCGTGTGAGTGCGCTTATGTCTCTGCAGCTCATCGCTCCTAGTAAAACGTTTCCCGCAGAACATCCATGTGCAGACAAAGGGGCGCTCTCCTGTGTGCCAGCGCAAGTGGGCGCGCAGGTGGGACGTTTTCCCGTACACTTTGCCACAACCCGCAATGTGGCAGATGTGCTGCTTCTTTTTTCCAGGGTCTCCTGAGCTCCTAACGGGAAGGAAATGGTACAACGTTCAGCTCACAACAAAACGGATACGGTAACTAAAAAAAGGCCATAGGAACAGTTATTTATTGTCATAGAAAATATAACCCTAAGACAGCAAACAAATGTTACGCATAGAAACATCGAACAGTGTTCTGTAAAGTAATATATAGTTTAGATTTGAGAAAATATGTTTAAAAGCATGTTTTATTGGGGTGGAAAAAGGGAAAATATCTGCAGATCTGGAGGCAGTCATGTGATATTTGGTGACATTGCAGTTCTTTAAGGCATTGCCAACATACTTACACCTTAAAAGTTTAATTCCCACAGTCTCATTCACACCAATACGTAAAGCCTGGAACACATTCAGCATAACCTGAATAATAATTGAATGCCTAATTCCATGCGAGTCTTTTCAATATTTAGCGCCTGTAATTGTTAAATAATAATCTTGCAGAGAAGGGATCACAGCAACGCGGTTCGCTTGGCAATACTTAAACAATTCCTTAACAGCGTTATATGGAGTTTTACATAATTAAGAGCGTGTCCTACAAACTTCTACCCCATGTTCACAACATTCTGGTAGAAGAATCATTTTGACTTTAATTATCCAAATTCAATAACAATCTATATGTACCAACGTGGCTGTTAAAGGATATTCTGACACCCAAAAAAAATATATATAAATAAATAAAAAAAAGACACATTTGGACAAAAAGGGAAATGTTATCTTGTATTCGGAGCTATAATTTCTTGAATTATTTTAAAGTCACTGACTAGAAAGAACACAATAAGAAAGAGTTGCACATCAGTGTATAATGCCGCAGGGCACTTTGTTACTCTGAGATTAGAAACATTCACGCTGACCACACTGCAAAAGTCTTGTCTCTGCCTAACAGGAAAACATTTATACATCCAGCACAATGACTTGACACAAAGGAAGGTAACATTTCGTAAAGGGTGGGTGAATGTGCTATCCTGAAGTACAGAATTGAGTGGAAACAACAAATCACGGCTTTATAATACATTTAAGACACAAAAAGGTGGCTCATAAGCTCAAGCGGGGCCTGAAAGTTACTTTGTTTCCATACCTTCCCTCGCTGTCTTTGCAGTACGGACAGGTACAGGCCTCCCTGCGCATCCGCCGCCCAGGCTGTGGCTGAGGATCTGGGCTGGTTTCCCCTTCTTCCATGGCAGAATTATCATCATGGAGTCCATCAGCATTTGTGTGGAGACTGAGATGGGTGCTGCCATCGCCTGGTAAAAAGAAAGAAAAGAAGAAAGGAAAAAAAGATAAAAGATAAGTTTCTAAAGTTACAAACACCGTGCAGGTCAGGAAATCTTACGACCTGAAAATCCTTATCAAAATATAAACAGGGAACATCAGGTGTTACGTTTCAAGAAAGAGCAGAAGCATAAAACAGATTCACCAACAGTGCACCAACACAGCGTTTGCCATCACCTCTCGGTGCAAAATCTGCATTACTACTGCGTCTCTTCTCCTCATACTGGCCTAAAATCGGCAGGTCCTTCCATGAAATGAGTCGCTTAACATAATTATACAATAAACTCCGTTCCCATTACTGGACGAACAATCCTGGGATTTCTACGGTGGGCTCGGTTAGCCTCGTCTCATCCATAGCTAATCAGACCCCTTCGTAAAGTTTTCTATGCATTATTGAAAGCCACCTCAGGTAACTTTGTGGAAGAAAAACATGGAGGATCCCCCTTGCATTGCTGAGAATCTCTTCATCGTGCTGTGCCTACAACTACGTTTATTATATGAACCCCAAAGCTCCCGTCACACAATGGGCATTCACGGCACACATGGAATAGTATCTTATCAGCCACCGCCAGCTAGTTATCCACGTGAATCACGCATACTGCTCTGTTTTGCAATGCATTGCAAGATATTGCCACTGACAAATAGAAGTGAAAGATAATACACATCTCATACTCAGTAGGGATTAAGAGAAAATACATTCCAACATGAATAATGAAAGATTTAAGACGCAGGTATCTCAGAGTCTGATAATCAGAGGCACACACGGACCGCAGCCCTCTGTATAAAGTATAAAGAGACTATTAAGCTCTGGGCTATTCAGAAAAGTATATAGTGCATCAATGCAGAGCGGTTTTGGAACAGGTAATATTTTTTGGAGCTTGGAAGTGATCCGGCCATTAAGAAGCAATGACTACACAAGTCCTGGAATTTGTTCTATTTTTAATTGGCATCATCATGACCACATAGGAGTCACCAAAGAACCTACACATGCCGGCCGTCACTAGTCACACCGACGATATCCCAACGGGTTTGACAAGGCTGGCCATCAGGATAAACATAGCATTTATTCACTGATCAAACAGGAAGCCACACAGATTACTTCATACAATCAACCTTCGCCCAACACGTTTCCTCCATCTTGGGGCTTAATCATATTATGCATTGCAAGGGCTACATCGTGTTTGACAAGAAGTGCTCAGTGGGTTTTTATGGCCGCATTCACCAAGGGAGCGTATACATTTAGAAAACATTGAGGACCCTAAATGTTTCTTAAACGTAGAGATTTACATGTAACCTGATGAAGAAAGATCATGTACCGTTAATCTGTTAAAATGATCGCAAAATATCACGCAGACACCACACAGACGTCATTTGAGATGTACGACTTCTGTCACGTTATGTTCAGAAGGCCCGCTCCCTTTTAGTAAGCATTGCCGTACCGTGTACTGGGGTAAGCAACAAAGATGATGTTCGTTTGGTGTACGGAACCAGTAAAACCAGTGCTGCTAGGGGACCAGACTCAAAAATCAACCAGAGCAAGCGGCAAAAGAGACGGAGAGTAAAACGAGGCTATACGTTCTTCCAGCGGCCATTACGCAATCACGAAACCATAAACAGCAAGCAGCAAATTGGATCTGTACGCCGGTTACATCAGCTCCGCCGGACAAATTCAACCATTTCAAACAGAGATAACCGCTACTAAACTGTTTTAATCTAGAAATGCCCTCGATTTTCTTACTGGGTCCCTAACCTCTACTTCTGCCTCAATATATCATAATCCACAGGCCTATTCTATGGCAGCGATTAATAAATAGGTCCCAAGCCCGTGAAGCTCAAAAGTTACCTCATTATATTCTGATAAGCACATTAATAGTATTTGACGGCAGCCAGCTGCATCTCCAGAACAGAAAGCGGACAGGATTTGACTATGAAGGAACCTTTCACACACTGTTAGTTCTTCAATTGTCAACTTTTTGAAGATCTGACTATTTCATTCTGGACCGTGCGTTGGCCAACATTCACCGTGTCACGTGCCCTTAGGAGTAGACTCAGTTTGTCCAAAAACCCATTCCATAGCACGTATTCACAAATACTAACGCATCTCTTAAACTTAGGGGTAACTAGTGCGGAGCTCGAAAAACTCAGGGCGATGGGCAGTGGTGTGGCTGGTCTGCATGAGGTGAGAGCAGGAGGGAGAAGTGTATGTGAGCATGCATGTGTATAGTGCTGAAGTCAGGCCGAGTGTGAGTGTGCGTATGGCTGTAGTGTCAGTGTGCATGTGTAAATGTACAGTGCCAGAGACGGTATGTCTACTGTATCGTAATGCCATATTCAGTATGTGTGTGTATTTTTATATATGTATAGTAGCGTGTGTGTGTGTGTGTGTGTGTGTATATATATATATATATATATATGCAGTGGTAGTGTGTATGTTGTTAAGTATGGCATTAGCATGAGTGTGTATGTCAGCACATAGTGTTAGAGTGTGTGTATTAGTGTATGGTGTTAGCATGTGTATACATAAGCACAGAATGTTAGCGTGTCTGTTGCTGTATGGTATTAGAACATGTAAATGTATGTTGGTGCATGGCAAGGCTTGACAAGCCCTCTGCGCTTGGAAATGAAAACCATACGCGAGGAGCCCCGCTCTAGTGCTGGAGCTGTGCCGGGCAAAGTTGGAAATTCACCTCTCTGGTTACTGCTTTAAATGTTTTATATTGAGCTAATGTGGCCCTTGGTGAATACCAATGCGCACCGTGGATATAAGGATACCCAGCCACACTAGAAGGCGTGCATCCAAAGATGTGTTCCTTTTAAGAAGGCAGCAGGAGCACATAGCGGAGCTCATGACTTTTGTTATTGTCAGTATTGCACCTGTATTGCCAAGTAGGTTTTTGTTGCTTGAAACTAGATGTATCATATGTGAAACCTCAAATCAGGAAGCAGATATAAGGCAGTAATACATGATTCCAGCCAACTGCTTTGGCATATCATGGGTTACTGTAGAAGTCAACATCCGGTGGCGTAAGGAGGCATGAGATAAGACGCTTGTGTACTGTACGAAAGTATATATAATCATACACACATGTGCCAAGGGCTCCAACACAAGACCTCCATCCTCTTAACACGTTCATCACCAGTAACAGAACAAAATCTACTAAGTAAACCGAATCCTTATATTGAAGAATATATATTTAGAGAAGGCCTGGCAGATAATCTACCTATGACCTCGGTCATTACGTGGCAATATATGTTCTTTGCTATTCCATGTACTAGGTTCCACAGAAAAGGCTGACTAGATTTTAGTGACCCCCTCCCCTGTAAGATGCCCCCTGGTTTCAATTCAAATACTTCATTAAAAGTGGCAGAAACTAGAGAGCTTCTGAATTATTTTTTACTATCTGCCTATAAGAATACTGACTCTACAGCTCAGCTTTAATAGTAACTGAAAAAGAGTTTAAATTCTCAATTACGTAAGAACGTGAAAGGAAGATTTAAAATTAATGCAAATACATAGGCTACGTTCTACATTTAAAGGGCACATTTTAACACTTATTGAAATAAAAAATGCATGTTTAACACAGCTACATACCAGATGCATTGGTGATGGTTAGAGGAACTCCTTGAAGCTGGTGCACTTGAATGCCAGATGCTCCCAGGGCTCCCAAGTTAATTGTCTGGAGGCCGGGCATGGAAGAGAGTTGAGCGGCATTGACTGTTACTGTGCCAGCAGGCATGGTGGTGAGGGTTTGGGTGCTGCCAGTTTGCCCCAATGACACCCCTTGCATAGGCGCAAGAGTGATTGTCTGAGTTTGGGGATTTTGGACCTGAAGGTTCTGTAGCTGGATTGTTTGCCATGTTACTTGCCCATTGGGTCCAACAGTGGGTGTACGTATAATGATTGGTCCAGTGTTGGGCATAGTCTGAATCTGAAGATTCTGTAGGGCATCTTGCGAGATCGCCTGTGTACTGAAGGTCTGTCCAGACAATTGAGCTGCCTGCAGAGTCTGGATGGTCTGACCACCTTGTAGTATCTGTGGCTGAATGAGGATTTGCTGCTGCTGCTGCTGTTGTTGTTGGTGGTCCCCTTCTTTCTGCTGACCTTGCTGCATTGTGCCACTACCTTGCTGTGGGTCACCGAGCAAGCTCAGCTGGCCACTTGACCTCTGAGAAGACTGTATCTGAACATTGGTCCCAGGTGTGTTGCTCCCACTACTGCAATGCATGAGCCCCATATTACTAGCGGTGGTGTTGGTGGAGAAACTATTTGCATTGGTAAAAAAGGTATTGGCCTGAGAAGTGACCAGCTGACCAGATGAGCTCATGGCCACAGAAGTAACTGGCTGAGAGCCATTCTCCTGAGAACCCCCACTTATAGTCATGGATTGTGATGTTGGTGCCAGGGATGATGCATTCACTGGAAGCAGGGTAATATTACCATTAAGAGCAAGAGGGACATTGGTTAAGTATTGTGTCTGCCCTGAGAGGACGTTATTGGCTAGCCCCATGCCTTGAATTGGGACAGCTTGCTGCAGTAAGTTAGGCATCGCTGCAAGTATGTTCCCCGCTCCGGTGCGGTTAGTGGTGATGATTTGCTGGTTAGTAGCTGGGATAATCTGCAACTGGCCAGAAGCATCCTGCTGAACATTGACCTGAGCAGGAGCAGTAGTAAACTGGAGCTGCTGTCCATCCACTGTTTGGAACTGTGGTATTACTTGGTACTGAATATTAGGCATCACACCCTGAAGGCTGGCCAACACCTGTTGAT
This sequence comes from Spea bombifrons, assembly GCF_027358695.1. NCBI lineage: Eukaryota > Metazoa > Chordata > Amphibia > Anura > Pelobatidae > Spea > Spea bombifrons. Next base: position 118,738,797 of record NC_071088.1, read on the forward strand.
TTTGCACATTTGGGGAAGCCGCGACCACAAACTGCCCGGGAGCTATCGGACGGTTCTTGGATGAAGCATCCCCTCCAGTCTGGTCCTTGGATGGAGCAGATATAATCTGCCAGCCATTTGCCGTCTGTTGGAGTTGTGCGGTACTTAGATCCAGCTCCGCTGTGCCCTGCTGCTGTCCTCCTCCTCCGCCATTCTCAGGAGGCTCAATTCTACTACATGTGGCCGCCAATAAGGCCAAAGGGGAGGGCTGAGAGTCCTACAAGATAGAATGTATTTTAACTTTAAAAAAATATACAATCATGGGATCTATAAAAGTAACTATAACATTAACAAAGGTCATTAGTATGAGCATAGTTACCAAATAAAAAAACAGGTATGGTTATAAAAAACAAAAACAAAACAAAAAAAAAAAACCAGCAGCTCAAAATTCAGTATTGCTAAAGGAAATTGGAATTTACATCCATGTGGATCGCTGGACAAAGAGGCAGAATGAAAACAGGAAGAAAATATACTTCTAAAGGCAGGTATGAAAATGATTGTGGTATAAGTCAGGGCAAGTTTGTGGCTCAATGAAGATTGGCTCTTGAATGCTGAAAATGGAGTTCCTAAAGTTTACCATATATACACACACACACACACACACACACACATATATATATACACACACACACACACACTGCCTGTTAAATAAAGGCTTATTTGGAGTGTAATCTCCATTTCCAGCCTTGTATGTGTACGTTGTATATGTGTGTATATAATAATATATATATATATATATATATATATACACATATACATACACACACAGTGCATAGTAATGTAGGGCAAATAAAATATTTGTAAAAGCAAGGAAGAACCCAATAGAAGGCAACATATAAGTGCAAATAAAGCCCTGGATAGAAGATGTAACTTCTGTTTGTAGGTATATCGATTTTCAGATCAAGCCGTATTCACCGCCCGGAAAGAATACTTTATCGCAGTGACGTTTATAAGTGGGTTTCACAAAAGCAAACTTTTATAACGTGGTGACATTATAAAGCGGCATGATGCGCGGCAGCTTTTCTCACCAGATGGTGTAAGCGGCATTTTGCCCACATGTGTTAACCCTTCGCACGCCAATAAGGCTGTGACAGAATAAACACATCCCAGACAATAGCAAAAGAAACACCCCTAAAGGTGCCAGCATGTAAACAAACCAGCATGTCAAGGGAGTCAGTCACAGAACAGGAGGGACGAGGAGGATGGGTTTTGTGGTTCCTGCCCCAAGTGGGCAGTCAGCAGATGGGTGGGCTGGCAAGCAAAGGGTGGGAGAAAAGCTGCAGGCCACAGGAAGGACAACTCCCCCCTCCACCCTCCTGCTATAACGCGCAGTCTGTGTGAATGAGGGGGTGGGTAGATAGGCAGGATCGGGAGTCCGGCTGTGTGTGTGCGGGGTGGGTAGGTGGGTGATCATACCTGCCCCTTCTGCACGTATCCTCCTCCTGACCCGGACCGGTTCTCGGACTTCACGGCCGACATATCCTCGCTTGTGGGCTCCTGGTCTGCTAAAGGCAATGGGAATGAAGCCAGAGAGAGAGCGGGGGAAGGGAGTGGTTAGAAGCGCCTCGTACACCATGTCAATAACTAAGTGCAAGAACGGGGAGAACGGCTACAACATGGCGGGGCAGCCAGCCAACTTCCGGGAGCAGGGCACAGGAGGCCTCCTAGTGATTGCCTGTTTACACATCGCTGCGCGCCGGGGCGAGACACAGAAAATGGAGGAAGACGCAGCGAGCGGACATCTTAAGCCCACACGCGAGCTTAGTTACCCACGGAGGCTAATCAGTTACACGTTACAGGGGTCATTGAAAGGTTCAATCTCTAAGGGAGGGGGCAATTGTACGTTACTACCCCACCCACCGAGGGGGCAGAAAACTAGGGCGGCAGAGGAGGAGAGACAAGAGGGAGGGGGGTTTGCCGCCACCTCCCCGAAATGCGGGGAAATAAAAAAGGGGCAAGGAATATAAATTAAATAAAACGAGAGGGGTCAGTAGGGGTAGAACCCGCTCGAGGTGCTGCTCGGAGCCTTCCCTATATTATGGCGCGCATCGAGTTAAGTTTCACAGATTAGTTCCGTGGTGTCACTGCCCCTCTGCCCCTGATGTCCGGGTAATTAGGAAGCGTTCACTTCACCTTTTCCACCCCGTTACCTCCCACTGTCCAGCTATAGGACCCCGTTTCTTACCGCTCATCCTGTCTAAACGGGGCCCCGAGCGCTTCACACAAACCTCGGCTGACGATAGCAACCTAACCTGCCGCGCGGCGGAGACGAAGGGTAGGCGGGGCCACAGGCGGAGATCGACAGCTTGTCTAGCCACTCCCGCTGAGGGGCGGCTCCGCCCGCCCAATGGGGTGGCGCGGAAGGCGGTGTAAAACTGGTGATGGACTGGAACAGTAGACCAATAAAGATTAGAACTACCCCGCCCCGCCACGGAGGTGGAATGTGGGGGAGGGGAGAGAAGGAATGCAAGGAGGGAGGGGAAGACGTGGGAGTCTCCCTTACGCAAAGCGCTTTGGTTCCGCCCCCAGGCCAGATTGACGTGTTCAAACACCCGTGACACGCAAAAGAAAAGCCAACGAAGGCTGGCAGGCTGGCGAATGAGAGCGCAGCGTTACACAGCAGGTTAGGCGAACAGTCAGTAGTATAGTTTGGTTGACCGTTTAAGGTTTTAGGCGCCATTTCGCCAATTCGCAGTTACTCAAGTTAACTTTCACATTCTTCTCCCCGCATACTTGCTGTCAGAGACATTTCCCCGCATTTTTATTTCTGTTAGAAGAAAAACTCACAACAGTTAATTCTAAAATGGTTCATTATTTTGGAGTAAAACCACCCTAAACATTACCAAAGTATTGACATACTGCAAACTGAGGCCAAAAACCACCCTGATCTGAATCTCTGGTAATCGGGTTGGTAACCAATGGCGACAAAGTGGCCATTGCAGTGTTTGTTATTTCGCAATGCTTCCTATTTTAAGTTAAACGTGTGTTTTTTGTTATACAGAGCAGAACACTCAGGGTTTTTACGCCAGTCTCGGGGTGAATGGACAAAGTCTCTCAGGTTTATATGCTGTCCTTGCCCCATTGTCGCTGCATTACCAAGGGCTGACCCAGTGAGCTATCGCTGCAAGGAGAACCAGTGCGGCCATGTATGTGTGTGTGCGTGCGCGTACGTATGTGTGTGTGTGTACATATGTATGTGTACATACGTATACACACCTTATGGGTTAAATGAGTGATGCATGCATATGATTGTATGAATATGTGCTTCATTTTATGAATAATCAGTTAACCCTTGTATGTGCAGCTTGATTAGTGTAATTTCAGTATTCTGTATTCGCTTATTCATCTATGTGACATCTGATTAGAATCTGAAAACAAAGACCGACCCCAACAAAACAAAGTCAAGAGCTCCTTCTTATTTTTGTTTTAATTTTGTTGGTTCTCTCATTCTCTCTTTGAATATCGCCTTACTTTCTCAGCCAGCCACTTCCATGACCCTGTCTCCTTGTCGCACACTGTCTTTTGCATCTTCTTGTTCTATCTTCATGCTTTATCCGCTGCTACTTGTGTCTTCTTTCTTCGTCTGATTCTCCGGAGACATGGCCTCCTGTTGAACTTAAACATGAAGAGAGGCCAGAATAAGTGCAGAAACGCTTCTCTCAACTAATCAGTCTTCATTATTCTGGCCTCCTGGTGAACTAGATTGGAGGAATAGGGGAGAGGGTGTGCCCGGAGGCTCTGTGCTTTTGCAAAAGTTTACAGGGAGACCGTGTCCACAGAGAAGTGGATGAAGAAAGATGACACAAGGAGCAGATGATGAAGAAAGAAGATAGAAGCACAAGAAAATCGGTCGGCGGAGGAGGTACATTACATTACCTACCTCTTGGTAAACATAGGATTATATATATAAATATATATATATATACCGTATTTGCCCGAATGTAGGCCGCACTTTTTTCCCCCACTTTAAGTCTTTAAAGTGGGGGTGCGGCCTATATTCGGGGTCTAGCGCAGGAATGCACAATTTGTTTCACCCGACGCCCAGGACATGCAGTTCCGGGCAGGCAGCAGGGTTAGGATACAGATCCCCCGCAGCGCTGCAGGGGACCTGCATCCTACTCTCCGATACGCTGAGACAGCCTCCCCTGCCAGCACTTTCCACGGGGGGGGGGAGCCGGCACGGGAGTTTGTCTAAGTGCATCGTGCAGGCGTTCACCGACTGAGGCGATGCGTGTAAACAACCTCCGCTGCCGGCACGTCTGATCTATGTGCTTTAACAATCTTCTTTGCTGGGACTCTCTCCCATTAGAAACTCAGTAAAGAGTATTAGGCCAGTGCCATACACACTACTCATTCCTCCTTTTTAGTTTCTTCCTTTACTTTTAAGTGCATTGTAGAAAATTTTAGATTTATCTAGTCATACGTTCATTTATCAGTGGATTCAGTGGATTTGATTCCGACACCATTAAGACCGGGAGTGTTTTTTTTTTTGCGTTTTGCTTATTCTGTTAGAAGGTATGGAATATGAACAAAGGTGATCCAAAACCATAGTGAGCAAACGGAGCCCTAGAATGAACTGCAATTAAATATAATTGCAAAGAAAGCTCTACTCCCACCTGTTGAAAAAGCATCCATAGCTTAGTCACATTTTATATAATGAGCCCAGGGCTTCTGCAGTTACTCACCTATGTACAGAGCCTCTACGTAAAGGAGTCACCCTGGTTTCTTCGATTGTCTTGTTTTCTCTTAATGATCTCTGCAGTTATGAAGTAATCACGCATTCAGACATTTAAAGTATCAATGTAAACAAAGCGATATGAAAATGCATCAGTCACGAGTTACAGTCCTTGGCATTGAAGGATCGGTGTTATGGCCCACTCCTGGAACAACTTTATCATATGTTTGCTTCTCACAGCATTATGGAAAGGTTCAGGAGACACTATAGGGTCAAAAGGGAATTACCTAACTGCAGCAAACACCCCTCAACATCTTTGAAAGTATGTCAGAATGTCTGTATACACTGCAACTGATAGGAACCATGAAGTTTCTGAAGGGTGTCAACAGTATTTAACCCCTGAATCCATTACAACGTTCCCCGCCATCTTGATTTTTGGGCTACTCCCAAGCATCACATTAAGATTAGTTTAACTACATACTTTGTTTTCTGTTTTAAAACTGTTATAGTTTGTAAATGATACCGTTTGTTATTTATCAGAAATCATTGTAATCTGTATGTGTATGTAATCTGTTATTTTAGCTCAATCTGCTAGACCAGTATCCAATTTGGCTGGTGCAGAGAGCCGGATTTTGTTGGACCAGCAAGCTGGGGGACCAGACCCACGAATATTAGCATAAACATAGACACAGAAATACTAATGCACCCTCACATAAAAACATCATCACTCAAAACTTACACATTACATCGCCTCTATCATCACACCTCACACACTTACCTCTTCTGGAGCTCATCCTCATGGCTGCTCATGCACCGCGAGCACGCCCGCGATATTACAGTGTGGTGACATAACATTGCATTACATGACCTCACTGTGCAACAAGCGGGACGGTTGAGCGGTTAAGCAGGACTTACTAGAACAGCCATAAAGAATCGGCTCTCTGGTGTTTGTGCAGGTAATGTTACCCAAAATATCACATAAACTGCCTCCAAGTCTGAAAGTAAAGTGAGCTCATTGGAACAAAATAAAGATAACATTTTCTTTAGTACATTACTATGTACATTACTGTATACTGTAAAGCCATAGCTGGGAACTCGAGCCCGATTCTATTCTACGCTGCCAGGATTTTATATGACTCCTTATTGGTGCTTTGCTGCCAGTACGTTATGGTTCATATCTCTGATTGAACACCCAGGTGACTCAAGTAAATTTAACCCCTTCGTGACAACGGCTGATTTTATTTTTTGTACCCTTCGTGACAATGGCTTTTTTAACATTTCTGCGGTGCTCGTGTTTAAATTTTCTTCTTCCCTGTTTACTGAACCCAAACAATTTATAGATTGTTTTTTTCAGGACAGTATGAAAAAATATGTCATTATTTTGATTGTATCATATCATTTACTATAAACAAAAGTATAAAATATGGTGAAAAATTGAGAAAAAAAAGATTTTTTTTCTGACTTTTACTTGAAAAATCTTTTACTAATCTATAAGGCTAGGTTTCCACTTGGTTTTTTTTTGCTAAAAACGCCCATAAAAATGCCAATTCAGCCACACGGCGTTTTTTTAGTGAAAAAACGCTGCAGCCAGATGTTAGCTGTTCTTCAATAGGAAATCGCAAAATGCCATTTCCACTTGGCGTTTTTCTGTTTGGCGTTTTTTCAATCCTCTTTGGCGTTTTTCTGCTTTTTTGGGCTCTGTGGCAGTTTTTCAAAATCGCAGCATGTTGACACTCTGGCGTTTTTTGCAAGGAAATCTTGGCGTTTTTCTCCAATAGAAGTCTATGGGAGAGAAAAAACGCCATGAAAAAGCCATGTGGGTTTATTGCCTTGGCGTTTTTTATGGCGTTTTTTCCACAGTTACAATGCAGAGGATGGACCCAGTATCTGTGTGTCCTACGAGAAATAGGCTGAAAACAAACAGTTTCACACAAAACAAAGTCCTGGACTGGTTCATATTGAATTTTACACCATTTGGAACAAACATGCCATTACAAACAAACATACCCGATGCATCAACTGGATCCTGCGTGCCAAAAGCAACAGCAAACAATTTGCACCATCATTTGGGGCCAATCTTCCCAGAGGAGCAGACATTCGGAATAAAGCATGCCTTACAAACCACAGAAAAGAGACAAAAGGGTCTACCAAGTAAATGACATCAGGAGAGGGCAGATACTTGCCATTTATCCTAATCCCTTTTAGCTGGGTGAAACTTCTAACTTGTAAAGGCTGGAAAAACTGCCTAAGGACAAAAAAAGCAATTTCCACAGAAAGGCTAAAACGCCAGAAAAAACTCCAGAAAAAATGCCAAAACGCAGGTAAATGCAGTGGCAGTTTTCTTGGCAGTTTTCCTGGCGTTTTTCATCAAGAAAAAAACGCCGGACAAAAACCCAAGTGGAAACCTAGCCTCAAAGCTAATGAAAAAAACTGCTAAATAGATTCCACTATTTGTCCTGAGTTTAGAAATACCCAATGTTTTTATGTTTGTTTGCCTTTTTCTGCATGTTATGGGGCAATAAATACAAGTGGTGTTTTGCTATTTCGAAAACATTTTTTCCAAATCCGCCCCATGTGCTGTTTCGGGTATCTATGAAGCCGTCCAATGCAATTTACCCCATCAAACCATATATTTTTGAAAACAAGGCACCCCGGGGTATTTCAGTGGTGGTATTTTAACTCTTTCCATGCACTTATTCTACCACCAACCTTTGTCAAATTATGCAGTGGTATTTTTTGTGTGTATTTTTCCCGTACACGTTGTACTTGAGGTATGAATTTACAGCTCCTGGTATATGTCGCTGTCACACAACGCTCCAATATGTGTTCCGCAACATCTCCCGAGTATAGTGATACCCCCCCATACATGGGTTTGTCAGGTTGTTTAGGGACTAAAAGGCCACATTTGGGACATGTGCATTTTTCAAATTGGAAATTTGACATGTGGTCATCCTGCCCCCCCTCCCAACAATTGGGACATTCAATTTACCCCATCAAATTCTACATTTTTTAAAAATAAACACCCTTAACTCTTTCAATGCAAGAATTGTTTGAAGATATAGTGCTAATTTTAGGACTTGCTCATAAAAATATATATTTTTTAATATATTTTTTTTGGCCTTTTTTTACATTTTTAGGAACTGGAAGGTCCCCCTGATGGTGACATGAGTGGAAAATTATGTTTACATGCTACCGCTTTTTTTTTTTTTTAAAACAATTTGTCAATTGTTATCAAGCGGTTAAATAATTACAATTATCAATTGTCAATGCTCCCATGAGGACAGCTCTTAAAGCCACTTGGGTAACAAGTTTGGAGAGTCACTACATAGAATTTTCACAATGGGCTATTAAAGGGTTAATATTTTAAGAATCTCCCGCTCAGTAAAGTTCCTGGGTATTCAGTAAAGCTGCACAGTGATATCAGGCAGACGCTGCCTTTACTAAATAGATCTCTTTATATTTTGTGGGTATACCTACACGATCTGGCACGTAGGGAGTTAACCTAGCTCTGGGGTCATTCTATTTAGGGGGCATCCCATTTCCACCCAGATAACACAGATGCAGCCCTAAAACGAGAGGCAAAAACGTTTTAAAAGCTTTTTATAGCTCTTGCGACATAGAGGAAAGCCCTTATCAGAGAGGGCTTTGTTAGCTTGTTTTGGTTTCACTTCACAAGTAACCCCCCCCTGCAGCCAAACGGAGACTGGTCGTGGTGTTTTCACTCAGGTACTGCGCCACGGCCATGGACTCTCTCTCTCCCCTCCTGCGTTACTCATCAGCTCTCAGGACCAGTTCTATGTTTAGTGTCGGTCTTACTGGTGAATGGCCCCAGCAAGCCTTCACGTGGAACTCACAAAACCTCCCAGTCCACGCCCTGCCCTTGCCCTGGGTGGGTAACCATGGAGGCTGGTGATGAAAGCACACCCTCCTGAGACCATGCCTAGGTTACACCCAATTGGGGAAGGATTTTTCCATCTACCCAGCCCCTCGGCAACATCTCCACGTGGCTGGGCTTCCCCTGGCTCAACCTCTCATCCTCGGTCGACCCATAACCCTAATCTATGGGTCACATGATGCAAAGCGGGGCAATAGTCTCTACTAGAGATGTCAAATGCTTACATTCACAGCGTGTCTTTTGATCCGCCGCTGTTACCGAGCATAACCACCGCCTGCTTCTGCTAGCCCCCTAAGGCTTCTTTCCCGACTGTGCCTAAAAACGGCCAGCAGAGGGAGCTCTATGTCAAGGATTACACGATGCTGCGCTTCAATGGAGGGTGAACCCTGGATGGGGAAGCTTCTTATGAGAATGGATCACACCAGGGTGTGTTATCCTGATTTAGCTGTAGTAGCGTAATGCGGATTTGCCTTCCCAGGAGAATACCAGAGAGCTCATAGATAACAATCATTTTTAAAATGTGATGTTCCAATAAAAATCATCCAGCACCATGATGTAGATTTCCTGTATAGTAGTAGCAAAACGTTTTTAAATGGTAGCTTTTTATTCTGTTTTCTCCCCGATCTTTAGGGGCAATTCCTTATGCATAACTCCCAAATATCACACTTTAGAGAGACAGTCCTGCTTTCGGACCCAAAATCCTTATGTCCTTCTTTATGCCTCTGTTGCCCCTCTTTTCTATGAGCTCAGAATGTTTGCTGGTTACGAGTGGATCAAAGAGTACTACTATAGGGAGGGTCACAATAAGGTGTACGTCTGTAGAAGGAAATGTGTAAATCAAATACATTATTCTCTTTTGTACCTTATTAAGATACATAATTCGCTATCAACAAATTCCCAAAAAAAAGTTTTTGGCAAAGCCCTCCCCCAGTGATACCTCTAACTGTACCCTAAAATCACACACTAACTTCCCTGCTGTTTTTCATGTGTTACATTTTATCGACCTTAGTGTTGATTTGGCTAAGCAAACCTACATGGAGGAAACACGCCAGGTCTAAGCTGACTCGAGACTTTAAACGAACTGCGCTAAGGGCACCAATTTTGGCTGAGGAGGGAAGAATTAAGTTGTATATTTCTCTTGGGGAGTGTGGCCATTGAGGATGGAGTACACATCCATTGGCTACAGCTTCCTTCCACGGTGGTCCACTCCATTTTGGGCTGGTCCTAGACCAAGTGGATCCCCAGGAACTCTGTAGCGCCCCCATTTTTTTCATTTTAGATAGTGTTATGTTTTTATAATTAGCAACAAACTTCTGCTTTGCCTTACGGTTTCACTATACGGTTTAGGGCCATCTCACATGCATGCCCAGCAGATGTTCTGAGCTCTTAAAAAGGAGGGGGGGCATAGGGATTTGGGTCCCAATAACATGATCTGCCCCTATTAATGTGCCCCAAGACCTGTCGCCAATAAAGACCCCAGCGCTGCCCAGTGCTTCTCTGATTCAAGTACCCAAGGCTGCTGCTTGTGATGCCTGGCTCTAAGACTGCCATGTAGTAATAACTTTACTCTGCTGGATGTGCTCTGGAGAGCCCTGGAATATGATGAAAACATTGCTGCGGAGGGGATCATAGATATATGTATTGAAGAAGCACAGATCCCTGCTCACTTGCAGGTTGGCACTGTGACTGCAGCGTAACCTTTATCGGCCTTCCTAGCGGTGATGTATAGATGATGGGTGTTCACATTGCCTGACTTATCAGGGTGCAAATTGCAAGCACTTATCACCTCGATTATCACTTCCTTGTACAATGTATGACCTCAATGTGCAGATTGCAACAATATGACTACACATCCAGATGTTCCACCTTATTATTATTTGTTTTATATAGTGCCATCAAATTCCGTAGAGCTGTACAATGGGTAGACAGGACATAACAAGCAGTATATAACATAACAATTTGATTTACGGAAACTACAGGGGAGGAGGGCCCTGCTCAAACGAGTTTACAATCCACCTTAGAAGTTTCTATAGATTAGGAGATAGGTGCCACACATGTCTATGCCATCTGAAGCACACACCTCCACAATAATTACATTACCTGGTTACAAGGAGATTGGGCTGCGACCCATTGAGTAAATCGATCAGCCGATAGGGCAATCAGTGCCTGGTAAAGCGGGGCATTGGCCGCAGCCTCTGAACCTGTAGGTTGTCATTGTAGGTTGAAATAAGCCGTTGCACCCCAGCTGGTAGGAATACTCCAAAAAACACAAATGCTTCTAAGGGGTTAATCTTTTTAAGCATTTAATTATTGATTTATGGGATGCATTGAAACGCCCTATGCACATAAAGTCTGAAATTTCCAAAGTTTATTTTTTTATGAATTGGTCCAAATTGAACATTTTAAAGGGTCTTGAAAAGACATGGCGTTTCATGTAGAATACTTGGTTAATCAAATTATTTCACACAACGCTATGGTAATAATTGTTTAATGGCGCAGTGGTGCTACATACAAAAATCGCAGTGTTTTCCATTTAAGGGGTGCAAACGAGCTGACCTGGATGGCATAAATTTATAAAGCTTTGTTCAGAAAATGCCAGGCCACAAACCCTAATTCTCTGTAATCTGGAGGAGTGCCACCGCATAGGAGGAAAGAATATGCGGGTCTTTATTCCAAAAAGGCAACACAATCTCAGTTGCTAAATTATAGACCAGGGAGCTTGCCATTTAGTGCGGATCCGCTGCAATGTTTGGGAAAAGAGTTTATTACAGCACAGCTTAAGTGGTAAGTAGATCACGTCAAAACTAATTTGCACGCTTTCTATGAATAAGTACTCACAGAAAGAGAACACGGTCTTGCTGAAACTGCTGTTTGCAGGGTTACTGAGCAAAATTAGTACGCAAGATTTCAGATAACAGAGATTCGAGATTCTTTTATACAAAATAGGTGCAAAATAGCTGTATTGAGTTAAAATGGCCCAAACAGCTGGTGTCAATATCATCAAAGTGTGTAATTGACTTATAGGGGATGTGTGTATACACACACACACACACACACACACAGCTAGCAGATTTCTAAACAGGGAGTCTTACATCCAAAAGATTTTAAGCCCAAGATAACAAGGAATTGTCTTTGTTAAGACGGAACGGAACTAAGTCACCCCTGGGTAAGTACAGTGTCCAATACTTGTCAGCCGTTACGTTAAGGCTGTTTGTTAGGTTTATATGAAGATTAATGAACGCAGAGCCTTATTGCTTTAGAAGTCGGTCATCTCATCTCCAACTCAGTTGCTGTACCACCTTCTATCCACTAAAGGGCATGTGCCCATTTTTGTTTTTCTTCTCGGTTATTTCTCCAACGTAGCATTGAAGTATACGTTTTGGTTCATTATAGTTACCCTTATTGTTCTCTATGTTTTAGAGAACTGTAATGCATTCCAATTAAATAACAACCACCATTAAACACTGGAATTTCTTTTCAATTTAATATTAAAAAATATCTAACTTTTCATCAATATTGCCCTTAATCTGATGTTAACAGACTCTGCCATGCCATATTTACTTTCATTTGGATTTTGGTTTTTAATTTGTTGGCACGGACAGCCCTTGCTGAGGCTTTCAAATTAGTGTACAGCTTACTTGTGTAAATATTGCCCCTTCCATTGTCATGTATTTCCACGGTTGGTATAAGATGAATGCCCCCAGTTTATAAATTTAGCCCCCTAGATTTTCACACTTATATCTTGGCCATTGCAGAAGTACGTGCTTCTGTTTCTTGCTGCATCCTCCCAAAGCATATTCTTGATGTTTTATTTTGAGTAACGTTAGAGGATCCGAGGTAGAAAAAAACTATTTTAGGCCTCATCAGCATGGATCGTTTTGTCAAAACATGACAGGAGTTCTGCTAATGCATATTGTGATCAACCAAAACACAACTTTCTGCCACATTTTGTAGCAAGGTCACCCAAATGTCCCAGATCAACTATCTTCAATGTTGGAGACTACAAGAAACATTACAATCTTCTATTTTTCGTCTTCTGACTCCTATTTTTATTGATATTTCTTTAATCAAATGTCTTCAAAATCCTGCACACTTCCTTAAAATTCTGATTTGGCATAGGATTTTTAACTGTTAAAATTTCCTGTAATGGCATCCGCTTGGACCCAGTGGAAGGCGGACATGCCAGCTGGCCTTTTCCAACCATTTGAGTCTGTAAGCTTCTTCTATTATAGAAGTGGTGTTTCACCTGAGGTTATCACCCTTAGTTTCCACTGCTCCAGAGTCCAGTGTTGGGTGCTTTACACAACTCAATCTGACGCTTGGCATTGTACTTCACACGAGGCTTGCATGCAGCCGCTCAGCCGCGGAAACCCATTCCATGAAGCTCCCGACGCACAGTTTTTGTGCCGATATTAATGCCAGTGGAAGTTTGGAACTCTGCATCTATGGAATCAACAGATCGTTGGCGATTTTTACCCACGATGCGGCTCAGCACTTTGTGGCCCCGCTCTGTGAGTTTGTGGTCTTGAGCTTCGTGGCTGAGCTGATGCTGTTGCTAAACATTTCCTGTTTCCAATAATACCGCCAACAGGTGAATACTTAGCAGGGATGACATTTCGCAAGCTACCTTATTGCAGAGGTGGCATCCTATCCCACTACCACACTGAACTCTTCAGGACGACCCATTTTTTCCCAAATGTTTGCAAAAGCAGACTGCATGGCTAGGTGCTTTATTCTATTCACCTTCAGCAATGGGCCTGATTGAGACACCTGAATTTAATACTTAACTTTTGTCTATATACTGCATCTCCCAGCATCTTTGTGATAAAGCCAGGAAATCAGGCAAACTACTACAAGTAAAGCCATGTGCGGATTATTCGCTTACATTAATTAAGAGGAAAATGAACATTTCTAGGTGTTTACTGACATGGTGTAGAACCATTTCCACCATCTGTTAATCACTATAAGTAATAAATTAGCGTATTGTCATTTTTGTTTTCCAGGCCTGTTTTTTCTTCTTCGTTGCCCCTTGTGTAAGTGTGTAAATTTCATGCAATATCTAAAGATTTCCAATAGATTTGAAAGTATGATTTTTGACCTGTGGTTCACGGTTTATAAACACCAATATGATCAAATTCTGTTATCCTGCCTTGCCTGTTCCACAGTTCATTAGATTTAGGACACAGTAACGCGCCGCGGGTGTATTGTGTGCTGTGCATGTATCTTGATCCCCTGGACAACTACACAACTTAACAAAGTCACTCTAACCAGAATTGGCCACATGAGAGCAGAGACCCGCAGAGCAGGATGGGGTTAGCTGACCGATCTACGGATCATCAGAAAAAGGCTTAATGCTGTAATCTTGAGAGCTTTTGCCAATAAAGAGCTCAATGGACAGGCATTCCTGGAAAAAAATCTTTTTTGTATAAACACAGACATGACATACCCTCAAGAGCATCGCAGGGTAAATCACAACTTAAATAATTAGCATGCTTATTTTTTTTAGACAGTGCTACAGAATAATTTCAAAGTCATGCAAACATGGAATGTGACAGCAAAGCTGGTGGCTTCAAATATTAGACAGCAATAGGCACTTAAAAGCAAGATCTCATTAAAACTTATGCCTGTGCCAATAAAAGCTGGTTAAGTGATTCCGTAGGAGCTGCGTGTTTGCGGTCCTTGCGTGAACAGAAAACACACGGACCTGGCTGTAATTAAACCGCATCTCCCTTGGTGTCCGACAATCATCATATTCATTACATTTCAACTTCCTACATCATGTGATGCCAACAAATGCTTCGTTGATTAAAAAAGTACTAATCAAACAAAACACATGCAGCTGGCTCCTTGTAGCATCTTTTAACCTATCCCTTTAAAAGAATTGTGCACGTTACACACGGTATTCTGGCCAAGCCTAGGACAACAGCCTTTCTGCCACAAAACTGGATGCAGATTATCCTACTGCTCAAGGGAGATTTCTGATCTCCTCAAATGGCCCACTTACGTTTACCATTACTGTATCCACAATTCATTTATAGTCCCCTAAAGCAAAGGTGGACCATGAAAATAGTTTCTGGTCTCAAGTTGATAATTAGTTCAGCTAAAGCTGCACTAACTTTCAAGTAAATTAGACAGCTACGTGGATAACTATGTCTATTGATCCAGTATTATAGATAGACAGTTCTTTCTATGGCAGTACTGACACGTTTCTGCCCATTGATGTCACGCTGCACCAGACACTTCCTGGAATGTCGTGATATGACATCAAATGTACGCCGAGACACTTGTGACCCAAATGATTGTGGCAGGAACATAAAGGTGTCCATGGAGGCTTCCTGGGGCATGCGGTGCCCCTCTTCAGATGTATTGGGATTAGTAAGTGGGTAAAGGGTAGCAGTAAGCTCCACTGAAACATATAGTTGAAGTTTTTAACGGTTTGTCAATTCTTAATATTTGCCATAATTACTTGCTGTAATCATGCCCCAAAGAACACTGAACTATGCGCACACCCATTGTAAAACACTCCATAAAGAATAAAAATGCATGCAATGAGCAATTTGTCAAAAAGGTGTACATTGTGCATATCACTGCAATGTGAACAGATGTTTACTATAACACAATGCAGATATATAGAGCATATACAGTTATTTTGCACCTTAATCAGTTATGCAGAGTTGTTTTCAACACTTGACTTTCACATTAGAAAAACGGATTATGGAGAGTCTGTAGTCATTGGCACAGATATTGAAACACCTGTGGCGGTATAAGTGATAGGAATAGGGAGGTGAGTGATATGTCAGAGGTATAGCACTCACCTAGATCGGAGTGTTGCTAAAGCCAGTTATTTCTAATACAGGGGAGAATTACCCTAGACCTTTCAGATTTTGTAAAATCTGTTCTTATATTTTTCTCCCTAGTAATACTTACATTAGTGTGCCACTGAGATATTGGAAGAATGAATTTAGAAGGGTAAAGAATATCAGGTTGTGTGTTTTAAGTTGGATGAACCCCTTAAGGCATGAACCTCGATTTTTTAAATTTAGTTCAGAAAGACAAGTATAATATCTGCATATTTTTTAAATATGATTATATCTTTTAAAGCCTCCACTAGTTTGTACATATAGGGACTGTCCTTCCCGGCCACTGATAATCCATTCTGCCTCGGGGCAGCCGCCGTCAGGCTAATTAAAGGCCTGGATCTGGCCAGCGGGTGGCTGGGAGGAAGCCTGATGTTCCCACTGACCAGAGTGAAGCGTCTCGTGTAATTATCCCATTTCCAGACTCATGTACTATAAATAACGACACCGAGTGAGGTGGCTGTATTTAAAGTCATTTTTTATGGTGTCTTCTGGTGTGTGGTCGGAATGTGGTGGAAGAAGGGAGAGAGATGGAAGCAGACAGCTAAAGGGACTATGCACACCTACAAGAAACATGCTTGGCAAGATGCACATCCTTAACCATGTTGACCCTGATAACGTTCTATATGTGATCAAGGAAAGTTAGGGTAATGCAATGACTTTTAGGCACAACAGGGCAAAGAAAATTTTAGGCACACCAGCTAATAACTGAGCGGCATGATATGATTTGTAGTATGTATCACATAAAGTGTCAGGGATTGCATAGACCTTCTGCTAGTACTACTAGCACGAAGCTCCGTGAGAGCCATAAGCTGCACAGTGAAATCATATTTATTGTATTATACTAGCTCTCTGTCTATGAATACTAATATGGCTGGATGAGGACCACTGGTGAATTCATAGCACACTATAATGAAGCCCCCATAAGAGATCAGTCTTGTGGAGATCATTGTTGCTTTTTCTGTTAGACACCCAAGGCTGAGGTTAAAGACTGGCGCTAAAAGAAAAAGGTTGGAAGAGAATACCAAAAACTAGAAAAATGAGTAAATGACTGGGAGACGAGAAAGGGTAAATGGTTTCAAGGTCACAGGAAAATGTTCTTTAGTTAGACAAGCACAAGGAGCTGAAGGATAGGTAGAGGTGAGAGGATTAAGAGAAAAGTGAGGGGTGAATGGTTAAATGGGTAGTGAGACGGGGGGGTGGAGGAGATAAAATAAAAGGGGGAAAGCAGAAAAAAGTTTGATGCAAATTAAGATGATAGATTTAGACATAGAAACAGGTATGAGTGTTAGTGGTGGATCTTGCTGCCTTAAAGTGTCCCAAATATAAATAGTTCATATAAATAGTGCAGCTCTTGTATATTTATCAAAACTATACATTTTAGGATGTTGTAAACAGAGAATCTTTAGCTTATTTTTTCTCCGTAGAATTCTGCCAACTGTAGTAAACCATAACTTGCTTCTCTGTTGCAGGCATATAGCTGTACATTCATAATTGTTATCTGTCTGGGGAGCAGGGTCAGACTGGGGATGATTAAGCAGCACTGGCACTTTAAGGCCAGCGGGTGCCTTAGTAGCGTGCTCCTGGATTTATCCAGACAGCAGCCGTATACTGCAGGACCTGATCTCCTGCTGGAGTGGCAGTAAAGAGTAAGGATGCGTCCATTGCCCAGTGTGCCAGATGGTCAGTTAATGCCTGCTGAGGAGAGAAAACAGGGAATACGTGGCTACTTGGTGTTAGATACAATGCTCTATGAAAATAAACTGGAGCCTATATCCAGCCTAAATTCTCTAGAATAAGAACTATTTTAAATGATCTACCCATAAACCTGAAGTGTATTGCTAGATATTGGTTTCCAAAACATACAAATATATTTTGTTAATTGAGAGAAGAATAGGTGTAGATTCTGTAACCTCAACCAGTGAACCTCCCTTTTACCTCTACATCTAAATGCAGCTAAACCAAAACACTAATGTTACATGTACTACTACGCCCCATAGATTCTAGTTTCTAATATGAAGTGATCAGCTACACGCCAAGGCTGGCGGAGTCGCTGCGGAAGAGTGCCTTATTGCCATATAAGGGAGGCTGAGGATACGCAAACAGAAGCAAATGTCTCCCCCCTTACGGCCTGACCACAGCACTAAGAGCTCAGTCTAATTGCAGGCTCCTCTCCCAGGCGTCCCCAAGCCACATGAGTAGAGCCGGCACCAGGACTTCAACTTGAAGGGAGGGGGGCACGCACCAAGCTATCTTGTGGGTCTTATCCCCCTTCTTACACAGCCATCATATGGCTCTGATTGAGACTGTGGTCAGGAGGCTCATTAAAGTAGTGGTGAGGCAGAGAGCAGGCCGCAGGGATAGGTTCTTGTGATGGGTTAACGAGCCCCCTTTTCACATATGCTACGCCTCCCACTCCTTACTTTGGTATCTGTCTGTATTCAAGAGGCAATAAGGAGCAGCGTCAATCCATTTATTTTGTGCTGATAATACCGAGTGGGACATTTGTCCATGTTGGTGCCGTGTAAGCTCATTGCTCATTGCCATCATTTCAGACATATTAGCATATGCTTCATTCCATATACTAATGTGGAACTACAAACCTCCAAAAATACAAATGCTTTTTGATAGATTTTTTATGTTAATCCTAAAATAATAAACCGTCAATTACTTTTTCTAATTACTATAGAGTAACTCTTACAGAATGATCCTTAGTAGAAATGACTAACTATTCCTCATCCGGGAAGAAGACAGCCTAGGATGGATGGTGGAAGATGATGGAAGGAAAGCAGTGAAATGAACAGAGAACAACACTTTTACTTTTTCTCTTATAGCATATGCGCGTTCACAATGGAGCTCTAGTTTGTCAACTCTATCAGCTTTTAAAGTAATCTGTGAGCTCCAGTTACTGTATGCCTTGGATCCAGCAATCTGTGTTGACCTTGCATCTCTGATCATGTCTCCTTCTTCCCACGTTGAGATAACATCTAAAGTATATAATTGATGAAGCATTACCAGCCTTCCATTAGCTTTTTTTTTTCATTGTAACTCTTATCTAATCCCTGCTAATTTGCAATTAATGCTGTAATGTAAAGGATATCCTTATCACTTCTGTTAACAGTGACTATAAACATTTGTAATAAGACAGTGAAGGCCCACTACTGAACAGTAAACTGAAGACGGGATACCGGAGCTATAAATAGAGCTCTTGAAGCCTAAGGCAGGTTTCCGCCATTTGACGTCACATCCGCTTCTGGAAGGGGATACAGTGCCATTGCACTCTCAAGCTTAACATGAAGTACCTGGAGCTTCTACCCCTCTTGTACCATAGAAGTGATGGCCCTGTGGGATTCCGCTAGTCCGGCAGGCGTGTGGCAACATTTACAGACTCTTAAACCCTTTAAATATCGGAATGATGACCAATGTATTGCTGTGTAATTCATTCCTGAAAGGGTTAACAATCTTGTGGCTGTAAGTCAGTTCTTCTGTTTTGCCTGCCAAGGAAGGCCAACAAACATGGAGTTGTGACAAACCCTGTTAGCTAAGGGCCATAAGTGTCACTTTTCAGGATCTTAAGCACGATCCTCTAAGCCAATGTGGCTCAGGAACACAGATTTGCTGAAAACTGTGCGATTTCTTTGCAAGTGCACAAAACAAAGTCATAAGAGAAAAGTCCCAGCTCCCTATTGGAGCCATCTCTGGCTGTACTTTGCTGGCCCAGACCAACCAGCCTAAACACCCACTAACTATACTTCCCTACCAGATCCGGCCAAGGGTTTTCCCTTGACAAAATACACAAAAGGTCAAGTCAGGTAGTACCACACTTGGCTCAGGGATAGTCTTCAGGGTCTCTCCTTGCCCTGAGAGCACAGGGGAACTTCCTCTGTCCTCCACAGTCTACCAGATCGTTGGGCTAGTCTCTTGCAGACATCTAGTCTCTTGCTGCCATGGATTTTCCAGTGGAAGGGGGAATGGCGCATTGGCTCACCCTGTTCTCCATTTGCTCCATTACAGGGACCCATATGCATGAACTGTATATCACCTGTGCCCAAATGGCAAATAATCTCCCTGGTACAGTGTCACACCCTTTATTACCCAAATTATCAACAAAAAATGCAAATTGCAGACTTCCACCCTGTGCACCCAGCTCAAAGCAGTCATCATTTTCTTTCTATGAACTCATATCCACTAATAGAGAATCAACCGGTCAGCCGCAGACTTCCGGTTTTGTGACCCCTTTCAGACATGTCTGAACCAGGAGGTATACTTAGTGCAATAATAATGCACGCACTATTCTGTGTAGTATTTTTATTTTTAGGGGATGAGAGCCAATTTCAGCTTTTGCACATGGCTCCAGTTAGCCTAAAGCAGGCCCTCAAAAGGAGACATGACAAAAGATGAGAATTATTTATTTAAGAATGTTTTATTGTTTGAGTGTGTCAGTGTTCATCCGTGATGATGAGAGGCTAAAATAATTATGTTGATTTTACTAACTGGAAAATCATAAAGAATTGCTCAGCTAAGCTGGCAAGGAAATAATAGGTTAAATCCTCATCTTTCAACCACATAAGAGAATATGTACGAGCTGCCTCCGCAAGACAAATAAAGAATGTGGCTATAGTTTTGTGAATATATTAAAAAGTTACCACTTTGACTTCAATAGCAGAATGCCACATTCTAGCATGTGCGGGATTCTGCCTACAAGAACAATCTTACTGCTTTATTTTATCAAAAGTACAGTAAGCTCTGGGTGTCTACAAATTTTTGTGGCTCTTTCTTTTTCCAATATTTCACAAAACATAAGGCACAGTTTTTCTCTCATCTCTCCCCTTTCTCATTATGTCTCCCACTTCTCTCGCCTTTTTCTCGTCATCTCTCATTATCTCTCTCTTTTCTCCTTTTTCCCATCTCACTTTTCTCGTCATCTCATTATCTCTCCCCTTTCTCTCTGTCTCTCCTCATTATCTTTCCTTTCTACCTTTCTCTTTATTTCTCCATAGGGCCATGAGAACAACTTTATTGGTCGCCGGCAGTGGCCTCCTCTAGCATCAACCAATTGGTTGATGCCAGAGGAGGCCCTTGCAGGTGACCAATAGACTCACTCACACGGCTTTTTAACTCCTGACGGCGGAACTTGGCCTGGGCCCGCTCTAAAAGTTAAAGGTCTGTACGAGCAACTCTATTGGTCGTTTGTATGGACCTTTAACTCTTGGAGTGTGGAGACCAGTGGTCCCCCCGGCCAATTTGCGGCACCAGGATTTTAAAAGTCTGTACGAGCGATTCTATTGGTCGCCGGCAGGGGGCTTGTCTGCCATCTACATTCTTTTTGTGACACTTGGCAGAATGAGCTGTTTTTAAAAGTACTTTAAAGGTATAATTAATTTATATGGAAGTGTGTGATCTTTATTTTCATTAAATTGTGAACCCATTTTGATATATAAATTATTTTATTATATAAGATATTTTAAACCCATTTGATATATATAGGAATACTGTATTAATTTAAATGTAATCCAGAATAATAAAATAAAGATAAAAAGACACTGGAAAGTGCATACACAGGGTGAGAGAGACCTAGTGACCAATATAATGTCAAAAGCAAAGAGAGGAACATTGAAAGAGGTTTACACAGTGGGATCCAGATAAAGATGTGGGAGGGTGGAGTGAAGAAGACAGACAGTCAGGCACCAGGGTTAGAAACATTTCACATCTGGGGTGCCTTCCAGGTTTTGGGGGTCTGTGGTTAGAGCTAAGCGGCTGGGTCTCCTTTCAGGGAGGGCATAGTGGTTGAGTTAGAAATCAAGTACACAGGAATACACGCTTCACAGCACAGGTCACTGTCAGCAGTAGGACCCAACATGTGACAGCCACTAAACAGGACGTACAAGAATCTACATGATGCTACATGTCCCTTCTGAACAAGCTCACTGCTACAGAAGGACAAACACGGGGGGCTGGAACCTTCTGGCCTGGAGGCAGGCAAAGCCAAGGGACTCCATTGGCCCCTTGCACACCCCATACCTAACATACACACCAGCACACATACTTACACACTCACTTTCATACTAGTACACACTCATGCCAACGCAAATTTAGACACAAACTCTTGTGCTAGCACACACTCCCTGTAACACACACACATATATAAACACATTCCCTCTTACACACTCATGCTAACACATACTCACATGAACACTCACTCTAAAATATATACAACATACTCACTCCCTTACCTCCTTTTTACTTTTTTTTTTAAATAACCACTTGCACACTGTTTTTATTATGTGACCACACTGAATTTCTGCATCCACAAGTCGGCCAGTCCAAGTCGGACCAGTCCTGTTTGAAAAATTTTGTACTGAGCTAGTGGGGGGGGGGGTGCAAATGCATGTTGAAAGAATTTACGGACTTATCGGGTATCCTTGAAGCTACATTTACTCTGCTAAATGTAACACTGTTTTAACTATACAAAAACTTTCCTCCAAAGGATGTTGTTGACATGGATTGTTGCGGTAGAAACGAAAAAGCCTTGGGACCCCTTTGGATTACAAATCTGCCATGATTTATTTGCAAAACATTGTAGAGAGCTCAAGCCATGGTTTTTCTATGTGGAAAAGCACTTACCTAAAGAGGAGCTGACAACCTCACAGCTTTTAGCACAACTAAATTCACTTATTAAACTACATTCAACATGTGGCTTTGTTTGTCAAACTGTGTCATTATTTTGGGGATATTAGCTATTTTATCTCATAGAATCTCACTAGTTGTAGCTAGCTGGTCTGTTCCTAGGTATCCATATATAAAGTCATACTGGTACCTAATCGGATTGATGATTGCGACTGGTGAAGGGGTTATGGGGACATAATGGGCAATCAGTTGGGGGAGTCTGTAATCGTCAAAAGGTTCAGAATCCTTGGTTTTACTGATATTTCTTTCTTTAAAAAGGTGTTTAGAATTGAGTAAAATGCTGTATCGGTGAATTAAGAATATCTAGATATAAACTGTTACCCAGGGGCGGTACTACTAAAAAAGCTGAATAAGCAGCTGCTTAGGTCCCCCATTGGTCTAAGGGGTCTCATCAGGGCAGGTGGAAGAGGCGAGGATTCCTCTTAAACCTCTTTTATGTGTTATTAGCCATTTGTATCAGTTGTATGTAAGATAGAGACCCCTAGACCTGTTTCACCCCTGTTGTCACCAATGGCTATTTTCCTAATAATGTAGAAAAGCAATAGTCCCTGGTTAATTAACCTAACTTTCCCTAGGGTGAAACCCTAAATAATTGTACTAATGTTCTATTAGAATATTGACTTTACTCGTCACTTGTTCTTTAGCAATGACTGAATACAGATCATGTGGTTTAATTTTCTATGTGATATAACTTAACTAGGTCTGCTTACCTCCCTCTTTTTTCTGTACCCCATACTCCTTTTTTTTAAATCAATAAACTTTGGCTAGCAAAAGAAAAAATAATAATGAATTGGGCAGATATTTAATAGGTTAATTAGTTTCTTTTGAGTCTGCCTTGTGTTACAGAGATAGGGATTCAAGTAATAAATCCCTACATTGTTAAACTTCTATCTGAATTATCATTGAGCAAATATTGGACTGTTCATTCTTGATTATTAGATGGCTCAAGAAAAAAGAGAAAAAACGCTCAGGCTAGGAGAAACCGACACGTGTTTCGCCTATGTGGCTTCTTCAGGAGTCGTTTGACGGGTGTTTTAAATTGTTATAGAGTCTCTTCCAACTCAACGTAGGTTTGATTGATGTTTAACGATAATAGGCAATGAGCGATTGATGTAAAGTATACTGAGCTGTATACTCTTGGGGAATATCAGCAGTAAGGGAAGGGTTAATAGTACTGTTCATTTTAGTTTAGGTTTCTGCTGATAACGGAAGGAGAATGTGAGATGGACCCTTGTTAATTAAACTTTCTTATTAAGAGAAATGATTTGCAGCAATAAAAGTTGTATTTTCTTAGTCAGTTTACCCTTTCCTGCCCAATTCATTATTATGTTTTCCTAATAATGCTAATTGCTAAGTCAGCCTGTATCCAGGCTGAGAGGTAAA
This sequence comes from Spea bombifrons, assembly GCF_027358695.1. Taxonomy (NCBI): domain Eukaryota; kingdom Metazoa; phylum Chordata; class Amphibia; order Anura; family Pelobatidae; genus Spea; species Spea bombifrons. The sequence continues at coordinate 118,762,333 of NC_071088.1, forward strand.
GAAGCCGGTGTATGTATCATCTGATGAGAATCTGGAAAAGTAATTTGTTGTGAATGAGCCACCATAGAATTAAAATATAATTAATAGAGCTTTAGAGAGCTCAGATATGTGCGATAATAGCTCTCAACCTTATTGTCCAAACAATCAAAAAGTTTCTTAGGAGATAACCGTGTGCGGACCAAAGATTTTATTACGTTTTATAGCAAAAAGTTCAAAACAGATAAGGATCTGAGCACTTTTTGTATAAGGTTTCTTTGGGGAAGGTTCCCAAGGCAACTTTGTTTTGCATCATTTTGTAGCCAGGGAAAAGTACAGCTCCTTCTAAGAACTGAAAAGTTACTGACAGAGGTGTCCTAGGTTGCCCCGAGGCTCTGTCACCTCAGGCCCTGACCAGAAATGTGTCTGGTAACTGGTTCTTCTACCAACAATAACATTTTTTAATCAAGATATGTGGACAAATCATTGTCAAAGAGCACTATGTATGCTTATGTTACTAAAGCTGAGATGAGGGATCAGTAGCCCAAGGCGTGCCAACTTTGAACTACAGCTCCCAAAATCCTCACCCGACTACAAGTTGGCAAGGGATACTGTTACCTCCTCCGTGGTCCCGCGGGTAGGGGAGCTGAGACGCAGCCCGCGCGTCCAGCCCCCTGCTCGTTCCGTTGGCGGGAGCCGCCGCCAGGTCCGTCCGGCGGTTAGACGCGCGTCCCCGCAGAGATCACTGGATCCTGACGGGGCGCGCGCCTCGACGTCAGGAGTGCCGTTCGCGCATGCGCGAACGGCTAACTCATAAATATTCATGTCGCTTCTTAAAGCGACATTTATCTTTTTTCCTCCTCCCCCTAATTAGGTGGGTAGGAGGATCCTGTAAGTGAGAGGGATATTTAAACCCTCAGTAGGCACTTCACCTTTGCCTGTGATAGTGCCTAATAGCCTTCACTAGCGTTCCTTATTCCTTTGTTATTTATTGGTTCTGACTCCGGCTAGTTTTTGACCTTGATGTTTGCTGCCTGCCCTGACCTCAGCTCGTGACCCCGACTACTCTTTTGCCTGACCCCTGAATTTATTATTTTTTATTTATTATTTTCGTTCCTGGATTTTGTACTGCGCTACGCTCCTGTGTCCGTGATTCACTTTGGTGTTTCGTTGCTGGGCCCTCCATCTCCGCCAGGAGGCGCCTTCCCAATTTCTGCAGCGAGGATCCTCTGCTGTATTGCAGACGTGACAGTTATCACAGGCCAGACATGGATCCCGCAGACTTGGCAAGGATGTCCAATCGTCAAGACAGACAGGATCAAGTCCTGGCGGCTCATGCATCGCAACTACAGTCTTTGGAACGGAAACTGGATGATGTCGCTGACCTCCTCAGATCCATGGCCACCAATCTGTCTCCTCCCGTCGGCCAAGGTACAGCATCTGATTCATCTTCACCAGCACCTGGATTCGGTACGCCGGTCAAAGCACCCAAGATGCCTTTGCCAGATAAATTTTCCGGAGACCCTCAAGAATGCAGGGGTTTTTTGAATCAGTGCACTCTACACTTCCGAGCTCATCCTCACACCTTTGCCTCTCATAATAACAGAGTGACTTTTATTATCAACCTTTTAAAAGGAGAAGCATTAGCATGGGCATCACCTCTGTTGGAACAGAATTCACCCATTCTGGAAGATGCTGACGCTTTTATTGCTTCGTTCAGGGCAGTGTTTGATGCTCCCGGGAGACGAGAGGCGGCTGAATCCAATTTGCTGGAGATTCAACAGGGAAGTAGAACGGTGGCCCAGTATGCCGTAGAATTTCGCACGTTAGCATATGAGACCGACTGGAATATCAGCGCTCTGAAATCCGCCTTTCGTAGGGGTCTTAATGGGTCCTTAAAAGATGCTCTTACCTATCGTGACATACCTCATGATTTGGAAAATCTGATTGCATTATGTCTGCGTCTAGAAGCCAGAGGTCAAGAAAGAAGTTTCGAGCGAGACAGAGAACGCGACAGAAGGCCACGTCAGTTTAGACCTCCTGTTCGTCCAATTTTTCAGACCCCTACAAAACCTGCTGCTGCTGCTGATGCTGCTGCTACTGCTACTGCTGATGAACCTATGGAGATAGGCCCTGTACTTCATCTTACAGCTGAGGAGAAACAGCGCCGCAGAACTTTGGGGTTGTGTTTGTATTGTGGCAAAAAAGGACATTTGATTTATACATGCCCCAGGAAGTCGGGAAACGCCAGAACTTAGTGAAGTTAGGAGGTGCTTCACTAAGTGCTACTGTTGCTACACCTCCTCAGACTCAGAGACTTTTTGTTCCCATCATGCTACAGTGGCCAGGCCACCAAGTGGCCACTCAAGCTTTCATCGATTCAGGGGCCGCTGAGAACTTTATAGACAGAACCTGGGCTCTGGAGAATAATGTTCCGTTACAGCCAAAATCTCTGAAGACTTCTATCGCTGCTCTTGACGGTTCTCCATTAGGTACTGGGATCGTGTCCCTCCAAACGGAGGTTATTGGTGCCGTAGTCGGAATTCTCCACTCTGAAGAAATACAATTTGATGTTTTGTCCAGCCCACATATACCCATTATATTGGGAATGTCTTGGCTTCAACAACATAATCCCAGCATAGACTGGAGAGAAGGACAGATTCTGGCTTGGAGTCAAAGATGTTTGGAGAACTGCTGCAAGACTCCCACTAAGTTGAATTTGATTCTAGAAGTTCCTGCTACAGATCCTCGTCAATTGGTACCTTCTCAGTACTGGGAGTATTTAGATGTGTTTTCTAAACGACAAGCAGAGACTTTGCCTCCCCACCGCGCATATGATTGTACAATAAAGTTGTTACCTGGCACCAACCCACCCAAGGGACACACATATCCCTTATCTCAACCGGAGAATCAGGCTTTGGCTCAATATATTGATGAAAGTCTAAAAAAGGGGTTTATCAGACCTTCAGCATCCCCGGCGGGAGCAGGCTTCTTCTTTATTTCTAAAAAAGACGGCTCATTACGCCCCTGCATCGACTATCGTGGGTTAAATAAAATAACCATTAAGAACAGGTATCCTCTGCCGCTCATAACAGAACTGTATGATCAACTGAGGGATGCCACCATTTTTACTAAACTTGATCTGCGTGGGGCGTACAACCTGGTTCGGATTCAAGAGGGTGATGAGTGGATGACGGCTTTCAATACCAGATACGGACATTATGAATACCTTGTGATGCCTTTTGGGCTATGTAATGCCCCAGCGGTATTCCAGAACTTTGTAAATGACATTTTCCGTGACATGTTGCTGTCCCACGTTATGGTGTATCTCGATGATATTTTGATTTACTCTAAGAATCTGGTGGAGCATCGGCAACATGTTAACCAAGTATTACAAAGATTACGAGAACACTCATTATTTGCTAAGGCCGAGAAATGTGAATTTGAACGTGACAAGGTGAAGTTTTTGGGCTATATATTATCTGCGGGGCAACTGGAAATGGATCCTGACAAATTGGCAGCCATCAAAGACTGGAAGGAACCCTCTGATATTAAGGGTATACAGCGATTCGTAGGATTTGCCAATTACTATCGTCGTTTCATTCGAAATTTTTCTCAGATCATCGCTCCTATAATTGCTCTCACTCGGAAGGGGGCTAATCCTAAAGTTTGGACCCCGGAAGCTAAAGGAGCCTTTGAGAAACTGAAACTGGCTTTCACTTCAGCACCTATTTTACAACGGCCTGATCCTGATTTGCCCTTTATTTTGGAGGTTGATGCATCAGAAACTGGAGCGGGAGCCATACTGTCCCAGCGGAATCAAATCTCCAATCGTCTTCACCCGTGTTCGTATTTTTCCAAGACTTTCTCTACCACCGAACAAAATTATGATATCGGAAACCGTGAACTATTGGCTATTAAATTGGCCTTAGAGGAATGGCGACATCTGCTTGAGGGGACGGCGATTCCTGTTACGATTCTGACTGATCATAAGAATCTGGTATATATCGAGAAAGCTAAAAGACTCAATCCTCGACAAGCTCGGTGGGCTCTGTTCTTCACTCGCTTCAATTTTTCAATTTCGTTTCGTCCGGGTTCCAAGAACACGAAAGCTGACGCACTGTCAAGGAAGCATGAGGCACCTGATCGAGAGACTCCTGTTGAACCTATCATACCATCTACTAAGATAATTGCCACCATCCATAGTACACTTTTGTGGCATATTTCTAAGTCGCAAACGCCTCGGCCTAAAGGACATATAACCCCTCCTGGTAGACTCTATGTTCAACCCCGGTTTCGTAATGCTGTTCTCTCCTGGGGTCATGCCTCACCTGTAGCTGGTCATCGGGGAACTCGTAACGTCAAGTTTCTTCTACAGAGACATTTCTGGTGGCCTACTATGTCGCGGGACATATTGGACTATGTACAAGCTTGTAACGTTTGTGGTCACAATAAAACACCACGCACCAGACCTGCTGGATTATTATGTCCGCTACCGGTTCCTGAGCGTCCATGGCAACATATAGCCATGGATTTTGTCACGGATCTACCTTCCTCCAGGGGTCACACTACCATCTTAGTGGTTGTTGATCTTTTTAGCAAACAGGCTCATTTCATTGCTCTCTCCAAACTCCCATCAGCTAGTATCTTGGCGGACACATTCATGAAGGAGATTATACGTCTTCACGGAGTTCCACAAGTAATAGTTTCCGACAGAGGGTCGCAATTTATCTCCAGATTCTGGAGAGCAATGTGCAAACTCATGGGGATAGAATTACATTTTTCTTCTTCTCATCATCCTCAATCTAATGGGCAGGCTGAAAGAACCAACCAGGTTCTCAAGCAGTATCTGCGAATGTATGTTTCCGAGGATCAGTCTGATTGGTCAATGCTGCTACATCTTGCTGAATGGTCCTACAATAGTTCATATCACGAATCCTTAAAAATGTCTCCGTTTAAAGCAGTGCATGGATATGAACCTTCATTTTGGCCTCAGGATACTAGTACCACAGGGGTTCCGGCAGCTGAAGCACAATTTCGTGTTTTACAGGACCATTGGGCAGCTCTTGCTGAACATCTGAAGAGCACTAAAAAGCTGCAAAAGAAAACGGCCGATAAATATCGCTCGCAAGGACCCGTGCTTAACCCTGGTGATTATGTGTGGCTCTCCACAAAATATCTGAAACTTCAACAAGCTGCCAGAACTTTAGGTCCTAAATATATCGGTCCCTATAAAATCAAGACAAGAATTAATGAAGTTACGTATTCTCTGGTCTTACCGAGAACATTACGCATTAACAATGCATTTCAAATTTCCTTACTGAAACCTGTAATTTCTAACCAATTCTCCCCCACGGTTCGCACTCCTGATCCTGTCATTATTCAAGGGGAGGAAGAATATGAAGTGCAGGCTATTTTAGATTCTAGAAGGACACGAGGGAGGCTTCAATATTTTATCAGATGGAAGGGATATGGTCCTGAGGAGAGTTCCTGGATTCCTGCCTCCAATGTCCATGCTCCTGTTAAGATTCGTGCGTTCCATAAAAAATTTCCACAGAAACCTGCCCCTGATCGCCAGGATGTCTCTCATAGTAGGGGGGGTACTGTTACCTCCTCCGTGGTCCCGCGGGTAGGGGAGCTGAGACGCAGCCCGCGCGTCCAGCCCCCTGCTCGTTCCGTTGGCGGGAGCCGCCGCCAGGTCCGTCCGGCGGTTAGACGCGCGTCCCCGCAGAGATCACTGGATCCTGACGGGGCGCGCGCCTCGACGTCAGGAGTGCCGTTCGCGCATGCGCGAACGGCTAACTCATAAATATTCATGTCGCTTCTTAAAGCGACATTTATCTTTTTTCCTCCTCCCCCTAATTAGGTGGGTAGGAGGATCCTGTAAGTGAGAGGGATATTTAAACCCTCAGTAGGCACTTCACCTTTGCCTGTGATAGTGCCTAATAGCCTTCACTAGCGTTCCTTATTCCTTTGTTATTTATTGGTTCTGACTCCGGCTAGTTTTTGACCTTGATGTTTGCTGCCTGCCCTGACCTCAGCTCGTGACCCCGACTACTCTTTTGCCTGACCCCTGAATTTATTATTTTTTATTTATTATTTTCGTTCCTGGATTTTGTACTGCGCTATGCTCCTGTGTCCGTGATTCACTTTGGTGTTTCGTTGCTGGGCCCTCCATCTCCGCCAGGAGGCGCCTTCCCAATTTCTGCAGCGAGGATCCTCTGCTGTATTGCAGACGTGACAGATACCAATGATTACTTGATGTTTGAGAAGGAATAAATGCGTGTGAGACATCAGAGGGAATATAAGAAAAGATTACACCAGGGGAATTAAGTAAATTATATAATATGAGCAGCCTAGTACCCTTTCAACGTAAAGCCTTCAGTGAATGCCATGAATGCTTAGTGATCAACAACTACATACAGTGAATTTTGTAATGACTGCTGGAGGTCAATGCCTTTATTTACACACAGTTACTATGAATAAGAAAATACACTCACAGGCACATCTGTTCAATTGCTTGTTAACACCAAAAGCTAATCAGCTAAATCATCACATGGCAGCAACTCAATGCATTTAAGAATGTAGAAGTGGTCAAGACAACTTGCTGAAGTACAAACTGAACATCAGAATGTGGAAGAAAGGGCATTTAAGTGACTTTGAGCATGGCATGGTTGTTGGTGCCAGACGGGCTGGTCTGAGTATTTCAGAAGCTGCTGATCTACTGTTATTTTTCACTCACAACCATCTCTCGGGTTTACAGAGAATGGTCTGAAAAAGAGAAAATATCCAGTGAGCGACAGTTGTGTGGATGAAAATGCCTTGTTGATGTCAGAGGAGAATGGGCAGACCGGTTCAACATGACAGAAAGGCAACAGTAACTCAAACAGTTAACTCGTTACAACCAAGGTATGCAGAATACCATCTCTGAACGCACAACACGTGGAACCTTGAAGCAGACGGGCTACAGAAGCAGAAGACCACACCGGGTGCCACTCCTGTCAGCTAAGAACAGGAAACTGAGGCTACAATTCGCACAGGCTCACCAAAAGTGAAGCAAAAAGAAACAAATGGAGAGGGTACAATCCCATATAAATTCAAATAATAAATCAAATCAAAAAAGGATGTCCATGCATGTATAAAAAAAGTTCACGTACTGTTGTCCCTTTCAATTTTATTGTCCACGGACACTCAATAAATATTTTTTTTTTTATACATGCATGGACATCCTTATGTGATAATGGTGTCGGCTGGCGCAACTATCTGTTTTTGTGTCACCAAAATTGAACAATGGAAGACTGGAAGAACGTTGCCTGGTCTGATGAGTCTCGTTTCCAGCAGTGTCAGTGTCAGATGGCAGGGTCAGACTTTGGCGTAAACAACATGAAAGCATGGATCCATCCTGCCTTTTATCAACGGTTCAGGCTGGTGGTGGTGTACCCCTTAGTACCAATTGAGCATCCTTTAAATGCGACAGCCTACCTTGTTTTTGACCATGACCATCCCTTTATAACCACAGTGTACCCATCTTCTGATAGATAATGCATCATTTCACAAAGCTCATATCATCTCAAACTAGTTTCTTGAACACGACAACGAGTTAACTGCACCACAATGGCCTCCACTGTCACCAGATGTGGTGGAACTGGAGATTTGCATCATGGATGTGCAGCCAACAACTCTTGCAACTGCGTGATGCCATCATATCCATATGGACCAAAATCTCTGAGAAATATTTCCAGCACCTTGTAGAAAGTATGCCACGAAGAATGAAGGCAGTTCTGAAGGCAAAAAAGGGTCCAACCCAGTACTAGCAAGGTGTACCTAATAAAGTGGCCAGTGAGTGTATATGTACAGACCATTGTGTATTAATATATGTAAAAAACATAGTTGAACTATACACTAGGACATTTATGATCATCAGATAAATAGCTTGCATAACAGTGAATCAATACATCAGTAGGTGTATCGATGCATATATATATATATATATATATATATATATTATAAGCATCTTTAGGATCTTTTCTTGTTTATTTAGAAAACAGTCTTTATTGACCTGAAATTGTGGTTCAGTTCCAATGCAAGAGAATTTCACACCACAACTGCTCTGAATGTCTTTTAAATGATGTTTGTTTTAAGGGAAACTGTAACATTTCAGATTATCCCAACTGCTAGTTCTTACAACTTATTAACTACTTATTAACTTTATTACAAGTAGTAATAAAAAATGACATCCTTTTGGGCTGGGCATGGGAGCTGCCATCTTGCTGTCCCAGTGAGTGGTAATTTGGTGTCTTCGCTGAAGGACATATCTGTCCCCGCCTCTGGGGGAGTGGCTATGTGATATTGCAGGGCTAGCTGGCTGTGTAGGTGGGGAGTAGGAGTGAAAGCAGGCAGGGAGTGGGTGCGGCTAAATACCATTCTCCTGCCTGGAGAAAGAGGAAAGTCACCTGGAGACTCTTGGTCAAACCCAGAGAGTTCCCAGGTATGCCAAAGGATCAAGAGAAATTATGGAGAAATTTGCATTAAATGCCCTCGCTGGAGGCAGATGTAATTCCAGAGCTAGGAAATAAAAAAAGATATCACTTAAAAACAGAACATTAAATTAATAGCAACTTAACAAGTAAAATGCTGGGTTCATTGGTACATGAGGTCAAACCTGGATAACTAATTATTTCCCTGTCTCAAAAGAACAAAGATCAGGCATTCCTTACTATATAAGTGATGCATTGAAGTAGAAAAAAACTCAGATTCCCTTTCCTAGAATGAAAATATGGAATAATAAAATGATAAGCCACAGGTTCCCCGCAGCCTCCTCCCTGTTTCATACAAAGCAAAGCCACGGAAACTCCAAATGTTACATTCTCCAAATATCTGGAGCTGCGGGGACCACCCCTGCCTCAGAGGGTTTGGGGGGTGGAGGAAGAGAGGTGTGTGGGTTTTAGAGTGTGGTGATGGGGGCTCTTATTTTTAGAAGAGCTTTATATAGTGAATGGGAGGGTTACATGTGGGATCAGGCAGGGAGTTTGGTTGGAGTAGAAGCTGGGTATCTGCGTGGCAATGTTTGATGTGGTTGGCACCCGAGACAGGGAGGTGCGGGGGCAGAAAGTTCAAGGGCTGGGATGGAAGGGCATTTAGTCTCCATCAGCATCTAAAAAAAAGACTAAGGGGCTATGTACAACATGATTTAACCATTTCCATGCTATACAACTACTACAACAAGAATAACATGAAAGATAAAACAATAAAGACAAGTACAAGGCTAATGTGAAACAAAATAGTGAGTTCCCTTTCTCATACAACTATATGTGGTTCTAAATAAGTATGTCCTACCTAAATCAAATGTCTACAAACTCAGTGTTATAGTTGTGTAAAAAAACATTTTAACTAGTTTAAAGCAGGGCCCCCATCAAATTGTTATGTGATGCGCTACTTGTTATGTCCTATTTACCCATTGTCCAGTGCTGCAGAATATGATGGCGCTATATAACTCAATTAATAAACATGGCAGTAATTATTGGGCATTCGTGCACAGTGACATACAGATTAGGTATAATTTTGAATACGTATTTTTTCTTTGTATGTTTTAAGTTTATAGAATTTGGAATTCCAGGTCTATAAAAATCGAATTTAATCTACTTATATCCTAATCTGCTGTATTTTTTCATGACAAAGAAAAAGGAAAATAAAAAAACAATACAGATAATTATGTTGGTCTCAAACGGAATGGGAATATAAAATGATATAGTGTTCATGGAAAGTTTTCTGATTAGACATCCAATGGTATACAGCAATGCGGGAAGGTAACCTCAATAGTTTTTTTTTAGCAGGAGTAAAGAAGTAAACAGAACTAATTTGTAAGACAGGTGAAAAAAAAATATACGTAAATATAAGGACTGAATATTTTATATTTTGAAGCCTTTTGTAGCTGATTGGTCATCAAGTCACTTTTACTGTATGGGAAAGGTTAATAAAAACAAAATACCCTGTTTAAAGACACAAAAAGCAGAAGATTAATCCTCTCTCCTGATCTTCTTCTTTCTCATCCTCTAATCTTTTGTTTTTGCCCTTTTCCTTTCTGTCCCTACCCCGGGGCAGGTACTCTCCTCTCCCACCTGCCTTGTTTGGGATAGTAGCGGGACACACCTTACAGATGAGAAGGGGATAAGCAGTGTGACCAATCTGCTCATTGTCCGCAGAGTAAGGGACACAATCAGCGACATAATAACTTTTTACAGCCATATCATCAAGACCTATGTGTGCTGGCAGGAGGGACGATCTGACAAACTAAAGCGTTCTTACGCAGGGTTACTAGAGAAATATATATAATTATCCACGTTTATTGTGCTCACTGGACAAATATATTCTCAATCAGCTAAATTTAAGGATCAAAAGCAGTTTATAGAGAGTGTTCCCTATATAGTAATAAAGATGTGCGGGGTACAAGGCAAGCCGAAACCCAAAAAATAGTTTCATCAATAATATGTCATATAAGCCATATCTACAGGACCTACTGTATTCATTCTCATATCTCCCAACCTTTCAATTGCCAGGTTTCGGGCATTACCAAGACTTTTTTATTTCCCTCTGTGGTCTATTTATTTAATGGGTAAGTAAGCAAGTAAGGAAAAATAGATTGTTGGGGTTTTTTTTTATACATTTTAATATATAAACATTTCTATACACCACTGTTATATATTCATACCCAGCGAACATAGAAAAAAGGAACATCAGGGGAGGAAGAAAAAGGACAGAAAATGTCTTCTGCTTGTCTTCCTTAACCTAGATACATTTGCAATATATATATATATATATATATATATATATATATATATATATATATATATACCGTATACCGTATATATCCTCATTCCCACCTACATATGGGGTTTCCTGAACATATATCATAGAGATTCCCAGGGAATGTTCTTTATAAAACCAGTGAAAAAGAGTTAGGCACATGAGAATCTATGATCCATTAAAAAAAAATTACTAATTTTATATACTATACAATGAGCAAGAAAAGTGATACACTATGTTTATTTATGTTATAGAATCCCTGGAGGTGGGTTGAAGATTGTTCACTTCTTGATATCACAGATTTTGAAGAGATTGTCTGTCTTTTCCTATATGTGAGAGCAACTATTGAAGATACAGACACATTTGGGTTGAAATACCACAGTATATTTCCGTTTACTTTTTATTTCCATGCATAATGAATTATTAAGACACAGACGTTTTACCTGCCAATCGACATTTGATCTTTTGTCAGGTTGTTATATCCCTTGATTTTAGGGTCACACTAAGCGCATGTATCACTCTTTTGTTGATTGGTTTTAGTTTGTGTAATAGGGAAGTTACGCTGATTCCCTTGCGGCCGGTGCAGGGTTAAGCGCTCGGTATATTCCCTTATTACTATTTTGATACTATACAATGAGTTTTGATTCATTATTGTCAACAGTCTCAGATACTTTCAACAGAGTCAAAATTCATTTCCTTCCCTACCCCTTTAAGAAAACATTTCTGTGCACCAAGACCACACTCGCAGATGTTGGGAGAACAATTTCATGCCTCCCAAGTTTCACAACTTTCTGTCCTACCGCCATAGCTCTCTTTTCCAGGATCTCAGAACCCGCGTAAAATAATGTATTCAAACAGCCCCCATGATACCCCCCATGAAAATACTTAATCATATAAGAACAGCCATTTTTTTATTATCATTTCATCATTTGATTAGCTATTTGGACTGGATTCATGTTCAGTTCCACCTGATCATGTTGTATCAGGTTTATAATCAGTATATTATTTATGTGATGCGACATATTTTGGACTATATGTTCTATTTTTGAGCCGGCCATATTGAGCACTTTGCTACTGGCTTCAGATAAATTCTTCATGTTGTTGCTGGCACATGTGAAGCGGGGCTACGCGAACATTCATTTGTGGACGGAAATTAGGGAATCGGTTACTTAATAATGGAGGATGTGGACTTTATACGCAGCGGGTAGGAAATTGGTACAACGTTGGTAATAGCTACTGACATCATGGCACTCTCATACGTCTAATTTAATAATGTTTAGAGTATTAATCCTCATTTGCCCAAATTTGTTTGGAATCCCTTTAAAGTGTTTTGTTTCCAGCATTCGAGAGAATACGCAATAAAGCTGGTATAGTCTGTGTTACTCAATGCTCAGGACTAGGTAGAGCAACCCAGGAGGTGGAGGTGGCACATTGTATTAACAGACTTATGAAACTGTGTTCCTCGGCTGCCCTGACTATAGGTTATCTGAATAGTATTATAACAAGCATTATAACCCAAACCAGGGATAGCCAACAGGTGGCTCCTTTGCTTTTGCTGAAATACAACTCCCAAGATTATCAAACACTTGGGTCATCAGAGAGTTGTGGAAGTTTTAGTACAGGATGAGACCTTCTTGGCTGCCACCCATTGCATAGATCAGAGGCGTCCAATGTGCGGCCCTCCAGCTGCTGCAGGACTACATCTCCCATACTCCACAGCCAGCCCCTTAGCTGAATTATCTGCTGAGCATTATGGGAGGTGTGGTCCTGCAAAAGATGGAGGGCCGCACGTTGGACGCCCCTGGCATAGATGGATAGGTTGATTAACCAGAGGGCAAGTTATTCTATTGTCCAGGGTATCTTATATTGTTAATATTGTTAATATTATACAATCATTCATATTCACTGCAGCCCATCTGTATTGTGAATTGACTGTAAACGGTGCAAGCATTGGCAAACTATAGGGCCACTGGGATCTAAATAGGGCTACTTAGACCAGGGGATAGCTGAATATCACATCAGCGAATTGTGTTTCAACAATACTTTAGGTCAGGTTTTCTAAAGATGAAGTTTCTGTCATTGTCTTTGGGATCAATATTGTTACAATTAGCTAAACATTTTTAAACTCTGCAGTACTAATACCTTCCTGTTTGCATATTATATTTCAAATGCGTCTGTCAGACAGCCAGCATGTGAATGTGTTGGAATGTGCCTGTCGGGTTGTGTTTAATGATGTAAAGGTGTGATGTCAGCATTCTGCTTTCTGCTCACACAAATGATGTCTGCTGCAACAGGCAGCACAGATACAGGTCTCTGCTATTCCAGCCAAAGCTCTCAAATAGAGTACCACTAGGCATTGCTATAAATGTGATGGGTTGCTATAATGCATATACATTTTATTTAGGATGGAAAAAACACCTACCAAACCCAGAATTTAAGAAATAAGTCTGGGTACATTACAGAAAGTCTGACCCTGTAGGTATTGGAATACACTGTGGTGGGAGTTGCATCTCATGTTATCATACAATGGAAACGTAGAATATGTATGTATACAATATAAATATATTAAAAAAGAAAACAAAGAGTATTGTAATGTAAAATAATACCTTTTTTGGACTAATAATCCATTGTAAGGACTATATATATATATATATATATATATATATATATATATATATATATACACTCCTTATACAGTGTATATATATATATATATATATATATATAATGACAATGTTGAGAGAAATTCAGTAGGACAATTTCCGTTTGGAATTTAAGGTCTATGGGCCTCCTCTGCCTATTCCTGTGTCTTCGCTTACCCTCATGTTCTGTCTGTGTACCGTCCGCACTATAAGTACCTCCGTTTGCAGTTAATGCTAAATATGCATTGAATGAATGAATGAGCTGTGCTATGGGTCATTAGGACAAGCAGGTGGAGATAATCTGCAGATCAATGAAGCACGTATGAGATGTACTGTTGATTACTAAAACAATGGATGGGGGTAAACTCTCAGCAGGTCCACAGCAGGGAAGGGGTTCATCTGGGTTTAACCTGTATGGCCCTGGGCTGCATTCACACCTGTGATTGTCTGTTTTGCTGCAGGGCTGAAGTGAAGGAAGAACCGAACTGAAACAATGCACCAAGGAGTCCCCTGCTTGACAACAGGAACACAAACCTATCTCTGTCCACTAGTACCTGTCATACTGATTCATTGCGCCTAAAATGTAGTTATGTTTATTGCCTGGTAACCAATGCTACAAACCCAATGCAGGTTAACGGAAAAAATGGTTTCTTCACATGGCATGGAGGAGAGGTTCTGATACACCCTGAAGTGCCAACGACATCCATTACTTTAGAAAGTGCTGTTTATTGAGTAGCTGGAATGGCCTTCATTCTTTGCATACAGTTCACTACGTGACACCTGACTGTCCCTCCGCTGGAATTGGTTGGGTTTACACTGAATAAGACTGGGAGGTAGGACTAAGTAACTCGGTGTTTAGTACATTTTGACATCTTAATTCCTCATTCTGCTTCCATGGATTACACCCCGTTCATCATTGCGGCAATGGGGCTGATACTCTACGTGTTATAATCGCAGTAAATAATTCTGTGAGTAATAATTACCCAGTAGATGGGGCAGTCACATTTAAGAAAGCGTAAGTTGCGTTGTGCGTTACATAATAATTATTAGAGCACATTTATCACCAATGGCGATGGGTAAAAACCAATTCATGAGGAAACGGACACATTCCAACGGGTCAGAGACATAAAATACATACATATACACCAAATCCCTGGTAATTTGTGCTTGAAGGAAGATAGATAGATAGATAGATAGATAGATAGATAGATAGATAGATAGATAGATAGATAGATAGATAGATAGATAGATGGTTTTGACATTGAATTCCACTAAATAAGGAGGTAATGTGTTGTATTTTCGGGAATATTAGTGCCTTACAATAAAAAAAGTCTACCAGGTAAATACGTTTTTTTTCCCTAAAAAAGTATTGCCAGTATTTTATATACAATACAGACAGGTGTCTCATTCCAGGCCTCATGTTAATCAATAGCTTTAATGAATATTCTTAATCTAGGTACACATGGATACAGTGTAGATATGTGTATATATGTGTATGTTTTCTTATTATGCTTGTGCGTCCATACAGATATACATTTGCTGGGTACATGGACACTGTGAATTCCCAGTGAATTGTCCAGAATGCCATGGGGCGGATTCCCACCTGGAGCTCTGCCGCTGAGTCCAATTATCCTCCCTTGTTCTGTGCTTTATTAGGTTTCTGTTCATACATCAAAGACTCCTCTTTCTCCTCATGAGTCCCCTGCTGTCCCTTGAGGGACCCACCCATGTGCTTCACACACCAAGTACCAGGTCACGTTGACATACTCTTAACACTGACGACCCAAATGGGAAGCCTGAGAAACATAAAAGAATGTAGAACTTAGTTTCATGGTGGAATAAAACCCAAGACACTATTTCACAAATATATTATGGAACATGTTATTTATTTTTGGATATTCGATAAAGGTGCATGTGCAGGAGAAGGAACCCGTACTGTCCACCCATGGAGCTACCACAAGAACAAGTGAATACAGAATATATGTTTAAAACAAGTGAATCATTTTAGGTGAACTCTAGTTAAACCTCGCCTGATCTGTTATTTTATTCGTTCTTCTAAAGGTTTAATGTCTTAAAAACAACAAACCTTTAAGAAGCCTGTTTATTTATCATGGCAACAACCTATCAGTGCCTGCTTTTGTGTTATATAACAATTACGTTTTCCAAGCAAAAATTATGAATGAGACAAATTTTAACATGATAAATTAATTTTGGGGTTTGATCATTCAACTGTACTGAGAATGATGCCTAACGATGCATTTGGTTACAAAAGTGTTTAATCCACCAGAATAGGTGGAGCAGCCGCTTGAAGTTGGTGCAAACAACAGCTGGTGCTCCGAGATGACAATTCTTTATCGTGCCATCTGCAACTTAAGATTTCTTTACTAAAGTGAGATTTTTCAGGAGAGCTACAGCATCAATGTCACCATGCACTCTGATGGGTCCACCCTAGTAGGCTTCTACTGCAAGAAGATTGATCTTGGATAATTTACAGGTCCTAGATCTGTCCTCAAAGCTCAACAATTGGCTTAGTTTTTTTCACTATTAACATTATACTTGGTATGCTTCTTATGGTCTTCTATATTCGTGTACAGACAGTAGCGGTTATGGCAGGTGTCCAGGCCCCCTGCAAGGTGTGCTGAGATAGAAGGAGGATGACGGAGAAGTGATGGGTAGCCCTAGAGTTCCTCAGAGGGCCCACGAGCAGAGACTTACCAAGGGCCCCATTAATAATAAAGCCAGCCCTAGGCACAACACAGAATGTTGAGTTCCAGCTAAAGAAATGTTTTAAGTGACCCTTAATTCCTGTGAATATTTTGTGGTAGATTGAAATGGCTGTGCCATGGAACATAAATAAACGTATAAAATCTGTACTCACGCATGTATAGTGCAAGGAAGCACAGGGTTCTGACTCTGCCCAAATAATATACAATTACTTGGCAATAAGTGCCTTGTGAATACCTCCTTATAAATGATCACAGAAGTCATTATTGCCAACTCCAAAGATTCCACTTGTGTTCCAAGAAGCCTTTGGACCCACCTTCTGGATGTCATGGTGTACAATGTCATGTCTACACGGGAAGAAAGGGGTGCTGTATTTGCAATAAAAACAAGTTACTTGTTCTTTGAGATGATTTTATGCATCTTCTGGGGTTTTTCCCCGTTATGCAGTTACTGTATTATCCACTAAGGATTTCCTATACAAGATTAAAACAAACGCCTGAAACGCAGGTAACACTGCCTTGAGGAAAAACCTAATCGCTTGAGTTTTGTTTTTTAATTGAGGCAAAATTTGAAATGGCATCATTGACAAGAACAATAGAGACTCCCCACACTGATGGACTGTATTTATTATTGATGTAGCTCAGAGGAACTGTTTTGGCATTTCAGCCCGAGACGACATATGTTACAGCACCAGCTGTGTCGGCTTGCATACCTGCCTGCGCCAGTTAGGATACCCAAGAAGAGGACATGCGGACAACCCTGTGGTTTGTCATGGCTCCTGGGTACATGTTACAGCAATCTTTGGCTCTGTGATCAACTATAAAAACATGGTTGCTTAGTGTTAAAAGGCTTAAGAAATCAATTGCTTTTTAATTATTTATTTTATTCAATTTTACCAACACTTATGAGCGCTCTTATTTCCCTTTAATGTAAATATTGTTATTATTTCTCTAGGTCATCTAAGGTCCATGGCAAGTAAGTGGCTTTCATTTAGGGTGGCTTCATGTGTTGCAGATTGCAACACCCATCTCACTCAGCCAGATTTTGGGAATGTCCCATACAAGCAGTGCTGTAACTGAATATAAGGTAATATGCAGATGCTCCACAATAAGGTCAATTAATTCTTGGAATTCACCAACGAAGAGCAGACTTAAGACTTGTACTGACAGCTTAAAAGGACACTCAGAATTCTTCGGATAATAACTTTACACGAAGGTTTTATGGCTTTTTAAAGGTTTATTGTACCTCCATCCAGATACTATCACAAACACATCCCCCGGACTGTAAGTGGATAATAACTGCACTAACTGTACACACACACCCTTTCCTCTTGCCCCCTCCCGTTTATTGGTTTCTTGGGGGAGGGGCATTTAATGAACGCTATCGGGCAGGAGAGGTGTATGTAGAATGAGCCCCGGGGCAGGGGGTGGATCACAAGTTCCCCTCTCAGGACCACGAGAGCTTCTTGAAGTCAGATCAGCGAGAGACACGGCGGCGGGAGGACAGCGAGCCGGGGGATGGCATCACCTATGCTAGAGGTAAGGTGGCAGGCATCGCAAGGGTTCAGGGCAGCGAGCGATCTGCATCATTATTCATCATTACTCTGTAAATCATTACTGGGCATACAGCGCACGCCTGATGCCTCCTATTCCATGCCTTCATCCTGAATTTATGGGCATCAGGGGCAGATGTCAGTGAAGAGGTAACAGAAATTAGTAAAAAGTGCAGCTGATAAGCTGCTGAGGACCCCCAAACTCTTATGGGACCCCAGATGCAGGGAGGGGATCAACAGAGGTGGGGCTCATCTTTAGCCGTTACATCTCTCTAACTACATCAATAATTAAACCCCCCAATATTAGAGATTATTGTTAAGTGCCCCTAAATACAGAGCCACCTCGGCTGGCCAAAGGTGTGGGTAGAATGAGCCACGAGGGGCATATCTGGAGGAGATCACAGCACCTGTAGAGAAGGTGACAGATCAGTCTTAGTGAATAAAAGGATGGTCATCGATTTATGTCGCCCTAGAGAAGAAATGTGTGTGTATGATTTATTATATAAAATCATGTTTAATATCAAAATAGTAAAGATACATGTATTGGCTAACTGAAGTATAATAGATTGCAAGCTTTTGGGGCTATCTATACTGTTATATATAAATATCAGAAGTTCACTTTTATGTGTGTATCTATCATTGGCATTAGAGTGTCTAAAGCGGTGTTTCAAATCTGGTATCCAACTCAATATGTAAGTGGAGTTGATGACAGGTCATTATTGGCATTCCAGCTTGTGTCTCAAAACATTGGCTGAGGATACTGGGAGCTGTAGTCCGCAACACCCAGCAGTGAAGTGGCATATGTGTGGGACTGAGGATCATCCTGCCTAGTTACAGTAGGGTTAAGAATATCAAAGAACATTTACCATCTTAGAATTCTGTCTCTTCTCGTAACCAAAAATGAGGGCTCAGTTTGCGGATTTAACCAGAATGGGATTTTGGGTCCGGAAACAACAAAGTTTATTTTAATTTTTCCCCCCTGAATTCTCCGAGGGGAATATATTTCTAACTTTGTGGTTGGGAGAGTTTTCAAAGGGAAGCAAAAGGCAGTATCCAGTTTAACCAGATACTTCCCAGTGATGATCAGTTGCTGGAATCACGTATGAGTGCTTGTTAACCCAAGAAGGAGCAGCTCCGGCAACTCCCATCACTCTAAGCAAGGTGGCTTCGAGATGATGGGAGCCATAGCTGCTTTGAGTTAGCTATATATAATTAAGCCATACATTACAAGGTGGTAGGTGTTAATGCATATATAGACACAACATGCAAAAGATTGCTCTGAATTAACTATTTCTCTACACTAATTAAATATTCATATGCAATTCGACAGGGGCGTAGATTCAACTCCCTGACCTAAAATTTAATTAGCTCAGAATGTTCTGTTGTTACCCCTAAGAGAATATGTGTTCTGTAATCATTTTATGTTTCTCTGGCCATAGCAGCGATATGAGAAATTCTTGTGCAAAGTGGTAATATTGAAGCATTCAGCAACGAGATTTGATTGGTTACTATGGTGATTACACCACTTTTTATCACTTTGCACTAGAATCGCTCTTTATATACAATCCTCGGAGTTCATCAGATCCTTACAGGTTGTGATGCCTATTACTGGACTGGGATAACCAGAAAGGCAAGCATCCTCTTGTTTACTTGTGACAAAGGGAACAAAAGACCGACAACAAAACAATACGTATCATTGTCCAACATGACTGTATATGTAGAGGTGATTTTTAGATCCCCAATCTGAAGTCAGTAATTACATATTGATTGTAAGTGGATTACAACTCTCATAATGCATAGCCAGCCAAAAGAGTTGTCAACAGCCGCTGGAGTGCCAGCCATTGTCTGTCTGCAGAAGATAATTAAAGTCTCACCTGCAGCACTTCACAACTTATACATTTATTGATTCTTCGCTTTATTGATTAAATCTATGTAGAATTACAATAGTTAATCAGTGATAGTAAATGGTAAAAGTTACTATTTCAACATGACGGTATTGGCATACATTTATTTTATTTGGCTTGAGATGATATATTTATATATATATATATATATGTAATATATTATATACAAAATATATAATATATTTTATATATATGATATATATAATATATTAGTAACTTTTTCACCTTTTCTAGTATCGTGCAATACTGTTTCTCAATCGTTGTGAATCGCTTATGTATTTCAGTTTGTGTAAACCTTTTTTTTGACACATACACAGTTAAATATACAGAATCTGATATATAGAAAGTATGGATCATATGTGTATTTCAGAACTACATACACGCGCACGCACACACACACCCTGATCTTCCTGTTCTCGAATATTCCGACATCGCACATATGAAATTTTGTAAACTGTTATATGAACAGAATTTCCTGCCGTCTCGGTGGTTAAATGGCGCCCGCTGCTTGGTTTATTTGCAGGAGATATTTTGGAGTTCACACCTTCAGAGTTAGGTGGAGATGTATTTGGGTGGGATCACAAAACATTAAAAATAATTTGTAGAAAACCCAGCAAGGACATGCTTCGAATTCTGTGGATAATAACCTGCCTCAGATGCTGGTTTAGCAAATATTAGCCTACACTCTGAGGTCAATAAAGCCCAGAATTTTGTCGCAAATGTTATTTGCAGAAGATGTATATATAGATCGGTATTCTGTTTGCGCTTGTAAATATCTGGTAATACAAATGGCAGAGCGGTTAACCCTTTTTATATATATATATATATTTATATATATATATAACTTTTATATATATAATAATAATAATACCATCCTGGTATAATACATATACTGTGCATTAAGTATCTTCATTACAGAGAATCCAGTTAAAATTAGCACGTTGAAAAGCGTTAAGAGTAAAATCTATTGCATCTATTCCAAAAGCCAAAAAAAAGTAGATTTGTTATTTTAATTATATATTTTTTTAATTGTTTTTTAAAACTGAGATTTTTTTTTTTCGGGAGTTCTGGGACCTCTTGGCAAAGGCTTTCTATTTTGTGAAATGCACACCCCTGTTGGCATTTAAAGGGTTAACCGGCCCCGTTAATGGGAATTAACCCACAGAATACAGCGTGATGTTTGACATCTCGCTACCATAAGAGGCAAGCCATATACCAGACATTTGTTTCTAAACGTTTATATTCTTGCATTCTCTGAATGGGATTTTTGGACATTAGAAAATTCTTGGGTTTGTATAATACTGTTTTTTTGGTAATTGTACAAACTTTGGGAAATGTGACACTTTAAAAATAACTGATTACAGTAACGTTAGAAGTTATTGAATGAATTACCCTTTAGCTGTAGGAAGGGGCAGAATACATTCATGTAAGATTAAGAAACACAATTTCTGACTTTTTAGCCCTATCCATATATTCTTTAAATGCTGGAAAGAAGTATGTCTCAAAAAGGAGAGATAATAATGGTGCACAGCCCCGGGGACTGAATGCAAGAATACAAGTGCAACAATTATAAACTCAGAACCGTATGCATAGGCATCTCTAATGCAAGCAATGACAAGAATCATTTTACATTAGCTAACGAATTTAATACTTGTGATCACATATTAATTTTTTGAATACATTATAGTAATTGTACTGAGTTTAATAAATTAGTTTTCTGTCCACAAGGAACCCTAAATAACAGAAAAGTAAATATTTCCAGGATTGCGGTGCAGAATCATAGAATTTCACTGTATTTGCCACTTCTGCTGGGACGCTGTTCCATGTATCTACCACCTTCTCAGTAAAATGTAAATTCCCCACACTACCTTGTAATCCCTGATCCTACATCCCTGACACTACATCCCTGACACTACATCTCTGACCCTATGGTTTTAGACTTTTGCACAGAGCTTCCCCAAACACTCATGTAGGGTGTATGAGCCTGCCTTATCGCTAACAGCCCTGATAACGTTACAGTAGGCTGTTTCACAGACAACATTGTGTTTATGGTTTCTCTATCACCAATACTAAGTGTAAAAACAACTGGATAACCATTCATTACATTTTATGATTGACATGAATGACGTGACAGGTGTTCTAGATGTGAGCAGAGATGAAAGGTGCACTGAGGCAGGAACAATATGAGGTCCACCACCAGGCCCGGTCAGTGATGTATCTAGGCTGGGGTCAGGGCCGGTGGCTCACTATACAATAAAAGACCTGAAGTGTCCCCTCTTGGTGCCTTCATCAGCGGATGTTTCCAAACTACTCAGTAAAATAGTTGTTTTTCATGTTGTTGGTTCCTGTAGATCCACATCTTGTAATCAGACATATACATACCTCCCAACATTTTAAATGGTCAAATAGGGGTATTTTTGTTTTATGGGGTGTGATGAACGGCATGGTATGGGGTTGGTGCTTTAATCAATCCTTGTTTTATTGATGGTTTATAAATATTATTATGAGTTTTAGGGCTCATGTCCACCAAACAAAAGAGGGACATCTAGAGAGGAAAGATTCATTGAGGATTTGGGTCCCAAAAAAAAGGGACTGACCCTCCTAAGGAAGGACATTTCAGATGTATGCATATATCTATGCTCTTGGTTTCCAAAACTTCAGAAAGTTGCAGGACCCCAAGGACCCCCCTTACTCATGTTATACATACAATCAACAGATGTGCTAGTAGCCTAGATTAAAAAAAAAGTAGAAGTAGGACATCTCCTTCTATCGTCCCATGTCTCACTTTCTTAGTTCCTGAGGAACACCATCATTGAGAACACCTTCACTTTCTCTGGGTCTCACTGGGTCTACTCCAACCCAATCCAAAGGGAACCCTGCTTTTCAAGAGACTGCCTGCCCAGATGTATAGAAAATGTATACGGCTTGTAAGAAATTAAAATGAATGCTGAGTGATACGTTATTTATCAGGTTCCCTGAGTGGAGGAGCAGTATGGTCACCCTAATTGTCTCCATCAGATTCAGTGCACATGGCGTTAATTTAACTGATTTACTACAGAAAATGAAGGACATGGAAAGATCTGTCTACGGGTATTCTTGATCAACAAGAAAAGTAAAAAGGTGCCTTTTTTTGCACATGTACAGTACAGATCCACAAATGCTCTGAACGTAGTCAACGTGTGACATATCTGTACACTCATTTATAAAAAGAGCAAAGAGCTTTGATGGGGAGATGCCCAGTTACATTCTTAGTTTGTTTTTTTCTCTCATGTACGACCCACTCTGAAAAAGCCTCCGTTTTAAAATGAAACACGCTAGAGTGATTTTACATGGATGCATTTCCTGTAGTGCTGGAGGGGATGGTAAAACTCCGTACAATCTAATAACTGAACGTGTTTCGTCTACACAAACCAAAGGGTCAACAGGATTTTAATTTCAAAGATGTCTTTGAACATTACTGAGCCGCAAAGAGATTTGGCTTTTTTATAAGTGTTCAAGATACTGTTCTTTGTCTAATTTGTTGTAGACGAGAGCGCATTTTTATAATGAAAGGAAGACGGTGCATAAAGACGTTACAGAGTAACACATAAACTTAAATGAATTAATAAGATCTATTTCTCTATTTTTTATTTCAGGAAGAAGCCCGCTATGTCTCTAGCCCATTAGCAATGCTTACTGCTGCCTGTAATAAGTTTGGTGGCTCAAGTCCTCTACGGGATTCCGGGTCATCCACAAAATCAGGTGTCAAGAAGTCATACAGTCCAAACCACGACTTCAGTGCCACTAAACTGATGGGGGATGGATATACGTCTACGTACCTGGGAGGAAGCGGTTTAATGACGCCATGTGGGACACCTCCTGCTCCTCCAAATTATGGAGGAGACTATGGAACATTCTCTCATTCATTCCCCTCATCTTCCGGCTGCCAAGACCCCAAGGGTCTCTCGTCATCTGAATGTGTCCCAGGAGTGTATGCCTCTTTAGATGTGGGACATTATAGTTCATGGTACAAAACTGGCATACATCACTCCTCGATCTCTGGTTCACCTACCGGCGCTGGAGGATCGTGGTGGGACATGCATCCAAACAATAACTGGCTGAGCAACCAGTCGCAACCAGAGGGGCTGACTGCATCTATGCCACCAGTGACAAGTCCAGCAGGGATGAGCACCCAGTATAGTGCTGAATACACCACTCTAACCCCTGCCACATACCCGTCTGTGGGATTTCCATCCATATCGCCTTCATCAAGCCCTTCACCGGCCTCTCACCTCCTCTCACCATCTCAGCATTCTTTGGGCCCAGACATGTACAAGCCCAAGCTTCTGCCTAGCAGCTCCTTGCTGGAGTCACCGGGACCTCTGAAACCCCAAAGGGGAACAACATATGGGAGCACTGGCCGTCCATCATGCGACTGTCCAAATTGCCAGGAGCTGGAGAGGCTTGGAGCTTCAGCTGCAAGCCTGAAGAGGAAGCCGGTGCACAGTTGCCACATCCCTGGTTGCGGAAAGGTATATGGAAAGGCTTCACATCTCAAGGCTCACCTTCGCTGGCACACAGGAGAGCGCCCTTTCGTTTGCAACTGGTTGTTCTGTGGCAAACGCTTTACACGCAGTGATGAGCTTGAGCGCCACGTGCGCACCCACACACGTGAGAAGAAATTCACTTGTCCCCTCTGTGCAAAAAGGTTCACACGCAGTGACCATCTGAGCAAGCACCAGCGGAGCCACGTTGAACAGGCTGGGGTTAAGGAAAGTGGAGCTCAGGGGGATGGTGGCGGAGGGGCCGCAGGAGAGGGACCAGGAGATGGGGCAGGGGCTACTGAAAGTTCCCCTGCCGGAAGCAATAGCCAGGATAGGGCTTCTGCTAGTCCAGGGCAGGGTGGGCTGCTGGACATTTGACCAGTACCATTATATTGTGACGTGTCATCATCATGGATTCCTCTGGTGAAACACTGCTGTATGAGTGCAGTACTATGCAGGCCCTAGGCCAAATTAAATGGCGCGGTCAGATCCTAGAAACGGACCAATAATAGCATTAACTCTTTGCTCTTTGAACTCCTTTCTCAGTTGAATTGTGACAGACTTGTAGGATGAAACCACAGGGCCTGCATCTTTATATTTAATCAAAGACTCACAAGCTAAAGTATTTGTAACATGTAAAGATCTGTCGGGTAAAATCCACCCCGCCGCTCATGATCTTTGTTCTTCGGTGCTGAGCATTATCTTTTAAAATTCTTCGGAACAATGTTAGGAAAGATAATTGTGTTTTATCACATCCAAAGAAATTGGGTGACATGCCCTCCAAAAATAATGTTTCACAATAAGCATTATATGTATTCAAAATATTACTGTGTTACGAAAAAGAATTGTGTTCAAATCGAGCCAGCACTTTGACATGGTATGAAAAAGAAAAAAAGTATCATTTTTGGATAAATAAAATGAAATGTTGCAGGGAAGACACCTGAATGCAACATACATTGAGTGAATCAATTTTGTCCTGTATTAGTGAAGCAAATATAATTCTCTGTCCTACTTGCCCTGCACTCCAAGCAGAACTTCAGGCAGAAGAGCGATGAGTCTGAGTGTGCTTGGGATTAGCACTGGGAGTACCCTTTAGTGCCCCCTTGTGGCTGGGCTTAGTAGTGAACTCAATAATGCCCTATCTATGCCACATGCACAGAATCCTGTCTGATTCTATTGCACCCAAACAATAGTTTCTTGTAGAATGGAGGGCAATTTATGAACTTATATCATGACTGGTCTTTTAATGTAATGTGCAAGTAGATTGTGTCAGTGCCGACATATTGCAGTGATCTTATTCCTTTAAGAGAAGCTCGGTGTAGACCTTATTTCACTATTTTCTTTGCACAGACACCAAAGAGAGACTGTCGCCTTGTAAAAAAAAATAAAAAAAAATCACTTTTTTTTTGTTGGCATATATTTTTTAACTTAAGTTTCAATAGTTTTATTTAACGCTCTGTATGATTTATTTGTAGATAAAGGGATGAGAATATAGTGCCTTGCAGCTAGGAGTGCCCCCTCACTGTATGAGTAGGATCCTCGGGAATGAACAAGCCTTGAAGCATTCACTTCCTTAACTTTAATACCACGTGTACGTCACAATTTACGGGCAGTATGAAGGGTTCAGTGCTGTGGATCGGTAAAGGTGCACATAAAGCTGTTTTAATGCTGCACTCTGTATTTTAAACATATGCTGTGTTAGGCTGACCACATCCGCCATTTTTTTCTTGGTCACATATACATTTCATATGTTGCTGACCAGTACATGAAAAGTACCAAGAGGTGGTCAGTCTGTGCCACGTGCCTTATCTCTGTATGACCGGAAAGGCCTTGGGGTTGATTTACTAAGCAGTGTAAAGTCTCACAGTGATCCTTCCTCGTTATGTTCTTCTAGTGAGTACTGATACAAGTCTGTGACATCATAGAATAACATGTTTTCCTATGCAAGAAACCTTTCTAATTCAATACCACAGGGAATGCCTTCATTATTATATTTGCTTTATAGTTAAGAGGAAGCTCACGTCATCCTGAAACTACTCTCAGTTTGGTAACCGAACCCCATAGAGAACTTCTTTCAGAAGATGCCATAATAATTAATCCTGTGATATCATGTGGCCTTTTATTATTGAAATACAACTTCCATATTACACTCGGCTACAAGTGACTCGGACTTTCCCTTTTTTGCTTGATAAATACATGGGGGTGTCTTATATACGAAATATATATACATAAATATATAAATATATATATATATGTATATATATATATAAAAACACAAAATGTTTTATCTTAGTTGTATGTATGTATTTTACATAAAGTCGTTGTCTTGGAATTTTTTTTATTTATTTTATGCTTCAATAAAAACTGGAATTAAATGTGGTGTGATGATTTCCGCTAGGAAAATGTGATGCAATATAGGACAGGACGCTCCAAGATAAATCAGCGTTTTAGAGCTGATAGCTGGGGGCCGCGGGGGGGGGGGGGCGTGAAAGAAACGTTTCTCTAAAGCGCGGTTCAGGTGTATTTACTGTTGAAAATTGGTTCTTGGAGCTGGTCCTTGGACCTCACACACACTGAACGTTTTCAGAATTGTTTATTATTAATGCCCTTTAAACCTTTTAAAGTGAGTCTAATTTTAAGCCCTTTAATTACAATGCATGTCCCCCCCTCCCCCCGCTAGGAATTAAACGGTCATGCAAAAATGTATTTATAATACATGCATTGCTGTATAATGGGGGTTGTAGGTGTACTCACTTAAACAATGATATTTTATTGGGGGATATTTCCGGAAATCTGTTATTTTTACCATTCTTTCAATGAATTTTACAGGTAAATAGCATCGCTAGTATATCAGCCGTTGGCAGCACTGCATCAGACGGGACCACCTGCTTATTCTTTGACAGCGGTATTTAAAGGGCTATGTCACTGTCAAATTTTAGCTGAACTAAATCCGTTTATTTCTGAGCTGTTTAGTTGGAGTTCACCTGATATCTCTTTCATAATGTAATACATTTCTCCTTCCGCTCATCCACATTTACCCTTACTTTACAAAGGCTCTCTGAACCAATCAGTGACAATCAGCAACTTGGCAAACAGGACAAACCCAACTAAACGGTGTGGAGTGATCATGCAGATCCTCAAAATAGAGAGTCAACGTAATTGCTGTCAGTATACACCAGCTTGCGGGATTGGCTCTGTACCCAATGCCATATTCTGCCCTAGGGCAGAAGTCACTCCTGGATGGGGCAGCAGTTCTCTTCCTTGGGGCATAGGTGATTCAAAAAATGCTCCATAGAGCCACCAGACTCTATCCCTTTCTAGATATGGCACCTTAGCCTGTTCAGAAGGCTTGCATGCTGATACCATGGTGTGGTACATTGTCATGTGGGACATTGTTTATATGTATGAATATGAAATGTTACCAACCCACCCACTAATCTTGAGCCCACTGCGCAGGTACCAGTATAAATAGTCCATTCCTTGCATGATGGAGACACTGCATTCTCTTTGAGAACAGCTGTCTGTCATGACACTGACCACTCATTCAGATCCACAATTGTAACTTTCTACACAGTATCAACAGTTTTCTGTGCCCCAAAAATGTCCACATTAAATATAGCAGCAGATGAAGAATGGTGTCAGGAGATAAGTATTATCAGGTCCACACAGTCTTTTTATAACACAGTACCTGGGATAGGGATGAAAGAAGGGGCATATCAAGGCTTAGACTGATGTTAAACTGTTTGGTTGCCTGCACCGTACTGATATCTGTCCTCCTTCGGCACAGATCTCTGCGCCGATCAGCTATACTAGGCAACTATGTGAAGGTCTAACCTTCACATAGTTGGCTCACCACCACAGAGGAGAAAAATGCACTGGAGACAGAGGTATTTTTTGGAGTGTGGTGTTAACCTTGGTCAGGGTAGCAGCTTCCTTTAATGCTCCACGACTCCATGGACTGGCTCACGCTTGGACCTTTGCACCAGAGCTGCTCCCTTTGAATTTGCCCGATAGCTCCCCGATAACAGTGTGAGGTTTGAAACATTTTATAGAAGAACACAATAACGTAGGAAAGAAGAGATAATAAAAATAAACCCCAAAGCTGTCCCCTTCCCCCACGTCTGGCAAACTGTTCCCCTTTCTACTGACAGCTGTTTCTGATTTCGAGATTCCTAATTGTAGTTGTTGACATTTTTGGTGGTGTGTCAGAGGCTAATCCATCCACGGATTCAGTGTGCGGCTCTCCCATGCCTTCTGGATTTAAAATACAAAAGCCACAAGGCTCCCCGGCTCTGTAAAGCCTCCATTTGGGGTTTTGGACCACGGCGTGCTAGAGGATAGCACTGTTCCTTATTAAAAAACTACAGCCACAGAGCTATGGCCCACTTTTAATAACATGAGAAGCTAGTATTGAGCTGTTAGGAACAAGTCAACTTATGTTGAGTGGACATTTAAAACCATTTTGGTCATTTTATTTGTTTGCTAAGTTATTTTAACTCATGTAAAGCAGACTGGGTAGCACAGACAGACTGTTTAATCTTTATTCGCCCAAGGTACTAAAATGATTTATTGGCGACCTTGTTGATGGGAAAATCTTATCAGGATCTAGTGAGGGACGTGGACAGTCCTTCAACAAACCAGCATTTCTTGAAAACAACTATAAATATCATAAATTCAATTTTATTAGATTTATTTTTGTGTCTCTTTCTCATTAGATGTGCTCCATGGTCTTGTTATAACAATAAACTGGGGTTGCATATGGCTGGAGTGTCCCTTTAAGCGTATTTCATATAATTGTTACAAGGTATTTACTTGGGACCGGTAAGAAATTCAGGTGCAATAATATTTACTCTCAATAATTACCCTACACATTTTGTGCATTGGGATTATAGCTCCGATAATTATAAGTGCATAAAACAGAATCTCAAATTCTTTTGGGGGAAAAAAAAAGTTCTGTCCCATACAAGATGCATTTTCTGTGATCATTTTATGTGTTTACCAGCAAAAAACCCAAATATAATTATAAAAGCTTTAAATAAATATACACACGTTGGAAAAACCAATTGCTCAAATAGATTGCCCTGTAATATTTGGCTCGCAGGCTGTTGACCGCTCATGTAAGCCCTGCCACCAATGTTTGTGCTGCTAAGACGACATCACAAGATGCTCTGGTGATGGAATAGTTAATAGGACTGCTCGGAAATACAGAACAGTACCACTGATTATAAAATACCCCTCACGCTGTGTTTTCCTTCTATGTTATTAATAGAGGAAATGCCGCAATCAATGTTTTCTAATATGTGTCTCAACCCAAAGCTGTATTTTTACTGCCTGGGTGGCTGGATGCCTCTGGTAAGTAACTCACCTTATTCTTGGTCTTGTTCCTGTGCAAACTTGGCCTGCGTACAGGATGGGAGTTTTTGGCAAGCATCCCCAAGGGCTGTGGTTGTTCTGAAGTTTACCACCGCGTGGCGCCATGAACTGTAGGATCCTCAGAGGGACTAGCCAAGCCACCTCCAGATGGAGAGGCTGCGATTCTGCTAGTTCTGAGGTCCACATGTAAACTATGCTGGGAGGCAGCTCTTTTTTCGGGACACGTGTGTTGAGAATATAGGATGCTTAAAACTTCAATAAAGAAAAACTGAGAAAATGACAAATGAAAATCTTCTTACTAAAACATGATCATCCAGCACTGACGCAATGCCAAGGGACTTTAACCAGGAGCATGAGGGTCCTGTATACCTGAAACCATGCATTGCTTCAAGTCACAATTATGTTTACTGAGGGCACATGTAAGAACAGTGAAAATATTTGAAACATGAACAAATGGGAACTCTCATAATAAATCATTAATTGGACCCTGGGCAAGCAATGCTTGAACCCCCTCCTTCTGACCCTAGTGTGACTCTGCGTGAGACATCCTCATGCCACATGCGCAGTGCACACTCTCTGGAGTCTGAGCGCCAGGAGGTCACGTCATCTCCCCCAGAGTTCCTTTTGTCCCCTACCTACCTCTCTCTTTTCCTCCCCCATACAGTTCAGGTATAGATCAAGTATACAGCACATGGAAACATAGCATTACACTTATAGATCAACTGAATAACACACAAACCCTATATTTGTAGGTATAGAGTAAATAAACAACACATGGAAACATAGTATAGCACGTAATAAATAAATAACACACGGAAACATAGCATTGCAGATGTAGAGCAACGAAATAACACACAGACAAACATACACATTCATGCTCAAACACATCTATACATAAACTCTCATTCTAATTAACATACATACACCTCACTCGCAGTTTTCTTTCTGGTGCTGGCGTTACGTGACCCTCACTCCACTGTGTTCCTGTTGTTTTGTAAACAATTTTTGACTGTCCTGGGGGGCAATTGGACCTCTGATCCTCAGGCCAGCCTGCCCTCGGCTGCAAATGATGTAGGTGGCTCAAGGGGCAGCTGCTTTGCCCCCCTAGAAATGACCTTTTGTCCCACGTTAAAGACGGCCCTGTAATAAATTCATATTTTTAAACTAATGTGCTTTGGTTTATCAATTAATGTAAAACTAATTTCTATAAAAAAGTGACTTTAACACCTGAAATTGAGATCTCTGGCTGAATGTGGCAGAACTAACATCTAATCAATTTCCTGATCTGTAGTTGTGCCTGTATGAAACAATCAACATGTTAACAACCTGGGAGCTGCATAGGGGCAGGTTGGCCTATAATAGTTGACTATTTACATTAAATTCTGTAGTATACTTTACTTTATACGAGGACAGGGACGTTTCTGAGCGTTATGGAGTTTCTAAATTTCAAGTGGAGATAATTGTCAATTATAATAAAAATACCTAACCCAGCATCGTATGCAGAAATTACTTGCAAGTAAGGACTACATAAGGCCAAGTACTCTCAGCTCATGGATGGGGGGTAATAATCAGGTACTTAGATTGAAGGGAACCCTAGGCCTGAGCCAGGGCATCTCTCCAGCCACCCTCAGCACTCATCTAATGATGTCATATCCTGACAAGGACGCGGTGCAGATACCGTATGCTATAGAGGCTATGTTGGCTAGCTACAGATTTCCATAGTGTAAGTGGGCCAATTACAACTGATCTCCCCAACCAGTCCATTATGTAAGGGTTGCACAATAGGGCGATCGGCCCCTGATTTTGCGGCAGATGGGCTGTAGTCCTGCACTTCGGCCATTCTAAGGAAATGTGGTCATTGTGAAGCAATCACCACGAAAGTTGCCTTCTGACTGCTCCTCCTGCCCCAGAAATGCAGACCTTTCAATGTAATCCCATTATTTCAGTTTCTTAATCTCCTTTAAAGGGTGTTGGCGAAAAAAAGTATGTTAATTGTGTTTGCAAATTCCAGATTTAAAACAGCTATGCACATGGCTCACTACATTTACAGCAAGGAGAAAGACTTTGTCTGCTGGAGTAACGTTACTCACTGTGGAGGGATCAGCATTTCTGGGATGCTCAGGTTTTGACTCTAAGGGCGGATTCTCAGGGTCACACAGAATGGAGATGATTAATTCATGCTACACTTTTCTGTACTGATATCTAGTGCTTTTCCCAACGATGTATCACTGCGGAAATCCCTGTTTAAATACTGTTGACCTTTATATCCTCATAGGTCAAAACAGCCGTGGAGCCCTAAGTGCAGGGGCTTCATGACAGGGTAGGGGAGTGACGGAGTGGCAGATGAAGCAAATGAGGGGATGTGGAGTTGCTGGCATAAGGTTACTCAGGTACTCGTAAATGTATCAGTGGTGTTTTGCGGCTAGTGGCCAGGGGATTGGGTTGCAGGACAGTGGCCTCTTGTCATTGGCAACGCTTCTTTGACATTAACGTGTGGATGTGATGTTTACATGCCCTTTACATTTTTTTTATGAATAAAGCTGTGACCCTTCCATCCAAAAAGCAAGTGTGGTGTGTTGTTTTGTTGGGGAGTTGCCTATACTCGAGTCATGGTTTTTAGGGACCATAATTAGAGGCATTTGGCTGACACCCTTAGGGTGTCCCTACACCAGAATCTTTGCCTTGCTCTATTAAAAATGTAATACTGGAAGAGTCTCCGGGTCATCTCATGCAGAAAGTTCCTCAGTATGGGCATTAGGAGAGTGCTTGCTAAGACCTCGCACACATATCCAGTCCTTCTTTTAGAACTGCAACTGGTGGTTTTGCAATAACTCTGTTATTTCATTTTTCTGAGAGTGGCTTGGTCTGGCAATATACTAAACATTGGGTAAACCTCAGTTTTTAGGAAGCCCTGTCTGAGGACAGCGTTTTAAGAATGCCATCAAGTATGCATTACAACTTAGGTTTTCTGTCTATCCATGGAGAGCATAAAAGTGATATACACGGTTGACTTCAGACAATAGTCCAATACGAAACACCAGATTCTGGGTTTCGCTACAAAATGACTTTAAGTAATTGTGTTGTAGTTACAATACAACGGCTATAATTAAAATTATTGCTGCAATCTATTTTATCTCCAGGACCATTTTGTGATCTAATATAATAAACACAGTAGCGTTGCCAAGTAGTGCTGAAATAAAAGTAAGTATAAATTCAGGACTTGTTATGGTCCATAAAATCTTCTCGAAAAACCACTAACATGCACACACATACATAAATCTAAGGGTTTTACAACAGAGAAAGTCAAAAGTCTGCAAATATTGTAAAACTTTAAAGAGAACATGATGGAACATTAAAAAAAAAATTGGCCTTGGTGAAGCTGGATGGAAATAATGGCCCCACGGACTAAGTTTGCAGGCTTATTGTTGCCTTTGAGCAGATAAGTTGAGCAAAGAACAGCTAGAATTCAAAGGGTTAAAATATCCAGTGAATCAAAAATAGCACTGTGTGGGGATGTTGGTTTATAAAAATGAATCAGAGAGAGAGGCAGAAGAAAATAAAATGAAATGAAAACTGGTTTTGGAAGTCATAGCAGACGCCTCCCTCAGTCAGAGAGGAACTCGAAACCAGCGATAATGCAGCATTAGAGGCTCACCGCAGGAAAGGGAAAAATGGATCTGAAATGTATGGAAACGGGATGACAGAAAGCACGGAATGGAAAAGAAGACTTGTGATCTAATGACTTTAAAGATACCCTCAATTAATGGATCACGGTCACTCAACTCTGTCACTGATGACTGGGCCACCCTGGCACTTTAAGGCCAGTAGCCGCCTTATGATGCGCGGCCAACAGCTAGATATACAGTACATGGATAGATATTATGTTTTTATGCCTACATGTAGCGTTTGGCCGGTCATATCCAGCCAGCGGCCCATCGGGCACTTGCTGTGTGTGCCAGTTGGCCAGTCCTAGCCTGGCTGACCTGCATACAATGTAGAAATAAATCCTCTGCACAAATATATAGGCAGACTAGTACAAAGTAGCATAAAACTAGATAATTTACTGGACTTTTCTTAAAATTCTCCTGGCACAGATTATTAGATTAAAGGGACACTCCATCTATCATATGCAATTTAATTCATGTGATAGATGAGAGGTCCCTTTAAATATCCATGTGTCATCCTACCCCCAGTGCAAATACATGGGGGGATTCTCCATTCATTCATGCTGCAAGCAGCCAGCCAGGGCAAGAATCATCAGACCATGGAGGAGACGGGTGGCTGAAAATATAAAAATATTTACCCCTTTTCACAAAAGTGTTTTATATAATGTGTGTATATTGTGGGTATTCACAAATATACAGTAATTCACCCTGATGTTCAGCACAATAGGTTCATTTACACAATAACAATGATCTAACATACATAGAAATACAAAGTATTACATTGAAACGGACAGGAACCTCCATTTTCACTTATTGACTAGGGAAATTTACTAAAAATATAAATTCATTCTCAGAGAAGCCATTGAAGAGTTAACACTATGGATTTTATATTTAAAAAATAGGTTTCAGCAGTAAAAATTATGGCTGATACGAATCCTTGGATTTGCAATTTTTATCCAAATATTGAGATTAAGTACAAACCCTCAAGTAAAAAAGTATCTGAAATCAGGTAAAACTTGAAACATAAATGTCAAGACAGGTGATAACAGACAGGTTGCGTTTGCTCGTATGTGCATTTCTGTAACAGGAGAAAAAAATGCAAAACACATAAAATGAGGATGCAGAATGATTTAGATTTTTTGGAATGACATAAAATTTACATTTTATCACATACATAGTAAGTATACATTTTATTTTTAAAGACTCCATGTTATATCTAAAAAGAAGCATTGAATTTGACGGCAGATAAGAACCATTCGGCCCCTCTGGTCTGCCCATTTTTCCTGATGTAAACCACGATCAGTCCTTTGTCTTATCTTAGGATAGGGTTCATGTTTAAATTCCCTCTCTGTATTAATCTCTACTACTTCTGCCGGGAGGTCATTTATCTTCCACCCTTTCCGTAGTCTTTTTAATGCTTACAGTTTACACTTAATATGTGAGCTGTATGGCAGATAGGAGGTGGGAAGTAAAATGCATAGAAGCAACTAACGCGTTTTAACGTGAAATCATGAGGAATTGGTAGACCCAGACATCCACCAGCAGGAGAAGCTGGGTTTATTTCTGCTGGATGGTCCATCTGGGTTCAAGAGTCACCTATCCTATATTTCCCGAAAGGCCCAGTAGAGCCTCTGTCTCTTCATCTCAAACCTTTCCTTAGTTAGAGCCACTCATGGCAAATGTACATTTTGAGAGGTTCTTCTAAAAACGCGTTCATAATTCTTTTTTTATGTATTATATATTTTAACAATGGGTTTAGGTTGGTTGGTGATCTTGTAGGTTTTAAAATACTGGCTGTTCTAGAATGTTTTCAGGAAACATCGAAAGTATGCTACCATGAGATGCTTCTCCAGCCTTTTAACATGTTCCCTGCTGGGTCTCATACATACCCGTCCTAGTTTAAATTGCCATCAAACCCAAATATCAAAGGAAACAGGACAAGTTATCTGTGGTTTGATGGGCCCTTCACCCATTTATAAACACATCTCCTGTACTCAATATTGTAGGCTATAGAACAAACATTATGTGCTCCTAGAAATTAGAGACACCAAGGAAAGGAGATGGGGAAAAGGGATATGGTTTCCAAAGAAGAGCTGTGCCTCCTACAGAAGGACACTTGGGGGAGTTTGAGTGGGGGGTCAGCCTGTAAAGAATGAGGAGTGTAGAGGATTACCTTTGTAGGTTTCCTATCATCTCATTGTACACATCTCCCTGTGCTCACAGACAGGAATGATTTCTGCGAGAAGGGAAGGTGCCTGTACAAGTCAGCAAAGACGGCAAAGTCTCTGTATGTTGGGGAGCAAATACTTTAAAGGTCATTTTAATGTAGCTTTCTTGGAAAGTGTGTGTGTTTTGATATGGAAGCCCTGGAACCCCCTGCCCTGTGGAACGCCTCTTCTCACTCTCTTTCCTCCCAACAAGGGTTTTGTGGCGGGTCCTTCTGTCGCCAGTTAATTAAATTGTTTCCTCTGTGGTGAAGCAGCACATCCAGTGGACATGCTGTGTACATACAACTCTCTCCTGCCACATAGCCTAGAACAGACGGAAGGGAACCGAGGGCAGCCTGCAGAAATGGGGGGGGGGGGGTTTATATCTGCTGCAGCACATATCAAAATATCAGTAGGCATTATACACATCCATGCAATACGGCAAACCACAGCAGAGACTGCCAACATCATACTAAATATAACTCAGCTGCTGAACAATCTCTGAAATAGTCATTATGACACCAATGTATGTCTTCCGAGCAGAATTCCCGGTGAAACATAATGGTGACCGGAGGCTTTTACGGTTTAACTGAATTATTATTGTTTATTATAAAAAAAATCGAATTTGTAAAATTGTATTCATTACCTTTACAGCTCTACAAACTAAATTGCAAGGTGATCTTTCATGGGGTAAGTGTGATTGGCTGTAGTTATATAGCATATACGTGTAAAACGTGGCTTCTTTTGTTTAAGCTCTTGCCGTCCAACGGAAAATAAGATATTTTTATCTAGATTTTCAATCCAGTCGCATGTACATTAGTGTAAAGAAGAACTGTTACAGCTTGTACATAGATTCCCTTCATTTCATTCACCTACCTATAGCTTGTGTTTTTCTTTGTTAAATCAGTCTAATTATATCGCAGACAATTTGGTTTAAATGTTGACAACAATTCCAATTCCTGAGGCTCTCCTTCTTCATCTCGCTCTGCCCATACAAAGGCTGCCAGAACTAATCAACAACATTCAGCAACTTACCAACAGGGACGAGAGAACGTCATGGTAAAGAATAATCATGCAGATCACGAGAGTTTAATATGGCTCCTTCTTTGATATACACATAAGCATACCTGAGAACTCTCCGGGTATTGCCCTGGTCTACCGGGAGAATCTCAGGGTCACCAAAGTGGTGTTGATGCACAATGTGTAAGTGTGTGTGAGCATGTATGTGTAATTGGTGTGAGATGGAGTGTGTGATATCATGAGTGGTGTGTGAGGGACTATGTGTGTTAGAATGAGTGTGTGCATTTGTGTGAGCATGAGTTTGTGTGTGTTTGCATATGTGTGCCATAGGGTTGATGGGGGCAGGGTGCAATGATGGCACTAACAAGCTCTTTGAGGGCAAAGATGGCACAGGCAGGCTGTTTGGAGGCACCGATACACTGCTTGGGGGCACTCACAAGCTGTTTGGGGGCAAAAGTGTCACTGTGGGACAAGTTGCTTGGTGAAGTTGGGGGGCCCTAGGAAATTTTGACACTGGGCCCTGTGGTTTTCTAGTTACGTCTGGATAGTAGCAATGGTGGTGAATGTCTAGATAGTAGCTTGATTAGATAACGCTAGCCCTGCCACAGGATACCCCTGATCTCAGCTTCCATAACAAGAAATGTACAAGCTAATTGCTAATAGATATCTTTAATTAATGAATTTAGTGATGCTAAAAACTGAGCCAGTAACACTTCTCCTCTCAGCCTAAAGGTGGAGAGTAATTTAAAATTGCAATTGTGTATTTTTTTCTTCATTTAAATTTACAAATGGTCTTAAGGCTCTTTAGCTTAATAAACGCACATAATGTACATAAAATGCTCTATTGGTTTTATCTGTAAATATCAGCTTTAAGA
Organism: Spea bombifrons; assembly: GCF_027358695.1. Lineage (NCBI taxonomy): Eukaryota > Metazoa > Chordata > Amphibia > Anura > Pelobatidae > Spea > Spea bombifrons. The sequence goes on from NC_071088.1 coordinate 118,799,597, forward strand.
AGAAAAACTCAAGTCACACATACGGCTTACATACCCCACAGCGAGTTCCGCAGTAGAACTACAAGTACCATAATGCTCTGCGGCGCATGCCCGCCCACTTCTCCGTGCGCTGACACGGAAATTGTCCCATATGAGGACTCGTCGTTGCGGGAGCGCGTTTTCGAAAACCTTTTCTTACAGCAGGATATATTTCTTTAGCTGAGTTTGTGTCGCCTTGTATTTATTAAAGGTAATGCAAAGCTTAAGAATGGACTGTTAGAGACCTAATTTATTTGCCGGGGAGGGCCAGTAAATGTTTTAGGCGCTTTACGTAATGTTGACTAAAATGTGGCATCAGCTAGATGTTTCATGAGGTAATGTATGTTCTCGTTAGGAATGCTACATTTATAAAAAGAATAGACATAATAATATACTCATGACGTTACACCAGGTCCCTGGCTGATAACATATAATGCTTGTTCTTTGTGGCCCTGTTACATTACCTGTCAGTATGGAGTATGATATTATGGAGGCCCTAATACAAGTATGATAACTTTGTGTTTGAGAGCAAGAGGGCCCCAGTGAGATTCCACATTATGGAAATGTTGGGAACCCTGCTGTATATTTCATGTATGATTTTGTGGTCATTTGAAGTCTATAGCTGCGTAAGTTGTTGGCGCTATAGAAATAAAAGATAAATAAAATATAACTAACGGGCCTAAAACCGATAATTTTTTCTTCTCTCTGCTTTCAGGATGTGTTCGTTGGGGTTGTTTCCTCCTCCTCTGACGCAGGGTGATGTCACGCTGTACGAGTTTAACAATGAGATGGTCCCAGGCTTGGCGTTTGACAGCCCCCCTCCGGCCTTTCAGGAGAAGGTCGTGTGTAACAGTTACTGCTTATCTGCTTTTCTACTTTGCCTTAAAGTCCCCCAACTGCGTCATTTAAATGGCCGTATTCCTGTATTTACATGTAATACTGCTGCTTGTCCGTCAGTGTGAATGTTTTTTATCACCTGCCTGAATCAATTAAAAGTCATCGGCAACTTAGAAGTAGGGGAGTGACAACATGTGAGGAAGAATCGCGTAGATCAGGGCCGTCAAGCCTGCGGCCCTCCAGCTGCTGCAGGACTACATCTCCCATCCTCCTCAGCCAGCCCTTAGCTGAAAGAGCATTATGGGAGATGTAGTCCTGCAGCAGCTGGAGGGCCGCAGGTTGGACTCCCCTGGTATAGAGCATCAGGCTCTATACCAGGGGAGTCCAACCTGCGGCCCTCTCGAAGGAAAGTTACTAAAATCCTGACTGTCAGAGTCAGGATTTTAGTAACTTTCCTTCGTATTATTCGTTTAAGGATGATTTTCGTACATATGTTATTTTAATTTGCAAACACTATTGCATAGTTTTTATGTAGTGCATAGAATTGTAAAATATAGGGTCTGAAAAAGTTGAGAAATACACTTTAGATACAGATAACGGAATTATGCAGTATAATGTATCAACATTATATGGTATTTAATATACATTTATGCATCTTTGTTGCCCAAATCAATGCACATTTAAACTCACAAGCTTTTTGCTCTCCATTTTTTTTTCTTCTACCTTTATCCTCTCCTATAGTTGGTAGACATTCCTGAAATTGTAATTCCCCTAGAAGCAGTGAAAGTCCCCGGCCGGATGGAGCTTAGTAGTAAAGCAGCATTTATCCATCACAGAGAATCTATCTGGAAACGTTGTCTGAATGGTTGGTAAGTTATATCATAAGATCCTATACGGCGCGCCTTGTCTGGCGGTTTTGGGTTGTTCTGATGTTTTGACTATGCACTATTTCAGGCACCAAATGGGTCTTGCTGGTCTACTAGAGGAGATGTCCAATTCAGAGGAAGAGGGTAAGAGATCCATATGGAACAAAATGCTGTGTTTGAGCGGTCACAAAACTTTTATACATACTGAGTGTGCGTATACATAATATATACACATATATTGCTCCCTACAGTCGTAGCTATAAAGTAGCATTAGATGTGTATTCTGTTATGATTTGCTGTGAAGCTATTGTATACAGTGTGTACTCTAATCCGCAGTCCCTCCGTGGCTTGGACGCGCAGCCCGTTGCTCCCTTGCTGTGTGTCGTTTGGCTTCATCCTTTCATGGATCACTTTTTCCCCATCTCACAGTGAGTCTTTCATTCTGTTCAGAGTTAACCCGATAGCTGGGAGAAATTTCACTTAGAATATGAGGCATTCATTTTTTATCACCAGTATGTTATGATTTTAATCAGTATTGAAAATAAGAATACCCCCCCCGAACACACACACACACACACACACACGCCAGTTATGGGACACCTCTGATATATTTTTGTGACTCCACAGATGAAAAGCGAGGATCTCACAGCGGAGTTCTCTCAGGCTGATGACTGGTGAGTACATGTCCCCTGAGACGTCTCATGTGGCACCTAAGGGAAAATCCTTGTCCTTTGACCCCTGTGATCTCTGCTCTGTCTGATCTCTCAGGGCTGGCTGCTCTCTTCGTGCGTTTGCTTGGCATCCTCACACCAACAAGTTTGCCCTGGCTCTTCTAGATGACTCTATTCGTGTTTATACTTCAGGGAGGTGAGTTCTGCTGCATCAGAGTATTACACTTGAGTGTTCAGAGATTTCTCAAACCAGGATGACTTTCATGTTTAGGTATTCAAGTAATGTGTGGATGGAAATACTTTATTGTGTTTACTGATTCTTTTAGCCATACTGTACCCACATTAAAGCATAGACTTCAGAAGGATGTAGCCAGCATGGCATGGAAGCCCCTGTGTGCATCTATATTGGCGGTGGCATGTCAGAGCTGTGTGCTGGTGTGGCACGTAGATCCTACCTCATTATCCACAAGGTAAAACTCTATTTTTTCTTTTTTAATTCCAGATAAATGGGTTTTATGTAAAAAGGTAATTCTGATGCATAGTTTAAAATAATTGGTTGCTAGGGTGATAATGCAAAAACTTGCTCCAGAATCACTTTTCCCACAAAACCCCAAAGCTGGAGTTAGGGCGACACCTAATGGTTAGTTGGTTGGAGAAAAGAAAATCGCTTGTATCTGAAACGGCTCTTCTTTCAGAGAATATAAATATATATTTTTAATCCATTGCACTTAAATATTATCATCAAATGTTATATGAAGACTTTTACGTGGAGGAGGGAGATTGGTGATGCCATCTTCCCAAACCATTTTCCCGTATCAAAGGGCAATCTTTACCAGACTTGCATTGTTATTTAATAAATACTTTAAAATCTGCCTTTTCTACAACACTTGTACAGTAATAACCTGTGTCCAATTATTTTTAGCAACCAGTCTTTTATTTATTTATTTTTTGTGTAAAGCTAAAACTATCTGGTAAATACAATACCTTAGTCTATTGGGAACAGAGAGATGTCTAGTTACTTCTAATGAAGGTATGTGTGAAGGTCAGCACTAGCTAGTGGTTAGAACGATATTGGTTCTGTGTGTCTGATATCCATCATGCCTAAAGATGATTCTCTCTATCCCCTCAGGCCCTCGTCTGGCTGTGCCCAAGTATTGTCGCACCCGGGACACAGTCCTGTCACTAGTGTTTGTTGGTCTCCTAGTGGCAAGATCTTGCTCTCTGCTTCTCCGGTTGACACCACTATGTTGGTGAGTCATGATTAACAGATGTGTTTTTTTCTGTATTGTTGCTCATGGTAAAGCCTTTGGTGTACATTTTTATAAATGCTTTGAGATATTATTACTTAACACTCTTCTCTTTCCAGGTTTGGGATGTCGCTACAGAGAGTTGTGTGCCGTTACAGAGAGTCGGCGGAGGAGGCGTCACCTTTCTTTCTTGGTCTCCAGATGGTAGTAAAGTGTTAGCAGCTACACCATCCTCTGTGTTCAGGTGAGCATCTAAGCATACATGAAATGCTACTTTCTAATCATTTACGTATTTACAGATTTTGCAGTAAGTTATCCTGTATTTAGCTGCTAGTGCTAATCGCAGACTGATCTTGTCAGAGGGAGACTTTGAAGGAGAATTGTTCTAGTCCTTCACTTCACTGAACACTAAAGAGCCAACTCCAGTGATATTCTGGCCCTATATAATGTATACACAAAGTCTTAACACCGAATAAATACAATAATACAGATCCAGCTTAGCACTTCACGCTGGAGAAGCTTGCTAGTGTTGGGTCTTCATAATGAATAGTGAAGTGAGGGAATTAAAACCAAAACTCTTGGCTTCCTCGAGATTAAACTCCAGGTTCTGCTGATACCACCTGGCAGCCTTGTGTAAGTTTTAGTAAGTTGCCAAGGTAATTGTGAAAGGTAAGGCGTATCTCAGCCCATAGTGGGTATATGTGCTGGTTTGAGAGGCACATTACCTGTATTTAGTAACCTGAGAGTTTGGAGGGTGTTTCCACTATATAATTTATATTTCAATTGTCTATACATAGACGCCTACGTATATACCTCCTTGAGTCCCGATGTTTTTGCATATTGCAGGGTGTGGGAAACGCAGATGTGGACCTGTGAGCGCTGGCCAACATTACAAGGTCGTTGTCAGGTACAATTCATTTCATTCTTGGCCTCCTAGACAGTCCTACCTCTGATTTACTTAACTTCTGACCCCTTTATTATTACCTTGTTTCTTAGACTGGATGCTGGAGTCCTGATGGCAGCCGTCTTCTTTTCGCTGTGAAAGGAGAATCTGTAATATACAGCTTACTCTTCTCAGTCTCCGATGGTAAGCTTTCTTGGTTCACTTTTTTTTTTATTTTATTTTTATAAAAGTGTATACATGGAAAAGGAATGTTTTCTAATGAAGACAATACTATTTGAATAAACGGTATTATTCTGCTGCCTATATAAAGAGGTGTTGTCACAGTGTATGTCAATCTGCTTATCTTACCATTAAAATGCTGTGCTGTGATAACATACAAAATCATTCATTTATTATCAGGACAGACCCAAGGCTGTGTCGGTGGAAGTCAGAGTGCCAACGTGGTCGCTGATATATCTGAAACAGTGTTTGAAACAGAAAATGGGGAAATCAGGTGAGTGTGGCCATTGATCTGTGAAGGAAACGTGTTAACATACACCATGCTGAACCCGCATTTGCATCTAAACAATGAACCGGTGTCTGTGTTGCAGCATTGGAGGAGAGATCCAGTCTATGGCTTGGGACCCAAGCGGGGAGAGGTTGGCCGTCATACTGAAAGGTGATGCCCACTCTATCTGCGGCTTCCAGATCTGTTTTATTTTAAGGTGTTTGGCTTAAACGTGTCTCTTTACATAAAAAAATCTGAAGTGTCTCTTGGTTTTGCAGGAAATCCTGAGAATGAATCAAGCCAAACTGTGATTGCTGTGTTCAGGACAAGAAACAGCCCCGTGTTTGAACTTCTTCCATGGTATGTGCAATAACAAGAAAGCGTTAAGAATGGGAGATGCTCTTACTTTAGAACTTAAGAGTCTGTAGCATAAGCACGCGTATAAACAGATGTAACACCTTCATTCCCCCAGTTCGGGAATTATATAAGTTTCTGTCCCCTTTTTTGCCATTGTGATGGTTTTGAAGTAGCATTCCCTGTAATTGTGTAATTATTTCAGTGCACATTGAGGTTCATTTTTCTAATGCATGTTTTCAATGTTTATGGTCATTTATAAAATGAGATCAGTCTAGCAGTAGAAGGCAGGATCTTGTTTTCTAGTTCTAATAAAAAGAAACAAATGCATACTTATTTGCAGGGGGGATAAAGTGTTCATTTAAAGCAGGCATGTCCAAACTCGAAGAGTGCCAGATTTGATGAAGTGAACATGTGCGAGGGCCGACAATTTTGCCTGACATTCTTTAAACCATTAAAACTAAATGCAAATTAACTATTTTATTGAAAACGGCATACTTTTCATTTTGTGACTTGGATGACAAATCTAAACAGGTGTTAAACCACTCTGCCTTTAATATAAAAAAAAACAGATCTATATTTGGGCAACTTATCTGTGGGGCCTTATCAGTCCGGAATGGGGGCCGCAATTGGCCCTCAGGCCGGACTTTGGACGTGCCTGATTTAAAGGGACACTTGACTAACATGTGCATGAGATGACTAGAATGTCCCTTTAGGGTATTTCTTCATTCCACTGTACTAATTAGTTATTAGTGAAAGATTTCCATGTGTATTTCTAAGATGTTTAATGTGAAGAGCTAAAACCTTTTATTTATCATGCTTCACAATTTCTGCATTCATAATGGCCAAACATGCACCCGTTTTAGTGTGCATGTTTGGCCACTAAAGTTTTATCCAGTTGTATATTATTACATCTCTGTTTTTGTGTCCTCAGTGGCTTCATTAATGGTAACGATGGAGACACGCCACAGCTCGTGCAGTTTAACCAATGCTTCAAGAAGGGTGCTTTGCTCACTGCGGTAAGGTTATTTATCTGTCTATGCTTTGAAAATCATGATCTGTATGGATGAAATGTATAAAAGTAAACCCCAAATGGCTGCCCACTTACCAGCAGCTAACAGTGGGACAGGTGGTGGTCTCCAAAGCACCTGCTCCATACTACGCTTTATGGTGTAAGTGTATAAGGGATACACTCACACATTTATTCTGCTATTAACGCCAGACTTAATTAGCTGTCTGACAAAGTGTAGAACAGAGGTGAGTTTGTTGAGGATTGGTCTGTTCAGATGGTCTCAAAAATATCAAATTACTGCAGGTTACTTTTAACCGATGTTCTCCCTTTCTACTACTTCCTAGCTGTGGAGCTCTGGCCGGCTGACGCATGTCCCTTTCTATTTTGCAAATTCCCAATTACCGCGTTTTACCCCTGAGGGCAGCAATGTGGTGTCAGGCAATGCCAGCATCGTAGCTTCAAGGACCCTTTTCACAGAGTAGCGTGGTGGAGAGCACAAGCACCTGCCCGTTGTGGTGGAATCCTGTTCTAATCAACAACTTCACCAGAATTCAATGAAACAAGACGTCTGCTATTCTGGCCTGGTTCTCCTGAGGGACATCTGTGACCTTTAACAAATCTGCGGTATAGATACGATCTAACAGATGGCAGTACAGGGAGTTGTTTGATTGTTATTACGTTAACGTTCGCATTATAGAAATTGATTGGAAAGGTACCAAAATGTTTTGCAAATGAAAATTATTTAAGTGACTTTTCTACCTAATTTATTGTACAGTCGGTTACTGGCTTGATTTGCTTTTCTATATCCAACAGAAATAATTCTTAGCACTGTTGAATATCCCAGCCCTTTATATGAATAATTCTTTAGTCAGGTAAATTACACCTCATTCATAGACTTCTAGGAATTTTCGATGCTAAATGTCTATTAAGCACAGTATGTTTGCTGGCTGTACCCATCATATCAGCTTAAGTACAGGCAGAAAGAAGAAAATGAGCCTAGCCTATAGTAAAATAACGTGCGTGGATTTGAAATGCACAAAAAATGGTGTTCATACAAAGTGGACCATGATATACATTCGGATAGTTGATGCCCAGATGGCCTCTGTCATTAGTTAGCGTAGGTTGGACAGATCTGTATTTTATGTAAGGGATGCAGCACCTTCAACCTGTATGTAAACGTAAACCTCCTGTGGCAGCCTGATGTATACCTGCATTCTTATCTGTGCTGCTGAAAGAGCAAATGGGTTCCTTCCCTTTGGTGACACTAAATATCTGAAGTCATCCTGTCATATACAATGGTCAGGAAGAATAATTGGAGATGGGAATCACTGAATACCACAGCAGGAACATCTAAGGAAGCAACAAACCATAGAACTGCCATGCAATAAATCATATTTCTATAAATGAGTATTTTCTATTATATTGGTGTTTTAGATACTTAACTACATCCTGTACATAGGAACACATGTCATGGTTTTGTAAGAGTCCCCCAACCAGTAAAACATGTACGTAATCTTTACAGCCGTACTGGCTTCAAAAAAATAAAAAGGGGGCTAACTAAAGTGCAGTTCTCTGCCTTGCAGGGTTATTCTGTATGTGTGCCGGGGGGGGGCCCACAAAACCTGTTAACAGATGCAACAGACAACGCGAAACTACAAGTTTTGTCTTACAGCACATTTACCAAAAATAAGGTTCAGCCAATTATGTGAGAGCGAAGCAAATTATCCATACCCCCCCTTTAATATTCCCATAAAGCCTACATACAGCATGTAAGAGGGCAAGCCTTCGTAAAGACTATGCCCTAACATATGGGGACTTGACTTCTTAGTTGATGATTACATTATATATATATACATTACCTTTCACACCCCAGTTGCAGGACCATAATTCATTGTGCTGTGTCTGGGCTGCTAATAGGAGAGAAACCTAGCTTGTTGAGTAGATTCATTAAACTAGACTATTTCAAGAGCAAGAATACACAACACTTTCCCCACGTGACTAAATGCACACATAAAAAGATGACAATTGCGGCAAACATGAATTGAATACAAAAATATTTACTGATGGTAAATTGTATAAATACAATTGGTTGGAGTTGGTCTACGTGCCGCGGTAGTAGGGCCACGCAGCGTGTATCCAATGTTAAATTATTTTTTATGATGTGAGAGCTTTCCGTGCCATTTCTAAAGCTCCTCCTTGTGTCTCATTTCCACCGATAAATCCACTGGCATGAACAAAGATGCAGCCTCGAATCCCACTGACAGAGGAGAGGTCGTCAGACCGCAGCCCACGCCAATCCTCGGGCAAAGAGAGACTAAAAGGTTTCAAAAAGAAAAAACAAGTCAAACTCTCTTGTGACCCTTCACAGTCTCCCTCTTTGCAGTCTATAGAAACTAAAGGATAAACTATTTATGAACCTTCTAAATTTTTGGACTCTGTATTATCTGTATTTTAACCCCCTATACAACATTCTGTTACTTTGCATCTACATTCCTGGACCGATACGGCTACTCCTTACTACACGTCTATATTTCCTATATATTTAAATGCCGCATTACTAACCGATTCTGGAAAGTGCTAGGGCCCGTAGGAACACACTGTATTCTCCACTGTGCGCTCTGATCGGGGTACAACACATATTTGATCTGTTTCTCCAGACTTAGCTCCTTCTCCAGCTGGAATAGATGCTCCTTCCAAGGACAACCACCCTGAGCCAGAACGATCACCTCACCCCTGTCATCCACCTGCGATAGAAGGCAGAACATCACTGCAGTTATAGTCCGTCACAATGACAATTCTTATTTTAAGAGATAATAAAAGACGCGAACCTGGAATCTGTCCTTGATGGCCTCCTCTACTAGAGCGCGAGCTGGCAGCCAAGAGCGGTGATAAAAATCCAGACGGGACACAAACTCAGAGCCGGCTAATTCCATGGCCTTCTTAAATCCAGCCTATAGGAGAATGAAGTTTCAATGTGACAAATATATAGCCTGGGGTATGACACAGAGTACACAAAACCCCATGTTACTACGAGGCACATCATTACATGGCATTCCATCTAAGTGCCACTAAACAAGAGTTTGCCAAGGGATTCATTCTATCCATCTTTCACTGCCTTCAATTCTTCAGAAGATCCTTGAAGACCCACTTCTTTAAGGATGGCTACGAACTTACACATTAACACCCTTCTCCCCATCTTCCTTAGCCCAATCGTCCTAGTCTCTCTCCTGCCTTCGGACAATCCTTACATTAATGTGGCTGCTCCATCCCTAACAGCGGCACGTTTACCTCTTGCGTAATACACCCTAACTCTCTCCTCACCAGTTGTTTCTGTAAGCCAAATTGTTATGTCCTGTTCACCCATTGTACAGCGCTGCAGAATATGATGCCACTATATAAATAATAATAGGATACTTCTAATCCTGTGTCCACCTGGTAACTAGAGACAGACGAGCACATTAACGACATGGCATAGATCCGACCTTGTACAAGCTGTCCCAGATACACAAGGAGCTAAGTGCATCCATTTGGACTCTTGAATGGATTATATAATGATATTATATGAAAATAAACATGCATTAGGTAGATTTTTTTTTTTTTTGCGATTCAATAAGCCTATAATAGTATAAACAAAATACAAAAAATCATAGATTAATAGCATTCATAAACATGGTCCGAAAATATTTGGACACCAACACAATTTTGATCATTTTGGCTCTATACACCACCACAATGGATTTGAAATAAGACAACCGGGATGCAATCGAAGTACAGACTTTCAGCTTTAATTCAAGGGGTTCAACAAAAATATTGTATGAAACGCTTAAGAATTGAAACCTTTTTTTCATACACAGTCCCCTTATTTCAGGGGCTCAAATGTAAATCGGATAAATCAACACAATCATAAATAAAATGTTCATTTACTTTGTCGAGAATCCTTTGCAGGCAATGACTGCATCATGAACATCACTAAACACCGGGTTTCCTCCTTCGTGATGTAGCGGTCTTTAGTTGTTTGTTTGTGGGTCTTTCTGCCTTAAGTTTTATCTTCAGCAGGTGAAACGCAAGATTGATCGGGTTGAGATCCAGTGATTGAATCGGCCATTGCAGAACATTCTGCTTCTTCGCCTTAAAAAACTCCTGGGTTGCTTTCCCAGTATGTTTTGGGTCACTGTCTATCTGTAAAGTGAAGCGCCGTCCAATCAACTTTGCTGAATTATACTGAACCCGACCAGACAATATATCCCTATACACTATTCATTCGGCTGCTTCTGTCTTCTGTCACATTATCAATAGACCCAGAGAGGATGTGTTATGCTTCTGATCACGAGGAGTTCCAAGCCTTCTCCATACTTTTTCCTTCCCATCATTCAGGTACAGGTTGATCTCAGTTTCATCTGTCCAAAGAATGCTGTTCCAGAACTAGGCTGGCTTTTGTAGACGGTTTTGACAATGTCTAGTCTGGCCGTTCTATTCTTGAGGCTTACGAATGGTTTGCATATTGTGGTGAACTTTGTGGTGAAGTCTTCTCTTTATGGTAGACTTGGATAATGATTTGCCTACCTGCCGGAGAGTGTTCTTCACTTGGCTGGATATTGCGAAGGGGGTTTTTCTTTACCATGGAAGGGATCCTACAATCATCCACCCCTGTTGTCTTCCGTGGACATCCAGGCCTTTTTGTGTTGCAGAGCTCACCGGTGTGTTCTTCTTTTCTCAGAATGCACCAATATTTTGACTCGGGCGCTCCTTATGTTCCTGTTATTTCGCCGATAGATCTTTTCTTTCTTGCAGCCTAAGGATGGCTTCTTTCACTTGCATCGAAAGCTCCTTTGACCGCATGTTGTGGGTTCACAGCAACAGCTTCCCAACGCGAATGCCGCACCTCCAGGCCTTTTACCTGCTTAACTTAGTAATGAAGAAATAACCCATGCATGTCCATGAAAAGGCTTTTGAGTCAACCATCCAATTACTTTTGGTCGCATATTAAAGAGCTGCAATTCCTAAACCCTTCCTCCAATTTGGATGGGAATTCCCTTGAATTAAAGCCGAGAAACTGCACTTTAAACCATTATTCATTATTTTAACTGTAACTTGAATTTATTTTCATAGACAGTCGACATAACAAAACTTAGGCCCGGAAATATTTGGACACTGACACAACTGAATACAAAGTCAGGGATCGACAAACCTGGTAACAACCACATTTTTTTTGTTTGTTTTTTTTAAATAAAATATTTTTCAACAAAGGTTTTACATACTTTTCATTTAAATGCTTGAAACACAGACTTAAATGGTGCACCATAATTTTCTGTTAAAACCTAGGTGCATTCAGATTCATGTTTTGAGAAGTTTAACCCCTTAATGACAAAGCCCGTACATGTACGGGCTCAAAATGCATTGTTTTCAATGGGTTTTGGGACCGCCCATTGTCCTTAAGGGGTTAATGACAGAACTCAGAGCACCGGTACCAGTGACTTACCCGGGTGGGCTCCCGATGTCATGGGCTAAACCCAATGGTGCCTCTTGGCAGTTAAAAAGGCAAGGGTACAGATAAAGGAAAACACAGCCGAGCAGTATGGATTCTAAGCACAGTGCAGGCCCTGGAGTGTTTACCTCCGTGTCTAGGTCCGGTTCATTCCAGCGTGGGTTCAGATGGCCGACACGAGAGCTCAAGGTGGTTGTTATGGAATAGCGCGATTCACCATCATACTGCGATATCCCATTATCAACAGCATCGATTTCTTCAACAAAGTTCTCATACATCTGAAAAACGAGAGGGAGATATATGTAACTGCATTAGTTAACCTCACTCCCAATCCTCCGTAATCTCAAAAACAAGGGCAAAGTACTTCATTCATGTACGAATGGCATTGGCCTGCGCTGGAATGGGGATAAGTAGTATAAATTATATAATTATTTGCCAATTTCAGAAATGGATAAACCGGTCATGCTATAGCATATCCGGTACGGACGCTGACGCAGAAGTTTGTCTTGTTCTGTGATCAGAAATTTTCTGCTATCTTAAAATTATCAGTATTTGGGTTTTTTCCTCGCATGACCTAAAATGGTTATTGCATAATTCTCCATATATGCTCTTCATGGAGGTGATAACCATTCACAGTCACGGAGGGTACGAGCAGAGTCACCGTGATACCTTTGTAGGCTGAGTAGAGTAAGAGCTCAAGCTTTTAAGACAATATAGTAAATGACATTGTACTAACATGCCTGAAGAAGAGAGCTAAGATAGTGGAAACGGGGAAGTAACCTGTTCGGTTACTGTATGAATCCTACTTAGAAGATAGAAAGCATTGTGGCAAAAACAAGAGAAAACACTATATATGAAGGTTTGTTTTAGCTTACTTTGTCGTACAGTACAGGTATGATGGAGTCATCCTCTTCCGTGTTTAGGAGTGTCGCAAGTATTTGAGATCCAAAGTGAGCGTACACAAGTCCAGCGCTGCTCAGCTTGGTAACCCAGGGCTTGTCAGGATACAGGCTGTGCATTGTTTCACAGAATGACCTACGCAACATTAAGATTAAAATTAGGGGCAAAAAAACTTGGAAATTCTCTTAGACAACAGACGAAGAAACAACTAACCTTTGATGGTGATCGTATCGGTGCCTGTTTGGATCATACTCCCCACCCACATCCACCACTACATCACACTGAGCCAAAAGCTGAGGGTCCCGGGTCCGAACAATCTCTGCATTCTGGGGGTCAGAAGACACAAGCAAATGTCAGTCTATGAAACTTTTCAAGACAGAGGATGAGATTTCAGAGACCCATCTCCTCAGATCGTCAAAAGGTGCCAACATGAACAAGAATGTTGAAGAAAATATACCGTACATACTTTGCTTGCATTGCCAACCTAGAGCTGAATGATAATAATACAACATGTCCCATGATACTCAGTAAAACTTAAGGCAACATGTGAATCATGGGATTTGTAGTCCACAAAGATTTGCCTGTATTTGAACCATCCCCTCTCCACAACTTGTGAAAAGGAGCACATTGGGAGATCTGGCTGCATTATGCGAAGATCATTCCTTAGTGACGGGGGTCACATGAGAGCTGCGGAACTCGTGACCCGCTCCTACGTCTTTCTGCATATTTGCTTGCTGTTGAGAGTCTGGCAAGCATGCATTTAATGCATTGGGGGGGCTGTAGTAGGTGGCGGAGGTGCCTTGTGGAATGCAGGTAGGAGGTTCTTGCTGGTGTCAGTGGGCATTGATGTTGCAAGACACACACTATTGTTTAAAGGGAAGGGGGCAGAAAGTGGGCGGAAAGGGGCAGGAAGTGGGCGGGAATGTGTACGTGCTGCCGCTACCACAGCCCAGAAAAGTGACGCTCCACCCAGAGTCTCCGGGTGAAACAGAGAGTTTCCAGCTAGGGTTCTATCAGAACAGTGTGGGGTGCTTATACAAGGGGAAAAAAAGTATAATATTGTACAAAGAAAATTTTATTCGCGTGGGATTGTTTTTTTCCCACTTTTAGGGCTCTCTCTGAGGTCTGAATATAAACGACCCCAATTATAAGGCAAAGTAGTTTTTCAGTAAAAATTAAGTCTTATAATCAAATAAATACGGTACTCTGCATATTACCCAAAATGAATAACCTAACCAAAAAATTGCAGCCCTGTTCTTGCAGTCTGACATTTCTTGGCATTGATTGGCTACTTGAAGCAGCCAATTGGTGGCCGGAAATCGCTCCAAGCCAAACATCTCCTGTGGAGGGGTGGGGGCGGCAAAGCATCATTTAAAGCCCCCCTCCAGCTGTCACATACATCAAAGAGAGAGACTAGGGTGTCCCGGTGGCTCCTATTTTACACACTAACACGTGGTCCGTGTATAAGGACGGCCACCCGCAGGAAATGGGTTCCTTAGGTTGTAATACGAATCCGTCCCCACATTAGATGCTCGGCCGCCGGTAGTATAAGAGTACACGCCATGTTGGCCTCACTCCCTACAAGCCGTCCAGCGGCTCTGTCACGCTGCCCGTCACACACGCCTCACCCTGTACGGCTCCAGCGTCCGCAGGAGGTAACACGCGAGCGCCTCGTCGCAATGAAATGTCCCGTTATGGGTGCCGATCTTCGGCGCCATGAGTTGCTCCTCCCGTCGGGGTCGTTTTGGGTCTTCAGGCATCAAGAGGTGATGGAACGCGCTGCTTCGGGGGCAGGAGAAGTGAAGGGAAATCAAGGCGAGCGCGCGGGACTGCAGGCCCCGTACCAGCATGCGGAACCAACTAGACGAGTGGCTGGGGGAGCCGGGAGGAATAAACCCACGAACAAGGCACTTCCGGATGTGGATCTCCACGGAAAGCGTTGTATTATTAAAAAGATGAGCGCAAAATAAATCGGTGTTACGCTTTGTATCCTTTAATTGTTACAAAACCGCAAGATAGGTTTATTGCGGAGTCTGTTTGCACTGTTAGCGATGCTGTAAAACTGTGCTTACATTGTAAAAATAAGTTACACCTACAAGTCTAAGGCATCAGAATGTCTTAACGTGTTTATTACCATAATAGGGGGACCTTCAGAACTTCACCCAAAACCTCAGTTATGTGGCCAGTTTGCAACCTCAATGTACTTGTTCCAACGAGCGAATTAATTATGCACAATGTAGTAATAGAATGTAAGCTCGTTTGAGCAGGGACCACCTTGCCTGTTGTCTCTGTAAGTCAGAGTGTTATGTTATATACTACTTGTTGTGCCCTGTCCACCCATTATACAGCGCTACGGAATTTGATGGTGCTATGTAAAACAACAAATAATAATAATAATCAGATAACTAAGAACGTGAACGCAAGCACATTTGGGTGATTAGCAATTAGGGTGCCCAGCACACGAACAGTTAATGGTCATAGGACCAGGTGCCAGACAGCCACTAATCATGAGGGCACTAGAGTTTACACAGCGCTAGTGGAGATAAGGCCATGCCCATGTTAAACGCGTACAGCGCTTAAAAGCGACTCCTGCCTGCCCCACTCCAATAAGTAATCATCTTGGTTTCTTTACTAGGGTTCAGAGTTGCCCAGGAAAGCAGTAAATGGCGGATCGTTTAGGTTCTGGATTATGGGGCAGATCCTTGTATAATACTGGAATTTGGTATAGTTATCTTTATGTGTTACATTGTATGCAAAATCCCATATACAGAACCACAGCCTCCAGCCAATCACTTCTGTCTGTCTTTGTTTCTTCCATTCTCTAATACCTGCACATGACACACACACACACAGCCCCGGAAACTGACTTATACATAATAGAGGAAGGTGGATGAAAATGTCGTTGCTCAGTGTTGTGGCGTCTCTAGTAGCTGAAACATTACCTAGTCGGGTTGTGTTCTCCAGTGGGGGCTGTGTTTCCCCTTCATAACACAGGCTTACAAAAGGGAGGTGAAATGTTTCATCTCACACAAACTAACATGTAATTAATGAACCCTATCATCTCAGGATTATGTTAGTATTATGCAATCCACATGTATTTGGGAAGGGTAATCTATTTAGATATAAATTGAATATAATCAGGCCCTGCATCCGCACCTACATATCAGACTTAAAACATATTGTTACCCAAGTCACATTAGTTAGTTGATGCTGTGCGAGTAGACAACAGATCACTGGTGTAAAATGTTCTAATGAATTCACTGACCCACTCTTAGGGAGATATCAGACATTTTTTAAATGTCTGATTTCTCAAATCTAAAAATCTACACTTCTGCCCTACATACAGTGTGTGGGGTGTATAAACAAGTAACAAAAATTAGAGTTCCTTTCATTTATCCAATTATTTTGTTATTCAAAGAGGATCCTTAAGAGGATGCAGTTACAGATTTGTTCATGATAATACCATTCCAAGTACCCACGAGAATCAGTCAAAAGAAAGTATTCTAACCTTTCTTAATTACAGGATACTTAAGGACATCTCAACCACTTTACAGGAAACATATGGAAAATATTTATGGAAACCGATTGAAATCCCAATAACAGTACAGACAAGTTTTGATTTTAAATGCTTTATGTTTCAAATACAAAACAATAAATGATAAACAAAAAAATAAGTTAACCCCTTTGCCGAGGAAGCTGTACAGCGTACACAGTCTGTGAAGATATACTTGGCTGGTGTCTGTAGTGGGGAAGGGGTTTTACTGCAGCGGCGGACCAGGCTAGTGATGCCAGTACTTAGCCTTCCATCCGCCTCTGCCACAAGATGCCACTGCATCCCATTCAGTAGGTGGCTGGAAGGGGTGGCCTCTCCGACTTCTGCTAAGCCTTGGATGTCCCAGCCTGGGCCGATGTCAGCTGTTGGATTTTTATACTCATCATTTCTATGACAGCTAGGAAGACAAACAATAATGTTAGCATAATACAGTAGCAGAGATTTGGAGATATCTCAATAACCAAAAAGCAATGGATCACGTTGAGGCTTGTTTGCTTTTGGCACATCCTTCCAATGACTGAAAGGCCAATTTTGTGAGCATTACGTTGTAATACTTGGATGGCACCACCAATTCCTAATGGCTATCGATACAGCAATTAACCCACCATCCTATCAAAACTAACCAATTTTCTACAGCTGATGATTTTCTGTACCAGTGACAAGAAGCAACACAATCTGCCTCCAAAAAGGACTTCATTTTAGCTCATTCCTCTCTATGGCAGGGACACAAATGATACAACACTACAAAGCAACATATTGATGAAATATGCTCTATAGAACAGAACAGCTCAACAGGGATCGCAATTCCCAAGATGCTCAGAAAACGTCTAAAAAACATCTATCGTTCCACAGAAACTGCTCTATAGAAATAGCATCAATGGAACTTTGGAAAATTCCAACAATGCTGCAATCTTGCTTTTTGGTGACACCTTGTCATTAATTTTCTTTCACAGACTGCCGTAAAAGCAATCAACTACAATAGCCAGGGCAGAAAAGTTAATGTGATAAGACAATATCAGAGAACAATTACACTTGCAAAATGTATACAATTTATATACTAATTTAATTCTCTGGGACCCACAATGCTGAGCAGCGAATGCAATCTGCTACCCTCACACTAACAGAGACAGTTTACACCCATCTTTACTCATACTCCTTTGTCTCACCTTGTTTCATTGCATGCTTTTCTTGAAGGGCTGGCTGAATCTTTTCAATTTGCTTAGTGAGGAAATCAATCTTTCTTTTGAAGAAATCTTTTGCATCCTCTACAGTCTGAGAACACAGATATTTAAGTATGAGAACAACTGGGTGGGAAAACAAATGTGGAAACAGATAACATCTTTGGAACTCTTAGGTAATTCTAAATATAAAAAACATGTAGATAATGTTCTACAACTCCTTAATTGACACATGATTTTCAGACCTTATCAAAGGACAAGACTGAGTTTCTGCAGGGAAATCTGGGGGTACAGTGAGACACAAAGGGATGTTTGTCTCAGACCTTGATGCTGATTTCACAATAAATCTCCTAAAACAGGGCCAAGACAGAAATAATTTTATAAAAGTCTTCTATAAGCCAAAACTTTCTTGGCTCAAGAATGCATGTGTTCTTTTATATACGAATGTTCATGATTTATTATTGGAAACGCTTTGCAGTGCATTTTAAAAATAAAATATATATATAAAAAAAAAGTAAAGCCAAAAAAATAAAAAGGTACCGACTAGTAGACTCTCACCTTCTCCACATAATATCCGGTTCCCACGTCTATCAGCACATTGGATACGTCACGCAGAGTCCCGGGCACATACATCTAAGGAAGGAGTCAAGGGAAGAAACACAACCTAGACATACTTGGGGAAAATGTGTAGTTTTTTGTGGTTTCGAGGGTTATACCATAAAAGCCCCTCGGCCCAATTTTTTATTCGTATACGTGCATTTTTGCTTTCACTTGGTGGTGAGAGGCTGTGATGTAGGGACCTGTAACATCACAACATCTGATCCCTGCAGGTTAGCAGCCATCAGATAATCGTTCCTGTATGCCAACAAAGCTAATCCAACAAAACACCATCTGCCAGGCTGCTACTTTTGCATATGCTGGCATGGTACCAGGTAGCTAAAATAAACTAAAAAGAACACATTAAAAGAAGCTGCCAAAATGTCACAGACAGGCTGTCTGTTTACATGTAAATGTAAGGCTTCTATCTGTAACTGAAACCTGCATTTACACAAGCAAAATCCTCCCCTGGAGGTAAGGGACATGACTGCTCGGTAGCAGCTCCATTACCTATATGAGATTTGAGGCTGGAAGATTGGGTCCATTTTACCAGTCAGGTATCGCTGTTTTAGTTTGTACATCTTCTGAGCGTTCCCACTGACGCAGGACAGCTTAGACAGACAATATTAAAAGAGCAGTAGCCTCGTCCAAAAAATGGGTTCGCTCACACAGCAGGCGCTCTTTATTGGCACAGAACGCAAGCCGGTGAACAAGCACGTGGCCCGTGTCAGTAGATGGGGCAGGAGTCGGTACACTTCCTTGCTTCCGAACGGGATCACTATATACCGACACAGAGTCACTTGAATCACACTATACTCTTAAAGAAGGATACAGAGCTGGTCAGAGGAACAAGCAGTTGCTTCCCTGTAAGATAAGCAAATACACATTAATACACTTATTCTTTGGTCCTTTTTGACAAAACCACCCCATATATTGTGACCGGCTACTCACCTTCATTACTCTTATTCAACACGTTCAGGCAGTCCTTGGCTTCCACGTACTTTGTTTGTACCACTTTTAACTGGGCGATGGAGGAAGACAAGAACTCAACTTCCTAAAACAATGACAACATTTCACGTTTAGTGGTTATACCGGGGCCAGGAGCAGCAAGAAATGGTTTGCATTGATGCAGATATATTTGCTTTAATAAGGTTTTTAGAAGAGATGGATGACACAATCAATGGGAAAATACTATATTTTTGTAATATTGTAACAAAAACAGCATAAAAACAGTTCAATGTGGCTGTGTTTGAGTCTCCAGTGCCTATACCAGTAAATGAGTGCTACTTTATCAAGCGAGTCCCCCAATGTTACGACTTTAAAGTCAATTCAATACAGCCCCCCCATCATTACAGTTTCTGATTACCACTGATATAACCCGTGGCAGTTGTAGTGGATCCTGGCCAGGCCTTGGGTATCAGCCCCTCTGCTACATAACAGTTTTATCTCCCTACTGGGCAATCAGGCTCCCCGTAACTCCACTATTTAATGAACCGGTTATAAGGGGGGGGGATCACCGATCTCCCCAACTGGCCGATCAACACCACGCATGGCTCTCCTCCATCGTTTCATTCCGCACCGTGCTTCCTATGCAGTATATGACGCCATGCAATGATGCCCTGTAGAATGGATAGAGGCGTGTTGGGGGTGCCCCGGGTGATGTATAGGGCAGCACAGGAGGTAAATATGCCTTTGGGGCAGGTGGGGGGTGGCGGCTGGAGGTGCTGGTCTGGGGTAGTGCAGAAAGTACACGTTATCAAAAGGTTTTTTTTTTTTTTCATACGAACCTCCATACGTTACATATGAGCAAAGGAGGACATTAAAGGAGATGGAGCTCGGGGAGAGGGCTTTACCGCAGCATTTGACGCTATATTTAGACCTATTGACAGCGGTTTACATAAAAGAGCGGGGGATTTAGATTTTTTTGTTAACCAATTTAGTTCATAAACACTTTTTTTCTGTATAGCTGTAGAACACCGGTACTTTCACACACAGCAAGCATTCTAAGCCTTAAAAAACACACCTCTCCTATACGTGTGTGTGTATATACACATATATATATATATATATATTATACATATATGTGTGTGTCTGCTTACGTACTTGTATCTAAGCCATACAACAGGTTGTGTTAATACACAGGCCTAACAGCGGTATGATGGAAGCCAACAGGCTCTAGAATACATGCAGCCCGGTTGCTCCGGAGGCCGTTTATAGACAGGACACAGCCCCGGCACTCGCACGTTTTCCACAGGTTTCTTTTGCTATTATTACTGGTATACGGCGCGCGCAGCCGTGAATGAAACAGCCGCGTAACGAACCCGAGGATTTATCATCATACCTGATCCAGCTGACTTTTCAGCCCCTCTAGTTGCTGCAGAGACAAATCGGTAATATTCACCGTCTGCGCCATCTTGCAGGAGGAAGAGACCCTCCTTCCAACGTCCGCTTTAGCGCAAAGCTACGAGAGTGCCGCTCTACCCACGGCATTCTTTATGATACGTTAGTTCGTGCCACAAGCACAGCTCTATGGTATAACTGTCACTCTGGCCGCCTACTGAAGTACGCGCTGTGGTTTTAGCGGTCTTAAAAGATGACTCCGTTATGGAACGGAAAGGGGATCGCCTATCATTATACTATAATCACATTAAAATACTGTGACGTTTACTCTTTTAACGGGTCAGTACACATTTTCCCCAATGGGATAAGGGGCCAATTTTCCTACTTTTGCTTTAGATACGTTTATACGACACACTAATTTAGGAACAGCTACACTTTATCTCCAGCAACCTATGTAATTGTTAAGCTATTCATAGATACCTAGTATAGGGGAAAACACAGCATCTTGTATGTTTTTTTTACCCCATTGTTTGACCCCAAGAGCCACACGGAAGAGTAATTATAATGGAAACTAAATACATTTCTTAAAAGCTTCCACCCCCTTAAAGGAGATTATATAGAAGAAAAAAAAATAATAAAAAATATATATATATATCTCACACACGGTAATTATACCCATGCAGGTACCGGTATAATGCCGTTTAGGCACACAAGGAGGGGTTAAAGCCAATAATAATGGTAAACAAACTCCTGCACCTCTAGTATGCCTTTTGGGACTGCAACTCCCGCTATCCTTTTCTTTCAATGCAACACCCCATAACCCCTAGAGTGCCAACTACAAAGGAAATACACAGCCGGAGAAGTAGACCCATACAAATAGGAGAGCACGGTCTTTGGCTGTTGTTGAAATTATACTACAAAGTTTATTTTTGTAAATTCTGGGTAAAAGTGTATCACCATGTGACACAGCGGGCTGTCTGAGGTTACTTCGGCCGCTTTTTTTTTTTATATATTAAAGCATTTTTCAAATTACATTTACAAATATCAGAGACCACCCTTCATGCCGTCAGACTACATGGTCTGCTTGCCAAAGCTGGACTCCACTATACATTAGTAAGATCGAACTGATTTAGGACGCGTAGTGAAGTGGAGGAGTCCAAATCTTCAATTTACCTGCAAACCCCTACTTTAGTGAATAGATTCTTATTAGTGACAAAAACCTGACAACTTTAAGAGCAGAGTTCAGTTTAGGGTTGCAATTCATATTAAATCATGTTGTATATTTTTCTGTATTTTATTTCCAGCGCTGCTCTCGACCATTTAATTACTCTGGGCTCGTCGTTCCTTACGGAAGCCTTGTCCAGAATAGCATTTAATTTATAATAAGTGGTGATAGGGCTACAGGATGTAAAACAATTTCCCTTTTTGGCGATACATCTGATGTACAGCAGTTTCTTGCTTTCAAAAAATTTAGACTGACTGTAGTCCTTATAGTGCCCTGCCTTAAAGAAAAAAAAAAAAAAAAAAGGTATACATGGTAGTTATTATTTCGGATAGTTTTACCAGCAGTTTTTTTGCACCCAACAATTTCCTTAAGTTTGTAAAATACAATTGTACAAATTTTCAGAATGGAATATTAATGCCAGTAATTAGATTCATATATTACCACCATCCCTTCACATGTCAGCGAGATAGATATATATATAAAATCACTATTTAAAACGTTTAATGATGCATCTATACGGTTTTATGACGAGGTATATGAGGCTTAAGCATGAACAAGTTACTGTAAGTATACAGTGTTGAAAACTACATTTCCAATATAGTTTTCATCATTAACTTTAAGAGATCAACTGAGGTTTTATATCATACAAACTCATAAGGTATTTAATGAGACTAGAAAAAACCCAAACACATAGGCAATAGAAATATAAACAGCCCTTTTATTAGATATTTTGAATGAACATGGATTATAAATTCATAAAATACTTTTAAATTAATTTAAAAACAAACATCTGGAGCATGCGTCAGTTTTTGTGGAAAAAAAGGATGACTTAAATATTTGTGAACCCCCCTCCCCCATGTTAAATACACATTTCTTCATAGAATCCATTACTTGCTCGGCTGAAGAAACAAATCATGGACATTAAAAGAAAACAAGTTGTTTACTTTACACATGAGGTAGCCAACAGGTAACTCTCCAACCACTGTTAACACTGTAAATGGTTATAAGCACACACCTTTTCTATTAGGCCATTGATAATGCATCATGGGAATTATAGTTCCCCAACAGCCGGAGGGCTACCGCAGTTGGGTGTCCACACACTAATTTCTTTGCCAATAAGCAAGGAACTGTGATACTACATGTATTACAAAAAACATGGCTGTCCCCAGCAGTAGGAAGCACACCGACACATTGCTGGAAATACAACTGATGTGGTGCAATTATAGCACTTATAAAACCAATATAAATAATGTTCTGTACAAAGCACCGGTTTATTCTATACAAGGAATTCATTGCAGGGAGACAGGCAATCCATAAGCCACGGGTGCCGCACCAGTTAGGAACCTCAGCTTGGGTGCTTGTCGAGACTCAGCCAGGTATTTCAGAAGAGGGGCCCCGGGGCCAGCTTTAAGCCAACTCTGCAGAAAGGCCACGGTGTATCGGTCAATCTCCCGGTCCGTGACATCCCACAAGTTCCCAAGAACTAGAGGGCTGCAAAATGGAAAGGAGAAGAGCATATTTAACCAACGGCCGGACCTTCGACACAAGTAATCTGTAATTATGGGGAGGAACAAACCTAGAATCTGTAGGAAAAAAAAGTTACCCTTTTCCTTTAACCGATTAATGTCCAAGCCCCTTGTGAAATCTTGTCATACCGCACAAACATATGCACTGACAGCCTGGCTCCATACAAACCAAGATAAGCGTGTGAAATGCGTTATGCGTTCATAGGAAGGAATAGAGCGGCAGATCTGTTATGGTCCATTTTAAATTACATACTAGAGAGCTGTTAATATTTTGTGTAAGTGGAACTGCATCAAAGTCAAAATAAACACTCCATTAAAAATAGACAGGTGCACCGATTGGGTCAGGTTTATAGTTTACAGGATATAAGAGCTGCTATTCTAGCCCCAATCCTACCAGCTGCGTATACCCTACTGCTCACTTTATAAATGAACTGCCTAACTTACCATCCCGCCATCAGGTACTTTAGGACAATGCCGGCTCCCTCCAAATCTCCTCGAACTGCCAAGGCAGCACTGCTACAGCCGAAAAGCAGCACCACCGCATTACAGTCCAAGCGCTGGAGACTCTGGGCGTCTAAGAAGTGCGCTCCGGCACCGTGCCCAACATAGCTGCGGAAAGCATGAACCAGGGTCAGGGAGAGGGTAGTTCACGGGACTTTTATTTCTACAGTATTTTATCGCATACTTACATGTATAGATCTTGTTTGGCGAGCGCACACTGAAGCTGATCAGATTTTGGAGCACATCTGATCACTCCTTTCCAACCAGGCTCACTACAAATAAAGCAACAGGAGTGGCGTTCAGAACATTAATCTAAAACATCAAAGGAAGGTTTTAAAAGCGTCTCCGTCCTGGTTGATAAGAGATCATTTGGCACATTTTTAGACAGCAATCTCTGGACAAACTTCTACATTCAAGCAACCAAAACAGCAACTAGTCAGATGTTCTGGCAGCGTGTCCCATCGTAAGCACTTCTCCTTACAGCAGTTCTTATGACATTGCTTCTAGATTAAAAACCCTTGGATAACCAAGTTTAGTATAGTACCGTTGTTGGAAAGGTCCCCCAAATCGCATGACTGCCTATTGGGGCGATCTGCAGGTTGACAGGTGGGAGATGCATTGTAATAATGTGATACAAAGTCTATGCACAGCACTGTTTAAATGATCAAATAATTATTTATCCATGGTACTTTCAAGTCCCATGCAAGTATTATATGCAACTATATGGTAGGGCATGCAGCTTAACCCCTTAATGACAAAGCCCGTACATGTACGGGCTCAAAATGCATTGTTTTCAATGGGTTTAGGGACCGCCCATTGTCCTTAAGGGGTTAAAAAGGGACAGGTAGATATCTTTTTAGACACAATCCATATGATTTATATCTAGCTAGTGCAACAGCTAGCATGTTATTTCCAACTCAGAGCTGAAGCTGCAGTCCAACATATGCCTGTTCCGCATCGCTTCAATGTATAACGAATGCTACCTTAGAAGCCTTCATGTTTACTTTACAAAAACCAAAAAAAAACATATTGTAACTTGCACTTACTTTTTAAACCATTCCCTGAACCTTTCCTCTGTGCCCGGAAGGTTTGCATGAGGGTTGAGCACATAGAAGGTTTGTTTAGGGTCCACACCTCTAACAAGGGTTGCCTGAGGCTGGTGCTGCAGGATAGAAGAAAAAAAATGGCTCACAACACTACCTTCAAGTTATTGTTCTTTGCCATGACATTTGTGTGCTAAAAAAATACAACCTTCTTCTTAGGATCTCAAAAAATATTACCTTAAAATGATAGCAACTTCACATTATATACATTTTTTTTTTTTTTTTTTTTTTTTATAAGACACGGGTGGGAGAACAAACATTTGGGAGAAATCCAAGCAGAAAGCAGGTAAGTCCCTACCTTTCTGAGCAGGCCATAGCTGAGCAAGAAATGCAGCGATGGGAGACGGGTGACAGATGCGGCCAGCAGACAGGGGATGCTTTCCCAAGGCAGTTTCTGGAGGTGCTGGTAGAAAGAAAATACAAATAACTTCAGACTCAACTTGCGCACAGTCCAAAAAGCAAAACTCATAACCTATTTGGGGTTTAAGTAAACTACATACGCAGCTTTACTGCAACTTAAGAATACTTTAATAGGTCCGGATATGGAGCACAAATTAACAAATTGTGTGAGCTTATTTTGACAAGTATTTGCTTTGTTTTTTCTGTGCATGGGACAAATTTATTTAACCGCTTGACGACAACTGATGTGCCAGGCACGTCAAGGAGATACATCCTGTTGGTGACAATTAAGGTGCCTAGCACATCATGAAGTTAAATGGGTGTTGCTGGAATGCCTGGATGTTAAAAAAGGCAGCAGGGGCCACGTCTGATTGCTTCCCGGCGCGTCAACGTGCCCCATTAATATGACCATCGTAAAAAAAAAAAGTTCACAAGAGGGACTCTCCAGACCACCCTGAACGCTAAACTCCCCCTGAAGGTTGAATAAAGGTACTGCGTTCAAGTCAGTGGAGACCCTCTTACTAATCACAGTGATCAGTGCCATATATTTAAATAAAAATCTTGGCATAGAAAGCGTTACACACACTTTTTCTCCCACCAACCCCACTTGAGTTAGTTGGCACGTCAAGTAAACATTTGTACTTTGGTCAAAATACAGTTCTAAAGTCATACAATTATACTACAATTTGTAGTATTGTACAGCGCTACAGAATTTGATGGCGCTTTATAAAGTCAATGAATAATAAATAATGACAACCGAGTATTTTTTTTTTAAGTTTATGTTGACCGAGTGGGAAAAAAAACAATACAATACACAAAGACAATCCATGCAGCATGCTAAACACGCTATAATGTGAGTAAAGCACATTTTGAGCAAAGCTACTTGGACAGTAAGTAGACTATTCTCACCTTGTCCAGTATAAGAACCAGATGCCCTTCTGTGTGTTCGGTGCTGGATTTAACCCTTTCCACTGATGCTTGCAGGAGTTCCTGAGCCCTTTTGGGCTGGGAGAAACCAAAACACTGGACAAATGAACTAATAAGCTGAGGTGTGAGGTGATGGCTACCCCCCAACACAGCCTGTAAAAGAAAAGGATAGGTGTTAAAGCACTAGTACTGTACAGTTTGATTTATGGGATCAAAAACCACATTTGCCATTACCTTCAAAAGTGAAGTGTTCAAGGTGTTCAAGCCACAATGTGACAAAGCTTTAGATAATCTGCGAGATTCTTCTGCTACAGCAGAGACAGAACATGGGGGCATAAGCAGCCCCTTCCAGCAGTGCAGGATCTGATCCTCAAGTGACTGGATCAAAGCCTTTAAAGGAAATATAGATTATGAATCCATTGGGGCAAAACTCACAGCATATGGTACCAAGTTCATTTCATGTCAATATTTAAACATCTGTGTGTTATGGAGAGGGAACATTTTCTTCTCAGCTCTCCTACCTTCATTCGACTGTCCACTCTCATGCGTCCTTCCCACCACTCCTTTTTTGACGTCAAGTTGTTGATTATTTTCTGCTGCTTCTGAATTTCATCAAATTCTTGTAGGGCACAGCTCAGAGGCACCTGGAGGACAAGGCAAATAGAGAAGTTTGCAAATTTCATTCACTCTAGTTGGTTTCAAGGAACCTTAAATACATATAAACCATCACACATCAGTCAGCAAGAAACCTCTGGCTACTGTATGGAATGTTATCTTAAAGAATATGCCAATACAAACCGACTCATTTATTGAATCGCTTAACATTATCCTAGTATGAAGCTACCTTCAGGTGAGAAGTAGGTATCTGCACCGTGACTGGGGCACTTCCAAATTCCAGTCTTGTCAACAGTAGGTGATCACCAGGATTACTTGATTGAGAATCAGCAAGTGCTAGTATGCACACAGCTGTATCTATTTAACAAAACAAAAACTCGATCAACAGTCATAGTCAGACTAAATTCTGTAAGCAGATATCAGGCACGGTGAGTGACATACGTGGTGGGATCTGTTGAAGTTGTTCTCTGAAATGCTGGGTGTCCAATGCCTGCTTTGGAAAGCGGAACAGTACCTCCAGGTCAGAGAGATGCTGAGTCTTGGCATCTTTATCATCTGACAGAGACAGGCCCTGGAGACGGTCAGACATATCCCCAGAGCTTTCCTTCCTTAGTTTCCTAGAAGCAGCAGAATAGCATGACAATTATACTCAAGTCAGAAACACATATATTGTATAACCTTAGCCTTAAGATAGGTTGACCATCTAAATATACAACTTTATTAACCCAATAGAACAAAAATAAGTTTACGCTTATTTTTTGGCACGTTTGCCATTCAGTTTTGCTGTCACCTGGCGTTAGAACAAATTACAGACATTCCCCATTATTATGGGGAAACAGCTTCTTGATCCAAGGAGAGATCTGACTGCCATTCTGGGGTCAAGAAGGAATTTTTCCCTAGTTTGTGCAAAATTGGAAAGAGCCACAACTGGATTTTTTGCCTTCTGTAACTATGTGCAGCGTGTTTTTCACAATTTACTGATCTTAAGGATAAATCGGGCAGAAAGCAAATTCTCACAGAACACAGAATGGAGACAGTGGGCAGGTTAAAAAGGCATTATTAAAAAAAATTAGTAACACGCGGAGATAACTAACCGCAGCTTTCTGTGAATGTCACCGTTGAGTTGGTGCCGCAGCGTGATGGAAACTGACTCGCTAACCAGAAGCGACGTGGTGTAGGGGTCTTGCCCCCCAGTGCACAATGCAAGGAGGCGGCATAAGCGGGAATACAGGATGCTTGGAGGAAAATGAGCTACGGATTCCAGAGCCTCACGGAGAAGAGAGGAAACGGAGTCCAGTTCAGTGATGCCTGAGCAGACATAAAACATTGTGCGTTAATCAATTGAAAAAACATTTCTAAATTATTTTAATGTCCTAGGTTTGTGCTTCATAAACCTCTTGAGCCAACTGGACTACAACAACTGCTACAGGAGAGCGGTGACATTCTCATATCAGATTTTCCATAACAAAGCTTATGTCACTGTCCCCATATATAGGCTGAAGACTTAGATACAATAAGCAAAATTAGGTCAATGCCCCTTAATGTTTTGCTATGTCTGAAATCAATGTAAATTTCTAAACCGCATTAAGCCACACAAGCTAAATTGAAACATGGAGAAATGCAGAAACAAGCCTTTATTTAATCCAAGATGGAGTCCAATGCGCAAGATTCAAAGACAATGGAGGATAACCTGAGCTAGCAGAGACATATTGCTCAGAGAATGTGCACTTACTGAAAGTATCAGGCAGGGAAGACAAAAGGCCGCTGATGCTAAACAGGTTTGGATCAGCTTGACGCTCTTTTACGCCCATAGTCCAACTCTGACGTTCAGTTCCAGCATCTCTTCTTAAAACTTCACACTCTGCCACTGTTCTGACTTCTTTCTTTGTGGCTTTCAGTGCCTTCCGACTAGCTGTACAACAAGAGAAGAGCAGATTGTCAGATAAGTCATCGGAAAATACAAGCTGCAGTAGTATGAAAGTAACAAGTGTCCCACCTCTTAGTGGTTTTTTCTCCTCTGTGTCAGAGCCCCTCAACTCTTCAATACTGTCGTTCAGGAAACACTCTGGTTCCTCCTTTATAGACCTCAACACCTCTACTTCTTTTGGAGCAGAGTCTCTCTTCCCTTGCTGTCGTCGCGTTTGCAGACCAGTTGGGCTACACTCTTTGGAAGCTTTCTTTGTGCTGGGTCTCCCTCTCCTGGGCTTGCTCTTTAAACTACCTTCTTCCTCATCAGACTCAGGGGGTCCTTGCATTGCCGTACTCCTTCCTATCCCCCTCCCTCGGGCTCCAGATCTCGTACGCCCTGTCTTCTTCCAGCTCAGATCCGGATCATTGTCTGGCATTTCAAGATCACTGTCGCTGAAATTAACCTGGAAGAAACAGATTGATTAATCCGAAGGATCTGATTATATCACAGTGTTCTAAAATTAAAACAGGATATTATGTGCATTTTATGAAAATATAAAACCCAACCATCTTGCATAAATAATAGAAATAGAATAGTTCATTAGTATAACGTTTCCTAATCTCCTAGAAAGTATATGACACGTTAATGTAATGTTTTAGTTCCTTTATAAATGCCGCAGCACAATAACCAATACTTTAAAACTTAGTATATCACTAGCAAAACATGTTGGTAAAATAAACCCTGCCAGGACTGACCTGACTGATTTGAAGTCCAATGAAAGATTCAAATACCAATTTGTGATTAATCTAATCTAAAGCTCCTGAACTGTTTTACACATGGCCTTGTTGATAACTAAAGAAACCCTTCAGTCCTGGGGCTATAAATGCATGCATACAAACATACATGTATGTTTGGTACCAATAAAGCTACAGCTTTCATTAACGTGCATTTATCATTAATTTGCTTGGTGGCATTTTAAAGAAAGCTTCATTGCCTCTGTATAATACTATATAACATGGGCACAAAGGAACAGATTTAATTATAGGTAGATTTAGCCACAATGTTTTAGCTTGCACACATGCCACAAATAGACATTAAGGGATGCAAAAACAGACAATGTTGGTGTGCATGCCACGTGTACAATTTGCTCCTGCTTTATCACAAAGGTCAAGCAGTGCTATGATGGAAACATCCAACAGTTAACTTACAGTTAGGTTCATTATAAAAGCACCATTTATCTAGTCTATATAAAATAAAAACCGACCTTTATAACGGTCCTTGTTTTGCGCCTCCTGGGTGCTCTTGACAGTAATTCTGGCATGGGGGATTCTTCATTATATACAGAGACGCTGCTTTTTTGGGGGAGGGTGGAGATGGCAGGTTTTGATTGCGGGGGTGGAGAGTCTTTCCTCATAGGGGTTGACTGTGGTTTGGTGGATATGAGTGGAAGCTCCGAGTCAGACTCATCCAGGCAGAAGGTGGGGTGAAGATCTTCAGAAACTTTAATAGTAACTTTCTTTTTGTTGGCGACCATACTGTGTGTTAATAACTTGCTCTCAGCATCAGCATCTTTTTGTGCCTTACGCTGTGGTTGCCAGCCCCATGCCTGCATGAACAGATCTGCAATACACCCTCCATGCTTAGTAGCAAGTTTATAGATAGAATTCAATGCTTTAGCCAGGAGAAGACCTGCCCTCCAGTACTTGGGAAAACTAGCTGGACGGGATGACAGGAAGTTTAGACCATCTTCCAGAGTTTCTTCTGGAAGCTTTGCAGGGGGGCTCAGGGATGCAAGAGAAAAGTAGATCCTTGCAGTGATCTCGTCAGCCGCACCTAATTCAGCAGACGTCATATCATCACCTCTGTCGACAAGAACTTGCATGACTCTAGAAAAGCGCCGGTTTATAGACAGACATCGACACAGGGCAATTTTCAGTAGCTCACGGCTCTGGGAGTCATTCTCAGCACGAACCACCATCCACCGAGTGCAGAGCAAAGATAATACTAGATCAGAACAAAGGTCACATTCGCAATCGTCATCATGGGACACAAAGCCTGGAAGAGTCTTCTCAGAGAGAGGGTGCGGTGTAGGGGACTCTGGAGGCTTTGCCAAGTCTCTGGTTTCTACATACTGAAGAGCAATACCCTTGAGAAAGTCATCCTTTGGTGGGCTTGGAGAAGGCTCAGCAGCATGGCTCTTTTTATTTGGCTTCTTTCCTTTGGATAGTTTTATCTCCACCACCTTCTTCTGAGCTTTCACTGTGAAATCTAATAGAAAGCAACAGTAGTCATAAAACCAAGAGACACAACAAAAAAACCTGAAAACAAAAATTTGAATAATATGTATCTACCGGTACAAGACTCCATCAGGAAAACCACATACTGCAGGTCTTCTTCACAGAGTGGATTTTCTGAGCGAAGAGTCTCCAGTTCGGCTTTTCTCACCAAGAAATCTGCACAACTGAAATGTTGTATGGATAATATTAAAAGATACCAGACAGAAACATGGCCCTAAATGCTTCAGAATTACCTTTGTATGGTCAACAAGAAGTGTTGATGAAGGTAAAGGTGTTATACAGGAATTAATAGAGGATGTTAACATTCCATTCTAAATCATTCATGCTCGTGTAGAGTGCTTTCTAACACTTCTACCAAATAAACATCAAAAGGTTAGACAGAAAGAAAAAAAAAATATTTAAAACAAAAGCAGGTAATTTATTAAATGACCAGTTTTAACTTGGATTGTACTCGCTAACTTTGTAAACAAAAAAAAAAAAAAAAGTATTTAAAACTGATTGAATACTTACTGTCGCATGCTTTGCAGATTTTTTGCTAGCCTAAGCCCTTCAAGACAAAATGATTTGGCCTCAGAAACACTGCCCATGCGGCACAGGGTTGTGATGAGATCCTGGGAGCAGCTAAGGAGATCAGCAAGCACCTGCCACTTCTGGAGAAGGTTTTCTCCTGATCATAATAGATATCTTGATTACTATTTTGAAGACATCCAGTCACTGTAGTTTTTAATACTGTCCACCTACATACCATTATCCACAAAACGCACTTCAGAAGATGATTTAGTAGAGGACAACACATCATTCCCAAGCAGTAGCAGTACAATGCTTCGCAGGAGCTTGTGGGCTTCTGTCAGAGCAGACTCAGGGGTATACCAACCTAAAGCCGAGAGTTAAACAGATCTAATCAAAGATGTTCTAGATGCATGCTTCTAAACTTTGTTTCTACCAAGGAGTGATGTCTTTGCCTCACCGAATGCATGCAGCTGCTTGAGGAATTTTGGACAGAGGATTGTTGGTGGGAGCCTTAGGTACATTGAGATCTGCTGGAGGACTTGAACTTTTAATAAGTACCACGCCTTGGCCGACTTCTGTAGGGATGGGTGCTGAAGTATACCCACCAGCAATTCTACCCCTTCCTCAACCTTTATGGAGAAAAATACATTTAGAAAGCTTGTCATTTATGGATCAGGATGAAATTTTATAAAATGGAAATCCAATCATTTAAAGGGGAGCTCAATGGAAACATGGTTAGAATAAATTAATCTAAAGGTTCTGGACATATCCACTTAACTTACAAAGGTTTCACAAAACTAGAAGAAAACATTCAGTA
This sequence comes from Spea bombifrons, assembly GCF_027358695.1. Lineage (NCBI taxonomy): Eukaryota > Metazoa > Chordata > Amphibia > Anura > Pelobatidae > Spea > Spea bombifrons. Next base: position 118,831,875 of record NC_071088.1, read on the forward strand.
TTTGCCACTTAAGGATAAGTGCATTTGACAAACTACCCACTCTCACCCCACTTGCCTTGTGTGTGTCACGGTACAGATGGCTGCGGAGGAGTTGGCACGTGAGCTGAGCCAGTGTATAACTTTCACTGGCAGTGTCAGCACATTTTAATACTTCCTCTGCCTCCTGGAGAATCACCTGTGGGCATATAAAAAAAATTTAAAAAAAAAACCAAAAAATAAAAACACATAATAAATCGCCTCTTTGGAAGCCAGATCTATTTCCTTTTCTTTATATGCCTCAGTTTTAGGCATTTAGACTATTTCCTGGGTGTGGGTATATCTATGCTAGGGCCCTAAAAGTCAAACATAATATGTATTTAACTTAGATGCATGCTTAAAAAACATGTACTAATTATACATGCCTTCATTACAGAGCTATAAAAAAAGTTAAAATTCACATAAAAAGTCCCAAAAAAGCCCTGCCCACACCTCTAAACACACCCCCTTTGGTAATTTGAAATGCTAGTAAGGGCATCATGGAATATTTTATACTGTGCGCAGTCATGTGGGGACATAAGCTAAGCCAATTACCTAACCGATAAGCCAACCATGTTTGTGAGATGCTAGAAAAGGCGATAGCATACCTGACTATGTTGTGGACTCTCCAAATAGAACAGCAGCCTACTCAGCTGGCACAATGCTCCCACCTGGCGGATATAATCTCCCATGCAGTGACACAGGTGACTGGCAAGCTGGAAGCTTTGTATGGACTGTAGTGGCTACAAGGAAGGAGGAAAGCGTGTCTGTGAAACATTTTATTAACCAGGCAGCCTACATGATAAAAAACTTTCCAAACTGACTTTTTAAAGCAGCAGATACTCACCTTCCCCATCAGACGGAAAAGTGACCCCAGCAAGTGTAATGAGAACACAGTTTGTTCCGCATTGTTCAGTGGTGGGACCTGAGAACCACAGAGAAGACCTTTCCACAGATTTAAAGCTTCATCCAAAGCTTTCATAGGTCCTAACAAGTTAAATAAGAGCAAGATTTAAGTTAGCTGCTTAAAATCAAACTCTTTTACAGGTATACACCACTTTATTTGTTCTCACCAGCTTCTCCTGCTAGCGTAAAACAAATGCCATCCCTCACAGACTGGTCGTCATGAAGCTTATCTTCATAGTTTAGGTCATTTGGTTCAAACTCTACACCTGTCCACTGGCGACGACTCTCCAGCTTTGCTTTTCGTTGCTGCTCCTCTAAACCCTTAGGGGAAGAAAAAAATGAAGTGCATTCTCTTTTCATCATATTAAAAGGCCAAATATCACTTTTTATGGGGATATTAAACAGTATGTGAGAGTCAAACACTAACATATTGGTTAATAGAACTACAACTTTACTAGTGCATATAAACTGTATTTAAGAGTGCCAAAATAAAGTCTAGGTCTCTAACCTGGAGTCTAACGGCCCATTTACTCATCTTTACAATTCCAGCTAGTCAACCCCCTTGAAGCCGATTTGTAGTCCGATAGATCAAGGGTTAATTAAAATTTAAGTGTATATAATACCTCCTGCATGTTGGCTTCCAGCGTGCAGATATACTGCCAGAGAAGCGCCTGGGCTTTAACATCTACCAAGCACCCATCTGTTGCAGAATGGCCTGAGGCAGATGTCAAGAGACGAAGAGAATCCTGGATGGCATCTAGAGCAGTGCTAAAAGAGGACCACAATTATTTAGCATAATCTTTAACCCTTGATGGAAGAAGAAGAGGGGAAAAAAAAAAAAAAAAAAAAAAAAAAAAAAACATTCCTAAGGATGAGTTTAGACAGCCAATTCTACTTAAACACACAAAAAAAAGTTAATTTCTTTGGTTTTTAAGTTTCAAGAAGATGCCAAAACAGAAATTTACCAATTGCATGCCACCACTTTTTTTTTTTTTTTTTTTAAATCCCACAATTTTCCTATTAAAAGTTTACAGATCTGGCATTATATCACAGTTTTTTTTTTCCCTTTGTTTTTTTGTTAATAGGGTAAGCTCGCAAGAGCAGGGACCCCCCCCCGTCAGAATATGTCTTGAGTATGTAAATTTTAATGTCAGCTTTAAAATGTGAAATATTTTCACAGTCCCCTGTTGTAACTGTGCTACTGAATCTCATAGCACTATATAAATCTAATTTACTGTAATGATCGCTCTTTGCTCTTCCTGATGATTAACCCCTTAACGTCCATTGCCGGGTCAGGAACGTCATGCAAAACGGTCACTTAACGACCTATGACGTACCTGACACGTCATCAGACTTAAACAAGCTTAGAAAGTGATCAACGATCACTTTCTAAGCTTAAACGGTGTTGCTGTAATGCCTCGATGTCGAGGCATTCAGCAACACCGAGATCGGCATGATGGGCCATGTCTGGCCCCTCCCCGGGGCGTCAACAGCCGCCATACATTGTATGGCGGCGGACGCCCGTTTTAAAAGCGTTTAGGAGGCGATCAACGATCACCTCCTAAACTTCAATGGTGTCGCTGGAATGCCTCGATCAGGAGGCATCCAGCGACACCAAACACTTACCTCTTGATGGACTGTGACCGCTCCGGAGAGCGGTCACAGCCGCAGCTGCACGCAGTCTTCACCATCCGTAAGATGGCGGCGGCCCGGGAAAAAAAATAATAAAGGTTTAAAAGTTGGCTAGACGGTCTCCAGACCCTCTAGAGAACTCTGGCTCCACTTGCAGGTTGAATACAGGTACTGCATTCAACCATACAAGTCAATGGAGCCCAGCTTTCTAATCACTATGTGATTAGTAAAATATTAAAAAAATAAATAAAAAAATTTAAAAAAAAAAGGAAAAAAAGAAAAAGCTTAAAAAAAACATGGTAACATTTAAAAATTATTATGCTTTAGAGGAACTATCCAGTTCCAGCAAAATGTAAAAAAAAAAGTTCAAAGAGTAAAATAAATAAAATAAAAAAATAAAGTTTATTATTATGAGCAAGTGCTAAAATTAGCGCTGTATCTTCCCAAAAATCCTGACGTGGACAAATTTAAATAAAAAGCATTTCAAATACCCAAGGGGTGTCTACTTTAAAAAAATGAATGGTTTGATGGGGTAAATTGGAGTGGCCGGGCTCAAAGATAGGGCATAGGCACAGACTGACCGAAATGGGGGGAAAAAAAGCGCACTTCCAAAATGTGGCATTTTAACCTCAAACACCAGACAAACCCATACATGTGGGGTATGACTGAACTCGGGAGATGTTCCTGAACACATATTAGGGTGTTGTTTGATAGTGACGTACACCTGGAGCTATAAATGTATACCCAAAGTACAATTTGTGTAAAAAAAAATACCAAAAAAATACCAACACAAAGTGTGGCAAAGGCTGGTGGTAGAATCTCATGCATGGAAAGGGTTAAAATACTAGCATTTGGAATACCCTGGGCTGTCTAGTTTTCAAAGATATATGATTTGATGGGGTAAATTGCATTGGCCGGCTTCAAAGATACCCGAAATGGCACATGGGGGGAGGAATTACCAGATTTGGAAAAAATGGTTTTGAAATAGCAAAACGCTACCTGTACTTAATGCTCCATAACGTGCAGAAAAAAGCAAAAAAACATAAAAACATTGGGTATTTCTAAACTCAGGACAAATAGTAGAATATATTTAGTAGTTTTTTTCATTAGCTTTTTTGGATGAGTAAAAGATTTTTGGGGTAAAAGTCAGAAAATGTGTTTTTTTTTTACATTTTTCATCATATTTTATTATTTTTTTTATGGGAAATTAGATAATATGATTAAAACAATGGTATCTGAAGAAAGCCCTCCTTGTCCTGAAAAAAACAACATAATTTGTGTGGGTTCACTACATGAGTGAAGAGAAAATTACATCTAAACACGAACACTGCAAAAGTGTTAAAACAGCCTCGGTCCCAATGGTACAAAAGGTAAAACACAGCCTGGTCCTTAAGGGGTTATAGAGATCGGCATGAACATTGAGTGAGCGCCAAAACAGACAGATCACTTAAACAGCAATGAGAGATTCTCTCATACACCTTGTTAAGGGACCTATGCAGCAACATCTCCTCTGAGAAAATCAATTGTGAGGAGATGTATTAACTGTAAGAATAACACAAACTGGCAGTAGTTGGAGTTATTCAAATTATTGCGGCCGTTTGTGAATAAAAAACAAAAAAATCTGCCGCTTAATGCAGAAGAACTTCTCCTACTTACCAGTCTGTATGGCGAGTGAAGTCATGATAACACAAGACCTGAGCAAGCTCAAGAAGGAAAGGGGCCCGGTGATGCTGAAGGCTGCCCCCTTCACTGCACAGCTCGAGCAGATCGCAGATAGTGTTATAACGCTCCTGCCCTGTGTCACCGTGTACAGACTTGTACCCTCTCATTTCCTCAGCCAGGATGGAGACCATGAGCTCTGGATCCACAGGATGGTCACTGAGCCCATCTTTCAGAGTACTTGATAAGAGAAAAGAACATGATTAGAAGAAACATGCCGCCATGCATCTAAGCTCTTACAGATAAAGTTACCCCCCCCAACAAAATAAAGGCGTCTTGAGACTGTAATTAGAATCACTTACTGCAGCCTCAGATCCTCGACTCCATTCTTTGCACCATCCATTTTAAGCCTGACCCACAGGGCAACCGGCTCGGTCATCTGCTGGCGAATCTGACTTCTCAGAGCCCGCAACCAGAGAACTACAGCTGCAAGACCCAGCTCGGTCTGGCCGGCTTTCCTCAGGCTCTCCGCATACAGTCGGAAACAGCGGTGGAGCTGAAGTATGAAAAGGTCTCCAGATTAAATCAAACCCATGTCTTTACATAAGGAGATACATTTTATTTAATGTAAAACAACGAAAAACAAAAGATGACAACGTGATCATTAACCTTTACACAAAGATTTAAATCGTGAAACTGTCCTGGAAACCTAAAATGTTAGGTATAATTTGTACATTACGTTTAAAGAATTGTTAATAGCGATAATTAAACTGTTATTTAGACCCCTCCAATCTTTAAAACACTTAATATCAAATATGAAATGGCAAAAAACCCACAAATGCATAAAACTATCATTAATTGCAAAAACATGTCTGCATATCTTTCACATTAGCTGATATAGCCATTCAACAGTTTTTTTCCATACTTGGGGTGCTTGAGACTTACTCTCTCCAATGACAGATCTGGATCTCCATCAGGACCAGCCACAGCAAGGTGGTTGCAAAGGGGAGACACTAGCTCTGACGCTTCCTGATACTTCTTCTGGTTGTAGAACCAGTAAGCCACATTATGGACACATGAAGCTACCAAAAAAAGAGAATTTCATGACATCTTTGTTCAGATATTTTGTGCCCAACCAGTCCCCCATAAATGGCTTAAGACAAAGACGCTGACATACAAACCTGTTAGGTTTAAAAAGTCTGCAGCATCTTGACCAGACAGACCCTGGAAGGATCCTAGTATCCTGGAAATCATATCTTTGCACGCTGCCATCAGCTGCTGCAGATCACTAGAACGGAGATCCTGCAAACATGGACAGCCTCATTAACAATAGAAAATGTACCTACTAGATCAAGCTGATCACTACTTTCTGCTAAAGTTGGGAGCACAGATATGGGATCAACTATGTAGATGAAAAGCACTGCACCATGCCCATTCAATGTTACTCTATAAGCCCCAAAATATATTTACAGCCAGATAGTGCTCAGACACCATTGTATTCTAAAGTGGCTCTTTCCGTTTACACTTATTACTCTGTATTAATACATTACATGGGCTGCCGCTTCACAATAACGTAAGAGAAACCTGTAATAGACAAGTACCTTGCAGCTCTGGAGGAAGGAACAGGCAGCATTTGAGAACTGCTGGAGACCACTGAACTGCTGCTGTTTCAAGGAACGGAGCTGGCGACCCGCATCATTTGGGACCTGGGCGAAACACAAAATACCTTCTATATTTGAAAGAAAGACCTATGAGGCAGAGACATCTGAAGCTGGTCCTGCCGAGAGGATCTGTACAGTGTACACAAATGCAGACTGTGACAAAACACCTATATTCTACACTATTAATTGGACATGTGAACTAAAGCACCCCTTGTCAAGCGAAGCTACTGGAGGGTCTAAGTCCAAAGGGCTGTTGTAGCTTATTTAAAAATAGCATTGTGTGCAGGACCTGAAATTGGCAATGGTGTACACATCATTTCCTTAAGGGTGGAGGGAGGGGTCATTTTATGACGCAAACACTGATCACTTTTACTCACACTAATATACATTAGACTCAAATAATGCCACTGACAGCCAAACATGCAGTCATAAACAAACATGCTCCTCATGATCAGCTTATATTGAGCCCAAGATATTGATCAGTGAAACAAGACCATGGATAACTCCCCTGAAGCCCTCGGTAAGCTTGTCTCGATACGCAGGATGGCTGAAGTCACCACACTACTGTGACTATGACCTTTTTTGTCATTTTGTGATCTAGTTATTTCATTAGATGCGAAATAAACGTAATTTTTAACATTTGTTAATTTTGCAACAGCAAAACAATAGTTTTATCCTCATCCTCCCATTGATGTCTGAATAGATCACACTCGTTTAGTGCTGGAGATAAGAACTTTAAAACAATGTCATAATTTTTTCTTATTATACGAACAATTAATATAGCCATATCGAGAGATCAGAGGTTGCTTCTGCGGGGACCTTCGCGGCCCTGAAAGTTTTTGCGACTCCATATACTCTTTCTGTGCCGGCTTAATAAAAACGTATTACACACAACCGCAGACTGTCAATTTCAAAGTGCAGCTATCATTTCTGCACCTTACAGTAACACGCCAACATTCTGAATTCGTGTACACATGCTAAGACCATACACACTGTATGCTGACATACACACTCACGCGAATGTCATACTGTAACATACACCACACTATACACACCAATGCTACCAATTCTGACCACCGCAGCCCTCGCAGGAAAAAGTGGCTAGCGTGACAGACCATAATGATGGGAGAAACAAGACAATCCCATTATGAACGGGAGGGCTACACCCTTCATTTTTCTTTCTTTTTAAAACAAGAAAGTCGTGAGATACCTACCAAAGACGTTTGTTTCTCCACAAGGTAATAGTGACACTCCATAAAACATGCCAAATTGAGGACTTCCTCAACATGTAGTGCCCTGGAGCCTGCAACAGGTTTTAAGAGTACATCCAAACAGGAGACTGAGAACTGACAGCACTCACTCAACGCCTGACAAAGCCACCCTTCTCCAGAACTACAGGCTTTGCGAACTGTGTCTGTCATCCGTTCTAAATGTTTCGCAATTCCATGGGATAGACCAGATTTTTGAACTTCCACAGAAAAACCTAAAAGGGATAAGCCAGCATTGCAACATCCCTCAGATCCCTTCAAACAACAACGTGCATGCTGAATTACATCTTGAGCCTCCTGAAAACAGTTTCTTTTGCATAGAAAGCGGCATCTCTCTAAAGTCAGCTCCACTAGGCAGCGAGTCCACCAACCTGTCCCGGACTCATACTCTACCAGATGTTTCACCAACAGAGTCCCAATAGTTTGGCTTAAGAAGTGTGCATCATCCTTGCCACATAGTTTTCCTTTGGACTCAAAAGCTACTGTTGCAAACTTGGCATGGCGCGATACGGACACAGGAGAGTCTCCACGTGATATAGATCCTTCTGTTAACATAAGAAATCGTAAGCCATGTAACCTAAGGCAAAGTATCTCACGATTGTTAGGGCAGGGATTTTTCTTTTGCTCTTGGTCTCCAGCTGCTTTCCATAGGAACTGAAAACTGCTTTTAGCCACAGCAATGAAGTCTCCTAAACTCTTCTGATCTGTGGGATAGCCAATAAGGCAGGAGTACAAGAGTTGTGATAACTGAAAGCAAGCTTCAAAGGATGATTCTCGTGCAGACACATTCTTTAGAAGGTGAAATAGTATCTTCTCCAGGTAGAAAGGTGTGCGTTGGGGGCTGGATGCCCCAAATCCTTGGCATGCAAGCTCCGCTAAAGAAACTAAACATTGCAGGTGCCGACCACTGCAAGAGGAGTCTCCAGCCCAATGGTTACAGGCACGCAGCACTCGATCACAAACCACCCGTTGATCAGCAAAACGATCAGAAGGTACCTTGTCACAAGGACCATCTAGGAGGCATGACTAAAATGCAAGAGAGGCAAAACCATGTGAGTTATTATGTTAAGATACAGATAAGCAAAAATAGCAGTCTCTTGTTAATTTTAAGTTGTTTTGATACACCTAAGGACGGAATGAAGCACCCGTAAGCCAGGCTGCTGCAGGCATGGGTTCCCAAGCAAAATTGAAAGCCCATACATATCAGGGATTACCTACACTGCACAGGCGTGTAGCATAAAATATAATTTTTATTCCAAAGGTTTGAAACTGCATAACAAGTTCCCCAAAAATCCTGAATGATCCCTGAAGCATTTTGCGGGCTGCGGGCTTAATCGTAGGAATGGCCATTGTACAGATATTAACACGTGTGAAAACTCACCTGCAGCTCTGTCTGCAGCTTCTCAGCTGCTTCAAGGGAGGACGTAAGCTTAATAAAATCTGCTCCTTTCAAGGCTTTCATCTCTTTCCACTAAAGGCAAGCACCCTAGAACAAGAAAAGAAATGTCGTCAATTTATCCATTATAGCAAAGCAAAGCATCACTGCCATCATTAGAACAGGCAGATGGGTCCAAGACGCTAGAAACTAGTCACCATTGTTAATAAATGCTCGCTGTCTTGGTGTCACCATTGACTCCAACCTGTTGTTCACCCCCCACATTCAGTCTGTCTTTAAAATCTGCCATCTCCATCTTAAAAACATTGCCAGCATCCGTCCCTTCCTAACACAGCATGCCACAAAGGCTATCGTCCATGCCCTGATTATCTCCCGTCTTGACTACCGTAACTCTGTTTTAGCTAGTCTCCCTCTTAACCGTCTAACCCCTCTACAATCCACCATGAATGCTGCTGCCAGACTTATCTTCCTCACATCACTTTACTAACGTCTCTCCCTTCTGTCAGTCTCTTCACTGGCTGTCTGTGCGCTTCAGGATTCGTTTCAAAATCCTCACTCTTACTCTCAAAGCCCTTCACAGCGGCCCCCCTCCCTACATCTCCTCACTCATCTCTATATACACTCCTTAACCGGTCTCTCCGCTCATTCAGTGATCTCCTTCTATCCTCTCCTCTGATTTCTAGCTCTCATGCCCGCTTACAAGATTTCTCCAGGGCTGCCCCTATCCTCTGCAATGCCTGAAATCCCTCAAGACCCACTTCTGTAAGGACGCCGACAACACATTAACACCCCCATATTCCTTTAGCCCACCTCTCCTAGTCCCTCTCCTACAATACTTTTACTAGGGTGCCGGTCCATCCCTTACACTGACACCTTTACATATTGTGTAATACACCCTAAATGCCTCTAGATTGTAGACTCGTTTGAGCAGGGCCCTCCTCACCTGTTGTCTCTGTTAGTCAATTTGTTATGTTACATACTACTTGTTATGTCCTGTCTACCCATTGTACAGCGCTACGGAATTTGATTGTGCTATATAAAACAAGAAGAAGAAGAAACAAACGCTACAGTTGCCCTCCTGCTCTGTGGAGGACTATACTTAGTGGGAGAAAAGGGATCTCATTAAAATCAACGCAATCGCTTTGCACACATACATGTGGGGGTCTCAATAGACCCCCTGCCTGCAGTGCTGTAGCAGACGGGAGGGAGACAAGGGGTGGCAGGGGAAGTGTCAAACACGTATGGGGGGTTCTGCCAAATCCCAAATTCATCTGAAAGAGGGACACAGGGCCCACGCAGCTATCACACGCATTAAATAACATATGACGGCTGGAGTGTCCCTTTAAACGGGAAACCATGTAAATTATAAGTTAGTTACCATTTGCGCATTTAACATATTAGGCACAATACGCTTGGTGGAGGGGGGGGGGGTCACTTCAGCGGGATAGCGGCAGACAGCCTTATTACGCCAAACTCCCCTTACAAATGTGCGCACCTTAGAGGTGGTTAAGACAGGCTTCTCTGAGAGAGCACCGAGGAGAGACACCAGCACAAAGGTAACAAAACACCACATGGACGGCCCTATAGCACTCAGCAGCGCACCATACCAGACTCTGGCGGGACGGCAGTCACTTTTAATGGGCGCCTCTTTCTCACAGGACCGAATCGTTTACCAATCTTTCAGTTCTCCGGCACGCGCCTTACCTCAGTTCAAATCTCTCGCCGCAGCCAACCAGCGCGACTATATTGTGTGGCGTCACTAAGGCGCGCCACGCGCTGAGCATGCCGGACACTGTAGTTTTCCATATGAATTCTTCTGGCTGTATGTTTCTCATACTGCTTGAAAAGTAGTTAGAATACGGAAAGGAATTCATGCTAACTAAAAGCTGCGGCTGTTTTAGTTGAAATGGCAGGTGGAGTTTAATACAGAAGTGAAAAAAAGTTTTATTTGTGTAAAGCTAGTTATTGGGATCTTTGGAATACTGGAAATTCCATGTATTTTGTAATGTTTTACTTGGGTTTCAAGGGGAAAAAATTACTTGCAGAGAAATGTAATGATGAGATCTTGGTAATCTGGGTCATGTTTCTACGGTATTTCTAAAGAGAAATTTGAGGGGAATCTCTAAATTGTAAAGCAAACCCCATTTCATATTAGGATGTCTGCCATTTCTACCCATTCTAGAATATACAGTTAAGTGCACATCAAGTGTTGTGAGTTATTTATTTTTATAAAATAGTTGCACAACTGTCATCCATGTCTTTCTGATTAACCTGTGTATCACGTAGGTGAAATGTGATGTCACTTTATGGGCTAGTGAAGCAGCGTGATGTCAAAAGACAGATCCATCAGCAACATGATGCCCATCTTTGTATCCATGAGTACTTGAACTAGCTGCCATGCAAAAAGCAGAGAGCATTAGAAGTCAAACTAGAATGATTTTAATTACCGTTACTTATGTTTATGTAACCCCTTTACCAGGATTAAGTCAGCACTGAGGAAGAATGTACGTGATTGGAACTATTTTGTTGTGAGCCAATGCTTATTAAAATGGTTTGTTAAAAAAACTTAAAAACCAACTCCTCCTCACTCGGCTAATTAGCTGTTCCCGATTCTGTTCTTCACAAGCTAGTTCTTGGATGCAGGAAATTGTTAAAATTTTTAAGGCCACAGGAATTATTAAGTGTGTTGTAAGTAACTGTGGTACCAGATCCAAAGGGGTTGTATCACTTAAGGGACAGTTGAATCATGAAGGTTTAATACTGTCAGGTTTCTCCAGAAACAAGGCCTGAGTTGGCCCTGTATAACGCATATTGATAATAGGTGGGAATACTGAAGAAATCTCATTGATTTAGCTATACATTATACTGGACCAGTCATGCTGTTCCTAAAGCAGAAGCTCACTGGAGTTGGACCTTCAAAATGAATAGTGAAGTTAAGTTGAAACAGATAAACATACCTGGGAACCTGGGTTTGACCCGGAGATTGCCAAGTGAAGCACCGCTTCTCCTGGTCAAGATCCGAATCCTCCAGGGTGCGCGGTCTAAACGCGCCCCGCCCATTTTCCCTTTAAATGGGGGTGTTTCCTGCCGCCGTCAGCGGGACCTCCAACTGACACCGTGGGACCGGCCACCAACGGCAGTGGGCAGTCCTGGCCGCGTCCCGCAAGGGAAAGCTCAGTGATGTCACGAGTTATAACTAGTATATAACCTCCACAGCACATATATCCGGAAAGCAGGAGCAGTCACAAGGATCTCACGTCTGACCCACTTTCATTATACTTCTTATATGACATAAAACCATTTATACTCCACGTAAGTACATTCAATTTAGACTAAGGTTTTATGGGGTTTTTTCATCATTGTACCAGTTTAAAAGGACTAGTGAACTCCAACCTGACGGCAGATTTTTTTTAATGAAAAATACTAAAATTATGTTGAAGTAAAATAATCATTTTTTTTAACATATTATTAGAGAGTATAAATGTTCTCTTTTAAGTGACTTTCACAGCATAATCACACTGATTTTGATTGGCAGCTCATTTAGCAGCCCCCCCTCTTAAATAGTAGGCTGACATGTTAGTACTGCAGAATGGTGTATTAAAATATCAAATAATTACATACAGTCCTGTGAAAAAGAAAGTACACCCTCTTTGAATTCTATAGTTCACACTAGTCAAAAAGTGGGAGCCCCTTCGAGCTCTTGACTCGCATTAGTGCCAGCTTCAAAGGGTCAACAAATTTCTGCTGGTAAAGATCCCTGTAATTACCCATTATAAGACGAGCCCCCAAAGTTAGTTAATTTAGGAAAAAAAGAAAAAGCCTGAATATAAGATACCCTATAAGAAAAAAAGTTTTACTAGTAAATATTAATTCACATGTAAAAAATATTTAATAAAAACTATGATTGAGAAAAATTCATTTTTTGTTTATATTTGCCAACCTGCCCCCAGCTATGCACAGTTGCCCCCCAGCTATGCCTTATACCCCCTTATATGCCACTCTGCCCTGCAAAAATGCCTTATACCCCCCCTATATGCCCCTCTGCCTCCCTGATATGCCACTTTGCCGCCAGATATGCCTTATACCCCTCTCCTATATGCCACTCTGATATTCCTTTTAACCCCCAATATGCCAGTCTGCCTCCCTGATATTCTTTTTAACCTCCTATATGCCACTCTGGCTCCAGAAAGCCCTTATACCCCCCATATGCCACTCTTACCCTCCCCCGACTTACCTGTGCTTCCCTAGACTTGTCCCCCGTGCATCAGATTCCTTGGAGTCTAGTGGTGGCAGCCGGTGAAGGTCTGTGCAATGAGCACAGACAACCACCGCTGCTGCTGCCGGCACTTCTATGAATGACCACCGGAAGGTCATGTGATGCCGGCGCTCCATCAGAGGCCCCGGCAACAGCGGAGGTTGTCTGCCGGCACTGGCTGCCGGAGAGGAGGATCCAGGTCCCCTGCAGCGCTGCGGGGGATCTGGATCTTAGTCTTTTAGTCAGACTTCTATTTGAGGTCTGATTAGAAGACGACCTTGAATATAAGACAATGGTTATTTTTCAAAGCAAATATGGTATTTACTGCCATGTACTTCAATATGCATTCTTTACCTGGATGAAAAATAATAATAATCAAAAACACACCTACCTTTATCAAATGCTGCAGACCCAGAGCTGCCCTGCACCCTAAATTGTTCAGTTTTCGCTACTTTAAGCTGCCAGTCCCTGGCAGGGAAGCTCTCCCACTTATATCAATTGAAGCATTTTCTGCACATATCCGCAGGGGAACTCAGAACTCATTACATCACCTGGAACTTGCATGATGACATGCATTGGAGCTTACTGGCGGTAATTATAGCTTGCGTTGTTAATCCTGGTAAAGGGGGTCACATAAACATAGGTAACGGTAACTAAAATGATTCTAGTTTGATGTGACTTCTAACGATCTCTACTTTTTAACGTTTGCACAGCAGCTAGTACAAAGAGTCATGGATACAAAGACGGGCAACATGGAGAATGTGGCTCGCATGTTGCTGGTGGAGCCGTCTTCTGACATCACGCTGCTTCACTAGCCCATGAAGTGACATCACATTTCATAAGGGGACCCACTGGAGCTACACAATGCATGTGGGTGGGGAGGGTTTCAAGTTAAACACAGCTTATCACACACATTAAAGTACATATCATGGTTGGAATGTCCCTTTAAGAACGAAAACATGCTGCAATTAAGAAGAATACAATATAATTCACGTGATAATTTGTGATATGGACATTGAAATGTTGGTTTTCATTCGTCCTTATACAACCTGTTTTGTCAATTTATATTCATTTATATGCATTCAGCAGAATGTAATGTAGGATTTTAATCAGTAAAAAAGTAAATATGCCACTGTGTGCATCAATCACACAAGTAAAGTTACATACACAGCATATCATACACATTTAGTACTGTATTTTAATATTGCATAACACCCCACCAAAAAAAAAGGAAGGAGGCAGACCAGGAAGCTCCAGTTGGCACACACATTTTATGGGCTTCCCCACGTCCCATCTATACAGCACTAAAAATAACCCTTACAAAAAAATTACTGCAGTTTTTCTGCAGTTTTTTGGACATGAAAAAACTGCAATACTGTACTTTTACTGCAGTATTACTGCACGTTTACTGCAGTTTTACTGCATTTGTACTTCACTGTACTGCATTATTACTGCGTATTTACTGCGCTTTTTTTTTTTACTGCAATTATACTGCATTGTACTTCAATGTACTGCAGCTTTATTGCAATTGTACTTCCGTACAAAAATAACTGCAGTAAAACTGCAGTACAGTGAAGTACAAATGCAGTAAAACTGCAGTAAACGTGCAGTAATACTGCAGTAAAAGTACAGTATTGCAGTTTTTTCATGTCCAAAAAACTGCAGTAATTTTTTTGTAAGGGAACCAGCAATAGAAGGAATATAAATAACATATAACCCTCCACAAATTTCAAACAGCACATAAAAAGTCCTGTACATAATCTGTAGCCTTGACGTGCCTTCATCTGCAGGGTTTGTCTTTTAATTTGGTTTCACTCTTTGTTACAAGATGCACCTTCTTCCCTCGTCAAGTCAGATCTCAGACCCGCTGGGCTCTATCTCTGAACTGGGCAACCGCAGTTCAGGGTCATTCCTCACCAGAGAAAAAAGGCTTACAACACTGAGCAAGGCAAGCAGCATTGTAAAGGCACACAGGGTGAACATATTCCTTGTGCCACTCTGGTTATCAACATCATGCAACATAAGCAATCCAAGGCCAGCAAGAAGATTCAGGGGGACTCGGAACCAGTTCAATACACCTATTTGTTCTTTTTCTGGGATTAGCCTGCGTCTTAGGAATCCCATAGCTGGAAAGTACAGACCGCAAGCCAGCTCGATGAGCAGGAAGGCCAAGAAGGACTCCGTTGGACGTTCCTGTCCAGGACCTGTAGAGAACGTTAGCATAAAGAGGGAGAAAAAGACCATAAGGACAGACAGGCACAAAACGTGCATCGGCTGTAAGTGATATTTCTTGGAGGTGGCAAGACGGTATAGCGAGGAACCTGCTGCGCTGGCTGCCATGAAACTGGAGAAGGCAACCCCGAGTGGTGTGTTATGAGGATCCAGTACTGGGGTCCATAGGAAGATGAAAATATACACTACACTCTCAAATAATGCCTGAATGGCACCCAAAAGGAGCACACGTCTGTCTCTCAGCAGGCATCGCAACCCATCACCGCAAATCCGGTTGAAGCTCCCACTCTGTCCATGGTTCTCATCCCATTCACGTATCACTAGGACTACAGACAAAGCCAGAAGTGGCACAGCAAGCACAGATGGCGAAGCAGGTCCCAATCCAAGCGACTCTGCACAGGCATTGGCTGTCACTCCTGCTACCACAGCAATGCCTCCATTCCAGGCTGCTGCCTTGGAGAAGGTGTGAGGAAGCCATTCTGATGGAAAGTCATGATGCTCACTGTGCTCATGAGCGTACCATGCCTCAAAGGAAGAAAATAAAAGGGAGCTGGAGAATCCTCCCAGCACCCTACCAGCCAGAAGCACAAAGTAATCCTCGGATAACTTGCACAAGTAGCAACCAGCCAGGAGAATGGAGAAGAGTATGCATGATTTTCTTCGGCCGAGCCGACCTGTAAGCGGGGCACTTACTAAACCAGACAGAACACTAGCTCCAAAGCCACAAACGTAGATGACAGCAATCTGACCCTCCAGGAAATGATAGTGATGATATAGTTTGTACAAATAAGGACCTTGTAGCCAGTCTGCAGCTAAAGCAGGAAAGTAGGCTCTATAGAAATCATACTGGAAGCGGCGAAATGCTGGGTTGCCCAAAGAATTGCTGGTTGCAGATGACTTGGAGTGGCAGGCAGAAAACTCCAGAACTGCCCATAGAGCCAGAAGACCCACTAGTACCAAATATGCAGTCAACAGCATGATTGTATCATCGAAGTGGCATCTTGTGTCGAAACTACAAAGAAAAAGATGGAGACAAAATTAAGAGGGTGATCAGATGGGACACTTGTCACACAATGCATACTTTGATGAAACACAGGTCCCAAATTGCCGAGTATTGTCGCAGGAACACAAACGCGTTTGACTGTTCAAAGTACACTTAAAAAGACATTGGGGTAGTCTGTCCCTATTTCCCTCTCATACCTTTTTCTTTATACCTTCATTTTGCTTCAATATGTTAAAAATGTTGCTCTGCTTACCTGAAATCTGTATATCACGCCTAATAAACTGATTCATAAAACCATCCTGTAAATATATTGAAGCACCTGATAAATTTGGTGCAGATATCAAAAAGGCAAACCTCCTGAATATTATGACAACCTGAAATCTAATTTGAAAATAACCCCCATCTTTAGCTGTTTAAATATCTGCATAAGTACATATATCTATATATTTACATACCGTACATGTGAGGCTCTATATTTCAACATTTGCATGAATCGTGTATTTGTACATCAGAATGTATATACATATCTTGGTTAAGTGAATATTGACAATAAAGTACTATAGCTGTCATTAATTTTTGGATTCACAGTGACGTGTAGTCTGGTACGTGCACAAAGCTACAATTACAATATAAACTAATTGTAAGTGTGTAGTTTATGACTCTAGTGTTTAGCACCGAACGATGACACCTCTAATACAAAAAGAATCCGAATCACCCACCTCTAAGGTTAACTCATTAGCCTCTTCAGCTCCATCTGCACCCACCAGACTCTATGAACTGCACAATCCTTCCCGGACTTCCTGTTCCGGGACAGGAAGCCGTCCCCTAACACCACCCGCTTGCAGTCCGTCACGTGACATAGGCCCTGCACATCTATCCATAGACCTTAGTTTCTTTTTCAGAGTGTTTCCGTAACAGGCAACGCAACTTCTCATATGAGAGGAATATGCTTTATTAGGTGGTTATGGTATTCATGGTCACGTGTAATCGTTGTTCGTCGTAAATAAGCTTGACAACGCTTCTCATAGAGTGTTAGCCTTGGCAGTTGATGTTAATATTACAGGGACGCTGCAGCCATCTTTTTACCTTTAATGCATATGATAGCTGAAGGTCTCTTTACGTTTAGGCGGCGTCCCCGTCCCCAGCTATCTTGCATGCTTGTCTGAACACATCTCCTTTTTACCACCAGTCAGCTCCAGCATTGTGGGAATGAGAGCACATTTGCAGAAAGTGCTCCCATTGCTTTCCTGACACTGATTGATTGCTCAAGAATCCTTGGACCACTTCACTGTAATATGCTTTAAACCGCGTTTGATTGCTGGAGTGTCCCTTTTCACATGGGGATGTGACGTCATCAGACGTAGACGTCTTGGTAGAAAATGTACCAACATTCCTCACGTTCATGTATGTGCAACGGTGGACTTACCAAAAACCACAACCACACGGAAAAATCAATGTCTATGAACTATTCCATTAATAAATTGGACAGCCCTGTGATGAAGATGGAAGAAAAGGTTGCAAAAATTGGATGAAACAACAAGAACAATATAATAAATGTCACAAAAGTGTTTTCCCTTACTGTTCTGTTATTTTGTAATATGATCTGGTTTCCTCCATATGTCAAATTATCTGTATTTGGCTGGGGTTTTTTTTTGGGGTGGGGGGTTAGACAGAAGAGAACTACTGCAGGTGTCAGATACATTTTTTTCCTTTTAAGTGTCCTAAAAAATAGCAAGAGGAATTAGGAATCACATCATCAAGAGCAAACCCCAGTGAGCTTCTGCTGTATGGAGAGCTTGGTTGGCCCTGTGTCTGTTACCTACTTGATCTATTCTTTTTTATGCATACCATTTACTCACCATCTATAGCCCACCTTCGCAGTATAATTCATGAATACTACTAGGGCATAAGGGCATAGTAGTATTTATACCAGTAAATCTAACCATCAAACATGGATAGTTTTTTGGATGCTAGAAATAATGTAATGCATTATGGATTCATTTACATTTACGGGTTCAGTGGTACTGTTCATACAAGTGCCTGCTAAAGTACAAGAATGTGTTTAACCCTTTAATGACAAAGCCCATACATGTACGGGCTCAAAATGCATTGTTTTCAATGGGTTTAGGGACCGCCTATTGTCCTTAAGGGGTTAACGGACGTTCACATCACACAGGATAACCTTCCTTGTGTTATAAGACCAAGTTTTAAAACTTTAAAGAATTCATTTTTATGCAAAAACTTCACAGACAAGAGCCATTCAGCCTGTTTCATCTGTCAGGAGCCATTTGCGGTGGGGGGCAAGTCCAGCCAAGAGGTGCAGTAATGTAGCAGCCAGCGACATGCTCAGCGCGCACTGAGCAGTCCTTTCCAAAACACATTTAAGAAAGTAATTCTACTTAGGAATAGAAACGTGGGTAAGGAAAAGGGAAAGGATGTGTGACAGTGTTTATGTGAATGGTACGTGCGAAGATGTACATCAGGGGGAGACACTCACTAAGTTTGAGTATGACGAACCCAAAAACTTAAAACATCAACACCATGAAAACAAGACTGCCCAACCCGACCAGCTGTATAAACTATTGACACCAGGAGGCACCATTCACACTGCTGAACATTTCACATAAAAAAAGAACTCGCTACTGAGCTGAAGCTCGACAGTTTGTAATCTAACCAAAGTAAAGTCCTGGCATCGATTTCTTTTAAACAATATGAAAAAATGACTGCACATAACGGGTAAAGCTGTTCATGAGCAAGTAAGCCTTTTTAAGAAAAAAAATAAAGTGACATTTTTTTTTCATAAACCATGTAATTATAATTTTAAGTGAGCGTATGTTGCTGTTATGAATATGTTTGTATTTATATTTATACATGCCTCCCAAGTGTCCCTCTTTAGGCCCCAAATCACTCCGTTCCTTCTTCCATCCCTGATCCCCCGTTTATTGTTTTTGAAGCTTATAATGTTTGCCGAGTATTGGTGTCACGCGGTGGTCTACAGGCCTAAAAAGTGTAATATGTATAAAAACCAACAGAAAATGTTTATAAATTAAGTATATTCTCCTTCTATGAATAGGTCAAAATGTCACATAAAAAGCCCTGCAGTAGAAATGCCATACTGGAGGAAGGTCTAGCTCTAACTTTTTGGTGGGAGGAGTAGGTTGCCCTTTTGGCTGCCATCTCCTCTTGAAGAATTTAGTGGTTCTTCTCTTTGGAGATGATCCAGGAAGATCCAGTCCCCCTGCTTGCCTTTTTTTGGCCAGGGGGACAAATGAAGGCATTGCATGTTGAAGAGTGTGGTTCCACCTCCTGTTCTTCACATAGAAGCAATGCACTGGGGACTTCTGTGCTCCCTAGAGACGCCTCTAATCTCACCCCTCACACCTCTTTGGCCTTTGAAATATTTTGAGATATGTTTATGTATAAGTAGGGCAAAAAAGGGCTTTGAGGAAATAGCTGGAAGACGTAAGAAATACATATCTGTTCCACAATCTTTCTAATCAGTTGTACACTTATCTCTGCTAAATCACCCTTGGTTTCCCCTGTCATATTTCCTTCCCTGCAGTTTCCCTCACCTCTAGACTCTGTTTCGCTCTCTTCCGTATTGTTTTTTTCAGCCAGTGTTTTCTGCTTCCCTGCTGGGTTCTCCATTACCTACCTTTATGCTGCAAGAAAACAATGGCCATCAGCAGGAGTGGTCCTCGTCTTTGGTGGTCCAGTGCAGGGAGCATTAGATTTGATATGTGTTCCGCATCAGAAGAGGGCACAAAGTCTACAAGGTGGTGCAGATACAGAGGCCTGTGCTGTGGCACATGCACCGCTCCAGCTGCCTGCAGATTTAATTCTATAAAGGTAGGTAGGCAGGCAAGGTAACAAAGTAGTGGAAAATGCAAGCAAGGTGCTGGTTTGTATAGCAATGGTACAAATGCAAAAAAAATCCAAGATTTTTTACATTATTTCCTTGTATGTGCCACGCCATATAAAAGTAATGCAAATGAGATATATGTCTCTTGTGCAATTTTTTTTTGATTTGTTGTTGTGCATACATGCTGGTAGCGCACAAAACCTGTGTACGTGACATTGCACAATATGTAACAGGATAGGTACACAGTTTAGGGCTTTCTGCCACATTTATACCCACAAAATACAATCTAGGGATACAGTACACATTTCTACTTGCATGACATGATTGTCGCACCTCTGGTGCATATGGTTTTGTGGTCATTCCGACCTAGGGCTAAAATCTTTTTTTGGTTTGTTTTTAAGCTGTTACCATGGTAGCAAGCTTCAATTCATCTGTTGTGGGGAGGCTGAAGATTGGTTGCTGACCCATTAGCAGCCTTCTCCCTTAATTGGAGCTTCTGCATTAAATATAAACACAGGGGTTTCATATGTAATGGATATGTGTAACAGCACTTATATGTGGTTGACGCTAAAGGATGAATACAGAATGTGTACTCAACATTTTAAATTCAGAAGGATTAACGCATTGGTGTCAAACTCAAGCCTAGAGAGCTATAAACCTGTCAGACTTTGGAGATATTTAGTTTTTTCAGATTAGCATGTCAGTGATTAAGACCTCATATCATTCAAAAATGTATTACCCTGAAATCCTGGTGTGCCAGCAGGTAGTCGTAACCACCCCTGGATTTACTCATTCTAGGCACCTAAGTTGTCATGTATAATTATCTATATTACTAAATTACAGGTAAAAATATAAATAAAAATGGTAGTAGGATTGGTAGTGTGGCTGTGCAAGCTGGCTTTGGCTCAAGCCCAACAGATGGCTCAACCTGGCTAGTCCAAAGTGGAGGTGTATAACTGCCCCCTTCGCACAGAATTTTGGTCCCATGTGCTTCTTAGCTTGCTGCGGCATGGGATTTGGCTTAGTTCAAGAGCCCAAGAGGACATTTTTCCATGGAAGCATGTTTCCCATCAGCTACTTTGAGAGGATGGTTCTGCGGGTGCTGTGGGACCACCATTAAGTCTTCACATCGAAGTTGAAGTAAATCTGGAACATTTATTCAGTGTGCTGTGAATCTTATTTTAGTAATAGCTATCCTCTCAAGTTCTTTCGACAAAACTCTGGCATTACTCTGCCTTCCTCTAGAAAAAACTTTTGAAGCTGTTCTCTTGCACATGCTTAGTTTTGGTTTATATTTCCAGGGTCAGTCATAGGCAGCAGAAGATGAGTTAAGGATTTGACATTGCTTGAGTGCTTTCCCATCGTACCAGCTATTGAGCTATGGGGCAAGGAGTTTTGGAATGAGGAGTTAGTTGTTTTGGACAGATAATACAAATGTGCTCCAGGTAATCAATAACAGTGCTTCCACTTCTCCCCAGTTGCTGAGGTTACTTGGCATTTTGTTTGGCTGAGCTTGTTTCAGTCAAAGCTAGACGTGTTCCAGGTTCATAAACTATCATTGCTGATGCATTGTCTTGTTTCCAAATGGACACGTTTCATCGTCTGGCACCAAAATTAGGAGTGCGTTTCCTGGATTTGAAACTTTGTTTTTCAGGCTTGAGGGAGCTTCTGGCTTCTTTGCTGGTAGCAGGAACATGGATTAAGTATTGGCAGATGTGGGTGAAGTAGGTTTCGGTGGCAGGTTAGCATATTGGTCCCACCATAGACTCTTGTTTACCCATCTCAGATTAGGGATAGGGATGGGTCTGGTCGGTTGGCGGTCTCAGCTGTGTAATTTCTTTGAAACTTTTTTGTGCAAGCAAGACACTGGGGAGGATTTGTAACATTAGGCAAATACCTAAATATGTGAGGTGTTTTCTTTGGTATTTTAGAATGGGTATTGCCTAGCTTGAGAGTAAGCGGGTATTAAATTGAGGCTGATGTTTAGAAACACAATTTTATTTACCTTGATCAAAATGATTTAAGTTGTGATTAAAGTTAAACATTATAATATATTTTCATTGTGTCACTATGCTCTTTATAAAGTATACTAAAAAGATACCAGGAGTTGGCTCATTCAATTATTTCATTGCATACAGGGAACTTTTTGTATTTAAAAAGGCAGGTTTGGTCTATGAAAATTCACTGTTGGTCCCCAGGCTTGTGTCGTAATCTCTGGGTGAGGAAAGTGGTCTTTGGCTCCACCTTATCCATATTCAGTTATCGTCATGCTTCAAATTCTCCCCACCTAACCCCAGCTCACCAGAAAGAACTGGACTAATGTCCCCACCAAGTATGCCATACTTGGGACTTTACACTCTGCTAAAACGGCCTTGTCCAACCAGCAAGATAATAAAATAAATAAAACAACATTAACATAAATTTATGCATACATACAGGTGTACACCTGATTGATTTTCCCATACTCTCTTAACAGTTCTCCAGTATACAACCCCAGCAGCTTTATTACGAGAATTTTTAAAATAATGACCTTTGGTAACCAAATAACTTTTTATTTCTTTTCTTGCTTTTTTTAGTTGCTTATTCCTAGTTGGGAATCCTTTTTAGATCTAGGGGTAAATAAGTTTAAAGACAGCTGTTAGTTAAATAAAGGATCTCAACGCGGAAACTTGTAACTTCCTATAGTTCCGCAAACTTCAAACAAAGAAAAACTATTAATCCGCATCCTCCAGTGTGTATTTCAGAGGATACATTTTAAAATGCAGAGCTTGCGAATTTGTGGTATCTACCACTGGATCTCCATCAGCATGAAACATAGAAATTAATGTTTGTTCATGAGTTTCTACAACCACATTGATACCTTCTACAGATGAATAAGTGGCTAGAAAATCACAGGCTATATATAGTTGAATAAATGTTCTGAAACAGACTTACTTTTCTAACCATCAATTAGCCAATGATATTTTTACAACAATCCCTTGTTAGATAATCCGCCAGTTAGTTGTTGCTGGTCTAATATTGTTTTTAGCTAGAGTTGATATGGTGAAAAAGCTAATGGCACAAGGAAAAACCAACACATGATTATAAGCTCTAAACCACATAATAAGTTAAGTAGACAAAGTTTAAAAATGTGCGGGATAAAAAAGCCAAAAAAGTTATGAAGTGGAGCTTTCAATACCTTTTAGCCTGATCACATTGCTTTATTTTTACCGTCCATGCTTATTTTCCTAATACTAGCCTTCAAAGAAACGTCCCCTACTAAGCAAATACTTCCATGAGCATCCCTTGGCATTTAAGATGGCTAGTTCCCAGGAGGCCTAGAGCTTTATGTAGGGAGACACAAGGTGTGGGACTAGCCACCGATTAGTCGGCACTAGAGGGTGGGAGGGGACTTGGGCAGGGAGTAGGTGTGGTTAAACACAGATTCCACACCCCTTAGGGGGAACAGAGTGGATTAAGAAAGCGGCACTGTGATGGAGACCTGTACTCCGACTGACTAGCTCCGCCATAGAGATCTTCCTTTCCGCTGAAAGCTCAATTGGTCAAGGGAGTAACCCTTTGTGATCACCCGGACACTAGTCGAGACGTAGCGTAGGGTGTAAACAAAACC
The DNA here is from genome assembly GCF_027358695.1 of Spea bombifrons. Taxonomy (NCBI): domain Eukaryota; kingdom Metazoa; phylum Chordata; class Amphibia; order Anura; family Pelobatidae; genus Spea; species Spea bombifrons. The sequence continues at coordinate 118,855,374 of NC_071088.1, forward strand.
AGGTTTATTGAAAACAACAACAATATTTATACACACAGACATAATTAGATCAGGAGTATAATCAACTACTGCGCCTCCATATAGTTTTATGGCCAGCAATGCCCACCCAACAAATAGTCACTATTTCAGGGTGATCCCGAGGGAACGGGGCCAGTCACTGATGGACAGCTCAAGGTCCATAGATGTTATGTTTGAAAAAAAAGGCTTGGTCTGTCGTGGGGACCCTGAGCAACAGCCCTGGGAACGTCCCCGGGAATAGTCTGTACGGTAGCCGAGCCAGAGTCATGGCTGGGTAAACCTTGCTTTCTGTTTTTTTAGGATGGGTAATAAAACCAGTTTTCCAAATTAGCTCCCTCTCCGTAATCACCTCCGACTGTGACCCACCGCAAGCCCAGCTTCACCCCAAAAAAGTGACGCGGTAGGGCAACAGTCGTCCGTAGCTACTCAGTTCTATATGTAGACGGGCATCGCCGCGGCTCCTACCCACTGCACAGTTTCATGGATTTGCGGCTAGGTCCTGGTCAGGCGCATGGAGTGCTTCTAGCCAGTTAGTCCATGGAAGTCTGGTTAGGGCAGACCAGATGGGGTTTTGCGGCCACCCTGTACCCCCCTCCAGAAGGGACTGGGCAGGCAGACAAAAGGTCTCCACGTGAATCTGTCATGGCCTCCCTTCCAAACTCAAACCTACTCCCATGTGTCCTCAACCTCAGGGGGTTACCATGACAGGCACTTCACCCAAAAACTCGGAGAGTTCCCAGGTGTGCTGATGAGTCTATGCCTAATGGCCATGCCAAAACTTTAGTGTGTGGCTGCCTGTCACGCCCTTACTTCTGTCCCTGTTACCGGTCCCTCTGTGGAGGGGGATGAAGTCCTGACAGCAGTACATCCCTCACGCTCACGGGCGCAAATATCCTCACTCCCGCAGCACTTCTGGGAACAGGGAGGATCAGGAACACTACCACACATTGTCCATTGCAAGTACTGGCGTTGCGTTTTTCCAAGATGGTGCTTTCTTTCTCAAGTAAACTCAGACTGTCCCAGTGGAAGATGCTTCTGTAATCACCATGCTGAGCAGTATAAAAGCAGCTCTCACTTTCCTACCTGCACTCAGATATTCAGACTGGTTCTGTGTCCTCTGGAGCGTCCCTATTTCTGTCGCCTTGGCTTTTGCATTCTAAAATTACCCGGTACCTGACCTTTGCTCGCCCCTGATCTCTCTCTCTCTCATCTCCTGATCTGATCTACAGTTGCTGGCCTTGGAACCGCTGACCTTGCATTCCCAAACCTGGCTTTTCTTCTCGCTGATCTGACCTCCCCTATCCGGACCTTGGCTCACATACTGACTATCCTCTTCTCACTGTACCAGTGGCTATGTGTCCAACTATTCTCTGTACCAGTGGCAGTCTGTCTCTCTGGCTATCCTTTAGTAGTGGGGCTGCTAAGTCCCGGGTTGCAGCTCAACTTTGGCTGTGTGGCTAGGCAGGTGAACACCCTCATTATTATTATTATTGGTGATCCAGAGAGGAACTCCTGCATTCACACATTTACTAGCAATCCTGCATATTGGACTCCTCGCCTGATTGCTAATGTAACACTGTGAGAAATACACTGCCGCACACTACAAAAGTGTAAGAGAGCAGCCTGTGGCCGCATGCATGCCATTTATCGACTGCTGTCTATGTATCTTAAAAAAGCTTATCCCATTTTTAAAATAACACACCATTTTGCTGTATTTTATTGTTGAAAACGTTACAGCGGCCTCTGAATCCTGTCTGTCTTCACTGCTCACCCTGACCATCTCTGATATCACAGAAGGGCCGTTACCTTTACAGTCTTCACTCACATCCCTCCCATCACACCTATCACACAATCCACCTCACTCAATAACAATCACCCCCCATTACTGGTCATTGAGGCCATTACTGTGTATTAGGATCCATAAAGCTTTGCTGTTTCACATGCATGAGCATAAAATAGCAGGTGGGCATCGTTGTAGGTGGGCATGGTTATAGGTGGGCTGACTGCTGTGATGTAATACATAGAATAGGGGCTTTGGAGCAATGACAGGATTCTATTTCTAGGCAGCTGCACTTTTTCAATAAATGTTTAAACACAGTTTTTAAGAGACAGGAACCACTAAGGAGAAAAAGAAAGGTTTCGTTTACTCACTTTACATGAAACAGCACTTATCTGGGGATATTTTAAGAGGCCCCCTATGCGGAACAGCAACTTTAAGCACCAGAGACTGGTTTTCACTGGTTTTCATAGCCAGTGAGGGAATATAATCATTTCATGAGGTAACATCAACAATAAACATAGAAATTAATATTTGTTTGTGAATTTGTACAAAAAGAATAATTTGGAGGTTTAGTCAGTGGGTTAGTTAATGGTGAGTATTCATCGCTCAGTTGTTTGTCCTCCTGTTGTAAGATTTCAGCGTGCCAACATGGCGTTTCCTTCTCCCCGCCTCTTGGTAAGAAGTGACAGCCAGGTTTGAGAAGAAGGGCTGTGACATTAGCCCAAAATATTTTCTTGCAGTTATTTTTTTTACATTTTGTTCTGCATTGCCATAGTTACAGTGTGCTTTTGGTGGCACTGGAAACGGTGAGGTAATGTAAGGGAGAGTGTGAATACACCACACACAAACACACCAGGCCAGGAATCTGGGAGGAGGTTGACTGGAAAGCTAGTATGTGTCGCAATTTTCTTTGGTTAAATAAACAAATAGTGCATTCTCTTACTGTGACACATGGGAAGGTGCAAGAAAATAAGTGTTCCTGATATCAGAATGAAGTCTGTATGCTCCTGTGTTTTAAACATCCTATGCAGATAGGTGCTACGTGTGGACACTAACAATGAGCCATACAAAGGTCCATCTTTTACTAAGATTTACTTAGACTCATACTTATCATAGGGGCACGTGGCAGCTGCCCCTTGGGTCTCCTGCTAAGGGCCAGATGTGGAGGTTTATACAGCCGATTTCACAGACATCTCCACTATTTAGTCCTACTTGGCAGCCTATGTGCCACCATTGGCGCATGGGGAGGCGGGAGAAATGGGACAATTGAGTATCTGGGTATGTTTGGGTGGGTGTGTATTTTAGTGTGAATGCATATGTGTTAGTGTTGAGTGTCTGGATGTGTGAGTTAGTGTGAGTGCATCCATCCCTATGTACCACCTGATTTTGCTGAGCCATGGGACCATGTTTAAGACTGACCTGACAAACTGGGGGTAAGATCACTTAGAAATGGTCCTGACTATGCAGTATGGAGGAAGTACTACACTAATTCTACATTAAATAGGTCACATGCAAAGTACTTTTTGGGGGTCACCAGGGGGTATTTATTACTATGAATGAACCTTATTATATTTGTCAGACTTTTATGGGTCATCCTTGTTTTTTGATACCCCACTTTGTTTCTTTTTAAATAGTATTTGGATGTATTAAGACACAATTCCTACAGAAGAATGGGGCAATTGTAGGAACCTAAATGCAGTTGGCCCCCTGGTAAGTGCTCCTTATTTTTGGTGGAATAACAGCACTGTGTGTCAAAGAGGGTAGGATCAGTCTTATGTGTGAGTTTGTGTGTTTTGATCCAGCTGTGTCTAAGATGAGGAAAGTTGCATGACATCATGTGGGTGTGGAAATTATGTGTATAATGGCACAGGGTACATGCTAACAAAAACACAAGCGGATACTCCATAAGTGACCTAGTGAGAGACGTAGACTCTAAAAAGGATTTAAACATTACATCACAGAGGTAAATGCTCCAGAATTTCAATAATTATTGAAGTAAAACAGTAAAGAATTATCTGTGTGTTCTGGTTATTTTGTTTCTTGATGGCTGAGGATTGACAGCTATAACTAATTTTTGTCTCCTGGGCACAGATTTAGTATGAGAACACCCTGTGCCCTCAGTGATGTGCAAATTAGGTGCCACTCTGGCTTGTACTGTTGAACAGACAATAGTGCCCAAAATGTTTTTACCTTGTTACAGCTTTTTACGGGGAAACACAGCTTCCTTGGTCTACCAGCGGCTACTGCCAGCCTCCGGACTGGCAGCTCTGTTAGGTGTACAGTGCTGGGATGGAAAACGCTGTGATTCTCAAACAATACTTTTGTTCCTTAGTGCCAAAGTTTAGGGTTGAGCACTGCCAGCACCTGTCCAGCACAATGGCACAGTGGCCTTCTAGGCAGGCTAACAAGGCCATCAAGTGACAAAGGATTGTATATGCAAAGCAAGAGAAGGTTGATGGAACTTACAGGCATTATATAAAGGGAAAAGATTGCATTATCGTTTCTTTAATACACAATCCTAGGGCTTTCTTTAAAGTCTGTCTTGGCGCATGGCAGGTCCTCTCTTGTGGTCCTCATATCTCTCTTTGCTTCATTGGATTTTCCCCTCCAACTCTTATCACAGTATCCATTTTGGTCCTCCATTTTTTATCCCCTCTTTTTGTATCCCTTCTTTTTTCTTTCTAAGCCCCCTTTTCAAGACTATGCTCAATTTGTTCCCAACCTTTTTCTTCTTCCCCAGCTGACTTTTTCTTCCCTTGCAATCTCCATTGCTTTTTTATTATTCAATCAATAGCACACATGCCTGTCGATAATCTCCTGATACTTCCTCTTGAAGTGGTATGGTTCACGATTGTGTTTCAGAACTACGAGTTGATTACAGAAGATTGTCTTATCATTCCAACCAGCCAATGCAAGACAGCACAGCGGGAGCACCTGATTTTCCTTGATATGTGTAGGATAGAGAGGGAAGTTATTTTCTGAAACTAAAGAAAAGCATATTATGCTTAATGTTTATATACATACCTACATACGCACACAGGCACACATGTTCTTACTTTTCCAGAAAAAGAAAACCATCAGTAATTGGCAAATCGGCAAAAATTAGGAAAAAATGAACAAATTTAAATTGTTTTCAAATGCACGATTATACAAAGCATACAGCTGTTTTCCTAATCCATGTCCTAGCTGATATTTCCAAGTCCAAAAAAATATGAGGAAGAGTGATTTAGAATGATTTACCATGGTAATTAAAAACACAAAGTAGTGTAAAATGTTGGTGTACACACAACAGGCATTGTTCAGACGTAGGAATACAAAATATCCTCTTCGTGTAATTTAACGTGTAAGTACACCAGTTCTAAGAGGACATTTCATGGGGCCACAGACAAAACATTATGCTGGTATGTCCCCTTCAGAATTTTTGGACATGCATTGGACAATGCTATGCTTTGTGGGAACAGTTTGAGGAAGGCCCTTTTCTAATCCAGCATGACTGTGACCCAGTGCACAAAACAAGCTCCATAAAGACGTGGTTGGATAAGTTTGGTGTGGAAGAACTTGACTGGCCGCACAGAGCCCTGACCTGAACAATATCGAACACCTTTGGGATGAACTGGAACGGAGATTGCGAGGCAGACCTTCTCATCCCACATCAGTGCCTGAAGTCACAAATGCTCTACTGGATGAATGGGCACAAATTCCCACAGAAACTCTCCGAAATCTTGTGGAAAGCCTTCCCTGAAGAGTGGAAGCGGTTACGGCTGCAGACGGGGGACCAACTTCATATTAATGCATATGTTTTAAGAATACAGTTTAAAAAAATCCCTTTTGGTGTAATGATCAGGTGTCCCAATACTTTTGTCCATATAGTGTATATGCCTTCAGGTGAAGATAAAGGGAGTTTATTGAAATAAAATGAAACTAAACCAAATTATTTTCAGTGTTAATCTACATTACTATACAGCGTTGTATTGAATGCTCCAAGAAAAATATTTGTTTCCCATGTGACTTCCCCTTTAAAATAAGCCACCTTATGCAGCTGGCAGCAGCCATTAGTCTACTCACAGCTAGCCCTTTCATGATTTTTTAGATAACAAATTATGTCACACTTGGAACTGATCACATGTTTTAAATTATTTAAAATAATTATGTACTGTGCTATGATTTTACACAGTTCCTTGTTTCTGTATAGAATATTTTGGATTCCTTAAAATGACACAATCTTTTAAATCGATCTCATTCTTAGATCAAGTGAAATAGCCAGAAATATTTTGCACATTGGCCAAGCATACATTTTTGTATGTTTATTTTATATATATAGTATATGATTTTTATTGTCTATAAGCCTCACAGTCTTTTCTGGATCTCATGCAAAATTTATAGTCAACTTTATTCATAAGATATACTGTATATTAGATATATGTGTGTGCATCTGGAAGTACCTGCTACTCTACCTTTTACTCTGTGACCAAATTTGTTATCTTTGAGAGATTATAATATACCCTGATGTAGGTCTTCATGTTTGATGAGTCAGACATGTCGAGTGATGTATTCTGCCCTAGGCTGCTTCGGCATAGGCAGGAGAGGACTGAGACCATCCGGGCAAAAAAAAGTAATGGGCCACCATGGTAATGCCTTTCCCTTAGCCATGTCCTATCATGAACACACCTCTTCCTAGTTAAGCCACTCCCTTGTGGTTACACCCCCACATATCTATTTTTTTTCGGTATTTGTAGTAATAAAAAAAAAGATAACTTGTAAACAGTGCATTAATATTTACCCTAAAACTTACAGGATGATTGCCCTTTGGGTACCTATTCCTTCACCTCAGACTATCTTGCTTGTTTTTGCAAGTTATAGGGTAATAAGTACAAGTAGCATTTTGCTATTTCAAAACCATTTTTTGTCATTCTGCCCCCATGTGCCATTTGGGACATCTTTGAAGCCGGTCACTTCAATTTACCCCCATCAAACCATATATTTTTAAAAACTAGACACATGCACTAATTATACCACCAGTCAAACTTTGTGGTAGTATTTTTTTTTGTTTCTTTCACACACATTTTACTTCAGGTATGAATACACAGTTCCTAGTATATGTCACTGTCAAGCAACACTCCAATATGTGTTCAGCAACATCTCCTGAGTACAGTGATACCCCACATGCATGGGAGGGTGCATTTTGACATGAATTCACCCGCCCACATGAATTTTGACATGTTGAAAATTCTGCCCCCATATCCTATTTGGGAGATCTTTGAAGCCGGCCAATTAAATTTACCCCATCAAACCATATATTTTGAAAACTAGACACCCCAGGGTATTTCAAATGTTGGTATTTTAACTATTATCATGGCAGGCTTTTTGGAAAGATACGCGGTCAATTTTAGGACTTACTCAATTATTTTTACATTTTAAATTTTTTTAAATTAATTTCACTGATTACCAAATGATTGGTGAGCTGGGCTTCATTCACCTTCATGGTTGGCTGCCTGTAGGGGGAGCTCAATGTTCTCAGGAGGGTCTGGAAAGACCCTCTGCGAACTTTTTTATTTTTAAAGGCCTCCGCCATATTCTTAGAGGCAGCATGTCCATTTGAAACGCCCCTGACTTTTTGTTTTGTGTCGCTGAATGCTTTTGTATAGAGGGACTTCAGCAACACTGGCTAAGCTAAGTACTTTTTTTTTAGCCCTGGGCGCCGCCATTATGGTGAATACGACAGCTCCTAGGAGCGACCATACGGGGCCCCTACGTTTTTTTTTGATGTTGCTGGATGTCTCGATGTTGAGGCATTGCAGCAACACCAGCTGAGTATAGAAAGCAATCACTGATTGCTTTCTATGCTCATTTCACCCCATGACATGCCAGGCACGTCAATTCTCTTTAAGGGGAAGCATTTTCGTTAAGTGCCGCCATTATGGTGAATCCGACAGCTCCTAGAAGCGACCATACTGGGCCCCTACATTTTTTTTATGTTGCTGGATGTCTCGATGTTGAGGCATTGCAGCAACACTAGCTAAGTGTAGAAAGCAATCACTGATTGCTTTCTATGCTCATTTCACCCCATGACATGCCAGGCACGTCAATTCTCGTTAAGGGGATGCATTTTCATGAAGTGCCTGGCACATCATTAGGGGTAAATGCCTGGCAGCTGCTGCAATAGCCACTAATATATTGTCATGTATGAAAAGATGTATTGACTCACAGGCAGAAAATATCATTTTGCCTCTGTGTAAGTCACCTTTGATATGCAATGCAAAGCTTCGGACCTGGTCTTAAAAAAGATCTTGAAAATGGTATCTTAGAGGGGATATGATAGCATTATAGAAATACTTAAGAGGGCAATATCAGACGCTCTATGATGACCTGTTCATTAATAGGACTGTACAACCGGAAGAAAGACATTTTACTGCTGAATATGACATCATATTCCGGCGCTCAGCATTACAAGCCGGCACCGATACCGAGCTAGAGGGCTCGCAGAGGAGAGAGAGGGGTGCCGAGCGGGTACTGACAACCGCCTCTTCAAAAGTGCCGCCTGGGGCAATTGCCCCACTCTGCTCCATGGTAGGGCCGGCCCTGATGATTTCGCATGCACATGGAAATTCTTGTTAATCACATTTACATCCACATATTTGTATGTCTGCCTTCTCTCTACTATCACTTAAACTGTGAGCTCCATGGGGCACAGACCTCCTTTCCTAATGTATTCAATAAAAATACATTATTTGAAATCTAAATAAATAATGTGCTAAATAAAAAAATATACAAGCATACATACATGCATTATGTGCCAATAAACTTCATGTATCTGCAACTGTGGAGGCTGCCATTGTTGCCAGTCATGTGATATTTTGGATGACTTCTTTTACTCAAAAATAAGACTGAACTAATGCTTTATGGTAATGCCGACGAGTCTATTGTTTACCAGTCAGTATGATAAGGAGTATGTCCTGTTAAAAGACACATAAATGGCTAATATGCAGCTACATGAAAATATTAAATAATGCAAAAACTGTTTTTTTTTAAAAAAACCATCTGATACTAATCTGTCAGTACAAAGACAGGAATAAATAAAATAATTAAAGGATAAAAATAAACAGAAGCACAGTCTATTTTTTAATTAGAAATTGAAAAAAATATATATTTATATAATAAAATAAAAGGAGCGTGTGAACAAAAAATAAAGAAAATAGATACCGTATTGGCTCGGATATCGGCCGCCCCCGTATATAGGCCGCACCCTAAAAGTTTGGTGCTTTTTTAAAGAAAAATTTTTTTGCTTTAAAAAAGCACCAAAAAACATGCTGCCACTCTGTCCTCTCCCCCCCCGAGATATGCTGCCACTGTCCTCTCCCCCCCCGAGATACGCTGCCACTCTGTCCTCTCCCCCCCCGAGATATGCTGCCACTCTGTCCCCCCCCCCCGAGATATGCTGCCACTCTGTCCCCCCCCCGACTTACCAGAGCAGACTCCCGGGTGTCTTACGGGGCTGGAGGGGGACATCTATGCACATCGTGTATACAACTCCCGGTGCCGGCACTCAGCGGAAGTGCCGGCACCGGAAGTTGTATACGCGTATTGCGTAGATGTCTTCCGCCGGCCCTGCAAGACACCCGGGAGTCTGCCCTGGTAAGTCGGGGGGTTAAAATGCATCGTGCGGACGTTCACCGGCAACGGCGCATCGCCGCTGCCGGTGAACGTCCGTGCGATGCGCTTAGACAACCTCCCGTGCCAGTACTCCCCCCGTGGAAAGTGCCGGCAGGGGAGGCTGTCTGAGCGTATCAGACAGTAGGATGCAGGTCCCCTGCACCGCTGCGGGGATCTGTATCCTAACCCCGCTGCCTGCCCGGCGCCCGGGACTGCATGTCCCGGGCGTCGGGCGCTAGACCCCAAATATAGGACGCACCCCCACTTTAAAGACTTAAAGTGGGGGAAAAAAGTGCGGCCTATATTCGGGCCAATACGGTATTTAATATGGTCATTCTCATCTCATAAGGAAGTAATAATAAACAAGACTAGTTTTTTTATTTTCAACATATTTGTCTTCAGTTCTGATTCTTTCAACTTATTCCGCTAAAACTTTTTTTCACATTTTATATGTTGCATTGTTTTTTCTGGAAGTTTATTTTCTGTTAGTGAAGTATAATGGTCATTGGATATCAGTCATTTGATGACAAAGTTGTCCCCTTCAGTATACCAAGACCTCTTGGACAATGCTATGCCTCAAACTTATGGCAACAATTTTGGGAATGCCCTTTTCTATTCCAGCACAAAGCAAGGTCCATAAAGACATGGTTGGATGAGTTTGGTGTGGAGGAACTTGACTTACCGCACAGAGCCCTGGCCCCAATCCCATCGAACACCTTTGGGATGAACTTGAACGGAGAGCCAGGCCTTCTCATCCAACGTTAGTGCCTGACCTCACAAATGCTCTACTAGATGAATGGAAAAATATTCCCACTGAAACTCTCCAAAATCTTGTGAATATTCTTCCCAGAAGAGTGATGGAGTAATGGTTTTGTTTAGGATGTGAGGGGTTAATGCATTAGATGTAAAGTACATGCAACCTCTATGGTTTCCCAGGGAATGTAAGCTGGGTTATAGTTCTGCATGTGAACATTTAATTGGCTAGCACCCTCTGCTCCAGAACACAGCACCCTTTGAACATTTTATAGCCCCCTCTGATGTTGGCTTTGGTCTAGCCAGGAAGGGGGTCTTTTTTTCCAGAACTTCCTTCCCTATGAAAGCTTTGCTCTGGCTAACACAAGGTCTGAGTGAGTCACCGTGCTGGTACTTGGCTGGCGATTAAAGGAGAAATGGGCCTGTTTGTCACACCAACTTCACCCTCCCTGGAATAACCACAGCCAGGGGAAGGGCAGCCTCTCACACCTCACCATTGGAGGACGAAGACCAATAATGACATAGTATAGGAGAGGAGCAGAAACAAGCAACTCCCATAATGCTTAACCAGCCAGCAGTTTATTAGTGCCCCCGAGGGTGTTGTGTTGCTAAACCGCCAATAATAATGAAAATATTTGACTGCATTTTCTTTCTTCCTATTAATGACATATTTTTTTTTATAAACTTGGTTTCATCTGGAAACATCTAAACCCTTTGTGATTGAAGCTTAAAACAGACCATAAAAACTCAGAGCATCACAATGTGCGAGCCAGTCATCAGACAGCAAGCAGCCTTTCTCCCCACATCTCACCTACAGGGAACAGAGTCGGTAGGGTAAGAAACACACACAGGCACCATTCAGCTTAAAGTAGTTACAGATGTGTGTGCACGGGGAATCCCCCACCCCCCTCACACAGCAGGAAATCTGAAGGGGGCCTTCTTTAGCTAGTGGCGCTCAAAATATACCATTACAAATAACCCCTCTGGTGCCAGAACGGGCGATGTAGCTAAACGTTCCCTTCGAGTGAAAAATAAGTTAAGACAGCGCAGCAAAAACTGCTGTGTAAATGTTATGCCTTTTCTAACCCCAAAGTGATACAAGTAATCCATCATATCTTTGCAACACCTTCGCTGACAGGGGTCCCTGTTTTCTCAACATGGATTGGAGAAGTCTTGGCTGCATGGACTCCGACCATGGAATTAACTCACTCTGTGTGTGTAGTAGCAGCCCCAACTCTAAGAAATACACTTTTAGGAAAGTCGGGATCTTTTTTTGGTCTATTCACTTAAAGGGAGAGTTTTCAGGAGAGTTGTGCTTAACCTTCTGTGTTTTACTATACATTATGAAGAGCCAAGCCTCTGCTGCTGGAAGAACTTGGCTGGCCCTGTATGAAGCATTGTTAAATTAGAGACATATCTTTGAAGCCCCTTGTACGTTGCATTATGCGCTATGCAGATCCAAGCTGGATTCAAGCATTATTGGAGAAACTTGCCAATATCGACCTGTTATAATAAATAGAGAAGTGAAGGAGTTAAAACGACAACTCTCCTGCCAACCCTTTACATACATGTACGAATGTAAATATACTGCATATAATCCACTCACCAACATATTAACATTATATTAGCCAAAACCAAGCAGTTTCATCTTGAATTCAATTTTGAACTAACTGCCTTTAGCGTGATGTTCACGCCTAGGTACCTACATCATATGTGAAGTTGTTATAGGGAGTACAGGAGGGCAGTTGCGGGACATGGCATCGTTTTCAAGTATTTCAATTAGACCAAGCAAAGGCTAAAATTAAACCATTAAAATGAAGAAGACAGGCTGTAAGGAAGAATCTCTGCTCACATCTGTAAGGTCTAACCCTTACTCAAACAACGTTGTATTCCTTTGAGTGGCTGTTGGTTACGTTGATACTGGTACCCAATAGATGGGTCTTATGAGGACAGGGGGTAACTAATGGGGCAGTGGGTGAGGTCCAAGAGGGTACTGCGAACTGGAGGGGTGAGAACAGGGACCCGAGGAGTCGTAGTTTGCCTTGGATCCTTGGGCAGCCGTGAACGGGAAATAACATCAGGAATAGTTCTTTTTTAATTTACGAAAAAGGTGCCTCAGTACTGTGGGGCTCAGTGATATCCACTGTAAGCAAATTTGCATCGACTTTATAACAGAAAAGTATTGCATTTATTTTTTACATTTTTACATTTCTCATTTAATCTCGCACTCTCCCACAGACATTAAGGACTGCAGACATACCAGCATATGGAACAAACACATTATTTCACTTAAAGAACACTAGGGTACTATTTTAGTTTTATCCACTTTTTCCATTGGAAGAAGTTAAGTGTCTTGCCTTTTAACTCTTGCGTTACTCAGACCAGCAATAAAAGAGTTAAGCAATGCTGTGTCATTTCAAACAGTGACTCATAGAACAGAGCAGCATTTCCCAGCCGCTCTCGTTTACCATTTCCTGCTTTCTCATGCCAACATGCTGGAAGTGGGGTGCCGAGTGTCTGTGCCGTGATTGTGGGGTATCTGTCTGCCGTGCCAAAACCAGGCAGAAGGTTCTAAATATCACATGCCTCGTTTTTGTATTTAATGTATTTCGTACGTTGACTCTATCATATAGACCATGCCTAGGGCTGAAATGAGGTGATTTCTTAGCAAGCAAGTGCATGCAGGACAGGAGCTCCACAAACACGGTTTGCTTTGGAAACTCTAGTTTTTACTAGAAACCCTAGAATGGGCCATGTTTCTAGTATAAACATGTTATGGCGATTTTTGAAGTGTGCAATAGGCAATCAAACCTATTATCTTTTGGATAGTCTGTACATATATTTGTTGCATAGAAAGCGTACACTGAATAAATCATTATTGTCAAGTAGTTCCTCATCTTTTTATCTCATGTGAAAGCTGAGATAAAAAGAAAGCAAAACCATACATTGAGACTTAGGTGTCTCAGTGACACATACAAGACAACTCTTTGTTTACAAGTGCTGGTGAGATAGTCCAATTTGTAAATGCCCTGCCTGCAGAACCTGCTCAAACCTGAGGGTCACCGGCTCAAATTCCTGCAGGGTAAACTCAGCCCTTCCAGGTCGATCAAATGATTACCATCAATTGGGTAATGATAACATCTATTATTCAGCTGCTGATTTGGTTAATTCCCGAGAGCTGAGTTCCACTAGGAGAAAAACACTATATAAATGCTAGCTGTTAAGAGCTTAACCTCTTTTCTACCTTAGGACGTACTATTACGCCCTATAAAACATGGCCTAGATGACCAAGGACATAATAGTACGTCCTATGGTTTTTGGACAGGTGGAGACGCTGATTCCTGCTGACTGATCTGGTGTAACAGCATTAGATGCAATTACACCAAATACCCGAGAATGCCTGAACCAAAGTTCTGACACCGCTGGAAACAACATTACAAGTGAAAAGGTTCCCAGAGGATCTATCCAGATCCTCCTGAGACAGCTGATGATGCCCCCTGCAGGCTGATCATAAATACTGCAATCACCAATTAAAGGCAATGGAGCACTGCTTACTGATCACTCTGTGATCAGCAGCAGTGGAGATTATTCTTTATCATTTTATTCAGAAATAAATAAAATAATAATAGTACATAGGAAGCAATTAAAAAAATAAGTGCCCAAGCACTTCATGCTACTCCCACTAGAAATAAACATTAAAAATTACCCCTTCCTTGCTAGCAATCCAATATTCAAAATTAAGAAGAAGCAGTGTAGTGTAGAACATGAGGTATTACTCTACTCAGTGGATGTTGCTAAATCATTATTTCGTGGAAGAATTCGTTTTTAAAGATTTTTTTCCACACAATCATCATACCAAATGAAAGCCTATATAAAAGAAAGTGCTATAAAGAGAACGCCTTATCTGTCATTGAAAGAAAAAACAATATGCAATGTGTGTGGGTGCATTTAACACGGAAAAGCAAAATCATGGTTGAAGAAAGGTATGCTAAAAATGGTAAAAGGAAGCTCTGGTCACTTAGGGGAGTAAAACCCCAGGTCACAGAGTGGTTACAAACCTTTAATCTGTCACCTATTCGCTTCATGGGTTTGCTGATTGTATGTTAGTTGTATTTTATATCCTAGGTTGAATACTTTAATTGCAGAACGTGTTCTGAATCCTGAAACGTACCACGATATGAAACAATGATCACTAATGACGGAGCAAGTAAATTAATCACACGCAGGGTGTAAGTGTATTTAGAAACCACAGACCATTTTCCACAACGCTACATAAAGCATCTAGATAGTCTAGACACGGGTGCAAATGTAAGCTGAACAGGTTTTTATAATAACATTTTTGGACATTTTTATGCAGGTATATAAATAAAGAGCGTTACTAGCATTCTGTACTGGTTCATTGGGACATCGTGTCAATCTCTGGTGTCATTGGGCTAAATTCAATGATGGAAAGAAGCTTCGATTCAATACCTATTGGTAATTGAGTTTCAATGCTTCCACAGCATGTGCAACAACATGTGCAATGGCAGAAACTCTTGCCTGTCTGTACACTGATCGGGCAACTAGTAAACAGGGCACATTTTGACTAAACTTAACCCCTTCACGACAAAGCCTGTACATGTATGGGCACACAACGCATTGCCCTTAATGGGTTTAAAGACAACCTTAAGGGGTTAAATATGTTATAGACATGGGCTAGTATGTGGTCAAGGGTAATAATAATAATTGCTAGGAAAGCTTGGGTCATCTGCCCAAATTCATGCATAGAGTTCCATTTCAAGTACATTTCAAACTGAAATATTTTAGTGTGCCCTTATAAATACACCTTCGGGTAACATGTACAGGCAAATTTAAGCTTACCATGTGTTAAAACAATGAAGAACCCATAAAAAAGCAAAAGAAACTAAAAATGAAAACTGTTGTGTACATGTGGCAAAGAGGTCAGTACACTGGAAGTTGATTTTTGAGAGTGAGTGGGGCCTCAATTATTCTAACTACAGATGGTGTTCGAACGGTATCTAGTCTACCTTATGTAAAGTACGGTAGTGGGAAGCCACAAAATTAAACTCAAAGAATACGAGTTACTTCTTAGAAAGAATTTAAAAAACAATACACAGTACCCATTAATATGAAGATATTCCATTACAAATCATCCTTTTCCAGTTACAATAGTCATTTACAACATTAACAACGTCTACACTGTATTTTTGTTTGTATTTTTTAAAAAAACAAGGAAATTTCTAAGTGACTCCCAAATTTTGAATGGTAGTGTATATAGATCTCAGACTTGGGTTACCAAATAGCTAATGTTCACAGAGTCCAGAGGAAGAACCGAGTAACTGAATAAAGGGAACTGGAGACAAAAACTATTGAATCCAGCAGCCTTCACATATGAACATTTGCAACAATGTAATTCTAATAATGTCTGTAACATGTTATTACTAAGCACACACAGTGTTTCTATATATTACTGTCTTTGGGCAAAAATGTCGATAACATTTTCCAGGCCATTTAGATCCAAAACAGGACACATACATAGGGAGACCCCCTGACACATCTTCCATGTCCCCAAGTATAAGACGCACCTTAATTTTGGGGGCCGAAATGTTAAAAAAATATATTACATAAAGTTATTATACAGGCTGCCTGGGCATGATATGAGTGTGATTGATGTTAGCTGCTAGCAATTGTTAGCAATTGCACTCCTATCATGCTCAGGCAGCCAGTACATGCACATCACTTTCAGCCTCCCTGTGCCCCCTCCCTGTTCCCCCTACACACGGATCCATGCTAACATGCACACACTCATTTACTCCCGCACCTTACCTGAACTGCAGATCTTCTGCTGCCGCTCGCAGACTTCTGTGGGGGCCGCTGTTTCCCTCTGCGTTGCTTGAACAGGAACTGAGTGGAGTCATGTGATGCAATGTGCATTCACGTGACTCCACTAGGTTCCTGTGTTGCCGCGACGGATCAAGAGACGCTGCTGAGCAAAACAGGTAAGCAGTAGGTCCCCTTTCCGGTCCCCTTTTTAGTAAAAAAAATGTAAAAAAAAATCTACCACCACTGTATAAGACGCACCCACTTTTTAGACCCCACATTTTTCTAAAAAAGGTGTGTCTTATACATGGGGAAATACGGTAATCAATGGGTATAATCGTCTTCATGTACTACATGCTCACGCCATGGGTGCACAAAAAGCTCCCATGTGCAGCACAACAGAATGTCTAATAATGTATACGTATGTGTAAACGGGACAAGAGGCTCCATCTGAAACAATAATCATTCCTTATGAGACACGCCATGTACCAACCACTCTTTACTCAATCACTCCTTTACAAAAAAAACTCTGGAGCCGTGTGCACTCCAAAATAACTCACACATTCCCCGTAAAGCCTATGCCAGCTCACAGAAGCCACAAAGACTGTGCCTAGTGTCCTGTTACTAACCAGGGAAAGGGATTAATTCCTTTTCCCTGTAATTCCTTAAAATAAAAATCTTTTATTTTCTCTCGTTCCCTTATGTACCTTTGTTCTAGGAGCCCAGAATGTTTCTGTATGAGTCCATCTCAGACATTTAGCGGGGTCATGTTGAGTGAGTATGCGGTAGGTTGAGTGTGGTAGAGAGAGATAGAGTGTTTATGTGTGTGTAAACTCATATTAGAAAGGGGCTAATATAAAGTGGTTAAGGGCTGGGGGAACACTTGGGTATGTGTGCCGGCTGGCTCGAAAGGAGACATCCATCCCCTATCATAATGTGTGAGATACAGCAGAAGATTTATTTATACATTTATAAATTAAATTGTGTAAACAGAATATATAAATAAATGGCTTTGTCAATTACATAAATCAGTGGGTCACAAATTGTTAAAGGCCCCTCCAAGCATACCACACCTTTTAAAACAAAAGTGTTTATTAATGTGTAAACAAAGGGGGCTGATATAGAGTGGTGGGGTACCAAGGGTCCACTTGGCTGTACATGCCCCTGGGGCCAGAAGTCAATAGGCAAAGTGTTTCTATGTGCATCTGTCATATTCACCAATAATTGGGAGAGCTGGACATTTTCTTCTCATTTGTCTTTAAAGTAACTCCATCTTCTAATAAAGCCAAATCAGACAGATAAATAAAGAAAAACAGATTGCATCAATACCTGGGTCAAGTTTGGGAAGAAAAGAACTCTGGGTGTATGGAACTAGAAAGAAATTGGCTCCATGATACAAAATGTTATTCAGGGTGGCCCGTTACCATGTCCGCGATGAGTGTCACAGCGGCGTCAGAAGGCGTGATGAAATATCAAGAAATAATTCTATTTTTATAATAGGTATCCTAAGGTATTGCTTTTTGTTACATTGTTCGATACAGTTTTTAACAGTCTTGCAGATAAATCAGTCAACGGGCTATTGGCAAGGATGAACAGAATAAGCCAGCACTTTCTTCCAGCTTAGTTTATACCTTATTTTAGAGACAGACTTGTTCTTGAAGACTCGCACGCTGCTAACTCTAAAACTGGACCAGCAGGCAAATCGGGATGCTTCATGCAAAGTGTTGCAATACCTGCAACCTGGTTCATATTTCCAACACCCACGATTTCTCCATTCCAGTATGGGGTAACCTGCACAAGGGAATAAGTACTAAGCACTGTTTCATTGTTATGTGGTCTTATTCATTGACAGACATCAATTAGCATGTCTATCGTAGGGTACTTTAGCACTGTAATCCTATATTTGTGTATAGTCGCATACAGGGGTAGCTCAAGATCAAGTTGGGCCCTCGGGCAACTCTGTTAAATGGGCTCCCTTAAAGATAAGTATGGTTAAAGACTCTGTACTTGCCTCTTATGGCCCAGCGGGAGGGTAGCAATGGTCCCTCAGAGATTTTTCCTCTCTTCAGTGCTGAAGGGGGACTCTTCGTAAGTCCAGAGGTAGCTGTTATTTTGCTTGTCTTTATGGCATTATAATAATAAAAAA
Source organism: Spea bombifrons (assembly GCF_027358695.1). NCBI lineage: Eukaryota > Metazoa > Chordata > Amphibia > Anura > Pelobatidae > Spea > Spea bombifrons. Next base: position 118,873,541 of record NC_071088.1, read on the forward strand.
AAACACCAGGCAATAGCCTGGTCCACAGTTTCCCTATCTAAAAACAGTTTAAGTATAATGATTTTACAAAGTAATTTTGTAAGACAATAAAGTAAACTTTTTCTATTTATTTAAATTATGTGTCTGAAATAACCTTTTGTTCTGTTAACATATTTTGGGGTTTTTCACCTTTTTAGATATTTGTATTAGTACTTAGCAACGTATCTGCCCCATAATGTCCAACATATGAGAAAGAACACTTTTGTTAATAGGTTTGTTAATAGATGTGGCAATGGGAGCTGGACTTTATAAAGACTTCTATGTCACCTATTTCATAGCTATTTATGTAGGCAAGTAAGAATAATTTAGAGATTTTTATTTGTAAAAAAAATAATTTAGAAGCACATTATGTTACAATTTAAAATCTCTAAATTATATATTATATATATATATATATATATATATATATATATATATATATATATATATATCAGAATCAAATCACCAGCTGCCCAGAATAATTTACAACCATAACCTAAAGGTGTATTACTACACTACAAAACACTACTAGTATTAATGTTAGAACATGTTGATGGAATATTTTAAACTACACATTTTGAACCTTTTGAACCATAAAAAAGGTGGAGTTTTTGTCTATGATCTCATTCCAGTAAAACCATATATGATTGACGTGTTTTACATGCAGAACATCAAATAGCTATAATTATTTTGAAATAATTTTTCTATTGTTTCCTAAAAAATGTAGCTGCCATCTATATTTCTACCACTGGAAACTATTACTCATTTTTGTTGGCTTTGCAAAACATAAACTTATGTGAAAGATTAGCGTTTATTGCTGTTAACCCCTACAGAGACATTGCTTTTCAGGTATTTCTGACTCCCAGGTGTATAAACTGCATTACATGGAAGCAAATCACAATACAATATGATTTAGCCATACCTAGGTAGTTTCTGTAAGATTATCAAAACTAGTATTAATAATTATGCACAATATGTAGAAATGTTTTTTTTTTCATATGTTATCCCTATTCTTAAAGGCATATTACATATTTGGAATTCCAATACTAAATTCTTTTTAAATGACCTGTTGTATGCACCAGTCGTCGTGTCAAGCAAGAACCTGTTTAGATGCCTTTTATAACTTAAACATCATCACACTCGTTATCATTCAAGAAGCAAAAATAATCCAACTAGGCAATGGCATGCCTTTTATAATTTGGGCCCCATAAGAAATCTTCGTGCCCAGTACATGCTTAACGCCTGGGCCCCCATGCCCCCCATCAGCTCACCCGATGTCCATCCCACTGTCCCACCAATTTCTCCATCACTCCGCCTTAGGCAAACCTAGAGTTAGTGGCGTCTGGGTACAGTTTCTTCAAGACCCCTTATAACTGGCACACAAACTGGTTTTAATGCATGCTCACTCTACCGCTGTACACTTACATACACACACATTATTCACACATTATTTGTCCTGGTCCTCCCCCTCCCAGGCACCACTAACCCTAGGCTCACCCCGGACTCCCCAACACCATATGCTAACACAAACTCACACTAACATTATTAGCTAACACCCACACACACACACATGATAACACCAAACACATATACACTCATGCTAACAACCACCATATACTTACACACTCAAATTACGATTCTCAGACTTAGCATGTTACCGCTCCTCAGAGTTTTTGGGCAGATACCAGAGATTTGAGGAACTGTTGATCCAAATGAAACTGGCAAAAGTCATTTAGGTGTTACTGCAGCCACAAGTATTTTCTTGTCACTTTGCTGTAAACTAAGGGATAATATTGTTTTCTGACTAAGGTATAGCCATGAAGTTTTTTAAGCTGCTACTGGCAACGAGCCATAGAGACTGTCTCTTTACAAGTTGTAAATAGACTTGGGTGCTGGTGGAAAGTTTGTGTTCGTTTTGTGTTCAGTTTTGGGGAAACAAAATTCTTTTTTTTTCTTTGTATTCAACAAAATTCGTCTTTCTCTATCTTCTCTTTGGACAAAATTTGTCCAACATTGCCATACAAATAAGAAATAAACGCATAGAAGAAGTTGAAGTCAAAATGGTAGTTAAAATGGCGGCCACGGAGACGAACAAATTAACGTAGATTAAGGTGTTTCTGTGTCTTTTGTCCAATGTTGCTTTTTTTTTTTATTGTTATTCGGACGAATGGACGAAATGGTAAAATTCAGCAAGAAAACACATTCGTAGGAAAATGAGTATGCAAGTCCAATTGTAACCTACCTAAAGCTTACACCGCGTTAGCACCAATAAGAATATTAAATGAATACATACTCCTTTATCCCAAAGAGTTGCAGATCATATAGCAGTTTTTGAGGTCATTGTAGTATTCTTTTTATGCTCAGTTTCCATTCGGAAAACTGGGATACTGCTCAAACCTTTCTTATTTTCTAAACAAGACATCTTAGAAAGATTTAGAAAAAAATGCTGTTAAGTAAGCAGCCAGCCTGGGACGGGTGAGGTTGGGTTGGCATACTTGTGAACATGTAATTTCTACCTATATTTTATTTCTTTAACATGATTATGGAATTTACTCCCTTGTGTGCCTAAACTGTCTTATATTATATACCTTCACCTACATGGATTGTGGGTGCAATATAGATGTATGTATAGTTCAGAATTAAATGAACATATTACAATTCATTGAGGGCATTTTAAGCCAGATGGTCCTCACCTCCACAACAATACCAAGATGATACAGGCTTTTTTTCTCTGGTAATGTTTTACCTGCTCATAAATTAATTATAATTGTGTTATGTTTTCTAACTAGCAATGTCATTGTCTACAACTCTCGCTGAATGTAGATATAGCATTTGCTGGCACAGCCCCTTAGGGTGCCAAATGTCACTCCTACCAGAGTAATGTCCATAACATAAAACCATTTCCATGTTTTTCATTGAAAAATATTCAGCCGTAGACAACCGGCCAATTTACAGGTTAAAATGCATTTATGTTGTAAGATCCCCAAAAAAGAATCTTACAATATGAGCAGCCTCTTGACAGATACAGGTAAGTACAAATGAATAAGATACATTTTAAAGCAGATATGTTACTTTCGTTAAATACTAAATTCTGAAGTTCTTTTACAAAGCAAGCTTATGTAGGAATGATCACAAAAATATATGGACACCTGGGAACTCTCGAGATTTGGTCCGGAGTCTCTGAGTGATGCCGTACTTCATATTAACACAAAAAAAAATACAAGAGAGGTCGCAACGGTCCAGGTATAACCAGGAGCGACTGGTACTCAAATTTCTACAGGAGGACAACGCCTGTGGTCAGTGACTAAGCACTGATGTGCGAAACGCGTCAACCATTTTTCTCTTTGCTGCTGTGTTATCATTTATTACATGTGGATTCGAAAATAAATACTTAACAGTATTGGAGTGGCACTCGACTCTACGCGGCTTCATTTCCTTTTGTTTTTGTTGGATTGATGCCCTACTTCCCTGGGTCTCTGGGAAGTTCCTGGGAAGTAGCCAGGTATGAATATATATACTGTTATCCTAACTTCCTATTCACGGGATCTGGGTGATTGGAATATGCCCAAGTTCCTATATCTCTTTCCATTTGTTAAGCTGATTGTTTGGGTAGCCTTTTTAAGAGTATGGAGAGAAGTAGGCAAAATAACATTGTTACAGCTACTGCTATAGTATTATAAGATTATTATATACCACTACTGCCACTTTATGCCACAGATCCCAGTTTGGGTATGATAATGTACTCCCTTATATAACCAAATATTTTTACAGCAGTTACACAAATTGGTCAACATGAAGCACGTTTTCATAAATGAATTTACTTCGGTAAAATTGCGACAATTCTTCTTTTGTTGTACATATGTGTTTACTATATATCCAAATGCAAATCATTTTGAGGCTATACTACATTCACCAAATATCAAATGTCAAACAGAGCGGAGGGGACTGCATGCCAAAATCTGCCATCCATAGCTTCAATTTGGATGCAAAAATTAGGATGTGGTGCAGAATATGATGGTACGAAATCAATCAATAATAATAATGATAAAGAATACATTTATTATTATTTATTTATTGTTTTTTATAGCAGCATCATGTTCTGCAGCGCTGTACACTGGGTAAATTACTGTAAGATCTGTGGTATATGACAACGGTTCCTCGTTTTAAGCCACATGCATACAAAATATCATTACCCATATATAAAGTTTGCCTTTAACCCTATTTTTGAGCAAGCATTATATGCACGATATACCCAAGATGTTACGGTTATCATTTTATTTTCATCATACGCATGACTTTTTAGCTAAGTAACAACACCTGTCAAGCATTCATCTAATTTTTCTTTTGATGAAAACTATATAACTTGTTGTCGAAGGACCAACAATACTGTCTGGAAATACTTAATATTACATTCTTATGCTGGTTTACCAATACTTGCCAATGTAGGTTTGATCTTTCACATTTGAAATTAAGTTTTTTTTATGATTAATGATATAATATTTGACTCAAGCTTCAGCTTTTCATGGGATGTAGATACAAATCCAAGGTTTAAAGTAAAATGTTGGTGAGCGTGCATTCTTGTCTCCTAGGAGGAGAATATGACAGTTTCCTCTGCAACATGAAACCAATAATTAAGTATATAAGTTATATGCCACAAAGTATAACGAACTTGGTAAAGTAGATGAAGAATATGAAAATACTGCCACGGCTTGGAGGCGTTGGAACGATTTCAGAACAGTGCAGATGGTAATGTTGCTTGTAATGAATAATGAAACCTACTTTTATTTTTCTATTAACTTTTATTTATTATTTTTTAAAGCTCGGTGTTCGTCCCAGTGCAAGATTAACAGGTAATAAAGATGAACTCCTTCATTCTTCTCCAAAGGTTTGCGGAAAACAAATAGCGCTTGCGTTTCGGTCGTACGCCTGCACGCCTGGCATTCACATAAACATTCCCCCGTGTACTATTAAAAACGCATTTTATAAATGGTAGAGGTTATATCCACATAAGGGCCCAGGAATACAAAAAGCGAACTGTCTTTCAAAAGTAAACCTGTTTTTTTTTTAAAGCATACCTCTGTAAAACACAAACTCGTTAAATATGGACAAAACAACGACTATACCTTACCCACAATGGAATATTTTAGGAATATTACTATGGAGTATTAACGTCAAACACTTGGGAATATCTAGTATGTGTTTAAAAGACCCTTTGAAGTTATTAACTCCTAGGGTTCCCCATTACATAATGTATATTCTGTGTAATGAATTGGCACTTTGTGCGTAGTGAGACTTGCCACCCGGCAGCTGATTCCTCCTGTCTGAATATTTCTTGTGAATGCTGGCCGCGCCTGTGAGGAAACTGATTGCCCTTTCTTGTGGCTTTCATCCAGCCACGACGAATTGCAGGGAACTCAGAACAACATTTCCTTCTCCAACATCATTCCTCCATCCCCGATTCTTCATGCCTTCAGTAGAGCTCTGGGGGCCTAAGGGTAACTGTGGTTTTGCGAAACAGCCAAAGGGTTAAAATCTATGTGTATGCAACTAACCACAAAGGGATTTCAACTATTTGTAAATGTACCAGAGAGAAAAGCACTAGTTGGGATGCTATTGTCAAACCAATGTAGACTATGAAGGAATAGGCTTTAAATTGCATTGCCCTTTTCCTTAATACTTACGTAGAATCCCTGAGACTTATAATCAAGTCCTGAGAGTTATCACATACTGTATGTTAATGGGGAAGGGTTGAGATGATGCGTTTACAAACCTATTCATCACTGCAAATGGTATTTCACTCATAAGGTAATTCTTACAGCTGGATATATCATAGAACGGTAGAATAAAATAAGAGATATGAGGACCCATCTCCAAATATATTCCTGTTTTAAATAAGACTACTCTTTAAATATAGCCCAGATCTCCATAATTTTGAACATTGGTTATTTAATCAACCTGCGTGTCGCTGTTACCCAAACAACACCGAACATAGTGATTATGCAGTCCGGTGAGTAGTTTCATTCACCAAGGATAACAGGGCTTATACATCTTTCTTCAGAAGTTCATAAAGAAAAAAGTTGTATTTCGATTAATCAGCAATTTCTATATGAATCCTCTGGATCTACTCCGCTCACTGCCTAAGTGAGCAAAAATAATAGCCTCCTAGGGGCGTTAGTGTCAAATGTCAAGTATTTACATCTAACATGGTTGTCAAACAATGATAAAGAAGTTGGTGGGTTAAAGTGTGCGTGAGACATCTACAAAGTTTGTGTCTGCTGTCTAGTCTAACATTGTTGCATATTTGTGGCACTGATGAAAAACTTCAAGCCAAACTTAATTTTAGATTTCGTGAATTTAAATGAAGAAACAATGCATAATTTTGATACCTATGCCTGACAACAGCGCGCAATTCCAGCAAGCAGCTGCAAGGCATGCAAAAAAGAGGTATTGATTCAAGGGAGGAGGATATCATCTTGCTTCTTTACAGGTAAATGGCAAGACCTCACCTTGAATACACGGTACAATTCTGGGCACCGGTCCTTAAAAAGGAAATTATGGAACTAGAAAAAGTGCAAAGGAGGGCTACGAAATTAATAAGGGGATTGGGAGATACTAGTTATGAAGAGAGGCTAAAAAAGTTAATATTATATACGCTAGAAAAATGGCATCTCAGAGGGGATATGATAACATTATATAAATATATGCAGGGCCAATATAAAGAGCTCTTCGGTGACCTGTTCATTAACAGAAATATACAAAGAACAAGAGGTCACCCTCTGAGACTGGAAGAGATTTCATAGACGACAAAGTAAGAGATTCTTTACAGTAAGGACAGTAAAGGTATGGAATTCACTGCCAAGGGAGGTGGTGTTATCAAATACATTAGATGCCTTCAAAAGGGGTCTGGATATTTTTTAATAAAGGCATGACATACAGAGCTATAAATAGAATTAATATTTTAGTGCTTCTTGATCCAAGGAGAAATCCGATTGCCTTTTGGAGTCAAGAAGGAATTTTTTTCAGAATTCGAAGTAGCTTAATTAGGGTTTTTTTGCCTTCTTTTGGATCAAGAGTAGGAAGGTTAGGTAGAAGGACTGAACTTGATGAACTATGTAACAAATTTACATGATTAACATTTTCTATGATGAGTGGGCATTCAATATCACTAGGAATGATGCAATATTAAGTAGAGTATGTGGAATATGACATTTAATGCAGTAGTCATCAGGGTCTATATGACAGAAGGACCTTCATTTTTAAGCATTTTCTTCAATCAGCTTGCCATATATGAGAACCATACTGAATGTGCCACAATTCCAACACAGCATCTGAGGCAGGAATATATTATCGTGTATTCCTGCCTGGGACCCTTCTAGCTATTTTTGCTCAGTAGCAGCTCCTGCAATCTGTTGCTGATTTACAAAGATGTGCATGCACACTAACTCATTATTATACCTGGTAACTTCTGGGCTCCGGCTACCCGGAGCCTTCCCATGCGGGACGCGGCCAGGACTGCACACTGACGTCAGGAGGATGTCCCGCTGACATCAGTGGGAATCCCGCTGATGTCGGAGGTGTTCCCACTGATGTCAGGGGCGTTCCCGGCAGCGGGAAACACCCCCATTTAAAGAGAAAATGGGCGGGGAGCGTGGGGCGTGTCAAGACTCGCCTGCGACCCAGAGGATTTGGGTCTTGACCCGGAGAAGCGGTGCTCACACGGCAATCTCCGGGTCAAACCCAGAGAGTTCCCAGGTATGCTCGTTATACCCGCAGATCAGGATGGTGGCACCAAGGTTCCCAACAGGAACAGTCCCATCCAAATGGGACATTTGATGATGCATAAGCCAAACTCCTAAGGTTTCCTCATAGCTTTTACGTCGGTTAAAACAAATCTCTGCCTTTTCAATATTATTATTTATTGTATTATATAGCACCATCATATTCCATAGCACTGTACAATGGGTATACAGGATATACCATGTAGTATATAACATAACAATTTGACTTACAGAGACAACAGGTGAGGAGGGCCCTGCTCAAACGAGCTTACAATCTTGAGACTTTTCATATCTCTTTTCCAAATCAATTGATTTTATTCAGGCCTCAATAATAACCCATCCTCGATTATATCAGCCCTATTATCTACTTTACTATCCTATTCTTTAAATCATTAAATTGTTTTCCCACTGGGAATCTCAGTTACTCTCATTTTCATGTTTTTATTTAATTCATTTGGCTGATCAGAACCATACAGAATATATTTTTCTAATACATTTTTTGCAATAATATTTGGACTTCAAACATGTTACCTGCTCCGAGCAATGTTATTTCCTGAATTTATTCAGACACACCAGAGAAATACCATTGGCCGTAACCAAAATGCTTGAGACAGCCGGCACAGTTTACTCATTGTGTAAAAGCAATTATGTTTAATTTATTTGGGGGGGGGTCATTTCTCTGCAAATATTTTCCTGATTTGATCACTGGTGTTTAAGTGCTGAAACTCCTCTCTCATTTTGTAGTTAAGGGCCAGCTGGACCATGCAAGCAACGGCACTGCGCATAGACGGTCCGTTATGAGCACATAGAATGGTGCAAACACTTTCAAGTAATCTATTAAGTAATTTATATTTTATTATGATTCAAAGGGCTCTATACATGTATTTTATACATATGACTTTTATTCTTATATTATATATTTCCCTTCATAGAAACAGAATTTGTTGGCAGATAAGAACCATTTGGTCCATCTAGTCTGCCCTGATTTTAAGACCCATACTTTAATAAATCAATCAATAAATCCTTGGGTGTCATCTTATATTCAGGATAACCATATGCCTATCCCATGTATGTTTAAATTCCCTCATTGTATTAGCATCTACCACTTCTTCTGAGAGGCTGTTACACTTATCTACCACCCTCTCAGTAAAGTTAAACTTTCTTGCATTACGTCTCAACCTCTGACCCTCTAGTTTTAGATTATGACCTCTTGGTTAAACATTTCTCCTCCATTGAAATACACTTTCCTCCTGTACTTAGTTAAATTCTTTTATGTATTTAAACACTCGAGGCACATAATATTGCAGCTTGTGTCCCTGAATGTGCAACCATCACACTCCTAGAGAAAAAAGTGAGCTGAACCCATCATCGAGTGACACGGCTATAGTGTATAGTGTGTTTTTCCACTCAACATCTTGTACAAGTCTTAGGTTATTATGCTAGTTTGCTTCAAACGCAACTAATGTTATTTATAAAGTATAAATAAATAAATATATATAAATATATATAATGATGATCTATCACATTATGTCAACTATAGGGATATTACTGTAAATGATTTGCTTTTTATTAAAAAAAATAAAAAAAAAAAAATATATATATATATATATATATATATATATATATATATATATACAATCAAAGCCTTTATGAAGCCGCTTTTAATACAGATATTTTATTTAGTGCTGGCATTGAGTACAGGTTATAACAGGGAAGAAACTTTCTAAATGAGCTGACCCTGAGACTGGAAATATTACCCCTTTAACAGCCTATCATTATATTCTATATAGTGACTCCCGAAATGTGCCAACCAAATGGTTGTAGTAATGGTCGGCATGGGAACATTGACTTGTCCTAATTTAAAGATACACTTAATTGAATCACCCACATTTAAGCAGAGAGATTAACCATAACGTACTGGTAGCAAAAGCACCATCCGGGAGTCTTATATATGATCCCAGCAGTGTAGAATAGGAAGGAGTCAGCTCCAGACTGTGGGACCCTAAGAATCTGCTCCAACATCCTGAGATTGGGGCAAAAACTCTGAGATTCGAATGAAACCCTGATAAGTTAAGACTATAGAGCGGGGGTTCGACGTGACCTTGGAGTGAGACCCAACAAGGATGCGATAGGAAGGACTATTGTAATTCAGGGCAGGGGAGCTGCGAGCGTCAGGTAAAATAGAATTGTAAGAACATTATATTACGATTTACTTGTGAATAGTGAAGGTTTTCCCTGTATGATTCGTGTTGCAGTGGATCTCATCAAATGAAGGTTGATGATGACCTTACCACCATACACTGATCATGTAGGTTAGGTAAGCTTCTGTGTATTTTGTGAAAGCCGGGTAAAAGGACTAAATGCACTAAAAGGAACACTTCACTCTGAAAGGTTCCGCGTTACATGAATGCTCCATAAAGGCGACATGCGTAGCATTACTGTCTATGTTGGTGCTTGGAGAGGTAAAGCTTACGTGGCAGGTGTTTCCTGCCACAGTCATCACGAATATAACATAACCCGCTATTAGTCCCTCTTATTGATGTCCAAAAGAGTTTGCAGTTGACAGTCGTGAACGTGAACCCTAGGGTGCTTTATGACGCATTGGAACTGGCAGAGCTTGGAAGAGTTCTGGGAGGTTTTCTTTGCCATTACCAGAGGATTGAAGTGTACTTACTGAAAGCTTAAGGGTTGAGGCTGCAGATGCCCTGGCAGGACGGACATGCTCGTCTTACCTGTGACTTCACCTATAAGAATGTGAGCTTGAATTAAGATGCTGGGTGGGGCGAGCTGCGGTCTCATAAACCTGTACATGCGCCGTACCCCCAGGGTACACAGATGCACGTGAATAATAACAAGCTATGATTCACCTATGTGTGTTCTCCAACGGGAATCCTCGGTGTCTATAGCCGTGTGTGTCTCTAGGTGTGCCTGGGCTTGTCTAATGCCTGTCAGAAAAGCAGACAGTTTCCATATTAAGGTCGGGCGACCAACAGAAGTGTTGAAAGAAGCAGTAAGATGTTCTTTAAGTCCTGTCACTAGCACCACCCTTCTCACTTTGTGTGCATTCCCGTGCTTTCCTAGCCTGATACACGTATGCCTCATTTATCATAAGCTCCATGTCATTGGTAGTTGCACCACAACTCTCATTATCCTCAGTTACCTGGCCACAGATCTATGTCATTTTTGGATGCATCGCTCCATCTCTTTGGGTAACCTAATCAATGACCCGCCAGACGCTTGGGACTCCATTCCCTTTCTTTTTGTATATTGCCAATTTTAGCGTTATCGTTACTTTTCACTCCCCGTGTATTGGGATAGCGCTTCAGAATCCGCCGGCGCTTCATAAATAAATTGTAATGTAATTCCCTTGTCGCTCTCAGCCGTTCTTAGTGACCAAGTAGTAATGGGTGTGCGGCTCACAACAGCTGGGATGACAGGTTTATTACGTCTGCTTCCTTTCAATGCAGTCAGGTTTGTACCTTTCTTATTCCCACGTGTTATTAATCATCATGTATTACCCGTTACTACCTCATCCGATTACATCGTGCGCATCCCTTTCATTTTTCTTTCATCCTTTGGATATGTGATTGTGGTAAAACCCATCTGCCTGTAGTTAGACCTGAGCTCAAAGCCAGCCCATTATCTGCTGCCTGATGATTACTTTAGCAAAACTGTTGCAATTGAAATCTACTGATTTGCACAAGTCGGGGATTAAACCAGTGACAGTGATGCCAAATCGGAGAGATTTGCAAACAATGACCGTTTCATGCTTCGAGATGGGGTTTGGTTAATGTGAACGTGCTGCTGCCTCCGCTCCAGATGTGAGTGAGTTGCTGCGGCCGTCCTCTTCACATACACACACATGCACACGCATGTCATGGAAGCACGCTGCTTATACTTGGCCTCACCCTCTCTCAGTTCCTGGGCTACTCTCACCGGTTAAACCTGTTTATATACCTGGGGCTATTTACCTGTACTGCTCAAGCGTTCCTGTGGCAGCTGCTCCTTTCACCTCGCTTATGGTGCATGTCAGTTTTTAGATGTAAAAACATATATATATATATATATATATTATAAATCTGTATATAAGTTAAATCCTTCTTTTACAATATATGAAGACACATATAGATATGTGCATGGAGGCAAAAAAAAAGAATTGATGTTTATTCATTAAGTCACTTGGGCCCACTTGGGGTGCACACAAGGCTGTGGGTACCCCCGACCCATGGTTCTTACTGTCCAGTCCATACAAAGACACCAGTGTACTTGGCAAGGTTTATGGCGGTCTATAGAACATCATTAAATTGCCCACCACAGACCTCAGTTAATGTCCACCATGAGCATTGTTGGTATGTACTCCTGTACTCCATGCAACTCATGGAAAACCAGAATGCTCTTCTATGGACTTATGGGGGCTTAATTGGGGACCCAATGAAGTTTCTTATTAAACAGTTCTAAATTGAGTACTCTTGCAGCTTTTCTCAGGCTGATTCGTCCATCCGTGCATCGGCCCCTGTTCTATTTCATAGTGATCTGTATGGATAAGTATCTTCTTGACTCCTAAGATTGTGAATTGGGCTTAAATTCTCCATAGATTTGACTACCAATACATAGCAAGAAACAAAAACTTATTTATTACCGTATTTTGGTTATATATGGTTTTTAATACACCAAAGGCAGATACCCTTTTGGGTAATGGTAAAGCAGAAGGTGGATGGCTGAGAGTTTTAGAGTTGTAGTTAATCAACAGCTGGATAGTCAGATGTTGGTATCAATCATTTCATGGATAGCCAGATGCAGAATCAATCAGAATCAATGTTTTATGGGGGAATATATTTTTCTTTAGAGGCTGAACTGTTGTGAACTGTGTTATATTTTCTGCCCTGATTAAGACTTAGTTTAGTATCATCTTATTTCATACCATGTGTTGTTTGGTGTATTTATATTCCATCCACCTATTTGATTGGTTGGACATGTCTCAATCCACATGTTTGGTGGGTGCTAACCTTTGATATCCAGATGCTTTGTGCATTTTTCTTCCCAGATGTTAGGCAGTTGCCTCCCCTCTCTTTAAAGATTATGGGTGGGATTTCTCCAGATGTTGTTACAAATATATAAAGACAGGATTATATATGTCTATGCATCTGTATTCCAGTTATGTTTAAAAGAAACTCCCTTCCCTCCTCCTCTGTGTAGGTTACAGAAATCAGAACCACAGGTGGACAAAAATACAAGGTTTGGTCATGTCCTTGGCGAAAGGCAGCTGTGTCCATCTGTCTATCCTAAACTTCAGTGGGCTTCTCCTGTTCATTTTGCGGGGCCCAGTTACCTGTTTTAGGGTTAGCTCTTCATCATATATAAAGAAGCCAGTGTTGAGTTGAAAACGCAACTTTCCCAATAACCCCCTGTTCAATCTTCCTTTTGGTGGCTTCTAAGTTCTACATGGTGAAGCCTGCCATATAACCATACTTGGGAGCTTTAGAGAACAGAATACCCGGAGCTCTTGCTCCTCTGTGGGAGTGGCTTTACTAGGAGGAGGGCCTATCCACACTAGAAGGCACTAAGCATGGGCGGGATTAGCTGCAGGCCTCATTAAATGTAGTGGGAGGAGAATTGGACTAGGAGTCAGTGTTATTAAATGGCACTTTCCTGCTCCGGAGAGCGATACAGTGACACGGAGATCTAGGGAAGCAGCATCTCACCCGGAGACTCTGGGTGAAACCCAGACAGTTCCCAGGTATGCTTACACTGTACCTATTAATTTCCTTCATTATAAATACAGCCGATCATCACTCAGCTGTCATGGGGAGATCCACTTCTGTGAAAAAAGTTTCTTTGTCCCCCTATTCTAATTTGCGTCCCTGCACCCTATTATATGCATAGAGCAGTCTGATTTGGGTATTATCCATAGGTACCAAAGAGCCACTACTCTGACCTTTCATTCTCACATTGATTCTTTTTATTTTCACAAGGCATTTTTCCCCACTGTACAGATGATGCCAGCGACAAGAGTAGCAAGATTTCTAATGGAAAACAGTGCACATTTGCTACTTTTTTTTATACCTAGCCCTTAACAAAAATGTTTATTTCTGTGAAATGGAAAATCAAATAACGTTTCTGTTTTGGTGCTGCAAAAGCAAAACTTCTCCTTTTCAAGTGTTGTTTGTTTTAAATGTAAACGCCATTACTAAATATCATCATAATTAATTATCTATCTATGTATTGAGCTATCTATTGCAGTATCTATCTATCTATTGAACTGTCTATCTTTCTATTAAACAATCTATATTTCTATTGAACTATCTATCTATCTATTGAACTATCTGTCTATCTATTGAACTGTCTATCTTTCTATCAATTGAGCTATCTATCTATTAAGCTATCTTTCTAACTATTGAGCTATCTATCTATCTATCTATCTATCTATCTATCTATCTATCTATCTATCTATCTATCTATCTATCTATCTATCTATCTATCTATCTATCTTGTTTCATTGACTAGAATAGTTCAAGCAAAAGAAGGGGATATACAGTTATGTGTTTTCCACTAAAATTCATTCTGTGGTTTGCGAGCAGAAAAAAATGTGCTTTATATTTTGTGAGTGGAGTCACATGATCTGGGTTATGAATAGCAGATTGTAATGAGTTGGTAGTGTAAGTAGGAGAGGAGGCGAGAGCAGTCTTACACACATACACACACGCTGTCTGTGCTGGGTGACGGGACACAGACACATGCACTCAGCCAGGTACGCTTGGTGATTTAACTGGTTAAAGGCACTGCTTGCGGACAAGGTGAGTGTCCAGTGGCTGTCTTCACTGATGTCAAGAGGGGGGAGAGAGAACTCCCTATTGTTTTCTTTTAGGGGATTTTAGAGGGAGGAGAGAAGATTTCTCATCTCAGGAAGTTAGAAGAGATTTTTTTCTTCTTTAATTGAAGCCGGCTGGTGCCCTTTCCACCCCCTTCTCCTCTCAGTTCTTTCCTCTTCTGCCCCTTTGGTCATTTCTACCCTTTCTGGTCAGGAGCCAGGGCAGAACCTCTCATAACACGTTGCCTTTTTGTTTGGCTGGGGAAGGGCAGAGGTCACGGCTGTCATCTCTCATAGTCTAGTATACTGGGTTTCTTTGCACCCCCTTCTTTTTAACCCATTATGTGCCTGACAACTCTCACCCACACAAAAGGTTAACCGTATCACTCTGAATATTTAGATTTGTTGCGTCGTGGGGATTATTACTTTTTCTGTGTGTGTTTTTTTTTACTCTTCTGTCAGTCTATCTTTTCTATGGCTCACTTTCTTCCTGTCGCTTCACTTCTTGATTGTTTTCTATTTTGATCTGTGACTTTCTTGACGTTCTTTTTCTCTCTTTTTTTACTTCTATGCGCCGCAGACCTCATATACTTAAGTTTGAATCGTGGCTTCCTGGCATCTGCTTAACTCTTAAGTTTATTGCTTCTAGAGACATGCTCTGTACCCTGGCTGACAAAATCAGACAAGTCATTTCTGATCTGTGCAAGCAGCCGCTCGCCCGCTCTACCTAAGATCAGTGAGTTCTATTAACCACAAAATAGTCATGGTCACCACTTAATGCACTTTTCCCCCCTCTTTTGACTGTGGTTTTTACTTTGTAGATCTTTGTTTCCTTCATTTCTTGACCCTTTCAATGCCAGGAAGCTTAGCAAATCAAGAGCACCTCTTCTTAAAATGTTTTTTTTTTGTTGCACCTGAATTAGTTTCACTTAGTTTCCTAAAACTTGAACTCTTCATGTTTTTAACCGTCTCTCTGCCATAATGTTCCTACAAAGCATCGCTTAGTAATGTGTTAATTATTGCTTTCTTAACTTCTTTACCTATCAGAAGGACTTACTGCCTAATTTTCTCTTTGGACGCAATGCATTAATACTTTAATCCTATTGTGGTTATATAGTGTTGCAGAGCGGAATCTTATTAACTCTTTTTTTCCCTAGTTCTTTTCTGCCAGCTAGATGGCATTGCCTAATTAATCTTTCTGCTGCCAGATAGAACGCCTTGTCTGTGGCGCATATCAAACGGCGTTACTTAATTTAACTCCAAGCATGCCAGGTAGTTTTTCTCCTACAGATGAACCGTAATTAGATTGACGAAATTTACTCTGCCATCTATAAACTGCTCCTTAATGTCTGTTTAAATGTGGTGGGTCATAAATAATGACAATAATGATCTTGATCTCCAAGAAGCCATAGAATGCTTTAAATGCTTTACTCATTTAATAGTACACGGTATTCTCTCATCAAAATGAGGTGCAATACCCTTGGCTGCCAGCAGGAGTCCTCACTATCATTCATCATTTTTCTTAAGATTTTATGGGGAGGAGGAGGAGAAGGAAAGGGGTGTCTGGGGGAAAAGGAGGTGAGACGAGGTGAACTGAAAGGAGGGGTTGGCAGCGGGGTAATAATAACAGCACCCTTTCCTGCCCCGCCCTTTACCCCCTGGAGCGGTGTCTGACTCGGGCTCTGATTTTGTGTGTGGTACCGCAGGAGAATGATGGTGAAGGATGGGGGATTTGGGAGCCCTGCATTGATGCTGTGATGTGGTTAAGTAACCACAGAGTTGGTTTCGGTGTTGAAGACGCTTAGATTGTAGGGAGGGTGACAGAAGTGGTGGAGAAGCCGAGTTGTTCTGTCCCGGGTTAACAAATTAAACAAATGCATAAACTGTGGGTGCTTTGGCAGGACATTATGATATCATGTGTTTACACCAACCTGGAGGTTACCTATGCGGCTACGAGTAAACACAAATATCTGGGCATGTATTTATACGCATATTTCAGTAATAAATACCAGCAGTAGAGTAAAAATGTCCTTATTGAGTGAGTTTGTAACTTTTTTCTCCCGGCTGGTAATTCTCAGAATGCAAAAATTAGAGGTGGGGTTACTTATTTATATCGAAAGCATTTATCTGAAGGATAAATATTGGAGATTCCATCACACTATATATATATATATATATATATATATATTGCTTGACCCGTCTTTTATATACATCATGGACATTTCAGCAGCACCACTAAATTTGAAAGTATATGTTTTTAGAGAGTTCTTCCCTAGTTCCCTGAATTTATATTGTTGACAGCTGGTAAAAAGAATTCCTTTTGGTTACGACTCGGTATCAGTGATAGCATACAACCTTACTAATATTTTCATAGTAAGTTTTAAAAAGAATCAATACTTTTTATATACCTGCCTTAGCGAAACCTCACATTAGTACTCATTCAGCTGTATATATTTTGTCTCGTGTTCACCATAGTTATCCGGCATCCTTTTCATGTCAGGTGTAATAGCGATATATAATTTATATTTCCATTATTGTGGATATAGACTTGCATGGTTTATTTCGAATTGAGTAAGTGATTAAGAAAGTCGTCTTTTTTTTTCTCTGGCAGCAATAAGAATTGCGATCAGGATGAGCCTCAGAATGTAAAAATCAGTAGAAGTCATGCAATTTCCACAGTGTCAGCTGAGCGGTAGTCATATTATTTAAGTTGTGTGACTGGAGTGTTGTACAGAAGGGTGCGGGCTGCACATCAAGGTCCTGTCTCGGAGTTTATAATTACATTTGTGTGTGTCTGAGCCAGCTTGAAATAAAGAGATACAGGGCGTGTTAGCATAAATATGTCTCAGAAGTGACATTAGGAAAGACGTTAAAAACAGGGCTGGGAAAATCTGCGTTATGGACATTCTTGGAGTATAACTCTCAGCACAATCAGCCCAAAACTTGGCTGAGCATTCTGAGAGTGAAAACTCAGTGGTGTTTTTCGGCACCTCCATACTTAAAAGCTCACCTTGGGTCCAGTTGTTTTTCCCCAAGTCCTCGGTAAAAATAATAAGGAATGAGCACTGGGAAACGTTCCGCTAAAGCAACTTTCCTGGCTGAATCGTGAACTCAGTGAACGCTTTTACCTAGTGGGAGCCAAAAGCCTTCGGGCTTCACCCGAGATTCTAAAGTAGCAAGTGTCTAAATAGTCTATATAGAATGTAGTATGACATGAGAAGTGTACGTAAACAACACTTAGGTTAAGCGATGACTGCGGTCCTACAGGGGAAAATAAACTATGTAAGTGTGTTAGAACACCCTTGTGCGTAGCTGAGTGAGCCCATGCACAAACCCCCATTTACCAAGTCCAGTAAATAAAGCCTTGATGTCAGGAGTCTTCCTTGAGGGCAAGGAACCCAAAAGTGTTTCAGACTGAAGCATTGCTAAGCATAAGGCCCCAAACCTCAAAGCAAAGTACTTCTTAATATTCTTAACTGACCCCTGAAGAAGAGGGACATGAATTGTCCTGAGGCTATTCCGCTATCTAACAGCATCCATAGCATTGCACTAACCCAGTGAGGAGACCTTATACTTACAGTTGTACCTCTTTCGTACCACACTTTGAATTCATTGTTGTAGAAGATTCATGAATATTAAATACGAGCTGATAGGAAGCCTGATCACTGGGTCAGTGTGTTTCATTTCTGGGTGGGGATATGTTTGGCCACACCCACTCCTGCTCATGTCCCCACCCTCTGTAGCCCTAGCCCTGACCCTCGTTCCTACCGCCTATAAGGAGTGGGATAGCCTGCGGTGAGGAAGTTCCTGGGTATACTGAGGGCAATAAGCCAAGATGCTTGCCTCTGGAATAAGCAGCTGGTTAATGAACATAATCAATGTACATAATTAATTATCATTAAAAAGATAACCCTTTAAAGCCCTTGACCCATCCCAAATGCTATAGATACTTTCTCGTGCGCTGTTAATCTTCCTTCTCACCATCCTGACCTTTTAACGTGAAGGAAATTTACAAAGCGCTTATGTGTTGTTGGGGTGGAGCTTTGGCGTTTTGCACACATGTAACAGTTCTTCAATGGTCATCTTCTGGTCTGCTAACCCCAGTGAGCTCCTCCTTCCAGAAGGGTTGAGTTGCTCCTGCATAATAAATAATTAGTCAGTGAGACTTAAAATTGGGACTTCACTAGCAAATTCACTAGCAAACTTCCACTTTAGTTAATACGCTTCCATCACTATCTTCACGTTATTAGGGAAATGATGTAATATTACTATTAGAATTATAGTTACTGGACCATTCACGTGGTCCAGCATATGAAGAGCCCAGAACTGATTCTTCCTAAAAATGGTTAATCAATATCACAAGTGCCTGTGAGTTGTGTTACCTGGTTTTTAATAGTTCAGCGGTTTGATTTATTGCTTGCATTATATTTCATCATATAATTTCCATGGAACTCATTATGTTGGTAGTATAGATGGTATCACCTCAGTAATAAAAGTTACTTTCATCTAAAGTAGAAAAAAAAAAGCACACAATATTCCTGTTTTGAAGAATGTGTTGGATGCATTCTTCAGGTAACCTGGAGATGAATTAATGCATCCACTTCCAGGTTAGCCGTTATTAAGAAAGTCTCTTAAAAACTTTGAAGCCATTTTGTAAAATATCAGTTTGTATTCTTTTTGCAGGGAGTGTCATAAGTATGCGTACATGCGGTCAGAAATGGTGTAACAGAGGCTGCTGCAGGGTAGGATTAAATACAGAGGTAGACTTGTGTCTGGGGTGCGGAAATACTAAAAAACCAAGAGAGCTTTGGGGTAGGATTAAATCTCAGTACTGATATATTTTGGGGAGCTACAGGTGGTTGTGACCAATATGTGTACTTGGACTTTTAGATTACAGATTACTGCCTTAAAGTTATACCCACCTGGAATAGCCCAGAATCATTTTTTCCCCTCAATTACCAATGTAAGATATGTTAGTGGTATCCATAAAGTCATTCTGCAATGTTTAATATTGACTTCTGGAACTAGTAGTGCCTCGTACCCTATCTGTGTGTCTGAAGATCATAAGAACGGTTATCTCACAGTTTTTCTATAGACTGTAAGATCTCAGACCTTACTTGAGCTATGGCTTTAAGTTTAGTGTTATAGATTTGCATAAGTTTATTAACCTCTACCATTTCTGTTGGAAGGTTGTTTCCCCAACCTGGGACTCCTTCAGTATTGAGGATATTGTATGGAAATGCACTATATTCTTTAATGTCACGGTTAAAAACTGTTCCCCTAGAAGGCCATTTAATGAACCTCCTATAGATCAATGGACCTGTTAGCGTCTGGTCAGTTTTATTTTTACCTGATCGCACGCGTGAAACATGGGGGATCCAGAGTTTTTATAAAAATAACATTTGTCTACATAACAATCCTATGATGATATGCGTTGATATTGCTTTTTGATACTTCGCTTGATACTTGATGTTAGCGAGGGAAATAGCAGATTAAGTAACCTGACGTTATACCATAGAGTTATTTCTACTGTCCTCCTGTCCACCACAGTGCATTGTACGGTGATGGTATGTCATCTGTTTACAATTCCTTTGAGTTGTAAGATCATTGACTTGTATACATTGTTGTTGTTGTATATAGAGAGAGATTCACATCCATCCATGTGAGTCACACTCCGGTGTCTCCTTTGGCTTTAACCGTAAGTGCCAGACAGAGGTCATGAAGTCACGGCAGTGAAATTCAGGTTAATGAATAAGGTACTGTTTTACCGTAATGGGTTATAATTATATTCCGTGAGTGCAGGAAAACATTCCCCACCCTGCCCGTCCATGAACGCAGGATGTCTAACTATGTGTTTGTAAGTGCAGGACATCCCATCTTCAAGACTCTCCTTCCAAGTCACTTCTCAACTTCAGCTTTCTTTTTCTTATGCATATAAGTGTGAGACTTGATAACCCCCTACTTACACCAAAGTCTCTGGCAAAACACGGGACTCATGTTCCGACTAAATGGTAAACTCTTTAATTACTATCTGTGAGGAAGCCTCCTCGCCTGTCGGCATTGCCCGCTGTCTACATGTGAGCGAGGAATTCCTTTACTTGGCCCGTTGGTTAAAGGGCTGTTACAGTCCCTCTCTGTGATCGTGGTGTTCTCTCCGTATACTTGTAGAATTATCCGTACGGGGTACTCCCGAGCACCTTGCTGCCATGTGAGACTTTATTCTTATTATTTATTGTTTTATATAGCGCCATCATATTCCATAGTGCTGTACAATGGGACAGAAAAAGCAGTATTTAACCCCTTAATGACAAAGCAAACTGCATTGGTTTTAATGGGTTTAGGGACCGCCCATTGTCCTTAAGGGGTTAACAACAATTTGACTTACAGAAACAACAGGTGAGGAGGGCCCTGCTCAAACGAGCTTACAATCTAATCAATATGTGTGAGCAGAACCATATATTGATTATTTGTATTACAAGAAGATTCCCGCACATGGCATTTCTGGATGCATACTTTACTGTCAAATTACATGCGTGAACTGTATGTATAATGCATGCGCATGCACAACCTTTTATTTTTCTAAGTGTAGCCGCAGTTTACGAATGCCACGGTCCATTCCTTAACTGCAGGATTCCCTTTACTTGCTGAAAATGAATTCAGGTCTCACCCCCTCCCCCGGCACCCGGTAAGCGTAGATTTTATTTTAATGATCCCAGTCTTGAAGTTCTCTTTTTTTCTGTGGGTGCCTCTTACTGCCAACCCATCCCCCTACTAATAACCCTTCTGGAAATCAGGATACGGGACCTCCCTCTCCCAAGCCAGACATGAGCTACTAATGAGCCGCGGGTCTGGACTCGCCTGGAAGAAGGGAATAAGGAGCATATATCACTTTATTTTATTTGAAATCAGCCAAACATAAGAGGGATTGAGAGAGGACGGCGTGACTGAATAGGAGCCTTGTTCATTCAAGCCCCTGCGTTTATTTAAAAGAAATCTTGGACACAGAACCAGAAAAAAAAACCATTTCAAAGTATACCTGTACATGTGTGCGTATGTGTGTGTGCGCGCTTGTGTTTGCACAACACTGTTATTGTTCCCCACGTTTTTATATACTTTGTAAATCTGAGCCGTAAATGTAGTTTTGTCAGACTTGGGTCGTTTTATGGAAATTTAGAAGGTTACTGCCTGCATGGAATAAAATAAAATCCCATGTCGGGGGGGGGGGGAATACAGGAACCAATTATTTAAGGTTCGTTTTAAGCCTCCGCCAGACCCGTTAAGTTTTGTCGGCTGAACATATTGTGTGCAGTAGCTCTATGTACATGCAGAGCTTTATGGCTAGACGTTTGGACGAGATACTTGTGAATGCTCACACATAATTAATGATAGGGATTTAGACAAGAAACCAACACATTGTTTCTTTAAATATGATAAATTTCCCTGATCATTCTTCGTCGCCTGAGGCTCATTTTTTTAGTGTATGCTTATTTTTGTTCTTTTAACATAGTCATAGTGATACATCACAATCTATCTATCTATCTATCTATCTATCTATCTATCTATCTATCTATCTATCTATCTATCTATCCATCCATCCATGTATCTATCTATCTATCTATCTATCTATCTATCTATCTATCTATCTATCTATCTATCTGTCTATCTATCTATCTATCTATCTATCTATCTATCTATCTATCTATCTATCTATCTATCTATCCATCCATCCATCCATCCATGTATCTATCTATCTATCCATCTACCTATCTACATGTCTGTCTACTACATTACATTTAGTTATAGAGCGCCAGCAGATTCCGCACTGCTATAACAATAGAGAGTGCAGTAAAAAGGATCAATAACATTAAACTTGACAAGATACAATTTGACAATTAAGATGAACACATGTTACGACCTACTGGTACAGAATGAGAAGATGGCCCTGCTGCAAGGTTAGAGTAAATTAGGAGATTCGGGAGAATCAGAAGGACAGGGACTTGGGTGAGAATGATTTGGTTGTAGCGAGGGTGATGTGGAGTAGTCGGGGGCCTGGAGATCTTGAAGGTTGGATGGTATCTTCAGGATGCAGGTAGGGGGTATAAGGAGGGCAGGTTGTATGCATCCCTGAATAGGTGGGTTTTAAGTGAGTGTTCAAAGTTTGCGTAAGTAGAAAGCAAAGTGGTACCAAATGGGTACAAATATTGGGTATGTGAATGAGAAGAAGTGATAATATTAGAAGAGAGACACAAGTCCTGTGAAGAATGAAAAGTTAAGAGTCTATTCAGAGTTAAGAGAAGAGATATAGAGGGGATCTAGCTCTTTACGGAAAATCACTCTTTTACAAGTGTGTGGTCTAGTAAAGAATCTGTTATCTAAATTGGAGGAGTTGAGTTACGTACCATTTAGGTGGGTCGGATAATATATTACACATGGTTATCAGACTGCCTTTGGCTGGGATGGTGTACAATCACAAATCAGCCTGTTACTTTGGAACTATGTGCAAGGATACCTTCCTGACATCACATTTTATTATCCATTTTCTATTGGACAGAAATATCCCTATTTTGAAAACTAAAATTGTCTTTGAGACGGCTTTTTAGTTACCTGCAGACGTTGACAATACGTTCCAGAAGATAAATTATTCCGGAAGGCCTGAGCAGCATGCCTGTTATGTTTAGATATGTTTTTCATGCAAGTATATTGTTGATATATATGTTTGTATCTTTTGATAATGTTACTTTGAGGTTTATTTTCTAAAGTGAGATTTGTCAGCAGAGTTTACAGGAGAGTTTTGGTTTCAACTCCCTGAATTCACCATTCATTATAAAGGGCCAACACGGGCAGGTTTCTCCATATGTGTATTTCATGAGCTGACTTTATACACCTGTTAGCAATATGTGTGACTGAAACACTTACATTGGATAATTAGCAGAGGTGTCCCAATACTTTTGTCCATATAGTGTATCTCACTGTTGAACAAGTTAGCTCATTTATCTTATTTTCTCAGAAAATAATCTGTAGAATATTTGAATAATTAAATATATGGAATTTGCACTTCTACAATAATCCAGCATGGAATATTCCAGAATAAATTGAAATGGAATGGATTCTGTAACTCAGTAACTACGGAAATAGAAGTAATTGCGTCCTAGTTTGCCCTGGAATCTATCCAACCTTTTTGCGGTATGTGCATATGCTGAGACGGATAGTCATAGTTATGGATATAGCCCATGAATATATATATATATATATATATATATATTTACTGTATTTGCTCAATTATAAGACGACCCACCCAAAATTTGAATATTAATTTAGGAAACAAAGAAAAAAGCCTGAATATAAGACTACCCTATAGGAAAAAAGTTTTACTAGTAAATTAATTCACATGTAAACTATTTTTTCATATTTAATAAAACTATGATTGAGAAAAAAAATTTTTTTGTTTTTATTTCCTTTTATTTGGCAACCTGCCCCCAGTTATGCACATCTGCCACCCAACCTGCCCCCTTATATGCCACTCTGCCCCCCAGAAATGCCTTATACCCCCTATATGCCACTCTGCCCCCAGATATGCCTTTGAACCCTCTATGTGCAGCTCTGCCTCCCAGATATGCCTTATACACCCATATATATCTATATCTATATATATATTCCACTCTGCCTCCCTGATATGCCTTGTAACCCCCTATATGCCACTCTGCCTTCAGAAAACCATTGAGCCCCCCCCGTGCCACTCTTAACCACTCCCCCGACTTACCAGTGCATCCCTTTACTTGTGACCCATGCTTCAAACTCCTTGGTGTCTAGTGGGGGAGCCGGTGGAGGTCTGTGTGATGCAGACCTCCGCTGCTGGTGGCCAGTACTTCCTCCGGGGCTTCTGTAACGGAGCGTCGGCATCACATGACCTTCTGGTGCTCCACCATAGAAGCCTCGGCGGAAGTGCCGGCAGTACCGGAGGTTGTCTGTGCGCATCCCACAAACATTCAACGGCTGCGTGATGAGCACAGACAACCTTCACTGCTGCCGGCACTTCTATGGTGTAGCACCGGAAGGTCATGTGATGCGAGCGCTCCATCATAGAAGCCCCCAGAGGAAGTGCCGGCAGCAGCAGAGGCTGCCATAGAGGAGGATCCAGGTCCCCTGCAGCGCTGCGGGGGATCTGGATCTTAGTCTTGTAGTCTGACATTCAAGCAAATACGGTATATATATATATATATATATATATATATATATATATATATATACACAGGTGTACATATATATATAAATATCAATGCCTGGGTTCACCGGTAACTTTCTTCTGATTCAGCATGCTGCATAATTAAATAAATCAGATTTTTTGTACATTACAAAGCCAAGGAGGGTCGTTCATAATCTACAATGTAGTCCATGAAATGTAGTCCATTAATCTCAAATGAACTCAACTCAAAAGAATACTTTAGTAGTGAACCATTTCAAGGTTTCACCCATCTTGCGAAATGTAACACTTGTAATACAAATAAATGCAGCATTAGGAAATAATTTGTAGCACCGCTGAATGCCTCAACCCTACCCAGAAATAATGTCCTTATTAATGTTTTTGCTGGGAACATTTAATTGGCAAGAGACACAAAAGCAGACACTTGATTGGTTGTTGCCATATTAACTAAAAAGCTGCTACACGTTTATGTCTTTAATTTACGTGATTAAACTGTCAGAGGAAAGAATAAAATGACAGATCTGCTAAGGATTATTTGCTTAACATATTAGAGAGAACCCTTAATGTCTACGTGAAATAAAACGTTTAACTGTTAATCTGGCACTGCAACAGTGTATACTTTGTACCTGTTATGTCTTTAGGGTTTGGGTTATGCTGCCAAAATTACGGTTACATTCAGCATGTCAGATTTTAGCCCGCGGTCCGTAGCTTTTGTTCGACTTTCAGCTTTCATTTTCTATCTTCTGCTCTGGCTTGTTCTTTTTTACAGTTTAAAATGACGAAAAAAAGGGTTAAAAATATATTTAGTGGGCATTTGAAAAACAAAAAAGTTGTTGATAAACACTGTGGGTAATGTTCTGTAACTGCTGGTTACGCAGATTTACTATAATGCATTGGTAAACATTAACTAAAACATTAAAGCATAATAATAAGGTAACATATATATATATATATAGATAGAATAATAATAAGGTAATATGGATAGAATAATAATAAGGTAATATGGATAGAATAATAATAAGGTAATATGGATAGAATAATAATAAGGTAATATGTATAGAATACATAGCATATGATAAACAAGAAATAACCGAGTGTGAGCGGCAAGCCGGTTGTGGATTTGGCTCTTTTTACCAGCTGAACCTTACTGATGAGCCGCAGCCAGAAGAACTGCATGTTTGTCTCATTGAAAGCGCGTTACCTGGTGTGTCTTGGCTTGGCTTTCTTTGCGGATGGATTCAGACTAATATTCTACAGGATGTTTTTTCAATGGCTTCATTTAGATAAAATAAGCTAAACTGCCAGTGGGGTCACCTCCCGCGGAGCAAGCCATGGCATTTAGCAGTGAACGTTCTTATTTAGTCCTCAAATACAAGTGCAATTAGGCATTCGTGCATAAGAGATAATTCTTGGAACTTGGAAAGCTTCAGCCAGCAACAGTAAGGCTAATAAAGGGAATTAAAGGTTTTTCATCATATGAACAGTGGCCGAGTTTGATTGTTTAATTATAATAGGGCTGGATTCCGATTTACAAATATGTTCAGTACACAAAGATCACAAAACACAACTGTTCAGTACGACTATTAGCAACACCATCTTTGGCGAGGGCTGCTCAGTAATAGGTAGGATTGTTGATGTGTGGCTATATGTTGAGGGTGATGGCTTTTTGACATAACATAAGTGGGATGGCTGGCAAGGGGGGTACACGGCATTCGCCCCCTGGGCAGATCTGATTTCAAGAGTTTAGAGTGCCTCTTGACTTTCACACTTTCTATTTTTTCCTGTTTTCTATATTCTTTTTTCCTGCTCATGTAATATGTGGCCGGCCATATCCAGCCACTGGCCCATGCTGTAGCACCTGATCTGCCACCAGAGCAGCAGATTGGTTGAGTACGAGGTGATGGCCATCAGCCCATTGGGATTTGCCCGGTGTTACAGATGGCCAGTCCAGGCCTACTTGGATTGTTCAGTTCTTTGTGTTCAGTAAGATGTTGTTCAAGTATTCTAGTTTATTTTTTCCCACCTTGGCTGAAGAGCAGGTTCCCCCGCGTGCTCCTGTCTGTTGTTGGACAGAGAATGGCCCCATTAACCCATTACAAATACAGCAAATGTAGACAAGACGACATTCAGACAGAAATGAAAAATGTTATAGTCTTAATGATTAATCTGGAGTGATGACATGATCTTTCACTCAGTCTATCCTTTTTGGCCAGTCTGCTTGGATATGAATACCTGTATGCTTTTGCTGTCGCGCTTTGACATCGTGCTTGCCTTGGAGTCCATACTCACTGCCTTTCATGTTTTTCTCCTACACCCCATAACATCCCTCTTTACTGAGGCAAACTGAGGCCTTGATGGACATACTTACTGTATGTGCATACGGCCCACTTATTAACTTGCTCTTGTCAGTAGGTAGGATGGTAGAATTACACAAAATGGTTTTAATTGATATAAGGTGTGATGGGAGGTGCAGTAAATCATGACTTGGCCCACTTTTAAAGATGCACCACACTTGACTAAGTAAATAGGAAATACAGCACCCTACCTAGCAGTGTATTAAACTAGAGGCATTACAAGGCGCAGAAGGCATCATCATTCCGCCAACATTTCAGGTGTCCAAATTGTGACACCTGTGTTGGGAGGTATGGCAAGATGCTGGGTAGGAGGCAGGAGTGGCAGGTTTGGAGGTGTGATGAACAGGGTCAGTGACCTCTATTGATCTTACAGCTCTCTGGGTCAGGGGAGATCAGAGGATCTCTCCAATCAGCCCATAATGCCCACTGATCGCAACAGCAGGACAATGGGGCAGCTATGAGGAAAAGAGGGACAGTGCTGATAGCCGTGACTCTCCCACAAAAGCCAGGACGCTTGGGAAGCATGCACCATGATGTTGTGCATACCTTGGTCCCAAGGCCAACTCGTTCCAAGTGGATGGCTCCTAAAATAATTACTGTAGTTATGGCATCCAAACATTTGTGCTATTTCATAAAGATCTTTGTGGATATATATATTTTCCTGTCTTTTAAAAAAAATCAGACTTGCTTCTAAAATGGTCTGCCTGTCTCCTAAATCCTATCTATGTGTCTCTGTACTTTATTTTAAATACAGTCTGTTACACCCTCTAAAGGAATCGACGGGACTTTATATTTGTCTGTATTCTTCTTTCTAGAAAAAAACATTGATGTCTGTCTTTTATTTGCAGATTTAATATCTTAGTGTACAAAAAATAAGCCAACTGAAGCATGTTCCAGATATTCTGGGGATAATTAGCAAAGCTCAAATAAGGGTTCAATTTGCGAGTAGTTTGAGGGTAAAACAAGCCATGTGTCTTATTTGGCATTCAGTGTTCATAGATGAACCAGCGTCAGGATTTAATCTGGCACAGAATTCAATATGAAGCTTCTCATTTGAGTGTTAGTGTGTGTGTGTGTGTTTTTGCGTGATGCTGTGGACAATCGGGACAATGATACACAGTCCAAAAATGTATTTATTGTTGATAAGTAGAAGGTTATTGAATCATTGCGATCACTTGTATGTTAGATATGTAGAGTAAGTGATTTAGACTTGGCACGGCTAGAAGATCTGGGCTGCAGTTATATGGCAAGGTAACTGGAGTTATTTAGCACACATGTTCTAATCAGATGTATCATTTTATGTGTCTCTTTTCATTTTTCATTCCCATTATGTTAGGAGAAAGTGAAAAAAATGCTGGAATTAATTTCCAAATGCATGAACATCTATAGTTTCTTACTGCGGAGGCAATGTGGGAGTTTAAGACCACCACAGTGAAACGGATCTGGTGTTAAGCGTGTTTTTTGAATATTGTCTTCATATGATGTTTCTTGATTAAATGAGAGGTTAATTTATGGCGGTGTAGACAGATCCATTGTTATATACATATCAGTGTTGTTTAAAGGAATAACTTTTGAAAAGTCTGTTGTATAAGACCTGCAAACACCAACTCTAATGTTAAGATGTTCCATATTTCATAGTGATTCTTAGTATACAAAAGTATTTTGTCCACTATAGCCGTACAAGATGCTCATATACATGTTGTGTACAGCACTAGGGGGTGGTCAGCAACATAGAAAAAAATACCAGAAAATGCTGAAACGGCAACTTTAACTGTTCTTCAAACTATAATAATATCATATATACTCACAACCCTATTTTTTAAATGGAAGCCTGAGGTACAGTACTTTTATAATGAAGCGAAGAAAAGTGGGGCAGCCAGCAAAAAGTACCCGTAAAGCCAAAATCGATTACTGGATCCCCAAATATTCTTAGGCAGCACTCCGAAGGGGATATGTGACCCCCTCCTTCAGTGTCTGAATTAAATATTTCGATTAAAAAAAGATAATCGGCACTGTAAAACAACCCTAATTGTGTGATTACAGGGCAGTAAATTGATCTGCCAGTGTTTAGATGAAATGAGGTCTGTACTGGTAGTTTTCTCTTTACATTCTTATAAGGCTTGAATATAGACCTAAATTCTTCTTTTGAAAAAAAGGCTAGGTTAATAAGTTACATTTAGTTTGTTTAAAAGTGAATCTATGCACCCTGTAAAGTACAGTAGCTCATTAAAAGTAGCATACAAAAATGTATGTAAATTGGCTCAAATAATTGGGAATGGGAGTGGAATTGGATGGGTGGGTAGGTGGGTGGAATTGAATTGGGTGGGTAGTGGAATTGGGTGGGTAGTAAGTATGGCTAAACGCCACTCTCTTGCTCTGTAGAAAGAGGAGAGTGACTCGGAGACCTAGGATGACAGCACTTTACCCGGAGACTCTAGGTCAAACCTAGATGGTTTCCAGGTTACATCTACTAACACACACATCTTCATTCTTTAACATACTGCCTTGTTGAAAACAATACAGTGGTTTGGTCTTAATTACCCAGCCTGACACTGTGACTTATGAAGGTCTATGGAGGAATTAAGAAAGTAGGACTTGATTAAAATTGCCATAAAGAATCAGCTCAATGTGGTGTTTGAGCAGGGAAAGTCATCCAAAATATCACTGACAACAATGGCAGCCTCCAAGTCTGCAGATCAAAGTTAACTGAAGCAAAATGAATGAAACTACATCTTTATCCATACTAACTTTTATTACTGGATAAGGTACACTCAAGAAGAAAAATATTTTTTTTCCATGAAACTTCCACTTAAAAAAAAAACATCCCTTGTAACTGAGAATTGAAATCATTGAATGTACACTACAGGCATTTCCATTTCTAATGAAAAAGTTCTAATTAAGAAGATTAAAGGTTATGATATACGTCAATATTTTTTTGTTCTTTTACCCCATGTTCTAAACACTTTGAAGTTCCACAGATATTGACGTTTAGATTATGTTGGTCTCCCCACCTGATCAAAATAATGTGTTAGTTTCTAGTTTAAACTTCACTTTAGTGTCGGAAATCCCTGGAGTCATGTATCCAAGGCTCCTAAAACTTTACTGCTGGCGCCTCACGCTTTGTGCTATTTACATTGATCTCTATGGGGGTATCCCTTCCTCCTTCATAAAAATGTCTGTTCGGCCCCCATTGCCTGCCTAAATTTGTCCAGATTTGCTTCATTACATTTGGAAAGTCACAGACCCTCAAAATAAGTGTTGCTTCAGCAAGTCTGTGTCCTTATTTGCCGCCCAGCATACCGCTGAGTCATTTTAAGACAACAAAAGATCCATATAAAATCTGCATACTTTTACCACTTTCACACAATAGTATCGACAAACTATATAAATTGGGAAATTATTGATTGAGAGTAAGAAGTACAAGTTTGTTGAAAAATGAAAATCACAAGGGATTCCCCCCACATTTGTGTCATGGATAAATAACATATGAAATAGGCTTTGCCGTAAGTCACAACGCTTTCACTGCCTGTAGTCCCACATATTTACGTAGGAATAAAATCATATAAATTAAACTATTCTGGGTTTTTTAGCAGGCTGCAGTTCACATATGTTTGTGATAGTAAGTACTATTAATAAGTGTGACACTAAACAGGAATTCTTTTCTTGAGAGTAATCTACCCACATTGTGGTCTCCAGCAAGCAGGTTCCTCGACACCTTCTGTCTTTGTTAATTTAAATATGTTATTATTGTGCATAACCCGCATTGTGTAGCCCCGCAGATTCTGTTGGTGATATATACATGAAATCTACATTTTAAGCATGCCATCTGCCATCATTAAAATCACATACTGTGATGTGTTCAAGAATAGCAAAATGACTGATGCCACCATCTATCCAAGGAATGTCTTTCGATTCAAAATAATATTGAGCGGGGAACTAGACTTCGCTTACCATTACAAGGTATATTTTCCCAAGAAACAAGCAATTCACTACCGACGTCTCTGAAAGGGTTCAGTTTCAGTCATACAGCCCATCCTATTTGGTATGCATTTTGCTTTTATTACCCTGTTGATGGGGCAGGGTAACCTAACTTGTCAGGTGAACTTCTTTCAGAAGTCAGACATCGCACATTGTCTGTTCATATGTGTTACGGTGATATTTCTGTATAATATAACACACATACTCGTTGATGTTATCTCTGCTTGACTGTCTACTGATACAAGGAACTTGTTGACATGACACACAGCAAGTCAACATTTGGTTGAACTAAAGACCTGCTTTGACCAAACCGGATTGTCAAGGAAAAATGGAACCAACATTTTTGGTAGGGGCTGTCGTTTCGCAGTGAATTCCAGAAATACCTTGTCAATCTGTTTTGCAAAAGCGGACTTTAAAACAAACTCGGGAACAGAAATGGCACCGGCACATCCCTGTGTATTTAAGAACTGCCATTATTGTTGGTTATTTTACATACAAATTGGGACTAGCAAATTAATCAGACAATTTGACAAGCGATTTAGATTACTTCCTTGTGTTATTATTAAAGGGGAACGCCCAGCATTTTTTATTACTAGTATCAGATTAACAAAAAAAAAATATTGGTCTGTTTTCTTTTTTGAAACAGTTCTAGTTTGTGTATAATATAACATTTTCAAGCAGCTGCATATTAGTCATTTTTGTGTGTTTTATCTCTGTTATCTTAGCCCAATCTATAAGACAACACCCTCACTCATTATTATACCTGGGAACTGTCCTGGTTTCTCCTGGAGACTAAGCGCAGCTTTGGTCGTGTGAGCAGCACCGAGGCACGCTCCACTCCCTACCCACTTCCCCTCCTACCATGCTCAATTTTTCTGTGTTTGGGGTTAGCCCGCATGCACCGTTGTGTGACCGCCAACTGTTATCAACGGACCTCCCTCCAATGTCAGCTGGACTTTCCACCGAAATCAGTGCATGCTAACACAAACTTATACATTCACTCATTTAGTCACCCATTCAATCACTCATTTATTCACCCATTCATTCACTCATTCATACCGCCCAGGGGAAGCTGGAACACAGCAACACTGGGTGGTAAAAGAGAGGTTGCTCATGCAGCATGGGAGTGCCTCAGCGGTACGTTATGTCTTTGGACAAGCAGAGGCAGTTGAGACCCCTGCGACATTGGTTATTTTGCTACTGGGGCCCACATTAATAACATTAGGCAGCCGTCGGGCCACATAGACATCAGCATGGCCCCAGTGCTTCTCCACCATCCCCTTGATCGGCCGGCCCAGCGGAAAATCTTCTGGTTTCCTGGTAGGCCAGTCTGACCCTGGGTGTAGTGTTTGAGCAGGAAAAGTCATCCAAAATATAACATGATTGACAACAATGGCAGTCTTCAGCTGTGCAGATCAAGGGAGTTTGTTGAAATAAAATAAAACCATATTCTTGACTATTCTGTCCTACAATTCTGTTATACAAGCCTGTATTTTATTACTTAAAGGCCAGAGCTGTGGACAGACACAGCATACTAGCAGGTAGTGGGGTCTCCATATTGGACACGTCAGAGTCAGACATAAGCAGGGGAGAGGTCTGCTCTTTACAGACATACTGCACAGATTCTGTCAATGAATTGGAACCGTTTAGGTATTTGTAGGGATGAGGGTTATTTTCACTTTGGTTGGTAACATGCTGGGAGTTGTTATAAGTTGAAAGGTTCATCACTCCAGTTATTGGACCACAGTTCGTATAGCCAACGCCACTAACGCATGCAAGGTCGCCTGTGATCGTGTGTTTACCACCGTTCTACTCATAACTGACAGTGTCTTGAGCAAACTGTGACTCTTGTGAGAAAATATGTGAAAATAGAATTGGGAACTTAGAAGCACAGAATAGAGAATTCATGACAGTTCATTACAAGAGAGGGATTAGGTGGAGGGGGCCAACCAGAAGCAGAAAATTGTTTGATGGGATAAATTCTAAACATGAAGGCAGCAGAGGAGACTAAGAAAACATCACAGATGTGGTATTAAAAAGCAAAAAAAAAACCCCGCCATGTGAAATAAAACACCCAAAATAGAGCAATAAAAGAAAAAAAGCTAGTGTGTAAAAGCGGATGATGAAATATAAAAAAAGGGGGTAGAAGGAACGTGCAGGACAGAATAGCTATAGACCGAAAAGAAGTGAGAGAGAAAAAAATGAAGGGATATGGAAAAAAAAGAGCCAGGGAAGGAAATAGCAGGGAGGGGGTGCGGGTGACAGACAGGGTAGGGGGAGAGTAAGGACGGCACAGGGACAGAACGAGCCTGTTGTGAGTTAGGAGTGCGGTTTTGAGTTCCATGTGGAATATTTGAGCTCAGTTTCTGCCCTCGGGGTGGTACAGCCAAGGCTTCAGCTCAGTGGGAGCCAAGCCTGCCCCAGCGCTGGCAGTGAGAACATAAGCGCTATTTATCTCACAGCCCAAAAAGACTCCTGATTTAAATCATATGGTGCGTGCGGCACACATTTCCACCGAGTCTGGACACGGCTCAAAAAGGGGGTAAAAACACACAGACACATAGAAAGCAGATCCACACCCTGTTCTCTCATTCGGCTGCCGCCACTGCCGGTTCTTAACCCTTGCTGTAATGTCTGCGAGCGAGAGGTTAATGGTAGGCCCTTGCTGGGAAATTTCCTGGAACCAGTGGAGGCATTCTTATTATTTCTGCGGGCTAGGACATCATAATTCGGTAATTAGCTTGGAAGGTTCAGCAGATCGCCTCACATTTGCTTGGCCAGAAAAAAACGAAAAAAAAACAAACTTGATCTGTGCAAAAAAGAAATAATATGGTCATTCCAGTTTGTGTTTTTCAGGCGTCATAAGGGTTAATGGGCAAAGCCTAGCTTTGTTTTGTGTACACATGTTCCGTCTGTCCTCACATTCTATATCACCTATACATTAATGCATAGCCTAGCAGATACCGAGACGCCAATACAGCTCCCCAGACTCCGCAGAGCCCCATCTTTCACCGAGAATATGAGCGGCCCCTGCTGCAAACATGGAAAGAGTGTTGTCATCCGTTTTACGAGGCTTCCTTATTGGCTAGTTTAATGGCAGATCGAGGGAGGGATTTTTTTTTCTACAGCGGTTTCAAATAAAACCTGCATGTGTGTATAACCGTATGTAGCTGGAACGGCTCTGCGTGGTGTGTGCCGTATCTCGAATAACAGCGCAGGGACCAGTTAAAGAACCAATATATAGCCAGGGATAAAGTGACGTTTGTACTAAATAAGAAGTTGGGATGCAGTCATCAAATAGGCAACTTGTCCCAATCTTGCCCCAAATTTCCTGCGGAAATGTTTACAGTTTGTGACTATCACGCTCGTGGCACTGCAGTTCCTTTAACCCTCTTAATGCCGTATCGGATAGCTGAGGATAGAGTGAAAATGTTTTGGAGGTAATAGAAAATGGAAAGGATTTTAGTTCTTCACCGAATACATTCAGCCTAAATATAGATTCCGGATTAAGTTATTTTATAACAATAAGCATTTTTTTTAACGTTATCATTTCTGTTCTCTCAAACAGATTATGATATAATAAAGCTCGGCTCCATATTTATCCTTGATAATAGTGTCCATACCGCTAAGCTATGGAAATGTATTGAGCCCAAACCATCCCTTACGAAAAATTACTGCAGTTTTTCTTAAGTAATACTGCAGTTTTCTGGACATGAAAAAACTGCAATACTGCACTTTTACTGCACTATTACTGCACATTTACTGCAGTTTTACTGCATTTGTACTTCACTGTACTGCAGTTTTACTGCAGTGATTTTTGTACGGAAGTACAAATGCAATAAAGCTACAGTACATTGAAGTACAACTGTAGGTTTGCAATCTAATGACGTAAAAGTGCAGTAAATGTGCAGTAATACGGCAGTAAAAGTGCAGTATTGCAGTTTTTTCATGTCCAAAAAACTGCAGTATTACTTCAGAAAAAAACTGCAATTAATTTTTCGTAAGGGATAATGGTTTTGCTTATAAACAGCAATTATGGTAATTAGGGAAACAGTGCAGTCACCATAGCAACCTATAACGTGCGGCGGCACCACTTTAACCACTTGCACCATAACTCCCATTATTTCCATGTAACACATAACTGTGTTTGTCAGTGAGGCATATGACATTCAGATGTGAATGACCTATTATTCAATGTCCCCATTTTCATACTTATTGAATTAGATTTTTTATCACAGCTGAGGAATTGCATTTGAAATGAATAAACAGGGTTTCCAGGATTCCTTCCAGAAATTAATCGGCAGCATGTATTTTTTAAAATTTTTCAACAGGAGGAGATGTGACGGAAAACGCAGCCAACTTTGGCCTCACGTCAGCTACCTGCCTGCCTCGTCTAAGGGAGCATTATGGATTTATTGCCAAAACACTAGACAAGATTGTGGTGCGTGGAAAATAATCACTTGGAACTGCCGAACGCGAAGGACTGGGTGACTCTGACGCGCCAGGACAATGGCAAACAGCAGCAAAGAACGCCTCTGTGCATCTGGGGCTCCTCTCAGTCATGTCAATGGCTATCCTCCGGCAGTCTACCCATTTGCTTTCGGCGGCGGGATTCGGAGCTCACCACCCTTCGAAGTGCTTGCTAATGGTGGCTTCTTCCGAAATTTCCCTACCGACCTGCCCAAAGAGATGGCTTCTCTGTGTGAGTATAAAGCTAGTATTAAGATACCTTGTTCTCATTACTGTTACGGCGCACGGCTTAATACAAGCAAGTATGTTCCAATCATGTTAATAAGAACACATCGCAAGCGTCGCAATAATCGTTTAGCACAGCGGTGTCAAACACGGTCTAAAAGGGGCAAAAAACACAAAATGATTCTCTAAATAACAGTCAAGCCGCAAAGATACCCTGTCACCCTGGAATTACTGTTGGTTCAGTGGAGAGATAAAAGAACAAACCCACAGAAATATATCTTCTACCACAACTGCTTATGCGTTTGCCAGAAACAGGGACATTGATGGAAAGCATTGGTAGGTTCTTTGCCAATTTAGAAATTAATTCCTCTTTTCCAGAATGGTTGTGGGGTTGAATATAATAAAACCATAGGATTACTTCTCTCTGCTTCTCAGCAGAGTGTAGAGTTGAAAAGAGATTAATTTTGTGCTTTGACACATCCAGCTTCTGCCATACCACCCCTCGCCTGGTCCTTCTCCTAATAATTCTTCTTTGTTGTTGACATTTTTTGTTGCTCTAGCGGCGACATAGCTTCACTGATCATTCTGGCATGCAGGCGTATGATACCAAGGCATACCTGATGCACGGATATTACAGGGTCCGATCACTACAGAATAGGTCCTTTCGCTGGTACCGCTCCTCCTGCTGGCTGTGAGTTGGGATCATACAAGACTTGGCTCAAAACTTTCTATACATTTCAGAATAACATTATATACAAAAGGGAGCATAGTCCAGAAAGCTCAGGTGTCTGTATCTTCTAGTTAATGCATCATGGGTGAATATGTGGTGCCACATGACCTAACGTGCATGCATTTAACTTCTCTTTTGGACATCAAATATGATTTTGCTTGCCTGTGACACACAGATACACCACAGAGATGCCATGGGAAAGCAAGCAAAGACAGAAGAGTTAAAAATGTGTGAATGTGGAGATACTTTGTTTTAATTAAGTACATTTTAATACATTGTTGACCAGCGCAAAATCTAGCACTACTTGGGACCTTTAA
Source organism: Spea bombifrons (assembly GCF_027358695.1). Classification (NCBI taxonomy): domain Eukaryota; kingdom Metazoa; phylum Chordata; class Amphibia; order Anura; family Pelobatidae; genus Spea; species Spea bombifrons. The sequence continues at coordinate 118,910,420 of NC_071088.1, forward strand.
ATGTCCTAACATAAGGTCAATGATATCAGTCTTTCCATGGAAGAACCCTTGTATATGCAGGTCTGGATTCTCTGTTTAGACTTAAGATCCTTTAACAATTAGACCCCCATGCAATATGATCTATGTCCATAATATCCATATCTCTATTTGTACATCATCCTCTTGCATATCTACATGTTTGTACTTAAAGCAAGGTTGGGCAGATGTTTCACAGAATGGTGTTCCTTGGGGCGCTAGTACTGACGTTCATAGTGACACTGCCCCGGTGTAATTCTACCTAAAAATGCCCTTAGCTGTAGAGAACCCTATGCTCCTCTGGAACCACCTGCCTCCTGAATGTTGCTTGCAGGCTTAACGTGTTTTCGGACAGGGTAGCTGGAATCCTCAGACGTGCAGATAGCCTTTAGTGTAGTTCTGTACTGATGCAGGTTCAGGTAAGAGCGAGGGGATTTCCCACCTAGTAAGAGGGGCTTGGCATATATACATTTTTTCCTGAATACTCTTCATAGTTCCTGCCATTGGCGTAGAGCTGAATTAGTTGCAGCACGTATGCGCAGAACATAGCCTAAAATAGAAATTGAGGAGAAGAGAGGAGATCGTGTTACGACCACATCACGGAGCAGATGTGAATACTTTCATCTGGCAAATAATAAAGATATACAGATTGTTTATAGTCTCAAGATGGGAATGACTGGGTAGCAGCGTCCTGCTTGAGATCTGTAAGTGACTGCCCCGAGGTCACGCACTGTGGCAGATCCTCTTTGGGAGCCACAGGTAGGTCACTATAGGAAGTTTTGAGATGTTTTACACAAGAGAGACTGTTCCCTTAGGAGAGCCGCACCCATGGGTGCAGTAGCTCAGATTTGAGCCACAGCTTATAATTATCTTTGTAATAATAGTAAATAGAGAGCGCTCCTGAGGGAGAGGCTTTGTGTTACGGTCTCTTTGTCTGTTTGTATATCTATCCTTCATCACTTCACTTTATCCTTACCTTCTATAAACATTTCATTCCTCTCTCCCGTCCATGTGCCACTCGCTATCACATAATACCATAATACAAGGCATGGTTTCAAATGGGCACCAGTATCAACTTCTAATTAGGAGTTATCTAGGTGACGTGCTAAGTATATTCCTTGGTGCGTTTGGTACTGGTGTATAGAATGTTTGAGCCGGCTAGTCCATTTTAGGAGCCACTTTCATATATGGAGAAGCGAGTGCCAATAGTAAAAAGTTTCATGGCTACCTGGCTTTTGCTATATATGTCCAGCCTTCCCTTATTTACGTAATAACTTTTCTTTGCCACAGAATTTAGGTGCCACTGGGCCCCAGCAGTATGGTTCTATAGTCTTTTTAGACAGTACACTTTATCTGCCATTTTTTAATAGCAGAGTTGAGTGCCCTTTGCCATCGTCCATGACCGTGGCAGATTATTCAGGTGGCTCTTCTAATTTTATCTCTTCCATTTTTTGTTGCTTCTCACTTATCATTGGCTCCTTCTCCATATCATCACCCTTTCTTTATTGTTTGTGTATCTTGTAGCAATTTTTTCTTTCAATCTAGGCAATTACCACTTTCCTGTAACAATATGCTTTGTGTGTCCCTCCTTGTACGAATTCTTCTTCTTGCTCTGTGTACCTTTCCTCCTCCCACTGTTCCAATGCCTCTCGCACCCCACCCTGTTAATACTTTTCTGCGTCTCCCCCCTGGCTGGCGGTGTGCCTTGACGGCGTGTCCTCAGGTGTGAGTTACGTGCCATGACAGGCTTTTTAGGGGTGTTGACTGGCATTCTGCCCATTTTTAACATACAGATCAGGACAAGTATAGGAAGCTGCATGGATGAAGCACTGTCAATCAATCCCAGCTGGATTATGGTTCCCTCTTACCCTGTGCTTTTTTTTCATGTATTAACCATTAAATAGCCAGCACATGCTTTTTGAATACCTCCCTAAATAGAGGTATTGCATTATATTTGTTGTAAGTGGTGTATTCAGCTTTTGGGGCTGCCCTAGGTCTGTCCTCCGGCTCAGAGGTTGGCATCCAGGTACATTAATGGCGCTGTGGATATGATGTCCCGGTGTGCTGTGTCTTAAACGCGTGCAGCGCCTTTTAATGAAGTGTATGGAGGTTGTGCTGAGTCTGCACTGCCTCCATAGCATAAATCGCTGATTGGGGAGATCTTTGATCTCCCTTGTAACCGGCCTATTGTGCAGGGGTACACCGGGGGCTATACATAAATTTGCCTTTTGAGGTTTTCTATGAAATCTGTTTTTCATTGAATTTTGTAAACACCTCTGTTGGCTTTCCTTTTTAATAAATATTTATACCTTTTTTAAAAAAAAAATAAAAACCCATAATTTGCACATTTCTAGGCATCGGTGCCTTTAGAAATATGAGCATGAACTTTAACAAGATTTCAAATATTTATTGTATGAATTAATGACAAGATTTAATGTGTAAAGTGATGGTATTTTAACAAACAGAGATCCTGACTTTGATCTAAAATCTTTTGACTATGTTATAGCACTTTAAAATAAATAAAATGGGTGACTTTCTAACATGGCCCCCAATGGGCCTTAATTGTGCCAGAATTGTGTAGAATTTCCCTAAATAAGTAATATTAAAACAACATTATGTTTCAGTAAGCATTGTGTTATATGTGATAATGAGTGTTTTGTTTTGCAGCCCTTGTGATATAATATCTTTATCTATCTATCTATCTATCTATCTATCTATCTATCTATCTATCTATCTATCTATCTATATATATGTATGTGTGTGTGTGTATATGTTTTTATTTTATTAATATAAAGCTGTCGGGAGCTTTACTCCCTTTCTCAAGTCTAAAACATTTCTTGAGAAAAGAAAGCTTGTCATTCCAAAATTCTATTAGTCCAATAAAAAAGGTATAATCACAAGATACTTATTTCATCTGTTATTTGATATTGACACCACTGGACTAATACGGCTACAACCTCTACTCTAATATATATAAATCAGGGACAGGGTCTTTGGATGTTATACCTCAGCACAGCACCAGGTGTCACTGTAGTGCAACGCTAACAGAGAGGACAGATTAAGGACTGTTCATGTGTAGGGTCATCACCTCAACAAGGTTCAGTCTCAGATCTCATGAACTCTTTTTAACTTATCCAGGAGAATTTGACCCAGAACATACTGGAAAATTATAGTTTAGTAATTCTTTAAAGATAAGCTAGTTTTTAAACAATAATCTCTACGGAGCATCACCTAAAACTAGAATCATATCCTGCAAATCCTGGACAGTTGGTGGGGATGTGATGTTAGTTTATTGTTGACTTAAAAAAGGAAGGGTTATGCAGAATAAATAGGGATTCGTTTACAGATATCTCTGCTTAGTTTTTTCCATTATCCACAAAGGACTGGAACTTGAATGTTAACTTAAAGCATATCTCCCTTTTTTCTCAAATCCTTTGTTTTATACACCAAACAACAACCTACATAAAGGTGTATACATATTAATATAAGCTGTATATAGTATGTATTAGAAACCCACCATTTGTGTATACCTTAGCAGCACACATTTCAAGATGTTTATTATTATTTCTACATTTTCTCTTACTGTCAAACCAGTGGTGATCTATGCTGCAATAGCATAGACCTCCATTGATTTTTTATGTTCTCTGGAAGGTCAGCGGAGATCATTGGGTCTCCTAAATCGACTTATGCTCCCCCAAAAAAAACAGGCCTGTAGGGGAAGCTACCTGGGACAGGGGGGCAGTGCACTAAAATCTTAATCGTCCCGCTAAAAGCAGAATATTTTATACATGGATATTTATGGATTATTGGTTAATTGACAAGCAACCAAAATCATTCTCGTTGGTTGCCTGTAAAACTATAGCTAACAGAGTTTGTCACAGCTTTGGATGGTGACCTCTTCCCCTCAGCAATCTGAAGACTCTTTGTGCAAGTGTGACAAAGACAGCATTTAATTGTCTTCTACACTACCTGACCCTCAAGCAATCTGCTAACAAAAAAATTGAATATCAGACATAAAAGTAAATTTGGGAGATGGTCTCCAGCCATGCTCCATCCACCTTTTAAGCTACAACTAGGATCTACCTTATTCACCACAAGTGACGGGATATATATGGGAAACAAAATAAGCTAATTCCTTGAGACAGTAATTAAAACCAGGAACATGTAATACTGCCTAAGGGCAAATAGTTGCACACCACATCCCCATAGCCTCTTAAAAGGATCATCTGTACTTAAAAAGTCAACCCAAAAACCCTTTGAGCGCCCGTATGAAGTGCTGGTATATTTAGTTATATTAATGCCTATTATAGTGTTAATAAATAATGTGTTGAGCAATATGTTTACAGATTACTAAGGGGATTACATTTTTTTTATGTGCCACATTGTTACATATATATATATATATATATATATATATAAATATTTTACATGCATACATAATGAATATATAATGCCACCTCCTGCACAATCTATATGACCTTAACTTTGTACCCTTCCACAAGTCAGACCTTGCTCGTTGGTTTAAACTACACTTCACGTGCACAGGGAAAATTAACGTAATAAAAATTCATATTCTCCCAAGGATTCTGTACCCTCTCCAAACTCTGCCCGTTCACACCCCAAAGAATTCTTCTCTGACAAGGGTGTAACTAGCTAACAGTCAGGTGTATTGAAGCTGGGGTGAAAATCTTTTAGATTTAATCGCAAATCCCTATTTACTCTGCACATGGCTTATGACCCAGCAATCCCCCCCCCACCAATTTGGTATATAATCCATAATATTAAAAAACTTGGGAGACAATAATCTAGGCTCTTTGAATCCCTCTGGTTTTGCCTTTAATAATCTTCCACTTGATTCTGCTCGGCTCTGATTAGGTGACATCTGTTGGCTTTAGAAAACCTGAGACCTTTAGTCTGTTCATATTTTGGGAGGGATAACATTTGCATACAGGTATCAGGGATGTTTTATGTTGTTCCTGAAGTTTTCAGATGCCATGGCTATGTTATGGATTGTTCTCCTACTAGCCCCAAATATATATGTACTTATTGTAAATCACTTTTGCAATATAGATAAATTCTGGTTATAATAAAGCAAGTACATTTGGGTTTTCTTACTCTTTTGTATCATGTTGCTAAAGGCAATAGAACAAAAAGAAGAAGGTTCTCAAAGGAAACATCATGGATCGGGACTGAATCAACAACTTTTTCATTTCCTGGACAACATGAATAACAGAATGTTGCAGATGGAATTGCGGCACAAACAGTCCATGTCCCACCTTCTTGACAGAATCTTAACTCTGGAAGAAGACTTGAAGCTGAATGATGAAGACGGCAGGCAGAGGTATGGAAATGTGTCACAGACACTTCAAAGAGAAGATCGAGAGACCACCTCTAGAAGTTCTTCGGTGTCGCTGGAAAACATACCTCCTGCTGGCTGTAAAGAAGGAAAGAACCATGGCATGTGTGAGGAGGTCAAAAAGCTCATGCCAGTTATCAAAAAACTTTGTGAGCAGAACAAAGAGTTGAAGGAAAGCCTTGAAGGAAAGAGCGAAGAAATCAACTTGATTAAAGAACTTGTGGTCTCCAATTATAATGAGATTGAAGCCCTGAAGGAGAGTGTTTTTGCCAGGGAGGGGTTTGCATGTAGACAACGTGAGCAGTTCTCCCCTGAAAACCAAGATGAGGAGAGCAATTGACTCCGAGGAGTTCTAGGGTGCTGTTGAAGCCATCAACTGGTTGTCGATAGCCAAAGCTTCAGAAACCTTGAGAGAGCATCTCCCATGCTTAATTTCATGCAACATCTCTGCAACATTCTTAAACCTCTTTGTGAGGCGTTCCTTTAGCATCAGTTGCTAACAAGTTCATCAGCATCACAGTGATTTTTAATAGACAATCTTCTTATATTATCCAATTAAACCATGTTGTCATTAATCCATCTGGCAATAAAATTTACTTTAAAAAAAAAACATGGATTTCTCTATTTATTTAAAAAAGGCTTTATTTACCAAAAAATCTGCGTCCATGTAGGAAAAGAAGCTGGTTTTGCAACTGCCAACTGATGCCATTTAATGTCAAATTCCATTAACGTATGGTTGTAAAAAGGGACACTTTAATATATACGGTACTTAAACTTCTATAATGAAAGGTGAGTCCAGAAGGTGTCAGGGACCCCCCCCTTTGGGGACACCCCCTGAATGTCATTCCAAATAGAAAAAGCCCTCCTGAATTTCGTCCAAGCCGAACGGCCAGGAAACGAAATTTGTTTCCCTGAAAACAAATGATGTTTATTGAGTTTAAGGTTTTATATCGGTAATAAAAATTAAAATGCCAATGGGATATAAGGAAGAGTGACATTTACATGAAATTTCTATTGTTTACCAGTATATAACATATGCAGTCATGTGTCGGCACATGCGATAAATGAATTTAGAACCTCTGTAGTATATCTACAGGTGATAAGATCCACATACAATATTTTCTGAAGGGTTACAGGATCACATATTTTTTCTGCATAACGTCTGTTGTGAACGTTATAATATTTCTGAAATAAATGGAGGATTGGTGTTTATTTACAATTTTGGAACAGAGAAGTTATAAGTGATCTGGTAGTACCAGCCTTTTCTCAGTTCTCATTAATTATGTCATTATTTGACACCCTCTGTCTTTGTTCTCATTGTGTGAAGTGATTATGGTGTTAACCTTAGCTAAACAGATAAAGAGTCCAAGATAAGCTTCAGATAAAATAACAATTATGCACTACGTCTTATACATGACAAAAAGTAAGAGATGTTTTAAGAGAAGGAAGGCAGTAAGTACATACATAAGATATTTTTTTTCTTTTGCCGCAACCCGTAAATTGCTATGATCAATACAGTTATTATATGTCAATAATAAACACTGTCGGTAAGGTCAGAACCTTTAAAAGTCCCCTCTCACCCTATCCATGGTCCTGATGGCTTCCAGTCTGTGAAGGATGAAGTTTGCCCTGAGGATACTGGCTGGACACATTTCCTGACACCCTCAGGTAGATATTTTTGTCTGGTCCCTTATGACCTAATAACCTCATCATCAGCGAGGTCAGAGAGCAAACCTTAAGGGAGCCAGAAGAATTCCTCTCCCTAGCATGGGGTCCATGTGTCTCATTATACGTGTCTGGCCCCGCGTATATATAAATACATGCATTCACAAAATCTATATAGATTCACAGAGTCATTTACTCATCCTGTCAATGTTGACTGTTATGTAGACAATCAGAACCATTTACCAAGCACCAACTTTGGAAATAAAAGGAGTTTCTAGGTCTTTGCTCATAGGAAGAACATGGGTAATTCTGTAGTTAACGTTAGATATTTTGCGGTCAGTTATATACACAGGGCTGTACAACTCTATACATAAGTTAGGAGCCACATTGTATCTTAGGAACCAGCTTGAACTTTTGTAGATGCCAAGAAGAGTTGTGTCCTTACAAATGAACAGAAGATATCACAATTGATAAGGAATATATATATATATATTATATATATATATTAGCGTGTCTCCCATTAGTCTACAGAGACATGTGTTGTTTAGTAAGATGTACATTGCGGCCTTCACCTCATTGCTGCCCTATGTGATGAGCGGCCCCATGACCTGAACAAATTGGGAAGCCTTCTACTGCTTGTTACCCTTCCCCACCCACACTTACCCATCATTATAAAGAGGGAGGGTACCTTGTTTCGAGCAGGGCAGTTGTTTGTGGCAAATAATGTTTCTGCCCCTCACTATGCCACTAGGCACAGGTTCTGCAGTGTGGTCGGACTCTCTGGGACTACTTGTGACCTCTGCTGTTACAACCCTGACTGACTGGCAGACTGTATTCCATGACCATTCATGTAACCTCTCTTCTGCCAGCTTTAAGGTCTCTGGAAGAGCATCAGATGATCGTGGCGTGTAACAGATTGCGGTTTTGTTTCTTGTGATGCATGATGTGGTACATAAGGTTCTAAACAAAAAAAGGATTAAACAGAAAACATCAAACACTGGATATAATTAGCAAGCAGAGAACACAAAAAATATCTGTCGGTCAAAAGTTTCATGCTCACATCTTGACTGTGCTGTTCCTACTTAAGTAATTGCAATCGCTTAACGTCCGGTAACCCAAATACCCCAAATCACCCTCCCATTTGAAACTCATTTGTGATGATGCATTATCATGCTAGTGCTGTCGCTGGTGAAGTCCGGGGGACCTGGAAGTTAATGCTTTTGAATAACAGGTACAGAAGTCCAATGTAGGTCAGCCCTTGTCCAAACCTAAGACTCGGGAAGATCCCAGTGCTCTTATAAATCACTAGGATGGGATGGCATTCACTAAATCAAGATCAGACAAGGTCCTTGATACATGAGCCTGCATCCATAACCACTAAGGCAAGACCTATATTCATGCATCCATATTCACTGAAGTGACACAGGGATAGTCATTAAAACAAGATCAGATCTCACCAACATAATTAAATGGATTAACCATAGTGCAAGTGATAGTACTGAAAATATTTAATTATTCAGTACCCTGTGTCAAGTTTCAGGGGGAGTAATAATGTTTTGTTTATTCTTCTCACATAGATGTGTATGCAGATTTAAATAAAAATATACATGCTATTTTGTTCTAAGCTTGCTTTAACATATGAAACCTTACCTGCGCTGCCTTTTCCAGCATCATAAGCTGGAGACCTTGCTGTCCTTAAGTCCTCCCTCTTTAAGACTGCAGGGTTATGGGGCACTCTATCTATCACATGCACCTTAATGTATATTATTAAGCTGAGTATCGCTTTGTATTCTTTTGCACCCAAATATGTACAGATTAAACCAAATCTGCTGCATACGTGGAGAAGATGTGTTTGGCTGAACGCATCTCCTGCTAAGCGTTGCAACTCCTACGTGGCACCACAAGCCGGCTCTCTGAGTAAGTGGGTTAGATGGCAACCCTACTGTCCGCACCAAATTCTGTTACTGGTCTATTCCACGTCTGGCATTGGCCCTGCTCTTCACCCCTCTTCCCATGTGATTTGGATACCTTAAATATTAGGGGTACGGTAAGATGTAAAGATCTCAGAGTTCTCTTTTTCATCTGGAAGACGTATGAAGAGTATCTGGAAGAGAGACGTTGGCTGGCAAATAGGGAGGGCATAGGCTGGGTGGGTGAGCGAAGGACAATATTAGTTTTATTGAATGAATGAAGGAGGCAGACTGGGGCAGTAAGAGAAAGAGCCTAATGTTAGGGCTTGATTGCCTGATAAATGTGTGCCTGGACTTACACAAGTGATACAGTGATGCTGTTCAGTACTTCTGCAGCGGATTCCATTATTATTACAGAACTAGTATAACTTGCCTTTGTCACATTTCAATATCAACAGGGTTTACAATGTTTGTGTTTGCGCTCTGTATCGTTATGTTGTCTTAGCTACCCTAATTAAAATCTCCTTTGCCTATAATTGCACCAGGAGACGTTGTTCTTGTATAACCCTCTCATTGTTTTACTTTGAATTTTTTTTGTTGTTGTTTTTCAAAGATTAGATATTTTTCTAACCACCCAAGTTTTTATTCTTTTTTTTTGTTCCGATGCCTCCAATGTTGAAACCCACTGAAAACCAAAACAAAAAAAAGTCCCATAATATTCCTAGAAACGTTAATTAGCTTCTCTTGCATACGCGAGCCAAGCCTGTTCCCATCGGCCCACAAACAAGATTTGGATATCTATTCTATTACCTAAAGGGCTGATCCCATTGTACAGCACTGCGGAATATGATGGCGCTATATAAAACAATAAAAATAAGAAGGTACCTGTTGCTCGTATAACTTATGGGTGAGATTCTTTGAACAATAGTTGTAAAAAAAAGATGAAAAAAAAAACCAAATGTGTTTTTGGCTGATCTGCCCTTCTTTGAACGTAGCTTTGTACTTAGTGGGCATATTTGCTTTTGAGCTTTTGTAATCGAGTCCATTGTCCTGATTGGCTTAGCCAAATATATGTTGGCTCAAGGAAATCCCAATTGTATTCCCAGTAGATAGGAGGAAACCCCGGTGTTTTTATATGAATATATGTTTATTTAGCCACAAATCTGCAAATAGAATGTGAAGCTTTTGGTACCTAAATGGCACTGGGGGTAATCTGGTCACCTCCCCTTCTTCATTCGCTGTCACCAAGTTAAATAGCTACATTATTTTATGAAAAGAAACCTATTATACTATTTTAAAGAAGGTGCATTATTAGTAATACTAAGAACAGCTGGCCAACATGGGTCAACTAGAACTGCTGTATAGCCTTTCATCAACTTGTAGATTAATTTAGAGTAATGTACTTTAGAATAATTAACATAAAACCATTCAGTTCCCTTTACCACAAACCAACTGTAAGATTCTTGTCTATGGTTTTACCCAACTTTATTTTTTTTCTGTCATAAGATTTGCGTTTACGGTTAAAGTTTTCCTCTGGGTTCATATCGAGTAACTTACCTTTAATAATTAAGTGTTGCCCAAAATACCCCTTCCCCTATGAACAGTGTTTCCCGTATCTCTTCATTGCTATGTATTTATACAATCACGGAGCGATACATAGATAGGAAATAAAATGAATTTATTTGTGTCTGTCGCCCATTAAAAAGGCAGCTAAACATCACTATCAACAGGAAAGTCAGGGAAGAATAACCTGATGACGCTCCATGGTTGCTATTAAAGTTGGCTAAAAGAAGTACTTGTAGAGGACCCAGCAGATGCTCTGAGAGGGCTGAGGGGTACTTTAATTGTTTTGCCCTGCCTGGGGGCAATGCTGTCAGGAAGTTTGGGGAGGTGAGGGATCATTTGCTTATATTGACTGGTCTATCCATCAAGTCATTGCGGTAACTTATAGCATAACTTATCCATCTGCCGCAACACAAATCCCTGCAACTGGGTCATTTTCCCGCCTTTTAAAGCAGCTTGTTCATTTTTCAGCACGGATCATGATATACACACATATGCCACGCTGACTCTTTGAATAACTCCTATATTAAGTGATCACGTCTTTCTTTAAAATGATGAAGGTTATAAAACACGTCTTACAGGACAGTGTATATTTCCAATTATTAATCCCCACATAGGTGTTTTGTGCATGGTATTCACTGGGCATGCGCTGAATTCTTGCTTTGTTTTGCGTACTTATTGGTCATTATTCTAGCAGGAACCTGGGAATCTGAATTTCCATGCCTTTTTTTGCTTTTTAGGTTGTGCGTTCCTCGATTTTTGTATATTTTTTTTTGTGTTGTGTATATTTCCACTTAGCACAGGACAGTGGCAATCTCTCTGCTCGTGATGGTTCGCTGCTCTTAAAGAAAACAGCCTCATCTGGACTAATTCTGTGACCATTGTATCTGCAATTTTCAGGAATGCTTCACTTTGGTGGATCTGTCATAATTACAGGCGAGTCTGTCGGAATAATGGCCTCGCTGATTGATCTGCCTTTGGAGGGTCTATACTCTGTTATGTGACCCTGAGGTGATACAATCCACTGCTTTACACAAATCTTTAAGGTGTAGGAGTATTTTCATACTACCTTATTAATATGGGGACAGCGCACTGTACACCCCTAGAAAGAAGTATTGTTCTAACTTTTCACAAGTTTGAACTGTCGCTGCCCTTCTGGCATGCTAGAATTGCAACCACAAAAATGTGTCTTGGTGTTCTTACCTTAGGGAACCTTTGCTTCTCAAGACAAAATCTTTCTTTAACCTAAATGTTTTGATGTATGACTCAAGCCTCAAACCTATAGTTTTAATGGCAGGATTTTCTCCATCCTGTCACGCAAGAGTATGAGGTCATCATGACCTCATAAATACGAAGAATTGGCTAATAAACTAGTTAAATACTCACAGATTGCCTTGCTTTCTGTGTATCCTGATCTGACGATGAAATATACCAATATAACGGCTTTTAACCAGTTTGCTAATGTCTTTCTCCCTTACTGTGGCCCTGGCTGTGTGCTGCCCCATGCCACGTGGCACCATAGGTTTTATGCAATATATGAAAAGCTGATTTTGCACAATTATTTATTTGCTTTCACAAAGAGATCAGTTACAATACACCCCTATGAAATCAAATGAAACTTTGTAATATTTGATTCTATACCATGTCATTAATGGGGTCCATTCACTAAACGGCACGGGAAAGAGGCAATCCAAAAATAAATAAATAAAAAAGAAGCCTTATAATAATGTTAACGAGATCCAATCCAATGGCAGTGGATTGTAATACAGCCTGTTGTTGAGATATGTCTCTCTCTCTCTCTCTCTCTCTCTCTATATATATATATAGTATATATATATATGTGATGCTTTATATATATATATATATATATATATATATATATATATACACACACACATCCCCAGGCACATCAGTATGTCTTAATATGTGTTAATGTTAGTGTCAAGTTGTCTATTGTGCCGAATTGTATATTGTCAGTTGTGATGTTATTGTTAATTCTGTATTGTATTGTAATAGCGCTATGGAATCTGCTGGCGCTGTATCAATAAATGCAGCGAGAGGGTGAGTAAACACTCCATTGCTTTTTGAACAGAAGTCATTGTTTGTTTTCCTAGTGGGTTCTTGGTGACAGGTAAGGGGGGGGATGACTTACTGTGTGTGTGCTGTGTGGGAGAGACCCCCGGCTGCTGATTGTATCTGACAGATTAGCTTTCCTAATTGTATTAGAAGATCAATCTCCCTTCCCCTCCCCCCACTGGGAGAATGAGTTTCAATTAGCTTTAATTATTTAACCCCAGCATTGTGCAGCCGATGGCAAAATCACCGGGACCACGATCCTCTCTCGTACTGATGGCATTAACCCCTTTCAGTTCAGGCCAAGAGGTTTCAGTTCTTTTCCATAGTCTCAATAGTTTCTCTGCCATGTGTTCTCATCTTGATGTTTATTAGAAGGAACAAGAGAAGTATGCAAGTATGCAGCCTCCGAATGAACATAATGAGAGGGAAGGTTTCGGTTACATGTGCTTGCAAAGATTTAAGGAGCCAGCATCGGAAAAAAGCACACCATTAATTCCTGTGCAGCCAGGAAAATATGTTCCACATTTTTGGATATGAGTTTTGGGGGCCCTCGCACATATATTCATTATTTCACACACTCTTTAAAGAATAGACTGGCGGCCGTCCTATTTTGTAGGGACCGTGTATCTCATGCCTGTTAGTCGCATAGAAGTCAGCGGAATAAAACATGTTGAACCGCAGATAACAACCATTCGGCCCTTCTGGTCTGCCTGAATATTTTTTTTATTTGTTATTGTGCGTAATGTTTTAATTATTTCACTGATTGTAACAGCGCTACGGAATCTGCTGGCGCTATATGAGTAAATCTGATGCAATAAGCCATTGTATACGTCGGATGATAACAAGTCCTATGGACTCAAGTATAGCTCACAAAAGTAACACGAATCCCTTATTTTTGGTACCAGGCACATGTACTACGGAATTTGATGGCGCTATATAGAACAATAAATAATAATAATAATAATAATGTACAGAACTCATATACTGGGTCATCTGTTCGTCACATCTTGGCTTTACATTCTGGCTCAGAAAAGCTGAGGTTTAGAGGAAAGGTGATGTCAGCAGAGGAAAGGCGATTAGTTCATACGAAGTTATCATACTGAAAAAGTAGTGGTCTATTGTAGTTTATTACTGGCTTTGGGCTAGTGGGCCAGTGGACGCTTTTTAAAGCACCATACGGTGACTAGATCTGCTTCTTCATGTCAGAAAAACTTCCGGATCACGTTCATTTTATCTCAGAGACGACGTTGACTGGGAGCCAGAGGTCTAGAACAGGCGGAGATGGAATTTCCTCACCCGATGCCGTTCAGCAGCAGTAGATATATCAAGGAGAAAACTCTCATAACTCCTGGTGGAATTTTAATACTATGATTCTGGTGCTGTTTTCTGAGCTCGGGGGATAATAAATCACAAGGAAGATCTTGTAAACTGGATTGTCTGCTATTGCTTTTCTTCCTCCAAGACACTTATACCTTCCTGTCTCCTGATCCAGATTATTCTCTATCCCCCCCCCGTCTGCTTGTACGCCCACCTCCCCCTTTAACCGAACTCACAAATTGACATTTAATCCTGTGAGTTCACTTTGTGTCCTTTAAAGCTGTTTATTCTGAGGATAAAGACAGTTTGGCTTGGGGATTAGGCCAAACTTCACCCCTACTCATGCATTCTAGCTCTCCTATCACCTTCTCGTTTTCAATTAGTGACGAAAATACAGTCCGAGCATCACCAGCCCAAGGAAGACATGCGCACATCTGGTACTGGGACAGCATGGAGCCAAGCCGGCTCCTTCCAGTACTCACAGCCGCTCCTCCTCCGGCTTTCCGTTTATTAATCCGTATACCTGTCCGCGAAGATCTCTTCCAATCCCAATACTCTCGGTTAACATTTTATTCTGCACCTACAAAACAGTTCTCCCTATAAACGTATTGCCTTATAGAGACCATACCCGACCTTAAATCCTGCCCACATAGACTAAATCATGCATGTTTGGGGGGAGTGTTGCGAAATATAATAGGATATTATGAGTTATTGATTTGATATTCATTCTTTTTTTCTAAGGGAAAAATCATTTATTAAAATATATATTATATAAAAACCCTAGCTTTTAAGAAAATAGATTTTTACAAAGTGAAATTTCGGATGCGCAGTTGTCTTTAAAGATAATGAGGTAATACAGTCTAATGGTAGTTGGAGTTCCTCTTGATTTCTCCCCAGTGTATGTTATCTTGACGTAGTATTTACGGTGGGTGTCATTTTTCACTTTTAGGTATTGTTTCCTGGAATGAAGTGTCCATTCTTCCCTAAGCTTTCCTGAATGGGATTATTGGACATTGGCAAATCTGTCTGTACTCGCCCGGTGTCTGTGTTACTAACTACACAAGGCACGTAAGGAAGGGTATAGAGGATATTATCCTGACAAAGATATCTCTGACGCTATTAGTAACAGAGGCCGGTATGGAACACTCAGGGTTTTTCACCAATCTCAAGGTCTCGGTGGAGAATAGATAGATTACTGGTCACATTCTTGGGGTCACACATGAGAATTTGGCTCCTTTATTTTGTACTGTTAATACGGGTTGAAATCCGTGATTTTACACAGGTGACTTTATTCAGAATATCTTTCCATCCTGACAACTGTTGTTATTATTATTATTATTATTATTATCTTTTATTTATATAGCGCCAACAATTTACGCAGCGCTTAATACAATACATAAGGACTACAGTAGAATCTCTATGATGAAAGAGAATATGGTTGAAATGTGGTCTGCTCATGTAGGAAGTTCCTGTGTATAAGTTTATATAACAAAATGTTCATTTTTATGTTAGCCGACATTTAACTTTCTAGCGCATTGTTTAATTTATACAACTCCTCGGAGGATGGCTGCAAAATGAACCCGTCCGGCTCCTAAATTCCTCAAAAAAAGCACCGGCCCCTGGCTAATATCTCGGCGCGATCATTGTATGAGGTTGTGGTGAATGTCATTGGAACGTATGGCCTGCAGATGGAGCAAATCTTCTACTGAGACGAGGCTTAACTACTTCAGCGCTGGCCAAGCAGGCCCAACGCTGTGTTGGTCTCATCGGTAGGGGAGGGTTTTACAACATAGTGTCCTTCCATTGAACCTAGGCGGAGCAGGATGGGAGGGCCGCCACGGATAGAGTTTGCCAGGGAGGTGGGGGTAAAATTCAAGTCAGAATAAGCTGTAATACCAACTTCCCCCCTCTCAACATACATAGCAGCTGTTCCAAAACTTACTGTTTTCTTTAGCAGGGGCTTGAAATGAGGGAACTCTGCAGGCTGCTATGGAGTGCACTAAAGCCCTAATATTGCTTTAACGACCCCACCACACACAGCTCTTACCCCTCTACCCTCTGAGTGCTGACCTCGGACCTCACCAACACATTGTTTTAGGCTATTTGGCTTTCTTCAATTTAAAGGCATCTGGTGTGCGTGTGTGTGCGTGTGTATGTGTGTGCATGTGTGTGTGTATGTGTATGTGTGTGCGCTTTTCTAATACAATGTAGAACGCAGCCAGGATAAATGTTCCAGTTGAGAACATTACATGGAGCCACTCACAACTCTCTCATTCCCTGACGTCTATGTCTCCTAGTTGTGTGACCTCATACATTGTCCCTTTTTTATTGTGCAATAAACAAAAGAAATAAACGAGAGATTACGGCAATAAGTAAAATATTTATAATGATTTATCTAAAGTTCATACCTGCAGCTAATGTATCATAATTCAGCTATTGCCTGTTCCTTATATTATACGCGCTGCTCTTAAACTGACCCCACTGAACGCTGCTCTGCCAGAGCCAGCCTGTCCAAAAAATACATTTTTCCAAAAACACAGGAAATTGAAGCAATCTTAAACATATTCAGCATTCTGTTTTTTCTTCCAAGTTCTCTTAAGAGACCTTAATGAGCATCTTATCAGAACTAGGCTGCAAATCTGTCACAGCTAGAATAAATTCAAGCAAATGTAGGTAGAACTCCATGGAGTGAAAGTGCGTCCGCGTTAACACTTTACGTGCCATGGGAGACAGTAATGCAAGACATTCCCTGGTAACACAACAGGTGAGAAGTTACGAAACACCCAATAATTCATTTTAATGTTCCATTATTAAAATTGAGTTTATTCTAGATTGTAAGCTCATTTGCGCAGGACCCTCCTCATCTCAAATTGTTATGTTATGCAGTACTTTCCTGTTTACTCATTGTACAGCGCTGAGGAATATGATGGCGCTATATAACATAATAAATAATAATGATGATAATAATAATATTAATATTATACCTATATAGATGTATGATTTTTTTCAGCACTGTCATTTCCTCCTCGTCTAAAATCTTGCAAAAGTGTTCGGGTTTTCCCCACGTAATGTACATATTGCTGAAAGCTATCGCTCTGTAGCAGAATACAGTAGCAATGCTCAAAATTAACACAATCCTCCCCGTAAATGTCAATTTGCCCTTTTTTCCGTATTTCGGGCGCTCTTCTCCATATGATATCCGTGGAGGTGCAATCAAGGATATCAGACAGTGTTTCTGTGGAATCACTGAGATCAGGACTTGTTAGGGGTTGTGAAGCTGGTCCTTAAATATCTCTCTCTATATAATGTATAACATATAACTAGGAACCAAACTACTGGAACTCATTGGGTGACAGCTCGGTTACTGTCATATTGCCTTATCACACGCTAAACATCCATGCGGCCATAAAGAGTATGGTTGGGCACATCTCTAAGTTTCATCACAGTCGGCACTTCATCTTAGCTCGACAAAGCTCAAGTTCACCTGAATATGCTCACATAATAGCTGCCCGTCTGTAATTCTGTGTATTTATGAATGTGACCGGTAAATACTATTATACGACACTGTGTATTATGAGCACTCCATGGTGTCACCTACAACTCTGCCAGGAAATATTTTTTTTAAATTAAATTGATGGAGCCTTCATCTTTTTTTTTCACGTTGGCCTAATAAAAAAATAAGCTCTGAGGAGGAGACCTCTGAGGTCCTGAAAACTTTTGTAACTTCATCTTTTTTTATGTATGAAACTCAACTAAAGACTTCAGATTCTCTTGGGCTAATGGCTATATAGTTTGTTTGAAATCCAATATATTGGATTTCCTTAAACATTGGTATAGGAGAGAAAATAGCTTTTAGCGTGTCTATTAGAATTAAAACAGTACAAGTTCAGCGTGAGAGAGCGATTTATTAATTGTGGCCAGAGTGTCACCAACTCTGTCTCTGTGTGATAAAACACTTTGAGCGTGGTCCTTTACTGTGAATGACTCTCGCCCTTCACCCTTCTTGACCCCAGACCTCCATAAATTACAAGCCTGTCCCCACCCCACATAGTGAAGCCAAGTTCCACTCAAACACATCAGGTACCAGTCTAAATAATACAAATATAATGCAGAAATATCCATAGAGGGAACAAATCTTAAAGACTAAGAACATAAACAGGAAAAGCGTTCTCCTTAAACAAACAAAAAAAAGATAAAACAATATATCAAGCGTGTAGTATTTGCAAGCGTACACGGAAGAGACTCTCCTGCTTCGGCGTATATGCATGTCATGCATGCAAACGGGACACACGGTACAAAGTATTTGTTTACATGTATACACATATATATCATTATGCATATCTGCAGGAACCTTCGTAGGAAGCGCACGCTGGAAATAACTATGTAAAAAAAAAACACCTAACAAAATTGAGAGTGTTTTAATCAACGGTACGTCCCCATATATCTTTATGTATAACAGATGCAGAAATATGAATGAATTCAGCCTGTAGATCTGTTTGCCTCTATATATTTGTGTGTTGTTCATATATACACAAGTGGGTTATTGAGCTTTGGCTCCTAAAATGACTGAAAATGACTAAAATGAAATAAAATCTTCAGCCTGGGCTATAGAAATCCTTTGCGGTCGGATTGCGGTGGACCCTGAAGAAGATTATGTGCTGCTAAAAGAGAGAGAACTTCAGTATACTTCAGCTTGTATGATAGCGTTACCAGTAATATTGGGGCTTATAATGGTAACACGTTTCACTGAACTACACAATGTGTGTTACCGCAATCTAGGATATCACGCAGAGGTTATATTTCATCCGAGGGCCACTACTATCAGCTATCTGTAACGATATCTGCAATATTATTATTATTATTATTTTTATTTTTTTATTTATATAGCGCCAACAATTTACCCAGTGCTCCTTACCATACATATAATCAAGGGGTCTAACAAGCCCAGAATTGACAGACTAAGACAAACCGATGCATTAGGTGGAGAGAGCCCGGCTCGCAAGCTTACAATCTTGAGGGAATGGGGTGAGGACAAACATATATGCAATAAAATTTCATAAGCATCCCCCAAAAACATTTTTTTGGAGAAAGGCAATAAAAACCAGGGAGTTGCTTGTACAAGGTGTTGTTGAGCACTCAATGGCATCACACAAAAGAAAGCAGCGTCTAGAGGAAATTGATCATGTCTCTCCTTTTAGCATCCTTTTGGGGTTACTTTTGTACAGGTGCACACTTTTAATTTAAGCCATCAACGCATAAAGGAATCCGAGTAATGGTACAACGTTCTTCAAAGATGCAGCTGCTCCAGGCAAAAGGCAGCGCAGGCTTAGTGCTAACACCGATCGCTTTGAAGCTGAAAACTAGAAATAAAAAACAAAGGGATGGTAAAACGAGGTGCTAGCCTGACGCCCCCTTCACTCATAAACGAGTGGGAAACACACTTACATTTGGACAAAGCTCACAGGTCCATACATTCAGGATACATACTCCAAACCGTACAACCGGCTCAAAAAGCCCCCCCTCACTAAATTTGGATAAGACAAACACGAATATTATTTATTGTATTTTATAAGAATACGTTATTAGTGGTCATTGCGAAATCTTTCTTTCAATTGTTATCGCAAATTATGATTCTTGAACTCCTCTGGTGTTGTACCAAACCACCCCATATCCTTTAATCTATACGTTTCTGGATTAGATGCCAAAAGCTGTGCACAGATATTTCCTACGCCTTCCGTTCTCTGGCCACAGTGGGGCATCAGGTCTGTGTAATTTCCTGGCTAACATGTTGCACAAATAGTTTTCTTTTTTCTTAACCATCTTTTTTATTTGAGAATGACGTGTACAAAAAGAAAGTGACATATTGTCCGAACGTTAACTTCTCGGCATAGCGAGTACGTGTCTTAACATTTTCATAAGTAGATCTTTTAATACTCAGCACATATTTGCCATATATTTAAAGAGTAAAATAACAAGCCGGGCCAAGTTAATTTAAAGCTCTAAACTCTAGAATGTAAGTTCTTTGTCTTCAGGTGAATCTATTCCCTCTGTCGGGGCCGGATAAATTTACGTTGAAATTAGGAGCCAGGCATACAGGTTGAAGAATGGGTTTGATATTTTTAGGAGATAGTAAAGAGTCAAAGAGGTCCATTTAAAGTGGGGAGTTTATAAATCAGATGTAAAAACTTTTAGCATCCCTGGACATCTTGTTCTGAGCTTTCTATATATACAATAGACATGCTGGAGAGAAATGATCCCATGAGCCGTACACTGTGACCTTGGACAAGTCACTTTATGTCCTTGTGCCGCTAGCAATTTAACGCCGGGGTCTAGTAACATAACGTGGTGCCTACTGTGTGAGTACAGAGTCACTGTCCAGTGATTAACGATTCTTTCATTCTCCATCTCATGCTCGTCTTGTCTCCGTCTCTCCCCTTGAACCTCACATCTGACTTGGTATATTTCCCCCCCCTTGCCTTCTTTTGGTCAGCTGGCAATTCTCTCTGAACTTCCCTGCCCCCAAGCACGGCCCCCTATATTATAAAAGAACAGGATGGAGCCTGGGGGGGTAATAGATGCCCTCCCAATTCAGACATTTTTATGACCCCAATTCAGGATACTTTAGTGCCTCTTCTTTAGAAAGCAGAGCTTCCTGTATTTATGGCTGTCTGGGATCTATTTCAGCACAGGTGTCCAGGACGGTAACCTTTTTCCCACTGTCATGACAGAGAAATAATTAGCAATGATGGTGTATTCTGACTTGTCAGACATAAGCAAGGTTCGGAATATTTGTAACGCCTTCAAGACACATAGTAAGCCATAGCTCCAAAAATTGTTACAGCTAGTATTCGACTTCTTGTTGTGCGTTTCGATGCTGGACGTAGAACTCCTGGCTCTTAGAAAAAACAGCTATTTTCATAATTGGAAGAATCCCGCCAGCATGGCATCCGTAGACCCATACAATAAAGGCAAGTATGCTATGTGTCCGATGGTGAGGTCAACTGCATCTCCATGCTTGTGTGTTGATGGGAGAGAGATCTTGAATATTCAGGGAGCTGGTGCTCACAGTACATCTGTGAGGCTGAGAGTAGTTAGATTCATGAAATAGGAAAAAAAACAAAAACAAGAAGCAAAATTGTCTCCTGTAAAGGACATTGAATTTCAGGCCCTGGATTAGCCCAAAAATATCTACTGATGAACTCATTGATGTCCTTCCAGGACCAATAAACCATTTGCTAAAAAAAAATAGAGATCTCACTTCCACTTTTATTACTGCTTTGTTTCAATAATGTATGGATATTTACGAAAATTCTTAAAATATGGTCTACGGCGCTCAGCATGTTTATACAACATTATTATTTGAGATTCATCCATTAGAATAAAGGTTTGAGGTGAAGTGAAGACTATTCCGCTGTGATACAGAAGCCGAGTGTGGAACTGGATCTATTAACAAAACACAGTTGTTTGCCTCAATGGATTCCGTACATTAATCTCTATACATTGTGTTGCCTTTTTTTTCATCGTATTTTTATTATTCAAAAAGGATAAGCTTTGTAGGATACATCATGCAGTAGGACATCTAAAGTGGATTCATGTCTGGAATAGGCCAAAATTTTTCGTTTGTATTGCGTTGACTTTTTTTTTAATGAAATTTAATTAAATTTTAAAGATACTTGTAGCAATAAAGTAATTGTGGGCACTTTGGGGACACCATCTTTCTTAATTTAACAATTTTTGCATGCTGGCAAATGACATTTTGTAAATGTTAATATGGTACTAAAATGTGTCAAAACTTGTCGAGGCACAAAGTGATAACACAATATACCGAATGGCTCTTTTGCACAGTTGTGATTACCGTACAGTTTATTTCATGTTAACTCTTCTATTATATAATATTTTAATGTATTTCCAGTGATCTATATGCTTTTCAGCCAAGAGGTTTTCTCAACCTTTCTTGTCTGTGGAGAAAAGCCCCCGTATGTGCAATACCTCTGACACATGCCATTTACACAAAACACGTGTTGTTACTTGCAAGGCTTTCTGATGAAATGTTGCTGAGT
This sequence comes from Spea bombifrons, assembly GCF_027358695.1. Classification (NCBI taxonomy): domain Eukaryota; kingdom Metazoa; phylum Chordata; class Amphibia; order Anura; family Pelobatidae; genus Spea; species Spea bombifrons. Next base: position 118,932,382 of record NC_071088.1, read on the forward strand.
GATGTAAGTGTTGTGCTTCGGTACATTGTAGGATCTCCCATACAGTGCTTAGGACAGTGGAAATATGATATGTTCTTAAAAGGATCCTCCAGCGTCCAAGGCAGGGATTTCACTAAGAATACATACTAAAGTACTTTAATATGCATTCATTAAACTTAGAATGGAAAAGAACACCTCTGCAATTTGATGTTTAATCCAACTGATTGGCCGCTTTAAACAGCCAATCAGTGACAGGTAATCACTTCCTTTCTGTGCATGTTTGAAGGTAAGTATATCATGTGGCAGGAGCCCTTAGTTGCGTGGATGGGGAAAGGGGCAGATTATTTTAGAGATTGCACCCCTGCATTTGTAATGGGGATCTAACGTTTGCATGCAAATTCTGCAAATGGACCGAATGGCTTAGCATACCCTAATTTGTTACACATACTATTATCTCCCCACCTGCGTGGACAGCCACCTTATTCCTTTCGCCCTTTCAGTTGCAGATGGGTCACACCTGAAACAAAGAGAACAATTCTGCACGATATTAGAACGGCAGAGGTGCTGCATGGGTTTGAAAGCATTATTTCAGTACCTATTGTCTGATCCCAGCACTGAACGCTCTACCAATTCCCATAACAAGGATTTTCAATAAACCACTCTGCAGTATGGCTGACTTCTCATTCAATGACATACACAGCCATTGAATTAAACTGGCTCACAGGGATGGCTGATGGGGCTTTGGTGTTCTGTGAGGACAACCTAGTGATCCCTGGTTAATAGTCATCACGTGTGATTGTTATAATAAAGTAAATGTAAGTCATTACTTAGTGTTGCGTAGTGATGTACACTCTTGTAGACATTGTTCATGGTTTCATTACAAGTTCAAGGCATGTCAGCATAATGTAAGTCATTACTTAGTGTTGCGTAGTGATGCGCAGTCTTGTAGACGTTCTCCGTGGTTTCATTACAAGTTCAAGGCATGTCAGCATACCAGCTTCCAGTGGCTCATTAAGTGTAAGATATGAGTGGTGTCGGCTGCGGTTCTGGCTGCACTTATTGAGGGTAACTCACAGATTAGCCGAGACAGCTGCATTTCTACGACAAACGCTTGTGTGGCTTGAAGAATGACTTTAGAGCTTTGATATTAAAAATCACTGTCCTCTGATTTGTGCAGAGGTTGTCGTGTCACTGCAGGGGCAAAGCCTTTTGGTGAATGAGTTTTAACTACCGTGAAACTGTGGGAAAGTCATAAATGTGATGACTACCGAGTATTACATCTCATCCTACCCCTTCCTGCTATTCAGAGACAAGCTGTGGAACTAGCGGGCTTTGCGAAGTTTATGGATTTGGATCCCAAGCTTTTTTTTTATTATTATTTCTTATGTCACATGTATGTGAAAGCCACGCTTTAAAAAAAAAGAACAAAAAAAAACGGGTACTTTCATCTACAAAATAAAACATTTTTAAACATAACGCCTAGTCGTGAAGTGCCCAGGAAGTTTACGAGAACGTCTGTAAAATCCTTAGATTTGTTTAAACAGCCAGGAGAGCCGGGCAAAATACTTCAAAGTTGCAGAAGGCGCATTGTTTGGAAACTTGCAGGTATTTCTAAAAACGTCTAAAAGACGTTGCAGTCTCCGAAGCCCTGCTTAATTCCAGCAAATTGTTACATTAAGTGGGAATACGTATGTGAAACACATTCGTATACGGGATAAGCTCCTGGAGGAAAGCACTTTGTACACGTACGCTACATATCTCGTCAGATGTATATCAGAAGTGTTTGTTAAAGTCAGACTAATTCTATTTTTCTAGACCCCATCAGCAGCAGAGGAAGAAAACTAAGACTGTGTTATTTAATAGAAGTAATATATCAGGTCAGTGTACATAGTTTTACATGCGCAAACATGTATTAGAGTGAATTTGGAATATAGGGTGAGGTGGGCCTTTAAGGGGCATTGGGGTATGTGATTTGCGGCTTTGCTCCCTTATGTGCGCGTTCATTCTGCATATTTACTTTAGATTGTGTTGTATACCTCTCTGGTATTCAGGGGGTTAAATTGGTTCTGAGCATGAATGATGAATGAGGAATGAAGAGTCTTACTTGCAGATGCTGGTTAGCTAATTTGCCTCTGTATGTTTTTCATTCTAAAAGTTAATTAACTTAGATCAGGAGTGAACATTTTCCCCGATTCTGCTCCTCACCTCTTATTAAGTAAAAGCACAAGCTATGGGTCATTTTAATTAATTAATGACAAAGTTGGGACTGTACAAGCTCCACTTGCAAGGTAATGTATATGATGGCTGAGAGGTCCCTTTAAATGTTTGTGGTGTCACCCTTGCAAATAGATAGGGGGATTTTGCAGAATCCCCCCATAAGCATTTGCCCCGTTCTCCACTTTCCATCTATTTGCCATGCACGCTCTAATGAGACCTGCTGTACATGCGCAGAAAACTCTCTAATTTCTAAAGCAGTCAATTAATGAATACAGCATGGGCAAAGAGTGGCAGTCTTATCCCTAAAGTAACTATGATTATTTTTGTTTGTTGATAAAATTAATGCTCATCAAACTACTTACAAAGTATGTTCATACGTATTCATAGTAAACTTGCGAGGAGGGCTCTCTCCACCTAATGTATCGCTTTGTCTTATCAATGTATTGTAAGGAGCGCCTAAATTGTTGGCGCTATATAAGTAAAAGATAATAACAATAGTTCAGGGGGGTCCTTGGGACAACGGGGTGTTCTTTTTTGTACAAATCAGACTCCCTCTGAAAAAGTAGTATGTGATTCACTCCAATTACTAAACGTAACTCACTGAACCGGCGATGCCCTCCTCTTCCTCAGAATATCAGCCGTGGATGTCTGAAGTCACGGTCCCTGAGATAAACACACTCATGGCTACCGCTGTGATCGCGCCTGTACTCTGCTTATCATCTGTGTCATTGATTGTATCCTCTTATCATCACACAGAAGTTTAAATAACTCTGTGAGATAAAAAAAGAACATTTCAGCGCAAGTGTTTGACATATAGAATGAGATGGAAGACTTATATTACAGACCTGCCATGAGGATGGGACTGATAGCAACGATGGGAGAGGCCTAGCACTTTAAGATCAGCAGCCGTCTGATGACATTAGTGCGGTCACTTTCTGAGTTTTCATGCTCACGTAGCGTGAGGCTGGACATATCCCGCCGTTGGCCAACGTCCAACCTGCCGCTGGAGCATTTGGTCGTGTGCCAGATGAACAGTCCAGGCCGGCCGGCTATCACCTTAAAAGAACCTCAGAGCACCTCCGATATTTTTCCTCTAAGTTCTGCGGTAACTGAGAAGTTAATTGACTCTGGTTTTTCGCTGAAGGAGCTTTTTTTGGAATTCTTTCTATTCATCAAGATCAGGACATGCCCCTTTTGTTGAACTTTTTTTATTTTTGGAAACCGCTTTTCATTTAGTGAAATTCCTTATGCGTTTTCAAATATGTAATACTAACAAGCAGGAACATGCAGGCGACTTTGCTTTGATAATATTAACTACAAGAAGAGTCTGTCCTTATGCTGAATGACGAGCACACAAAGGAACGTTTCACAATCATCTTTGAGTTTTAGTCAATTACGTTAGAGTCAGGTATGGGCCTCTGGCGGGAAAGCCCCTCTAAAGCTCGGCGTTAGATAGCCAGGCATCTTAACAGGAGGTCTCGAAATATCCGGCCAGGCCTAGTATGAGTAGAAAGCACACACCATTTACTACAAAATAAATACGGAATACAATATGCTGAGAGCCACTGCATTAAAAAGGGACTTTTACGGTCATGGTTTATAGCATAAAATCACCAGAGCTCATACAGATATACTGTGTGCACCTCCCGAGCTGGTCGTGTGGTGGGCTGCAAATATGTCCTCTGGGTGGGTTGTTGGACCCAACATTTCTGTCTGAGGTTGTCTATGCTTTACCCATCCGTTCCATAGAAACTGACTAGCACATAGTATAGAGAAAACATGTTGTCAAAGGACACCATATCTTCTGTATGCTGACAATTGCATTTCAGGTCTGTTCAAAGCTAAGGCATCTACTCTTCCATAATGTAGGCACGGTCAGACACAAGACTTCCTCTTTGGACAGTGACGCATTTGTAACCTTCACATCCAGATCAGTCCAATGTGATTTAGAAACAGCGTGTCTGGAAGCTACGTGTGAAGGTTAAAAATGCGTCACTGTGCAAGGAGGAAGTTGGAAATCTGGTGCCTTAACTGCGACGTACATCAACCAAGCTTGCCCAACAGAGACCGTATGCAACTTCTGGGAAGCTGGGTGCAGAAAAATGCATTAAAGAAGGATTAAATCAAGCAGAATCTCATTGAGGAGAATCTGCCACTAGCCTGGTAGCAAATGCACCACACAATGCTTATGGGTAAAACAACTATATAAGTATGGCGTCCTCGGAGGACCATGTAGAATGCCCTGAAATCTCTGTGGCCACAGAAGTAGTCCGGATACAGTTCCTCTCATGTGGGATGAGTCCACTTCTTATGTTTTGGGGTATGCGTCAGGAATGGATAATCCGATGAAGCAATTTGAGATTTTGTGCATATATTGTTTATTTTTAGGTCAGCGTGTTCTGTACCGTGGAGCTGGCTAACCAGATCCCGTTTCCTGCCATGTTACCCAGATATGATGATGGTATAGATTAACCAAATGGTTACAATGCTACGAGCGCACCCAGAATCTGTCCTGTGTACATTGCAAATCAAATGTATATTGAAATTAGGTATCATCTCCCTTTCACTATATGTAGCTGGTATGTGGCCCATTCATTTATAATTTAATGATGTAATTACAGCTTTACCTGTGCTTGGAAAGGACGACTGTTCTGTAATAAGGTTCTCGTGGTCCGATTTGGCATGAACATTGCTTTATTTGAAAAGGTTCTTGTGTTTGTGTGAATACAGACACTTTTGTGGATGGTTGTCTGTATTTAGTTTGCGCAATGAGGGATGTGATTTGGGGAGGGCAATGGTAGGTAATCATGTATCCCTGAAAATACGACTGGGGGGCTATACGCGCAACCTGGTTGTAATCGGCTTCGGCTTACTCCTGTGTATGGGATTCTTAAAAAAAAAGGATACCCTTTAATAGCAGTGAGTACATTTAGTACAGAATTTAATGTAAATTATTCACATTAAATCTATATTCTGCTTTTACAAAAGTCAGTTGGAAGCAGAATTTCTTTTAAAGCGAGTGACACGAAGAGGGTGCATATCAGAAAAGCCGAGGTTAGTCTGGAGGGGGAGGGAGAATACAGGGAATTACAGCAATTTTACTGCGGTCCCAAACCAATATGGATTTGTTTAGAACAGGAAACCTGTATTTTCTTTCTCGCTCTGGCTTGGGCGTGCCAGGAGACTGCATGTTCACATTCTGTTCTAAAATACATGGTTTGCAAAGCGTTTTCAAATTCCCCGGAGTTATTACAGAGACGTCTCTTTATCTGCAGCTTCATCTCCGTATATATATATATATTAATACCTGGTGATGATATATCAGTTCTGTAATTGACCGCATTCTGCAATGGGCGTTAATAACCCCTCTGGGCGGCTCTGGGCAGGAGATTTCTATAATATTAATGTCGTTTTCAGTTGCCCTGTAACAGCTAGTTTTATGGCCCTGGTGTTACGTTGTCTGGCTGGCAGCACGGGGCGGCTAGGCTGTGGGGTATTTTCTAGCCGTGTCTGGTTTTCGACGAGGGGATGTGACGTCTTCCCAGATGTTGGACGAGGGAGTGAGGGAATGTCTAGATGCGTCCATAAAGGCAGGAGTGTCTGAGCAACGGGGAAACAGCTTTGTGTCCTTACCTTCTCACGTAGCGCTTGGACCTTTCCTACCATTCCTTCTGCTTCCAATTACTAGGCTTGGCTGCTCTAGGGTACCATGACCTCTTTGGCATGTCAGACCACTCTTTAACCCCTTCATTTCTGACAGCACTTCTCAGAAACAATTAAGCATAATCTAAAATGACTACTTGGAAAAGTGTGTATGCTTCAATATATATATATATATATATATATATTTATTTATACAGAGAAGGAGAGAGAGGGGGGTCTTTTACGCAATGATTCATTAATTAAAGAGCAAATGATCATGGGACAAAGTCCGAACATATACCTTAACACTGAAGGAAATTGCAGAGAATATTTGTGTCATTTGTGTATTTGCGGGTTTATTTGGAATCATATGTGTAAACGTCCTACTTTTGAGTATTATATTACGTTTCTTATCGTGTGGGACTACAACACCTATCTTCCCAGGCCTCAAAATACAGCCAGAGGGGTAAAGGAAATAGCAATTTATCACTAATGGTCCCTGCTTGCCAGTTCTCTTTTATGGAAAGTCGTACATTTCCCTCTGTCCATCACAGCATCAATAGACCCCCAAATGCCACCACCCCTATGTCATGCCCTTGTCCATCATTGCCAGTCTGGCAGTCATTAGCTATACCCTGCCCATTAACGTAGCACCAACACACATCAGGTTCTATACACCTTCAACATGCTAATTACTTTTGGGCTATTTTTCCCCAATGTGCCAAAAGCCCCATGTGTAACTGGACACACAAACTGGAATTGACTTGGAATAACCGGCTACGCCTTGGGTGTAAAATTGCTGAAAATACCAACTTCTGCTTTCGTGGGTGTTTACTCAGAGTTTTATTAATAAGTTGCATTGGTTGATTATCTGCACTCTATACCGTTCTCTCAAATAGTTCCTGGTAACTTGACTTCCAATCTACATGTCCTGCTATCATTTAATGGATCCACATTATCCCCATGAAGTATTCACTTCTGTAGGCTTTCAGTATTCTCAGGTGTTTGTTTAGGCTTAACCTGGACTTGTTTGGTTTCAGATTAATCAAACTGATAACTCAATGAATAGGGAAGGTAAGTTTGTATTGTCCACATTTTGAATTTGTTGGGCTGCATGCTGTTCTGAAACACTGTCTGAGGGCCAGACCCTATAATAGACAAAATTCAGTAGTTTGGCTATTGGCGGGCCCTTGGTAGTTAGTCTTGACTAAAACAGTCCATATTAGTCTAGACTAACTATCATACAAGTTGGATTTGTGTAGATAACGTACAAGTATTTGTTTATGGAATCCTTTATAAACAGCTATATGTCTTTAACGCAAAAAGTTGTAATTTAGTACACATTTAGTGTACTTAATTCATTGAAACCAGCCGGTATATGTACACCAGACTTTTGTTGCTATTCATTTGATGCTATGATACGCCAATGATATGGGCATCGGTGAAAGTTGATGCTAAGGCACAAAGTTAACTGCTTACGTCTACGGTCAAGCTACTTTTTACTGCATGGAGCAGCTCTGCGTGTCACACGAGGCAGGGACATCTTGTCCGTAATAGAATCTCCCGGTGTTAAATAGAACTGCGCTAGGAACTCGAGACCTGCTTGGTTCCAATTGCACGTACATAATTAAAAATGGGAATTATCACAAGAACTTCCCTTTGTGTAGAATGGAATGATTTTCATTCCAAGGGTGCTCTCGCAGCTTGAGTTGATTTTGAGTGCATTTTTTTCTTCTTCTTTAATCTTTCTCACTTTTTGATACTTTTTGATACTTTTAATCATGGAAAAAGTCGCAGACATCCTTAGCGAGCTGGCTCACAGCGAAACCAGCAGCTTGGTTTCATTTTGATGCCCTTAGTTTGAGTGCTTTGATATCCGATGCCTTGTCTTTCAAAGGGGAATCCTCTAGTGAATCTTTCACCAAATGTATTCTTGGTTTTATGACATAGTAACTTTGCTTCGGTAACACAAAGTTTCTACACTTTTTTCATCGACAAGCCAACGACCTAACAGGGCGGGAGAGTTACTAGCGGAAAAAATGATGGTATTTGCAGAGGATGAAGGATCAGTTTAGATTCTGTGAACAGTGAAATTATTTTAAGTGGACTACAATGTTACTACCGATGTGCTTTCCTTTTGATAACCCTAATGTGCATTAATTACCTGCAAATGGAAGAATTTAACTAAAGATTTTGTGGATTGACTATTAATAGTTATCTGCAATGATGGTATATTGGTTTCAGATGTAGTAGTGTGGACTGTAAATAAAGATGAGCTATGATAGTAAAGGACTAAAGAAGAGGGACTAGAATGGTAGAAGTGAATGAATGAATTCCTCTCTGCGTTTCCATGCAAAAACTAAAATATAAAGTGGCCCTCGGCTGTCCCATGCATTAATGTGCATATCATACACATAATCCAATGTTATTTAAAGTCTGCACAGCCTGTTATGGTTGAAATAAATATTGATATCAGATAGGTAAATATTCTTAATTATGGAGCGTATGTTTCAGACGGCGCTAGGCGTATGATACCATGCCAGCTGTGGTCCCTTGCTCCCACTCACAGTGTGTTACTGTGCCTAAGGCAGGCGGATATTAATAACTCCACTTTTCGACGGACACTAAACATGAGTAACCCAATGCCTGCCGGACTTCTCTGCTCCCACGGGCAATCGTACACTGTAAATACGGCCACTTATTGATACACAACTCAAATCGTAGCGCTACAGAATCAGCTGGTGCTCTATAAAGTAAATGTAATATATCCGATGGTGTTATACAGGATTTAACAGCAAAACGCCATACTGCAAGACTTGTTATCTCATTAAGAGATCCAACTTTCTTTTCTTTTGCACGGGATAAACCATATTTTAATGTATTTATGAAGCATTTTCCTCCTCCATCACTTTGTCCGAGCTGTTAGCTAAATCATCTTAAGTGTTACAATAATTCAGCGCATGACAAAAGCCAGAGAGTCACTAAAAATGTTATTGCTATGTGTATTTATTTATGTAGAACGCTATGGTGCGGCTTCCCACTGACTCCTAAAAAAATTGCGAAGGCTTCTAAGAAATAACTATTCAAATTCCTAATGCTACATTATACAAAACACAAACAGGCTTCCTTACTTCCACGTGTTTGCAAATCATTGTGCCTTTCAGCAAATATTCAGATCATTTATGGTTAAAGACCGGCACTGTGTTTAGGGTTTTCATTTGTGGTGTTTAATGGGTTACGTTTTACTCTTTTACTTTTTTTTTGCTGCCATTGATAGGACATACAAAATAAAGTACAGATTGTGCTGGAAGAAATGAGAAACATATGGACTGGGAAAGAAAAGGTGAGAAAAGGGAGATTTTTTTTTAACAACCATATAGAATGGAGGGATAGAAAACAAGACAAAGAAAAAAGAAGGGAAGACATAGCGAAATATGTGAAAAAGAGAAGAGAAAAGTGAAAACGCGGTAAGGAGAAGAAGGAAAAACAGAAAAAAGAAAACAGAAAAAGTGATGTCAAAAGAAAAAATGTGAACTAGAATGGTTCAAGAGAAAGAAGAAAGAAAGATGAGATTGAAGCATATTGAGATGGAAAAATATTGAGAAAGAACCAAAAGAAATAAAAAACCATGGGATGGAGGAGGGCAGTAAAAAGGGGGAAGAGGGATAAAAGAGAGCTGGGGAAAGTAGAGGGATTGAGACGGAGAGAGGGAGAGGGCAGGCGTAATAGTATCAATGCCTTGGAAAATAGCAGGCAGAGAAGGAAGGACTGACACAGGCCTGGGTCACATGGAGGTTACTGCACCCAAAGGGGGTTCTGGCAGGGTTCATAGAGAGCTGGCTGCCTGCGTCTTACTGACAGGGAGGGGAGAGAGGAAAAGGGGGAGATACAAGGGGGGAGCTGGATTCCCTCGCACAGGCAACTCAGATTGAAAGGAAAATGCAGAGTTTCACGCCACAGGAATGTACCACTGCATCCTGACCTGAGGGGAAAGAGGGAGCCAGAGAAAAGAGAGAAATGGAGAGACCAAGAGAGGGAAAAGAATGAGATAGGGAGGTGTGAGTGTACGTGGACGGTTGGATGAGGGGAAAAAAGAAGGGATATAGCAGACGCTGAACGGGCGAAACAACTACGGGGAGGGGATTCTGCAACATAAAATTGCCTACAGATGTATGGCGGTATCTCTGTAGGCCACAAATGGGGTGCCACCCAAACCTTGTTGTTTTCCAAATACCACATACATGCAATATGGACGCATGAACCCCGATACCGACAAAGCAGCAAAGGTGGGCAACCTAAGTCTCTCCAGAAGAGTAAATCATATTATGTATATCCATTGTGTAACAGCAGCAGCTGCAGAGCCATGGGTAGACCATCCCTCATGTCACAGATGAAGAAAGAGATGGAAGGGTATGACGACCCCTGCGGCTCTATCAAAATGATGCAATCTGTTTCTCATATTAGCAAAAAAAAAGTACCATTTCTGCAGCTCATCGCTTGCGGCAAACGTTTGAAACTTGATATCTGAATTTCTTTCACTCAGCAGCTCCTGATAAGGAAAATCACTGCTACTTCAGTCTGGACAGAGAGGATGCCACAAGCCTGGAGAGCTGCACAGGCCTTAGTGCATTGCAGTAGTATAGGATATTAGGGCTGATTACCGGTACAGCGTATTAGGGGTGGCCACTTGGCCTCCTGAATGATAGAGAGGGGAGAGAGGAGTGTTATTCAGGGCTTTGACTAACCCTGTGGCTCTCAAACTCTTAAATACAAGAGCAGTCCTCAACCAAACATCATCCCACCACTTTCCTTTACATTAAGAACATGAGTGTAGGTAGACATAGACCTTTTCTGCACGTCCTTTGGGCAGCTGCCTTAGTTGCATGTCACTAAAATTGTCTCTTATAGGAAAGTGTATACCAGATACCACCCAACACTAATATATAGCTGTAAGAAGTCTTCCATTTCCCAGTCATTAGTCTCGGAGGGAGGTTGCCACACTTTACCGCTCTCCAGATAGGCAAGAGAGATTTACGCCACCAAATTTCCCAGTTGGATGACAAGGCCGTGTACATCAAACATGGCTTCATCTATATGAAGTTGGCTCACTGGATACCACAGACGATAAAAAAGACGGAATGGTTTGATAATATTATGAACAAAATAGTTTGAGCAGGACTTTTTTGTAGGTTGTTTTTTTTATTTTTAATTGATGTATGAAGCACAAAATCATTTTCATTTCATTCTTAATAACCCTCATCTCATTGAGTTCCTTCTGCAAACCGTCCAGAGTGTTCCTGTAGCTATTCGATATATCCACTTCCATTTCTTTCTCAAACTCGTCTATAATTCCTTCTCTCAATCTGCTTTTCATTTTCTTAACCTCAGCAAGAACAAAATGATTTCGCTCAACAGTAAATGAAATCTTGCTTTTTAAAAGCAATAAAGGTTTTTCCATTTTCAAATGGTTTTTAGCTCCCCTAAAACTACACTTCTCCTGAAACAGCAAATACGGAGCTCTCAAGTAGTGCACCGGAATGCAAATCACAAGAATTCCGTTTTCCACACATATTTATTACTAGACTGCTGTGAGGTCACAATGCTGATGACATCAGATCAGTTGTTTTCTAACAGGCTTTGGCATCTAATTTTTTTTTAAAAAAAGCTTTATTACAAGTTGTAATCACACAAACAAAATTATTATGTATAGTTTTATATGCGTACATTTCAGTATAATACCTTATAAGATAATAAAATATCACTACATCCACACGCCATTCATAAACCTCGTTCCCCTCCTTCCTCTGCAAGTATTAGGAGATTTTCAATTTTCTTACACAATATTATTGGAAGAGACAAATTGGTTTACAAATGTTATCCCTTCTTCTTGCCATTTTGAAGTCAATGCTATCTATAATCTGTTCAATAATGTCTAAGGGCATTTGTAATGTAGTATCATTTTTTAATTGTTTTCCCCACATATAACTTGATCTTGAGCTATAGGATTATCAATAGCTTGATAACGACCTACCTTCCAGGTAATACAGTTGTAATTTTTATGATTTATAGAATCTCTTTCCAGAATAAACCAAGAAACTGCATGTGACCAACATCCTCGCCCAGATCTGTTTGAGCAGGACTTTTATTTCCTTTCTATTATATATTATTATATTATATTATTTATTATTGTTATGTGATGCACTACTTGCTTTGTCCTGTTTTCTCATTGTACGCCACTGCAGAATATGACGATGGCATCAAAGTCAGAAAATAGAAATAATAATTTGTACATATACGAGGCACAATTTACTTGGCGTCCAGGAGCTGGTCAGTTGGTCTGAAATGAAATCCTTGCCAGATCCTTGGGTCAGGGCTGGTGTGAAGACTGGTCACTGGGGTCACAGTTAGAGGTCATAGCTGATGGTAGGGAGTCAGAGTCATTAGTAGAGGTCTCGACAGGCAGTTCTAGGTTATTCTCCAAGGGCAGAGAACAATGTTTCCCCCCAAAACACACACCAGCTGCAGCTTAGGGTTCTAACAGAATATCGTGTCTAGCATTGACTTTGGGGATCAGATAATGATGCCCGTCAGTGTGAAAACTTCTTATCACTTCTTAGTAAATTGCCCTGTCGGAATCATTCAGCGCATGTGATCGCTGTCTCTGATGTGGTCATCTATCCTAAATTTTCATTTGTGAAAAACTTTTTAAGGGATGGATCAGCTTTGTAGAACTCACAAGCTCTAGTGTTAGAATGCGTGGTGGGATGTCTGCTTTCTGTACCGATAAACATTCTACCTTTTTTAAAGCTTTTCTCATGATTATGATTCTCATGATCCCATAAACACACACGGGAAGTAGTCTTCATTCTTACTTTTTGTTGGTTTATATCGCTAGCGGATTTTATTACATTAGTGGAAAAAAAACATGAAAAGATGCAATATTAGGACACATAAGAATTTGTTGAGATAACTAAAGATGATTAAGTTGTAATATCTGCCGCCGAGGACCTCCTGTGATAATGACATAGAAAACCATAAATAACTTGCTGCCATTAGCTCCGTTAGTCTGGGGCCGTGGTATGCGCTGTGCTACACATAAAAGAATTTAATCTCCGCACCGAGGTGTCGCATCGAGTGGTTAACCTCAGCACTGAAATCCAGCTAAGCGGAACAGATACAGCCGGGGTACACTGTCCTTTTTATTTATAATCATTAATAATAATTTATATTCATTAATTGCTAAAACAATATTTTATTAGGTTTGGCAAGTGCTTACGGCACCATTTTTCTCCCTTACGCAGCAAACGAAATACATTTTTCTTAACATTAAGCACAGTCAGCGACATTCTTTGCTCATGGAAAGCTCAGCATTTTATTTGTTGTCAAGGCGATCCCGAGCTTCTTACAGGTATGCCGGGGTATTTGTTGACCATCCGAAGGTGTTGTGGGTAAGGTGGTCTTTCCGGTAAGGTCGCTGGAAGCTAGTTTCCAGGTGGAGCTTTGGTCATTCGGGCCCTGCTCATGGTTATAGAACGAGTCCTGAGCCCACACACACCGTCTTGTGATGTGCTTACACTCACAAAGTAGGACTTGATCTGTTGGTCATGGTGAGATAATGAAAGACCTACAGTCATGCAAATGCCCATGGGGGTGAATTCACTTGTGTTGCCCCTGCAGTTTTGGTCTGTATTGATTTCAATGGGAAATGGGAGCCCCATCCACATGAAACTCGGACCTCAGGAGGTCAGCAGCTGATGAAGCCACTTTTATAAGGATCAAGTTGACTCTTCAACATGACCATCTTGGACTATTAACATACCTTTTATGTTACTGCCATACCTGGGAACTTTCTTAAAATATATTAACCCTTTAATAACTCACAAGGAAGATTCTATATGGTCTCTTGCCAAATGTGATACCTAAATGACTCTAATCTTGGTCCTCATGGAAAACCTGACTTGTCCTAATTTAATGATACACTTTATTGAGTCACCTCCATTCAGGCAGGTATATCAACCATAACATACTGGTAGCAAAAGCGCCAACTAGGAGTCATATATATGATTCTAGCAGTGTAGAGTAGGAAGGAGTCAGCTCCAGACTGTGTGACCCTGAAAACATGCCCCAATATCCCGAAACCCTGAGATTGGGGCAAAAACTCTGAGACTTGGGGTCAAATGTGGTTATTTCCTACCATGAAGGCCAAGGTGGATGTGTTATTTCACGGAGTCACTCGCTCGCACACAGGCCGTCGGCATAATGACGAGAATTAAACCAAACAGTAATCGTTGGACTGCCTTTCCTTGGAAAATCCTTCCGTTCTCCAAAACTAACTATGGTTTAGACGTTTGGCTGGGTGACTTTATAATTGTGGACTTAACAAAAGTGCTTGTGCTTTATTTAACCCTTTCTGGGCCGTAGAAATGAAAACCATAGTGTCTGAATCAGCGTCTGTGAGATTCGGGGGAGCAAGAAATGGGACACAAAAATCCGAAATATTTGTATGTAGTTTTATTATATAAAAACCAAAACATATATGCAAAAAGTGTATGATTCACTTCAAAACAAATGATTTATATATATGTGAGCCACAGGGATGAGCAGTGACTTTAGGACACTTATCGGAGCTGTGGCACTCTGAGGGTTAACTCTTCTGCATCTGAATAATGCTGGCAGTGAAGACCTTTCCTGCCCCATGCAGTGAAGGGTTAAGTATGTGGGGGGGTAGGTGATGGGGGGGAGGGATAGGTATAGGCACGGAGCTTTGTATTGTTAAGGGGATTTAGGAATAGGTGGAGAGTGCAGGCAGTGAGCTCGGCGCTGCTTGAAAGGCTGTTGTGTACAGTGGCCCGTCCCATCCGAGCCACAAGTCACTCCCACAGCCCCGAGGCAGCTCGGCTGTTCGCAGAAGGTATGCCACAGAGCAGGCTGTGCTAGAGGAGAGAGAGGGACTCTTACTACTACCGCTACCACCCGTGCCCGCCGTGCCAGCCCGAGCCGCCGCCATGTACGACTGTATGGAAGCCTTCCCTCTGATGCCCCGGCCGCTGTATGACATGAGTTCGCAGGGCGCCTGCATGCTGCGGAAAGCCGGCTGCTTCGGGGGGCTGGACCCCTTCGGATGGATGCAGAGCCACAGCTTACAATGTAGGTGACCGTGCTGAGTGCGTGGGGTGTGGGGGAGATGGTGCGGCCCCCGGGCCGTGACCCGCTTATTCATGTGTTAATGGCTCTACAGCACAGATCGGGCTTCTGCCGCTTGGCCATCATTTCCGAAGTTGGGAGGCTTTATGTCTGCACAGCGCAGAGCACACATCTGGCACTCAGATCCCTGGCAGTGTACTCGCCCTGCCTGCGGGTGCTGTGTGTGGCTGTGTGACACTCCGCATTCTCGCTTATTATTTCTGTATATCGGTACCGTATGTGCAATAATGTGTTTTGCTGTTGACACTGATGACGTCACATGTTAAGATATTCGCTGTTTTATCTAGTAATGGGATTTGTCTCCAATCCCAGGAGGGGTGTGAAGTCACTCCATTAACTGCCACAGCCATTTAAATGTCACATTACTCGGCCAATGTCTACAGCATGTGTGAGCCATTCTCATCTTACTCGGAGTGATGAGAGTTGTAGTCCAAAAGAAGTTGGGAACGGCATCAGCCCTGCCATACATTCTAATCCAGTGGTGTCATAGAACACATAGGGGCTTATTCACTAAACGGAGCGTTGATAAGAGTGTTGTGTTTCAGCTCGCCTGCCCAGCAAGAAGGGCTGAGCTAGCCCTGTATAATGTATAGCCAGATCTCTTTACACATTGGATTATGCATCATACAGGGCTAGCTCAGCCCTGCTTGTGGGGCAGACTTTCTAGTGCTGGCCCTTCATAATGAACAGTGCAGTGAGAGCGTTAAAACCACAACCCCCTGTTTAGTGAATGTACCCCATTGTGTGTATGTTTCTCCAAAGGGTTAAAATGTTCCTTATAAGCGAAGGCAGTGCCGTGGGCTTTCCCCGGGGACAGAGCGTGGGATACGAAGTGAGTGCGGAGCGCTGAGTGCGGCTCTGTGATTGTACTTGTGTGTGCGGCGATGGCACGCTGTCAGTTCTGTGGGTGTGATTGTTGCTCTAGGTATGATTGTGTGTGTGTTGTTTTGACTGTGTGAGATTGTGAGGGTTTTCGGTGTGTGCAGAAGGGAGTGGTGCCACTAGGAATGTAGATTTTCTTTCACACTTACTGGGCGGGTGACTTTTTTTTTTTGAATATGGAAATTTGGCCAAGTGCCGCTAGACAGACAAACAGGATGGAAATCAGAAAAAGGGCAAAAACACAATGAGCTCCGTGCTGTGAGTGATGGGAAGGGCATGAAACGTTACTATCTCTAGATTGTGGTCCTGGTGGCACTGCCACCGAGCTTGGTGTGCCATTGATGCTATCCGGTAGGAGATTTTATAAGGGCCCGCGTTTATTAGTCAACTACGGGAAGCAAGACCCCCCAAATTACAATCAGAATAACCCTCCAGTGCAGTAGCATTTCACCAATCACATAACGCAGGCATTGGGATTTGAAGTCCTTGATTGGAACTCCCATCATTCTCAGCCAGCACTCCAGTAACCGCTAAACAGTGTTGTCTTAAATTGTGTGACCGTTTTATTACAAGTTCAGCTGCCTGATTACAGGAAATATCACGGTTTTGCATTAGGTATGTGGCCGGTCTGCTGTGTCGCTTGACTGTGAACCACAATTTGTTTCTGGAGATGTTCAAATCTCAGCGTATGCCCCGTTCTGACTTTCCCAGAGTATGTAACCACTTCCTGGTGTATACCAGCCACCCCTACCCTCGTCTCTTGCATTGCTGTCAGTGCAGAATACTTTCCACAAAAGGCTTCTCCACACGATAGGACTTGAAGTCTACATTTACTAAGATCTTACGCGTTGGTTCTGTCGGACACACAATAATCACACACAACTTCTGCAAACTATTCAAAGGAACCTTACTTTACCCCAAATGTGTGTAGTTGTGTAATGCCTAGTGCTAGTTCATCCAAGATGAAAGCTTATTCTAGACATGGTTGGCCTAACCCCAGGTAGATATGGCTCCTAACGTCTATCTTCTGTATTGATGACCCCTAATCCTATTCAGCAGTGGCTTTGGTTGTTCTCAAAGCAGTGGGTTTCCCACATGACTTTCACGCAGGGCTCCTTGCCCCGTAATAATTTGATGGCTCGTTTCATGCAGCTCTTCATGACCCACGCCGTAAACTTTTCTCGCTGTTCTTCCTCAGCGAGCAGCACGTTAGTTAATCTGTGTGGAATGGAAGTGAACTTTCTAAGAATGTTGAAGAATTTGTGGTTCTCCAACTGCCCTTAAACCTGCCTCCCATATGATGTGCTGACAAAAGCCTTCTTATACTGGCCTCTTCACAAGCGGCTGGGATTCTTGTATTAGGGACAAATGGCACTTAATGGTCCGACTGGGCCGTAAACATTTTATGGCTGTTATAAATGTTTTTCTTTGAAGTTCAGCCCATGGAAAAAGAATTTCCTCCTTTTTTTTGGAAATTTGGGGTGAAAAACAGTGTGTGATTTTTTTTCTATTTTTTTTTCTAGCCCCCCTGTCAACATTTTTAGTGCTTTATTTTTATGATGGCCGTGGTGGGAGAGGGGTAAATGGGCTTGCTGACTTCTTGGTTTTTTTGTCTCCCCTTGATCTGTTGATACCAGCCTGGAACCCTCGTAAAAAGTTTCTTTAAACTTCTCCAAAGGCTCCTTTCCCCTCGCAGCCATAATCCTTTTGTATGTGGTTTATGCTGCTTTGTACGCCAGCAAATGTTTGATAACTTTATTAGCTGTGTAGCACTTAACAGCTTCTCAATAACACTTGTTTTTCGGGATCAAAGCTAATGTAATGTTGTGTTCATTAACATTATGACAATGATTAAGCTGGGATTTCCAAAATTTAGTTTAAAAATATTTCCTTTTAAACATGGCAGCCCACGGAGATGAAGAAAAACACAATTCAACTTGGGCCCCCAATTAAAAAAATAATATAAAAAAAGGACATTTTTGGAAAAAAAAACAGGTATTTAAAAAACAATAATCTCTAGTCGGTAACAGTAATTGGGTCATTTTTAGACTGAGCAACAAAAATAAAAAAAAATACTAAATTGTGATTTGAAATTTCCAGGCAATGACTTTGAACCCCAATTATATCACTGTTTTTTAAGAAAATGTTTAATTATTTGTTGGGTACACAAAAAATATGCAGTTATAAATAAAAAGGCATAAATTGTGGGATTTCTATACAAGAACAGAAAGATTCAAGCCCTAAAATAAATTTAAAAAAAAATCTAAAAATATTTAATATTTTGCATTGTAAAGATAAAGCCCATGGCATCTAATCTGGTGATTAGAAAAGATTTCTACACATATCCATTCAGACACAACGTACGGTGTCTACAAATACATTTTTACCTTCGGTTTATGCTGGGAGGTGCCAAAACATAATTAAGTTTTAACATATACCTTAATATATAGATAACATTAGTTAGGAACATCGTTTTTGTTTTTTTTTTGCTGTTTTTGATGTCAACGGCAGAGCTGCCGTCCTTCTGCTTGATGACCACTTTCTCTTCCTGGGCTGCCTTTGCGAAGATTATATTCTGAGTATTTCTGTTACGTTTCCCTTCCTTTCTTGATCTTAACAATCCGTTTACGCTGTAGTATCATAAACTTTCCGTGCCACGACACCCCAGCAGAATCACCCCACCTCCTCACTTAGAACTTCCTCTCCTTTGTGTCTCACGTTGGCATAGCTGAGTCAAACAAGGGAGTTTTGTCACAGTATAGCAATGACGCGCGCGTGGAAGGGGAAGACGATTGCGATAGTCTTGCCTGGCAGGGGAAGGAAGTTAGGCAGATACGTGCAGACAAGCTGACGCTGTGACATCACTGGGCGCTTCATACTGTGGTGAAGGAATGATGTCACACAAAATGCCATCTCCATGTCAGTATCATTCTCTCAAAATAGGACCGTATTAAAATGCAATTTAACGTTGGGCGCAAAGGCAATAATTTGTTTCCGCTACGCCCCTGTCCATGTAAAAGAGATGAGATTACAGTCAGGTATTTATTACCGGAGCCTGACGTGATACACCACAGCATCCAAAATCACAAGGAACCTTTGAAAGTGTCGCGAGTCTGTGGCATGGCCTAAACTTGACTTACTTGGACACGCAAGCCCTCTCCTTTTGTAAGATTTTTTTTTGTCTCCTATAGAGCACTAAACAGCGTCTGTTAAGAGTCTTCCCTAAATAAAGGCAGCTTTATACATTGATACTTCAGAGATGCTTCCGTGAAGTGACTTCGTTGTGTTTGGGTTTTGTCGGCGACTATTCAGCCAGAAAGTCACTTTGAGTCACAGATAGAGAGGACAGTGTTTGTTACCGAGAGTGGCGCATTCCACAGGTGTGTGCAGTCTTTATCACCATCGGTGGGATCGAGTTAAAGAAATGCCCCTCCTCCCCTGAAGGGCTGATTGTTTGTTTTGTTGTTTTCAGAAGCTATTAAGTAGGATTAGGCCCTCAACTGTAACGAGATCTACCCAGGAAATAGTACAACAGATAACAAGATCTTCTAACAGACTCCTCGGATTCTTATGGAAATTCTGTAAGAGGATTGAGAAGTCATCACCAGGCCCCGGGCTGGCACTGTTTGAAGCATTTATTGTCTTAGCTCATTTTAATTGCTCAGAAGATTAAACTGTAATTAGAGTATGGTTTGCTTGTTCCCAGAATGCCGCGTCCTCATCTACCGGTGTAATCAGAACACAGCGCAGGTAGCTTAGTGCCCTGAGACTACAGATTATTTTGTTGAGCAAGGAACCCTCATGTCACCATCTCCCTGAGCAGAAGTTCTCCAAAGAATATTATTTTTAAGGGTTTTTATGTCCAGCCGGGGACACCAGCCCACCCCATGTGTTAGGAGACCCTCTACATCACCGTGAATAAACTGACCTCAGCTAGAGCTGCATTGAATCCCTCCATTGTGTCCATCCATAAATCTCCGCCATTGCTCTGATCAGTCGGAGGAATGGTGTATGTATACATATGTATATGTATAGGTTTTGGTTATTTCAGCACAATGCGTTGTCCCCTTCAATCATAGGTTTAATGTCGCTCAGGCCAAGTTATATTTACACTTATTTACTAAAAGGAATCCGCACCCACTCCCCATACAAACAGGCCAGATGGGTGTGCAATGTTTTGTTCAAATCTATGGAAAGCTAAAAGTTAATAAATACAGGCTATTGTTTGGATGTTTTGGGGGATTTCTGGGAGTGTTTGTGCATTTGACTGATGAGACACTAAGAAATCCAAACTCAGCAAAACCACACAGAGCCGAGCAGAAGAGGGGCAAGGCAGTCTTTTGTAATGGATCCCTCATTGTCATGGGAAGAGGATTATTGTGAAGGCTCTTTTTGTGTTATCCAGTTAAACTTTAATGATGTCAAGTGCGGGTCTGTGTAAAGAGGCGAGCTGGCAGTCATCTAAAGAATTTGCTGCAGCTCTTCCTTTACGCGTTGGGGACACCCTGCGGAAGAAGAGGCTGCGTGTGGCTGTATTACCTGTGGGCGCATTACTAAGGAAATATTCTGTTGATTTATACAGTGATTAGTTTTATCATTGGCTTTGCTTTTTATGAGAGATGTTTGGCTGTTGTTGTATGCATGTTGTTGCCCTTAGTGCTCTGCAGTCTGCAGCAGTGATGATCATTGCGGTTAATTGATATTGCGATAGCGGTCACCGGTCCAAAGGGTTGTTTCCGTTTAGATGATACATTTTGAATAAGATTCAAGACCCTTCTAAATGGGTCCTCTGATCTCCGATGTGTTCCAAACATCTTTTTTTGAAGGCATCCCCCGGTTCCTTTACATACTTGGTTTAGATGCTCACTCCAGTTTTACTTCAGATTGTATTACCCTATCCTGAAGCTGATGCATAACCTTTAAAAAAAGTTCTCTCTATCTAGGTATCCTTTACAGCCACCATCAATTGCTTCACTTTAATGGATTTTGTCAGCTTATATATATACACATGTGCACATTGTAACTGAGAAAAGGACACTGGATGGAGTGGGGAACGTGGATTTGGGTGGGCAGATACTATTTTGATTATTGTCACCAATCTGTGGTGTAACCTGCCCAAACTGTCCCCATTGAGAAGAGATTTTCAGAAATGACTATATATATTAACCTTCCACGTAAAGTCACGACTGGATTAGTCCTACCGTAAGTGTAACATTTTTCGCCCTTTCAGTGCCAGAAAGATGACATCATTGTAAACTCCTCTCTGCCCCTTCTATCACTTGGAGGTTTCATTATGTGCTTGCAGGATAATTATATCCAGCCTGCCTGTTTAAAGGAACAGTCATGTGTGTGTATGTTTTTGTATGAAACAAAGGCGAGGAGGTCCCTGCTCAAGGGAGCTTACAATCTAGAAGAGATGTCATCTCATCATAATTCTGGTGTTCAGCCCCTTCAGCAGTGGCGTTCCATCACTATAATACTACACCTCAATCATTGCAATCACCGCGACGTGTGCTTCATAGAATAGCTTTGTGTGCCTCACATTCCAGAAATAATTCTGCATGTTACATGCCGTTATAACAACATACAAAAGAGCCCCCCTGTGTGGCCGCGAGAGCGTTTAAACGATACAGTTCCATGCATGCTTCATGCTCTCAGTCTGTGTCCAGATCTTTCTCAGAATGTGTGGAAGTCCTGGAAAACAAGTATCGTTTAACCCATGAGTGTTGGTGGCAATCCATTCATCGCTGAGTGGCTCGTTCTCTGACACTCTAATTAGAGTCCTAAATAGAATCATGAAATCAAGTCTAGTGGTCTCAGCATTACACATCAGGTATATGTGACAGGCTGAATAAGAACAGTTAATTAATCCAGTAAGTTCTCACTGACCCAGGCTAACCCCACAAATGTCACATCAGAGCCCGAGCCCCGCGTCTTTTGTTCAAGGTCACTGCAGACGAACGTAATTAAGCTGTTTATATAGAGCAGACTCTTATTGGATGTTTAATGCAACAAGTCTCTCCGGGAGGTTGCTCTGCGGTTGCTTATTTGTGTTTGTGCTCAACCAGTGTCTATTTCAAATTTCCATTTATTGATGTTGGGAACCACTGGGACCATGGAGAATTAACATAGTCCTGCATGCAAATATACGAATGAAGTGCCAGCATCACTAATTATTAATGTGGAAGAATGAAGCCGCTGCAAGGAATGTTGCTCTTTATTTGTGTTGTAGGTACAGGATAATGTTGGTATCACTTATCGTTTGTTTCTCTGTTGAGCACATTTCTAAAGGACAGTAAAATTAGATTTTTATGTGTTATAACGTTCCGTTACGTGTTCTCCTTGAGAGTAACGGTGTATAGTATATAACCTATGGGAAGTTTGAGGTAATGTATTTACTTATGCTAAAGGCGTGACAGCCACAGTTCTCCTTTAATGGATCTTTCCCTTTAACTCAGGTAGGAAGAGAGCGGATTATTCTGAAGCCAATGTTATCTTCCATCAGACATACAATTAATTCTGTCTCTGATGCCAATCAACCTGCTCACCCAAACCTGACATGCAGGCTCCAGGGCATCCAAGAACAGTTTAATGTTTAAGGTAGCTGGCAGTTTTGTCTCTGCGCGGTGAAATTTCATTTTTCGAGTGTATATTTATAGCTAAAGCATGTTCCACGTGAGCATCACTTCTGCCTTCAGGTCCTCTGGACCATCCAGCTATGACCGCATTTGACATTAAGGTATTGACGTCCTAACGTGGGTTTAAACATCTAGCATCTAAATGGCAATTGTTATTTTTATAGACATACACTTTTAAAATGACAATGCTTTAACTATAAATATTCATTAAAAATTCGCTTGCTATGTGCAAATAGATAAAAACACTTATTTGTGGGAAATGATTCCACTCCTGTATCCATTTTTGTAATTTTGGTATGGTCCAAAACGCTATACACCAAATGTGGCCCACGCCATTTTAAGTTCACACTGGAATATGGGGCATCTGTGCACATAACGATGAATCTAGTGAAGTACTTGAAAGTGCGTGTCTGTGTTTGTGTGCATTAGCTTGTGTGTTTGGGTGTGTGATTGTGGAATGTTGTAGCTCTTCATCTCCTCTGTGACAATAGGTTAAAATGCTTCAGCAATACTAAGCAGAGACGCTTTTCAACACTTTGGGGGGGTGGGGGGTTTCTCCCACACTAATGCAAATACCCCTCTCCTAATTCTGCCAGATTGAGAACTGACACAACCGGTCCCTCAGGTATGAGATGGTATTAACCCCTTTCTGGCCATAGAGGGAACAATGTTCAATGAGATATCCCTGGTCAGGGGGATCCTATTTACTAAGGAAAATGGATATAGCTGTATAAATCCAAGAAAAAATTTGAGTCTTTACCGTTTATTGGTTCTGATAATAAAAAAAGATGGCAGCCTCCATCATCAACCTTTTTTTTGTTTGTTTTGCCGATTAGTGTGATATGATTATAGACTGCAAAGACTTTTTGGTAAATAAGCTTTACATTATTTTCTTCAGTGGATCTTGACTTTTATTATCTGAAGATATGTTTTCTGTAATTTAGCATCGTCATTATGGTATGCTCAGGGGTGGAATAATCCCAGTAGCATCCACGTTTTTTTCTTCCAATTTCTCATTTTTTTCACGCCGTGTCATACTAATGTCCATAAATACTTTTAATGTGACTCCTAAAATGCACGTGACTTTGTCCAGATCTGGATGTCTTCAGTACTAGAATCTAACTGAGAGAGATGTTTATTAACCTTCAGAGGTCCTCTGTTATTGCATCACAGCGGGGGATCTGCGTCGGTCCTAAAAGGACACGGCTTCAATAAATCAATTAAAAGAAGAACCCAAATTGTAGTTCCTGCTGAATTTACAACGCATTGTTTTTTCTCATCTCCTTGGCAGTCGGGGCTTTAAAATAACAACCTGCAAAAACCTGTTGGAATTTAAGAATGGAAATTTTAGAAGAGCAGCGAGGTAGAGCTGATCTCTGAAAGCTCACCTCAACGCTGCCATCTTCCCAAGCAAATACCGCCTCGCAATGAAGATCCTAATCAGCAATTCGGTCTCCAGCCCTTTGTATGTAAATAAAGGATGGAAGACTTGGAAGGGGTCTCCCTCCCTGCTGGGGCATTTAAATGCTGTAAAACAGAGGTGTTTGTGCTGAGGGGGTGGGCAACGGCATTAGAATATGATGCATTCTCTTATCTTAAAGAGGTGAAAATCACCCTGCTTTCAGTGCATTGTCTGCTCAATCTGTGATGTTTTGCATAGTAATTGCATGCCATTGTGGCCGGGGGAAGGTAATCCCCAAGTATAAAAGCCCATCAGAAAGTGATACCTACAATTGATATGAAAGGATATGAGAAAGATGCGTTGCTTCTGTTACTCATTAATCCTCACCCTGCTGGTGGCTTCAGAAACCCATTACCATGCAATACGTCCTCTAATCAATAATGGACCTCTAGAGATCAATACCCCCTCGGTTAATATTAGCAGGCACACAGGGGGCTATAGCCACCAGGCTATCTTGATATCCCAAAGCCACATGAATTGTGTTACCTACTTTTTTTTCTCACCCATATACCTAATATGATCTCTTTATAAGAGGTGTATGGTGTCAAAAAACACTTGGGAGTTTTAAACACGAGAAAAATTTAAACAGCAATATTAGCCCAAGCGAAAATGGGAACACCACCTAGTAGTGGAAACATCTCACACCCGTCTAACACACGAACGACTAGGTTCTATGAATTGGTTATTATCTCTTGTGTTTTTGTTGCATTGCATAAAAAACTGCCATGTAATTACCGGGGATACATTAATTTCAAAGCATTCTGTTACCCAACTTTATTTCACCGCTGGGGTAACTGGTATTCTAATACTGGAGTAACTTTTTTCTCTGTTATAACAATACACTGGAGATGTATAAATGTGAGATGCCTCTAAGCAGGTCCTATCATTACCTCCAGAATCACTTGCCCTGTGGGATTACCCATGGGCTCATCATAAACCGAATTGTAATGGAGGGGTTACAAGACAAAAATGCATCATTAGGCCCCAGGGCCAAATGCTTAACATGCCTGGTCTTAAGCATAACGACACTGCGTCAGGTATTTTTAGTGCCATTAATATAATTTACTCGGAGAAAGAGGATGACATAAACAGTATAGCCAGCGTGTAAATGTATTTTTATGTGGGCTGTAGATCATGTTGGAGTGGACAGGTGCTATCTTCTAGACGCACATTCCTTGTTTCAGGACAGGAATTTAAACTAAAGATTCCCCAAGGATAAAAATGTCCACTGGTATTGCAGGTTCTATATGACTGTGTGGTGGGTGGACGTGAAAACCTGCGATACGAGAAGAAAACCTGTACTGGTGGGCGCGAGGACACACATCATTGTAGCGGAGCCTTTAGAATTCTTTGTTAGGATGTACTATTGGGGGATTCCTTTCTTTGTCTCCCCCTCCACCCCTTCTCTGTAATGTACACCTTCATTGGGTTTCATACCACTTTGTCTTTGTCAGCCAGTTCATTGTGGATAACAGAATCTTGATTGCAGACAGGAGGGCAGGAGAAAGAAGGAACACCTCATGTCTTTGATGGATTAGTTCCCGAGTGGCTTTAGCAATCTGGATGATGTCATGTTAGTGAATAGAAGATTGATGTCAGATACATTGGCTTCAGTCCCTTCAAAGAAAATAACAGGAATCATATTGATTAGTAAGAGTAAAGTAAAGTAGCATTTAATGATCTAATGAATGCCAGCTCGAAATGTAACAGATGCCTGGGCTGTTGAGTAAAGGTTTAACTCACAACCGCCTTTATTTTTTGGAGCCAGGCTTTCTCTTGCTTCTTCTGTAGTGTCAGGTTGTTGGTTTTATATACGATATGGCGAGTATTCCACCTTAGTGACATTGTCTGTGAGATCTCATAAATAGAGCAGATCTTGTTGGGCAGCTTTTTTTGTTGTACAGTAGGAGAGCAAAAAGAGGACACGTTGAGTTGTGGCCTACCTATCAAACATGGGTTTCCTGTTCTGTACGGGTGATTTATATCACCCCATAGGCAGTCTCAGCAGGAGGTAGAGATAGAAACGTGTCTCCAGGTATCATAAATATGGCTATGACACATGTTCCCTCTGGTGTGCAGGAGACTGAAAGTGGCCCTCTAGACTTAGCCTTGCTTTCTGTTCAATTCAGTATGAGCCAGCTTGGTTCATTCACCAGTAAATGTGCCGGTCATGCAGTAGGTGAGGTGCTTATCAGTAAACGGACATTGGGGTCCAGTAATTAATGCACTTGCTGATGGATCCCACTGTCATCTTGTGAGACTGATACCTGCTTTTTACAAACACTGCTATCAAGGGAGTAATCTGCTCAGCAATAAATAACACTGCCAGCCAGTGACATAGACCGTCGCCAACAAATAACACTGCCAGCCAGTAACAGAGACCGTCGCCAATAAATAACACTGCCATCCAGTGACTGAGACCGTCACCAATAAATAACACTGCCAGCCAGTGACATAGACCGTCACCAATAAATAACACTGCCAGCCAGTGACATAGACCGTCACCAATAAATAACACTGCCAGCCAGTGACATAGACCGTCGCCAATAAATAACACTGCCAGCCAGTGACATAGACTGTCACCAATAAATAACACTGGCATCCAGTAACAGAGACCGTCGCCAATAAATAACACTGCCAGCCAGTGACATAGACCGTCGCCAATAAATAACACTGCCAGCCAGTGACATAGACCGTCGCCAATAAATAACACTGCCAGCCAGTGACAGAGACCGTCGCCAATAAATAACACTGCCAGCCAGTGACATAGACTGTCGCCAATAAATAACACTGCCAGCCAGTGACAGAGACCGTCTCCAATAAATAACACTGCCAGCCAGTGACAGAGACCGTCGCCAATAAATAACACTGCCAGCCAGTGACAGAGACTTATTTCTTATTGCAGAAATAGCAATAAATTAATTCTAAAAGAGAACTCCTTGACAGACAGAAAGCATTATGAAAAAATGCGAAGAAAGATGAAAGAGAGGGGAGGTGGGACACGGAGACTCGGGCTCCCTGGGCCGCAGATGTAGCAGAAGGGCTGCGTTGCCCGCTTCTCGGAGTGCTCGCTCCTTTAACCTGTCTGTGCTGGAATGTGCTTTTCAGGGCATTGTAACAGGAAATTCTGTGTGTGTTGAAAGCTGGGATAGAAAGCATCTGCAGGCTGCCCCTGGGGGATGTTCTCAGCCTGAGGGGGGCTGCAAGGGCCAGGTTACATTAGGGTTAAGGCTGCCTTCTTTCCCTCTCTCCTGGTTATTTTGAGCTGCACTAAATTAGTAGCACATGTCTTCGTAGATATTCACATTTCTGCTTCCTTTAGTCAAAGGCATTGCCTAATAGGCAAGAAGGACTAATGAAATCCCTCTGTATTAAGAGGTCTTGGGTTCGAGGGTTCACTGGCATCTCTTTACCTCGGGTTTTTTGACTAATATTAGTTACTGTATAGGGAAAAGTCTTCTTTCAGATCCAAGGTGTTTGTGTACAAAATGTATATCTTAAGCTGACAGCATCTTGAAACAACAACCATAAATAAACTACAATAATTTTAACCTCTTTGATTGCAAGCTCTTCTGCCAAGCATTTTCAGTTGGTATGTAGCATTACCAGTTGTTAATGTTTTTTCATTAAAGGTTCAGTCTTAAACATTGTAAAAATTGTGTGTGATGTGTGAGTTCTGGTTCAAGCAAATATGTAGATGAAAGTGATGTATTATGAGTATGATATTCAGAATCCAAGCACTCGGATTTGGTTCCTTGTCTTGTGAACATAGTTTGCGGGACTAGCCATTATTTATGACTATGCAGTAAGTATTTAACACAGTACTAATTGGTTGTTATGATGGCTGCTACTTTGCCATATATCCCTGACCCATTCTTTGTCTCTCCTTGTTTGTGTTTAGCTGTGGAAACCCAAAGTACCAGCTCCGAGGAAATGGTCCCGAGCTCACCATCGCCTCCGCCACCTCCACGTGTTTACAAGCCCTGCTTTGTGTGCAATGACAAGTCTTCTGGCTATCACTACGGAGTCAGCTCGTGCGAGGGATGCAAGGTGAGACGCTGCACCTTCGTCAAGTTGTAGTATTCTTCACAGTGGAAATCTGGGTTTCTTGACACAAGTCATCTTGGCGCAACTGTTTCTTGAGTCAACGAGTTTAACTTGTGATTGAAATTTTTAATTGCTATGGGTCAGCAATAGTTCCAAGCTGAAAATGTACTTTTTGGGGAATTTACAAATGAGTTTGAATGAATTTTGTTCCGGGGAAAATCAGACTCCCTGAGGTTTTGTAGAAATGCAAATAAAAGTCAGGGAGCTGGAACCTGCATTAAGCTGAAGAAGCCAGGAGCTCCACGCTTGGCAATTGGGTGTCCAGCAAGTTTAACCAAAGCTAAATTAAGGACAGTCATGGACGCTTGCTCTTAATCACAGATACAATTCTCGAGTAGTTGTTTCTTGGGAACAGATCACAAGTAATAGTTTTTAGAGAGGATCTCCTACATTGCGTAGTCGCAGAGTCTTTTTCATCCCACCATTTATGGACAAAGTGACATGTCCATAGATTGCTTATACAGTACATATTGGTAAATGGTTTTATCTCGCTGTCATATAAACTGTCTGATTTCCTTTCAATATATCCTTTTCATTTTCTGTACCTATCTTTCGTGTGTCTTTTTTTTCCTTCTGTGTAATTATCGTCTAAAATAATCCTTCTCTTATATTTTCCCATCTTTGCAAATACCTTCAGCTCACCCTCCATCTCATGTGCGGTTTATTTTACTATATTCTTCTGTGCATTTCCAACATAAATGTCTGTCATCCCAAACTTGCCTGGTTTTTTCTGTTTTACTGAATTTTCCATAAGTATTCAATAATTATAATATTACTATATATATATATATATATATATATATAGTAGCACTATCCCATTGCCCTTTTATGACTCGCTTGTAGTTTGGTTTTTTTATTTTTCTTGTCCGCGTGTCCCACGCCAACCCCATCCATTCATCTCATACCCTTCCCTCTTTCTGGCAGGGCTTCTTTCGCCGCAGTATACAGAAAAACATGGTGTACACATGTCACCGCGACAAGAACTGCCAGATCAATAAGGTGACTCGGAATCGCTGCCAGTTTTGCAGACTACAGAAGTGTTTCCAGGTTGGGATGTCAAAAGAAGGTACGTTACTTTAGGTTTCTGTTAGCACTCGAGACAAAGGAAAACCAGGCAGATTTCACACAAAAGGTTTCTTCACATCTCAAATCTTGCATATGAGTGTCTGAGATAGTTTAGGCTCTGGACACATTCCTTGTAATTCCAGCACCTCATCTTGTCCCTCGGGTGCTCGAGTAAATAGAGTTTTTACACGAAGAGGCTCCTTGGTTCTGAATTCCAGAAGGATAAACAGATGCTCAAGTAACAATCAGACCCCGCTCTTTTCTTTTAAGTGAGCGGCCCTTTACTCTGATATCCCACAGGGACAAAAGGAAGAAGGCTGTAGTCTTTGGGATACATCAGTCGGGTTATACCTAGTGTCAAAAGTGCCAAATATCAGTAGGCTTGTTTTACAATATGTGTACTCATGTCTGGAGCGCCTTGGGCATCTAAAATAACAGTGTAAATAATACCGAGTTAAACTGTACTAACCACAAACCATTGCAGAATTTTATTTAGTAGGATAAAGTATCAAATACCCGCTACTTTTTTATTTGTAGCTCTGTCAGAACAAGATTTTGTAGGGATGCCTTGTGTGTACAGGTTTCTCTTGTTACTGTGTTTATCATCCCCTCCTTCTGTGTAGCCCATAGAATAAATGCACTGTAGTTGTCACAGTTTAACTCCATAGCAGTTTAAATTATGATGTACTAAAAAGGTTAATAAATGTTGCACATGTATGAAATAATACTTCATACTCAAATTATGCTTTTTAATTAACCGGTAAAGATTTGCAATAGAGAAATAAAATTTCTCCTATAGTTGTGAAAAACATCATATTATCAGCAGTAGAACATATAATAAACTCTACTAGGACATGTGAAGTGAGTAATTTGCTGTACAAGGAGGATCCCGATAGTGGTACAGTATAATGGAGAGAAAGTATGATGGAGAGAAGCTAGCATGGCAGCATTACCACAACTGGAATTAATTCAGGGATGTGTATCAGTAAACATAAGTTGGTCCACCTGCAGACATTTAGAAGATCCTGCTTGATGAGCTGAGGTGGTTGATTCTTGGTCTCGGTCCTATTGACCAACTCACTTTGGGTTGTGGGTTTTCCCAGAGGATACTTTGAAATGTTAGGCCATAGTAGGTACTGATTCTACATCAATGTTTGCAGATAATGTTTTAGATGTTCTGCCCTTTTTACCTAGACGTGATAAGATAGGACTTATAAATATGTAAGTAATATACACAGTCCAGTTCTTTGATTACTTGATTTTAGGCCACCGTATTGGCCGGAATTTCTCATAACACTTACTAGGAACCTCACAAAACCTTCTTGAGAGATAGACTGATCACTTTGCATGCTTTAGCGTTGTTCATCAATGTCATACTTCTGTGAATGGATCTATTTGCTTCAGTAAGAAGTCATTTTTCATCCTCTCTTTTCTTTTGTTTCTTAACCTGCCTGTTCTGTCTATTCACGGTAAGTTTCTTGTTTCAGGGCTCTGTCTTCTGTGTATTACCGTACATAAATCCTTCCCTGTCTTACCTTGGGGCTCTCCTTCTCTCCAGTATCCTACTTTATTTCTTTCTTTTTTCTCATAGTCTTTTGCCCTCTTTCTCACTCCCTCTCTTCCTCTTTTCGCCTGAGCTTTGAGCCTTTGTCACGCAAGCAGCACATTCCTTTTGTTCCCCGTCTCGTTCTCAGCCTATGCCCATCCTTCTGTCTCTTTCTCTCATTCCTTCTCTCTGGCTCTCTCTGCTCATGCCCTTCTCGTGCTATAAGTGGGTTTCCGGCGCCTGGCTTCCTGTTGTTAGGGTCCCGCACACTTTATCCCGAGGTGAAAAGGAAGTTCACAAGGAAATGTGTGAGGAAAGTCGGGACACAAGGGAGGTGGGTGAACGAGATAGAAAGCGAGGAGAGATGCAGAGAGGGCACAAACGTTCTAGAACCAGAGAGGGCGTCACGAAAAGCTCCTATTCACAAAAGGCAACTGGATAACATTCTGACGCATTCACGTTTGCTTAGCTGATTCTTCTTGGTTTATGTTCGTCATTGATTTGTGTTTGTCAGAAAAACGTAAGCCATGCCAAATGCTTGGCTTGGAAATGATACCATATACGTGTAGACAATGTGAAAATTCCCATGTTATGAAAATATCTAGCCCACCAAATCTGATGAGTATAGAAGATTTTTACATTCTCTGTGTATTTAATTGACAGTGATAGAAAGGCTAGTCGAAGTCCTAATTTACCATTAATCTTCTTAAATTGCTGAGGAGCAGTACAATTTAAGAAGCAATTGGCTTGATCACTGACCTCTTCTTTATAATTGACTGCTGCACCTCCCCTGAAACGGATATTAAGTATGTTTTTTATGCTTCGTGGTTTTTTTCCCCCCATATACCTCTGGTTTCTTGAGAATAGTAGGAAGAATTGACTGGGAGAGCAAAAAAAAAGATAAAAAATGATGCATCTCTGTATCCCCTGCGGTGATCATACCCACCACCTGCAGGCAAGGACAAAGGTCACCATCGAGGGCCAGAGGTCAGGTCACAATGTATTTTGTAATAAGGCTGAGACAGGAGACACAAGGCTAGTAATCCATTCCAAGTAACAGCTCTCCTCCCACTCACAGCGTTCACCAGATTTATCACCAATGATACAGTGCTTTCAGATCACTATAACCTTTTTAGTGTCAGACGAGTGCGTGCGATTTCACAGAAAGGGTTAAGAAAAAAGACAGACAATATTTTTGGTGATATGGATACGCACGCACCTAAATAGTATAAAATGATATTTCCCTGAGCAATAACAGGTTTACTACAGCAAGACATTAGCATTAATAATATTTCCGCAGATCAGTTCTGTGCCAGGTCGGGGATGGCTGGGCCACCAGGCACAGTTTATGGTTTTTACCGACACTGCATGTGACTCTTTATCTGGACATTGATGTCGTTCCGATGTTGGTATTTCTGTAATGGCACAAATTATCAATACCAGTGGGTATTATACTGGAGTGGCACATATATATATATATATATATATATATATATATATATATATATATTAATAATGTGTCACTCCAAAAAACATTGTTTTAATGTTTATATTTTTTATATTGTGTTTTGTTTTTTGTTTTGTTTACCCTATTTGTTTTGTTTTTTTCCTTAGCGGTGAGAAATGACAGGAACAAAAAGAAGAAGGAAGTGAAGGAGGAGGTGGTAGTACCGGACAGCTATGAGATGCCCCCCGAGATGGAGGAGCTGATACAAAAAGTGAGCAAAGCTCACCAGGAAACTTTCCCTTCTCTCTGCCAGCTCGGCAAATACACCACGGTAAGAGCCTCGGGAAAGCGAAAGGCATTTGTGAATGTATAAATTCCCTTAGAGGAACCATGTTCTGACCTGGATACTTGGATGAGACTTATATGTACAGCATGAGCTTAGGCCATTGCATTTTTCATTGGGCGTGATTGCTGGGGGATGCACAGGGTGGGTTTTCATTCATTGCCTTTTTAATGTAACTGATGAGATGGAATGTGTCCTATCGCCTTAACTCTCCTACAGCTAATTCACAGTGAAATGTGCATATGTTCCAATAATTTTAACCAAGCTGACTAGAGTTCAGTATTAATATCACAAACATTCAGGATTGGCGTCTGTACTGATACGTGTTTTGTGGGTTCTGCCTCATTAACAATGCGTCCCTTCTTCTCTTCTGCCACAGAACTCTAGTGCTGACCAAAGAGTGCAGCTGGATTTAGGTTTGTGGGACAAGTTCAGTGAACTTGCCACCAAATGCATAATCAAGATAGTAGAATTTGCCAAACGTTTGCCTGGATTCGCCACGTTGACTATCGCTGACCAAATCACCTTGCTGAAAGCCGCTTGCCTTGACATCTTGGTGAGTTGAAACACAAGCACCTCCGATCTCTCCAAGTTCTTCCCAATATATTATACAGAGCACCTATTTGTAGTATCAGATATAATAAAAGTGTAATTTGAGGCGCATTTGGAAGTTGTTGGTTGTTTTGGTAACCTCTGCACCGTGCCGTTAAGTTTTTTAGTGGAGCTTTTTGGCTACATAAGAAATGCTAAGACACCACCTAGCACTGTAAAATAATTATTATAGTACTGAATTCTTTCAGTGAAGACCTTTTTTATGACATGAACCCATTGGTTTTAGATGCTTCGGATCTGCACACGCTACACTCCAGAACAAGACACCATGACCTTTTCCGATGGTCTGACTCTAAACCGAACCCAGATACACAATGCTGGTTTCGGGCCCCTCACAGACTTGGTTTTTGCGTTTGCCGGCCAGCTACTTCCATTGGAAATGGATGACACAGAGACCGGACTTCTATGCGCCATCTGTCTAATTTGTGGAGGTATGGCAGCTCTCTCTTTAAACCTTCCCACACACGTCCATTAATATGCCAAACACCAGTATTTAAAATCACTAAAACGTAAATCTGTGTATGTCACCAGAGCGGTGGAGTTGTCTCTAGTTTGTGGTAATAGCAGCGCAGGA
Organism: Spea bombifrons; assembly: GCF_027358695.1. Classification (NCBI taxonomy): domain Eukaryota; kingdom Metazoa; phylum Chordata; class Amphibia; order Anura; family Pelobatidae; genus Spea; species Spea bombifrons. The sequence goes on from NC_071088.1 coordinate 118,966,100, forward strand.
ATATATTCTAAGAATGCGCTGAAAAGTCTAAAATACTGTGGCAACAAGGTGGGCCTGAACAGAGCCACTTGAGAATTGTGTCTGATTCATCGCATTAAACATGTTGTCTGCCTTTAGATCGGATGGACTTGGAAGAACCAGAAAAGGTTGAGAAACTACAAGAGCCGCTGTTGGAGGCCCTGAAATTTTATGCCCGTCGACGAAGACCTAACAAACCATACATGTTCCCACGCATGCTAATGAAAATCACTGACCTGCGTGGAATCAGCACAAAAGGTAATTGCTATTGGTCATTTATTTAATATATTATTAGGAAAAGGTAAAAAAGTTTTGGCTGTAATGAAAACGAAAATACCAATAAGAAGGAAAATGTATAAAGCTGTATTGGTCCAAAAGTAGATGGAGCCTTTAGTTGAAGGTGAATGAGTGACAACACAGAAGTTGTAGAGTCATATTAGCTTTTGGAACCTCGGAGGTCTTTTCTTCTGAGCCAAAAGAACACATCCTTAAGGCCATGAAAGCTTGTGTGGCTACATGTTTTTCTGTGTTGGCCCAAAGGTATCACCTTCAACTAAAGATTCCAATAAAGAAGGACTAACTTACAAATGCAGAATTATTCATACAAAATGAAGAAATTAACATACACCCCATACCTCACATTTTTTCTGGAGACAGCTTAATCCATTAGAACAATGTGAAGGCTGCTTGTGACAGACACAGTAATGTATTGTTTGATGAGCAGATGTGTATTGGCAAAACCTTTAGTATTGTTGACAAAGCCAAACTTTTTAATATGAGTAAATCTTGGGGAATGATACAATTACACTAGCCATTTTACATTATTTTAATGTTTTAATTGATATGTGATAGGTGCCGAACGAGCAATCACACTAAAGATGGAGATTCCCGGGCCGATGCCTCCACTGATCCGCGAGATGCTGGAGAACCCTGAAGCTTTTGAAGATGGCTCAGATACACCTAAAGCCAGTGAGACGTCCTCCTGCGAGAGTAGCAATGGAAGTCCCACAGAAGAAGATAGCAGCGGCTCCAAAACTCCCTAGCTGTTCTAACTTAGCGTGAATGAAATCCCCCAGCCTGAACACTTTGTGCGAGCCACCTAGGCTTTACCCCATAATACAAGGCATTCAGGGGTGAGCCTCGTCAATTGGGTCAACCCTTTTGAAGGCTCTATAATGCTCTTATTTACCGATGCAAAACATATCCTCCTCTTTGAAAGAGAGAGGGGACTTGGACTGAACTTAACTACAAGCAAAAATATCCAGGAAACCACTGGGGTTTCATGTAAATGTGATTTCTAACTCACATATGCACACAGGGGTATACCAAAACTTAAAAAAGCCTTCAAGCCCCTGGTTCTATAAGAAGCCCGAGTAATGGGTGAAAAAAAACTCTCCTACTCCTATGAATTTTTCCAAAGATTGTTTTGTTCTTTGACGTTCCGTGTCACTGTGAGATGGGTCATCAAACTCATCCTTGTTCCATTACCATAGAGAACACATTCCTGGAGAGGCCTGAAACACATCATGTGTGTACATATGCATATACATATATATATACAAGCACACGCGTATATATACACATATATGTATGTGCGTCATTAAATATATTTGCCATTGCAATGTTTTTTTATGCTTTTTTTTTTCCAATGGCTGAAACGAGGTCATATGACTATAAATAAAGCCTATTATTCCTTTACAAAGGCATCATCTGATGCGCTATGAAATGTTAAATATGTTGCATACGCCATCTTCATATACACAAAGCGGGCTGATATGGACTATTGTGATACACGTTATGGAGTAACCGTTTTCTCCTGGGACCTGGTATTGAAATTGTTAAATACTGGTGAACAAAGTAACTTGAACTGTATGTGTCAAATAGCCAGCTAAAGTAACATGTTAAAGCAACTGGTTATTGAAGTTGGAATAAATATTTTTTTATGGTTTCATGTAATTACCAGATGTGGTAATATTGGTACTTTTTATTTTTTCTTAAATGCAAGAAAAATAGGGGGGGGGGCGTTTTTATTTAATATAATAACTTAATACAAACATCAATTTGAAAACAAGGAAAACTGGGCCACATTTGGTTAAATATGATTATTTACAGAGTTAAATATGCGTAACGTTTATAGAAAAATACAATTAGTGAAGTTGCATACTTAGCAGAAGTTTAATTGCGCTATTTTATAGCACACGGTATGCTGCCATCTCTTGGTCAGTGACCAATTATTGAAATTGTGCTTATATCTTAAAAAAGTTTTTTTTATTAAAGGATACAACAAGAAGAAAATAGGGCCAAGGATCACAGACCTAGTTTGGAAGTTTCAAATTGCAGATACTAAGATCACTTTCCCATATCTTTTAATAAGTTTAGTAAATGATTAAAGTTAAGATAATGGTTATGAAGACGGGAACCACACTTGTAGTCCTGGATTTGAAAAAAGTTCTCTAACTAAGGTTATAGATGGTAATGGTTTATTTTCTAGCTGTATTCTGATTGGCTCAATACAGCAATGAAACCAATGGTAATATGCAATAGAAATGCCTTTTATTTGTTTTTTTGTTGTTTCGGAGTCTCTATAACCCAATTTTTAAGAACATGCACAACTTCTTGCCTCAACAGCAGACAAAACAGGTCTTTTAAAAAATCTCTGTACATTGTATAGATGCAGACACCCCTTTTTAAGCAACTTTCCCGATTCCACACCTTTCTTTGAGTACCCCCTTATTCTGTCTGGTTAGCCCGTCTGACCTCTGTAGATGTTAATCTAGATTTATCTGGGATTGAACGGTATCTGGAGAAGAAGGTCCTGTTAGTAAATCCCCATCAAACAAAATAAACTGAGCAAATCTATGGGTTCCAAGGTTTGATTCCTCAACATTTTTTTTTCTTTTTTTGGTTCATTTTTTCCAAACCAACTTCAGATATTGGAACTGATGACAGTGCCTAACAAACGGTGCACACCAACTATCCTGGAGCCAATGATTGTTTTGTTATTATTTTCGCTCTTCTATCGGTGAAGAGCAGTCAGATCTGTACCTATGCACAATGCAAGAGGTAGAACTTAGAAGATAAACTATAGCTGAAAGAACTAACACAAGTGGAAAGTATACATAAATTATACATATATCTGCAAAAAAATATGTTTAATATAATTTTTAACTATATACAGTACTGCTGGATGCAGCGTATAATATCACTCGCAGTGAAGCTATCTCTTCTTTGTTCCTGTACTGTACTACACAAAAAAAGTATTCCAAAGAAAATTGCCTGCCTGCTCTATGCTTCATGAGTTCCTCATAATACACTAGGGAGTGGTGTATTTCCAGGAAAGGGGAGATTTACCGTGGGGATTAGAGGATATAGAGCTGCCATCTGTATTAGGTGAAGTAAGCAGTGTTGATCCTCCATTCCTTCCCTTGTTGACATATTTCTTACATATTTGAGCAAAGCCATAAATAGGACTCTTGGCACCTGGGGCAGGATTGGAGGTCCTGCCCTACGTTGACATCATATCCACTTTCGGAAGGGAGTGCAGAGGCATTGCCGCTAGGCAGCTCAAGTGCACCCCTCACCTTGCAGCACCTGGGGCAGCTATCCCTTCTGCCCATGAAGTTATAGCCTTTAATGTCAGGGGAAAATGATGTGACATCATGGCTGGCAATTCATGATGTCACAGCCACATTCTGTCATATTACCTAGGTTGAGGCCATGAGTAGGATGCATGGTTCAGTGCTATTCCTGTATAAGGGTAATTACCACATAATAGTTTTAAAAAATAAAAAAAAATGTAATGAGAATAACGCTAACTAATATTCTTACGCTATAACCTTTTCAGATTCTGAAGAGCCAATAACTCAAACGCTGGTCCTTTAAATAACACTTGACAAGCTGCAACAAAAGAACCTAAAATAGTCTTCAGCACCAAAATGTACACAAACAAAGCACACATGACAGGTTTATGACCATGGGAAAAGAATTCTCACAATATTCTTCCAAACAACTATTTTAGCATAATATAAGCAGACTAGAGTAAGATAAGTATCCAGGATGTAAGATAACAACTAGCGTGATTGCACGCCTCACCTTATAGTTACGAGTACGTTATTACTCATTCTCTTAGCAGATAAACACAAATATAGTTGGGGGAAATTGATGACAAAGCTGAAATGTGAAGCAAATAAGGTCAAGGCAGAGCTGGTCCTGCTCCGACGTGAACCTGAGGTCCTTTCTTATGTTGGCAAGCAAGTAGGGGATGCTGGAAGCAGAGTTTGGCTTGGGGCCCTAGAAACCCTAGGGCCAGCCTTGCAAGGTTAGTCAATATTTGCCGACCCTAGGGCAAGTATAATACATTTGATATTAAGACATTAAAGCGGCTGATATCAACAAGGAAGGACATCAAGTTTGCTCATTTAAGGGTCTACAAAAAGTATCACTTGCTTATTTGTTCTTCTGGAAAGCCTTAGGCTTATTCTAAGCATTTTTTCAGCTTCTTTAATTGTATTTTGACCTGGCATTTAAGCTAATGACTTGCTGGCCCCAGCCATTTAAGCTAATGACTTACAGGCCCCAACCCTGAGGCCTATTATGGAAAACCCCTGCTACAAACACAAAGAGAACTGAGCCTCTAACTGAACATTGGTGGTATGGAACAATCAGCGGGGATATTTAATTGGTTGCTATGGTAATTGACCCACTTTTATTGCTCTTCATGCGTAACCCCATTACATTGAATGATTAAAGGTGCTGTTCCTCTTAGACAAAACATAGCATGTTCTGTAGCATGTTAAGCATGTTAAGCAAACAAACCTTATTAGATGTGTCATGTTATTCTTTCCTTTGACAGTTTAATCACGTAAAAAACAACACTGAAACATTTAAGAAGTTTTTACCGTTTCGATGGCAACAACCTAACAGTTACGTTTTTTGTTTTGGTGTCATGTGATAATTACAACCCCCCCCCAAAAAAAATATGAATAATGAAAAATAATTAAGTAGTTATTTCTGGGAAGGGGTTGGGCATTCAGTAGCACTATGAACAATTTTTCTAATGCTTCGTTTAGTTATAAAAGTGTTAAATTCACTGTTAACTGTGTTGCTGTGACTAATTCACTATTTAGAAAACCAACAAAATCATAAAACAGTAAGGCACTAATCCACGGCCAGCAGACACATTGAACTAGTGACTAATAACATCGTCATCAATGTGAACGCAGTGACATCACATGTCGCAGGTACCGAACCCCAAATAGCACATATCATGCATACATTTACATTATTTCTTTGGAAATATAACCATAAAATCAATATTCTACATTCCTTACAAGCAACAAATAAACACCAAGACCATAGTTCCGCCAAGGTGTTGAATATCAAATTTTTTGTCCTTTCACATACTGGTTTATATCAAGACTTAAAAATGAATCAAAATCTATAGTGTAGTAAAACAACCCACATTAAAAGATGGTTAATCCAGGGTAATATAATGATATATATATATACGTATTAAAAAAGGATCATAACATAAATAATTTCAGGATTTTGGCAAATTAAATACAAATATTTTTGAGGTACCACGGTACGGTACTGAATCCATTAAGAGGTCGTACTTTTCTGGAGCAAAGATCATAAGTGGGGGGATTGTGGACTTGCTGAGGACGCTCCAGAACTGTGTGGTAACCAGGCCCCCGGGGCAGTCCTGTGATCTTTGTATGGGGTAAATAATATTTGGCCCTGCCCACAGCTTGTTTTACCCCCTTCTCTTGCATCTTACACCACAACCATAACCCATAAATGCAGATGGCTCCTGTATGGAAATGGTGGATAAGACCTCTGGGTCAGGATACCTGGAGACCTCTCATGAATGTAAAAGATCCACCAACCCATATAATGGTAAATACATAGGGAGAGGGACATGGACACTTTCAATTTTGTTTTCTTCTTTTTTCGTTTGTAGGTTGTATCATTTCTCCTCTCATATTTGGTTACGTCTGTTTTTATACCACAAACATTTATCCAGTTGTGTAGATTGGTGACTTGCTACCTTTTGTATAACGTAGATACACACCACTCCCTGTGTTGGCGATGCTGTCACGCTATGTACACATTTCGCTTTCTACCTAATAAAGTAGACAATGGCCCTTTGGGTCCGTAGCAAATGCAAAATGTTTGGAACATAGAATAAGACTCACCTGACGTTTGCTTTGCAGGATTCAGAGAATTGGGACATAAATGTGTCTTTATGTGAATTTGGTATAGCACAGAACAGACATGTTTGAACATGATCCATGCCTAATTAAGCATTATACTTCTAGCAGTTGTGTAATATATGTGTGGTTGTAATGCTGCCAAAATAAACCACTTCTGAAACAGTTAGTATACTGACCTCGCTAAGGGCGCCACGGGAGAAAACGCTTGTATATGTTGGCAGTGCCCTTCTCAAGTAAGTCAGGTTCACGCTTATGCCAGGTGCATAACGTCTGACAACGTGATACTCGATACACAGAGCCGTGTATATTTTTCTTGTACACACTGAAATTCCTGCGCAGGCATGGAAATCTAGAAGTACCCCGAGTTTCTTAGAATTATACAAGGAGAGATTACTGGGTGTGGGAGCAGGTTTATCAGGCTTTGTTGTTGATCTGACGATAGAGACACATTTTATTGTGCCTTTCTTGTTCTGTAGAAGAATGTTGCTGGATTACGAAGTTAGTTGTAGATCGGACGCAAGGATTGAACAAGCAGATCTGTTGAACCACCATCTAGGCTGCAGGTCACCTACCTATGTTCCCGACGGCCTCATATACCCATCAGATTAAAAATGATAGGATAGCATAGGAAACGGACAGGGCAGTGAAAAAGGAGAATCCGAACCAGGTATGCCATCCCGCATATTTCCACCTAGGGTAGGGTGAAGCAATGATGGGATTAGTCAGCAGACTGAGAGAACGCGCCGGGTCACTCCCCGGCACAGCGTCCTAGGCTAGGCATCTTTCAACAGCAGATCCAAGGGTGAGGCCAGGGGGATGAGGGCAACGGAATACTTTCTTGGCAACTTTTTGGGAAAACAAGGAAGGGTCTTTCATGTCCTTTAAAGCAATAATATGTAAGTGGCTTAGGGTGGCTTCCTATTAAACATAACAATATTTTTTACAATACATTTCCATTTCATAAATAAGATACAGTATACAATTCGAATAAATAAATATAGCTTGCTAGATAACCTTAAATCAGAGCGTCAAGCAGTTGGCTCTGGCAAGCACAGTTATTTATCTTCCTTGCATGCGAGGATACAATGAAAACTTCAGCTTCCTAGTGTGACCGACGCAAAGTGCTGTTCTAAGCCATGCTTAGATCTACGTCGCAAGGACCTCAGACGTTCACACCTATCGTACCCCAATCAAAATGTATGTAGACCACTGTACGTATTATAGGACTGAATTTATTGGACCGCCTTCTATAATATACTTAATAGTAAATTGTAAAAGTAAATAAAAATATACGTCTTTTTGCATAGCAACCAATTTTAAAAGGCATTAGCACCAAGGATTTAAGTTAAAGATTCCATATAAATTGACACGGTATCTCCCTCACAAATACACGGGGGGGATTTTGCAAGCATGGAAGGCGCTGGCATTGATTTCAATATGACAACTTTCCTGACACACAATCAGCCAATTAGTGGTGAGAATTGTTGGACCACAGATCAGGAGGGGAGCTGCAGCTTCTATTGCATTAATCTCTTTATGACTCCACTATAAAAGGGAATTTAGGTGCTGGATGGAACATAATTTCTAGTACCTTTTACATCACTGTGGAGTAATGTGAGAAAGCATAGAAAATATCTTCCTGCCTGTGCCATAACCTCCATGGGGCAAGAGAGCTGTCCCAGGCACCACAGCGTGAGGGAGAATGCTTTAGCTGCCCAGTGGTAGGGCACAGTCTTGCACCCCTGGTAGATTAAGACAATCCAAAGCAACTGCCTGGGACACCTGGCACCAAGACAGCTCTGCCTAGTAGATCGCCCTACAATAATGTATGAGACCCAAGTACCATCACCAGCGAATGTGATTCCATCTGAAGAAGAGATCACTGAAGCCTCACTAAAGTCTCGAAAGCTTATGTGCTGCCACAGTAAAAGGTAGAAACTTTTAAATAAAGACTCCATCTTCTCTTGGATCGATACGGCTATACAGAGCTTCCTTAACACCGTTAAGTAGGCCCCTCCCACGCATTGCATGGGACCCACGTTCCCCACTCACTGAGTGCCTTTTCTAACCCAGCCACCCTCAGCCCACCTCTACTCAGGACACCGTGTAGTGGGGAAATGATGCATAGCTGATTATGTGTATCATTCTGAATTATCATAAGTCTATGGTGAATTCCTACTCATTATCAGAAATGTCTAGCCCTGTGAGCACTGACGTGTCAATGAGCTGATTCATCCTTCAGTAAATAGACGTTTGATAAGCAGAAATCACCGGACTCCTCTACCAGCCAGCGACAGACATCCATATTAGCATTCAGTTTTGCAAGACATTATAGCAGGGAAGTGGTTAACCAAATATATTTCCCGTCATCTTATTTACGCTCGTTTCCCGTGAGCATTCTGTGCCAGGTCTCTCGGGTGGGGGAATGTTCCCTAATCAGTAACAGCCACAGGAAAAGACTTGATTTGTCGCTTTTACTTCTGGTTAACCCCTTTCCTTTGAATGAACACTGGAACTATCCCTATAGTACACAGCAGACCTTTAGATGGCATGGTAAAAAAAATCATGCCTTCTGTTCTACAATATCTCTAGAGAAGGGCTTTCAGAATACATACACATGATGAACTGTGCAGCTCAAGAACCCCAAAACCCCTGGAATAGACAGCCTCCGGGATCTACAATTTCCAGCATGCACGGGCAATACCTTGCTCTAACCAGAAACGTGGTGTCCTCCATGCTTATTGACCTCTGTATAAAACCTTTATTGAAGCAAAGTCATAAAATTGGATATTGAAGGTCACCAGATAAGTATAAAAGTGTGGTGTAAGCTGAACATACTTAAAAAGTACATTGTGTAAATCTTACACTAAACATGGCGGATATGATCAACCGTCGTACCTTGTCCTGGGTTGTACGGTAATATAAAAGGCTCCCTTGCATCTGTTAGGAGCGAGGCACATGACAGCAGACCTTGATTACTAATATTTTTATAACAACATAGTTGTAACCTGATATCCACATAGCCGCTGAGAAGTTGGCAAACAGCTAGTGGCGCAACATTAATGACTGCCAAGTTTAATTGAGCCGGGCGACATGGGGATCCTTCCAGTGCATACAAAACACTGAACTCACTCACATTCTACATTCTAAGATACACAACTTATTTTACACCAACTCTCCAGAACTATCACCTTCGTCTAAGTTTAAAGCAGTGCGCAAATTCTAAAATTTTAAATTTTGCAGTTGACAAAATTGGATATCCAGGTTGACATCACTATTCTATTGCAATTTCTACTTTCTATGTAGTTTCCTTCTTGAAGAAGGCCACGGTCCCTCTGTGCTGGTGCTAAGGCCTCCAAAGATACTACCACTCGAGATACAGTTACCCCTTCTAATAGAATAGTAATGTAAACATAACAACGTGGCTCTCTGGATAAAAGGACTGCTGAGATGTTACAAAATAATGTTCCCAAGGAGTTCAAATTGCCACAAAACTTATTTAAGAATACAGCACACATACATTTTGTCCAAAATACATCAGGACGTGTAAATGCAGATTCATTGGTTCATACCACCCGAAGTGTCCTATACATACCACAGTACAACATTATGTAGATACACCTTTGATGCCCTTCTTTTGATATGTTGTTAACCTGGATGTATAGGTACCAATAGATAGACAGGTTACTGGTCATCCTAGGAATGTAAAACTCAAAGACACCTGGTTTCATCATAATGTCCCATTGTCCAAAAACTAAACCCCTAGTACTCTGCAACACGGTGACATTCTTCTCAGTGATTATCTCTTCCCAGTATCATGATGATTTCAGGCTTTCTCTGTCTTTGGAATACTTTTTCAAAAATAAACTTTTTTGATACCGCTTTTTCCTTTTTTTTTTCAATCATCAAAAATTCATTTGACACCAAGCTCTTCTACTATGTAATATATTGAGGTGGTCTACCTTAGGAGAAGCTTTCAACAACCAAATAGCATGGGAGAGGTTAATGGTAATCCTTAAACTACATTAGAGTGCAGGTATTGTCTTGATTCTCCCCCACACAGGAATTTAAGAACATACCTAACTTTAATACAGAGGCGACTCTTATGTTATAAAGTACAGGTGTTGGCAGTATAACTCAGCAACTTTGCGCTAAGAAGGGACCACACAGCGAGCGGTACTTCTGCTCTGCGTGGTTCCCTGGCAGAACTGCAGGATTCACGTGGAGAATAATTATATAATCTGTCTCATGCCCGAGAGCTTGGAAAGTATTTAGTGCACTCACTAGTCAACCCTCAAATTGAAGTACCATCGAGGAGCCCCAAACACCTCTCTCTCCTATATTGATAGGTACACATAGCTATACTGTTATAAGACACATATAGTATACAGTATATATATATATATATATATGCACTCTCTATATATGTGCCATATACAGTATATACACCAAGACTATTGGGACACCTGACCATTACACCAACAGGGACTTTGATGACATTCTACATATATAGACATTAATATGAAGTTGGTCCCCCCTTTGCAGCTATAACAGCTTCCACTCTTCTGGGATGGTTTTCCACTAGATCCATATGGTATTCAGTATATATATATATATATATATATATATATATATATATATATATATATATATATATATATAAAACAAAATAATGAAACCCTGCACACAGCCTCCTGTGGGTATTGCTACCCGGTTGGATCCACAAGCCGACAAACTTATAGTTAAAGTGATGAGGAGCACCCCGGTACCTCTATAAACAAAACATTGGCATAGAGCGCAATTAACATAGTCTCAACTTTTATCAAGAGTAGTGTGTGCCTCATCACTTTAAATATATAGAAACATTGAATTTGACGGCAGATAAGAACCATTCAAGTCTGCCCATTTTTCTTTCTGTAGAGACTCAGACCTTTATCAGTCAGTGGCCTTCTCCTAGATTCAGGATAGTGTTATGCCTGTCCCATGCAGCTTTATATTTACTCACAGTATTAGTTAGTGAATAGTTAGTAATATAATATTAAATAAGACACAAAAAAGGAATTATAGGGGATGATACAAAAGAACATTTTATTTCTAACGTTAATCACGGTACATTGCCGTACAGTAGCACCAGACCTAACTAGTTTATAACTATATTTATAGGATGTAAGATTATAACTATACATTATAACCTCCTTAATGGAGTTTAAAGTTTGCCAAAACTGCAATATCTATCTAGACAGAGATAGTTTGTGTATATGCTTTCTACATCGGGCCCAATGACCTCAGTGTGGAAGTAGAAACATATAAAATGCTTTATTCCCTAAAGAAGGTATGGGTGAAGTGAGGTGGAAGAATAATTTCAGCTGGCTTCATTATGGATTAGAAAGAAGTAACTTTGCTGAACCCAGGGACCTCCTCCTGCAACAATTCATAGGTAACTAAAGATTTTAAAGTCAAATCCCCAAATATAGATCATTTAAAGGCAGCTCATCCTGTGTTACTCAGTTGGCCTTTTATAATGTATGAAGAATATATTATGCGTATGGACTAAAACCACGACTCTCCTACAATCTTTGGGGGAAAAAACAAATATCATACTTATTAGTTTTTTTTTTGTTTTTTTTTTAACAGAGAAGATGTCACTTATTAACACAACCAGGAGTAAAATGTAAAATAAACAAAATAGATTTTTTTGGAAACTCCTATACTATGCCACTTTATAGAACCGAACATTTACATGCACAAAAAACAAACACACAATAAAATTACTCGACACCGTCCTCTGAAAACGATATCACGAAAACGATAAGAGGCCATCGAATAGATATGTTTCATAGACTGTTATATTGTAGAAAGTTTATCATGCAACTTATATAAATGTGGTTGTATCCTCAACATTTCTCATAGACTGTAATAGAATATTAGTAACTAAAACTCACTTTCGGATCCCGAGAAGCTCTAACCAATGATAACGGTTTAGAATACTTTGCAGAAATAAGTAGAATGTTCATATTATTAGTGTCTTTGGTGTTGTTTTTGACAAGCGATAGCCCATTAACAGAACGAATAAAAAAAAAAATCCCTATTCAATTTATACAACCATTTCTTATTGGTTTATTTTGATGAACATAATGATTTTGGATTTCGTACATAAAGATAAAATGAAAATATATTGGACTTTTCCTCGAAAGGTAGCGGAGACTTTCCTTCGCAAATAGATGCCTTTCTTACTTAGTTTGTATAGGTGTCCCTCTAGTGGCCGCTGCAGAGAATTGCAGACAGATTAAATTCACAACAGTGGAAAAATTGTGTAATCTTTTAAAACCAAATAGCTGGATGATTGCTATTTAGTTTTTCTTACAGTTACTGGCAGTTCCCATTAATCATCATATATCTTAGGTTACCGTTCATTACTGCCAGGCTTTGTTGCCACCAAACTGAAAATAATAAAATGATTCATTTAGACATTTTAGGGCAAAAGCTGTACTCTGCGGAGTAATAAAATTCACAGCTTGCTACTATGGAGAGAAATGTCTATGTTTCTATGGCACCAGTGTATTAAAGTGTATTTTTATTCACTAGTGTGAACAAGCAATATAACATCACAATATGACAGATATGACATCATTGATGGTACCTTCAACCATTGGAGTTTATTTACTGAATCTGATTCAACACATTCACTTAACTGTGAGTTTAATGTGTTGGTAATGTGTGTGGGGGGTTAAAGTCTTTTCACTATATATTACTATGCATGGTGCAGGGATAACTGGGGTTTGCACATCATTGTATACTGAACGAAGAATCATAGTCAGAGCATGAAAGATATATCTGCTTCACTGCTTCCCTGGAACTCAATTGTTTTGATCTCTGTCATTTCATGTTGTAATCTTTGCGTTTATACTTTCATCGTGATATATCAGTGTTCTCAAAATGAGGTTTTCCTATTATTAGTGTAGTCAAATTTACTTTCATTCATGTGACTTCCTTTAAGGCACCTGAAGCATATCTATTGTTGTAATTCCCATGCATGCTTGTTGAATACAATAGTCAGCAAAAGTACCTAACTTCATTTTCGGATGTGAATTCTCCTTTCTTCCCACTACCAGATTCTATTGTGCACAATCTGTAAAATAATGCATGATAAACGGTTTCCACGAGACAGTGCCAGGAATTACAGTATGCCTTCTCTGACTGGAGGACTATTTAGTAGTTAGCAATAAGGTTAGGCTTGCACAATGGGTATAAGACCTGCGTGAATGGGCCCTGCAGGTAGTTCCCAAGTTATATGAGGGTTAAAATGGCAGGAGTATGGGAAGGAGGAGCCCAGGCAGGGGGCTAGAGTATTTTTGTTAGTACCCCCATACCCGTGGATCTCTCCCTTTCATATAACACATGTATTGATGCTTTAAGGTGCAGAACACGTGGAGGCGTTAATAACTCATCAGCGGTAGTTGATGGCTTCCGTCATGGCAAGGCAGCAATGTGACTCGTGGCTCCTTGATCACTTTAGAGGTCTGCTAGGTGACCGTCTGGGGATCCCCTTTCCCATTAACTCCCCACCTCAGCCTAGGGGGCTACAAATACAGATGATCCACTCATCTGCTGTGGATCCACTTCTAACAGCTAACCTCCTGTAGGAGCTGCCAAGACTGGAGAGAGGGAGTGTGGCATTTGAGTAGCTTAATGGCCCCTTCTACTTGCACAGTCCACTATACGAGCTGTGAGAAATGGCTCTGTTTGCAGTGACTAGCAGTTAACCCTGGTTCTAAGGAGGGCTTAGTAGCATTCCTGCTTTGGTTCTGGGCCAGGTTTTTGCAGAGTGTATTAGTGTCCCGAAGAGAAATCGCATGCTTTTATTAATAAAGGCTATTGTAAAAACAATAGTGTATCTGCGGAGGTGAGTTGCTGGGTTCTCTCATGAATCTGTCATCCATAGAATGCGCTGATGGATGTAATCCTGTTTTAGAAGTTATATATGTCCAAAACCGATGTGGCAAATGTTTAAGTGGCCATCTTCTTATGGGTGACTGATTAGATGAGTGTTTTTTGGGTGTTTTGGTTTTCGGGTTCCCCGCACACTGCAGCATCTGGATTGTGGGACTGTCCTTTGTGTACTGGACAGCTGAAAAGGCAGCCTCTCTCACCTCACATTGGGCTCGGTGTGTTGGATGGGGGACTATCGATGGCAGGCATTTACTGGACCATAAAGACTGCTGTGCTTCTGCACATGCTGGTTCGGCACGCTGGAAATAATGATATGTATGCAGTGCTCATTTTGCCAGTAAAGGCCAATTTCCTTGAGCAATATTATATCCCCAGCTCATTATTTTATAGTCTAAAATTAGTGTCCAAAAGAAATAATGTGATTTCACCTACAATAAAAAGTTAACCTTTACTTACCGTAATTAAAAGTTAAAATCAAACACCCAACCTCTGGAGTCACAATAATTCATTGTAATAAATTATCAGTAAACAAAAACTGATGTTGCAGAAAAAGTCATCACTGGTAATTAATTAATGACTGACTACAGCGTACGTGTGTAGGAAGGGGACCCCTTTTCTAGAGGTTGTTGATAGGCACCATTTTGCAGTTTGGGCAAACAATGAAGACTTTTTGGTTCAGTTGGAAAGACCCAACCCAGGTATATTTGAGGAGCACATGTTGAATCTGTAGGCCTTGGCATGTGGATGTTTCACTTTCAGTGCTGGGTTCCTGCGGGCTTGTTGTTTACTGACTTTTATTCGATTACGGTTACAATTATGTTGCAGTGCTGAATAATAAACACCTTGGCCTTTTAATGTCACCAAAGTCTCTGCATTTTTATTTTGGGGTAAGGGATCATTGTACCTGACAGTGCCTCGTCATGTAGCTAGTTCCTTTATGTTTGGGGACGCACTTCAGAGTGCAATTCTATTCATCAAGAAACCAAAGCAAACTAGGGAAACCATATTTCACCTTTACCCATATATAAAAAAATAAATGCCAGTCTGTGATACAAATTACTAATAGGGGTGGCTGGTTAAAATGGAATATGCCTTATGTTTAATAAGCTTTTATTACACACACAAAAAATGCAATGGGTCCCTGCAAGACATAGGGTGCCCCCCCCCAAGCTTGTCTCTTAAAGTGCTGCTAAATGGGCCGCCTGTATAGAAGACCGCCTTTATCCAGAGGGAAAGAGAATAATGCTGCCCACTAAGCTGACAATCCAGTGAGATCGTTTCTAGACATTCACATGAAAATGTAAAGTTTGCATGTGCTTGCTGCAACTCCCATGATCCCTGCCTGCCTTAGCAGAGTCAGCTGAAATGGACACAAGGATGCCAGTTGTGGAAAAGGAATTAAAAGGGGCACAAGGGAGAGAGAGGGGGCTGAAGTTCAGCTGCGGTTTGTACGGTTCCGAAATGAAAGCAGTCATGCATGAGTCTGATGCACTATTCACTGGAAGCGGGGGACTGGGGAGTTTTAATGGAAGAGAGGGTGTTACCGAATTCTTTTGGCAAAGTGATCAAAATACCAGAGAATATATAGGTAATAAAATACAAAAAAAGCTGTGCAGGTGGTACATCAAACAGAGTCTGGGTTAGAAAAGTCCATTCCTATCCCCCTGATATATTTGGAATTTGCTAATAAAGTATGATCTCAGAACTAGTGAAATTCTATGACTGCTGTAGAATTATATATATATAAAAAAACTATCGAATGAATGAATATAATTCTGAATAATTAAATATAATATACCCATTATAGGTTTTAATGAATCCTATTCTCCTAGTTTATTGATGATGATTTGAATACGAGAAACAAATCAGATACAGAAAATGAAGATTCGGCGAGCGCTGTTGCAGGGATACAATGTGATTTCAATATGGGAGTCAATGTGGATTTGACAACCTCAAATAAAAACGTAGTACAATTATTTATGCTTTCTTAACGTAGAAACTAAGAAAGGATTTAGCTGGAGGGAAGATCAGTTATTCCCTGAAATGTTACACTTGGTGGCATCTTGTCGAACAAATAGAGTATTTTGGCAAAAGGAAATAACTTGTCATTTTTAATAGAATGTATTTGCTTATGACCTTTGTCTGATTTGTTGATGTACTGTGAATGCCATACAACCAGTGCCTTTTGAGTAAATTGCAGGAATCACACAATGAGTTGGCTGTTATCAATACCACTTTTGACTTAAATTGCATAAATTCCATTCACAGACGGATATCTGTGGTTTTTGTCAGTTTAACACATATAACATTGTTTGTGGGATGCCATTTTAAATCAAGATCATGATTTTCCAATGTTCCCTTATTTAAAGCAGATATTTTACTTTCCCAAACCCTAAATTGAAAGTTCTATACACCAAATAAACCACTATTTATTATTATTTTAAAATCTTTTCTCAATCTCTAAATATATGCATGTGCGTGTATTAGAAACCCACCTAATGTACACACCATGCGCCAGAGTGGCTTTGATGCCAGCGGCCGCCGGATGACGCATGTGCGGCACGCTGCAGCACCCTATTATGGGGCATTTGCCCAGTTTGCCAGATGGCCAGTCCAGGTTAGGTAATCTATAAAACTAAAAATGACTGACAAAAAGGTACACCTTAGTTTTAATAAATTCATTTAGTTATAGTAAAAGCTGTGGAGACGATGACAATTCCCCTTTAATCGTGGATATAACTTCCATTGTTGTCTATCACCAGGTCCAGTAACATTTAATTTCTAGTTGGTTCTACTACAAGTTGAGTCATGCAGTTGCCTTTCACGGTGCCCACAATCCTGTTTCCCTTGGCTGTACTACAAGTTTAATTTTTCCAGTCAATGTAAGGGTAATGTCAGGTTATGACTATTTGTTTCCACGTAGAAGGGTAATTTTGGTGCTGGCACATATCTTAGTGTGCACATATTAAAAAAAAAAGGAAAAACTTCAAAATGACCTAAAATGTTTCAACTTTCATTTAAACAATATGACTTCTTTCCCCTTTTTCTTGTGTTTTAACCCCCATTTATCCACTTCTCAGAAGCAGACGTCAGGCTATCACATGCCTTCAGTGTTGTGTGATAAATCAACCAACATGAAAATTGTTAAATTTCCAGAACTTCTGGACATCCGATGATGGAAAAAAAGTAGCTGATAACCCGTAATTAATTTTTCTCAGTGGACAGCTACTCTTTGAATGCTTTATATCGGATTGCTACCAATTCAGAAACCTACTCACCTCTGAAGATCATTTCAGTCCTAATTCTTTTCCATCTCTCTGCATTTCCTCTTCTGACATCACGCCCTCTCCTAACTTACCTCATGAAATGTCTCTCATAAATTGCATCCTAGATGGCATCCGCCGGCTGCACAGATCTCCACCTCTAGGCTACGGTGGCTGTTGAGGGTCCCAAGAGACAACTGCCATGTGCCCTTTTTGCCAAGTTACAGGTGGCCCTGGTCTCCATGACCTAACCCACCTAGTCTCTGGAATTCCTTGCTTTGTTCTGCCAGACTCTCCTTTAATTAATCTAACTTTAAATGTTCAATAAAAAACAACTTGTTCAGAGAAGCATAGACTATATTTTCTTAATGCTCCACAACCTGCATCTGAAAGAAACCATCTTTTCCCCTCACCTTCCTCATCTCCAGGCCCCCGACGTCTCCATGTGAGCCTTGTTACAATCAAATCATCCTGATCCAAGCAGTCCCTTTACCTTCCATCTCGCTCCCTCTTCACACGCTTCCTCCTCGAACCTCCTCACACGCTGCTATGCACCATGACCACAACGACAGCAAATAGTTTATTAACCAAAGGCTATATTTATTAGATGATTCACGTTTGAAATAGTAGCAAAGCACACCACTATGGTTCCTTACAAAATAAAATAAACAACAATATAAACAAATATAGAAGTTTGTATAAACTTTTCGAACATAAGTGCATGTCTGGAAAAGTCAGTACTTGATGTACAAGCAAAACACAGTGTGACTTGATGGAAGAAAGAATACAGCAATTTTAATTTTATATGGCCAAAAAGACCCACAGATAGGTGGAAGGACCAAAGAAAAAATGTTGGCATAACAACTTAACCACCAGTAGAAATAGAAAAAATACTTGTCATATCTTAACAGCAATGTGCTAGGCCACCCCCAGTAGATTTACCTGCTTGATTTTTATATCAGGGCAAAATTAAAGAAGTGGGAAAAGGGCAGTGATTTTTATAACATATTTGTAATAATTTTTGTTTAATACATGAAATCCATTTATTTTTTGAACATAGGATCCTAAACTCTACAGACTGATGAATGGGCATCAATTGAAAATAAAGAATTACGGGGGCAGGGGTGGTGCTCTATTAATGAATTGTAATATAATAAAATACAGTGTCATTTACTGCAAATTGACCCCTGGCCAATGTTCTACTTGAGCCATAATACCCACCACAGATTCCCCAATTGACATCACCTCCACCTCTGGTCTTTTGCCCTGCTGCTATTCCTGGTTATTTGAGGCACCAGGTGCTTTTTTTCACAGTAATTTAGGTAGATGATCAAAGCACAAGGTGTTGAGAAACACCAATTGTCACACACACTTACCTATACGCATTCATGCTCATAGCCCAATGAAACACAAATACACATCAATGTTTACACAACCATGCTCACACACACTTACACATCCATACTGACACACACACATAGACAATCAAGCTCACACTTTTAAACATACACATTCATGCTCACACACACTTACCCATACACATTCATACTGACACACCGATACATGCATGCTCACACACAAAGAGTTATACACTCTCACTATAATATACATACAGTCATACATGCATACTCTCTCTCTTACCCTCTCCCTCCTCCCCTTATCCAATACCTCCTTCATGTACTCACCCCTTTACCTCCAGTTCTGATAAGCCTCTTATGATCTTGCTACGTTCTTGCCTCCCTAGTCTTGTCCAAAATTGTTCACAAAGTGCTGGTCTGACCTGGACCGACCCTTTATAAACAATTTTGGATCGGCCCAGGGGAGCCCACCCCTGTGTGTGCCAATGTGGCAACCCATTGATGAGTGGTACTTCCATGTACACCACTGGTGATTGGTCAGCTCTTAAGTGGGTTTGGTGAGCTTCACTGAAGGCTGTCTTGTCTCCATCTCTATGGATAGCTGAAACACTTGATCAGACTGATCAACTGTTTCTTTTAATGGCAGTCTAGATGGGGCAAATGGTTCTTATCTTCTATGTTTTAACATCACTATGGCTCGGCATAATAATGCTACTAATAATATGGAGAAATGAAATTCATGAAATCTCACCTGTTAGGAAGGGTTAGCGTTTCATTGTTGAGATGAATGCTTTTATCTCAGCACACCTTCAACTCAGTTTTATAATTAAATCCCACTGGGAAAGTGATAGTGCTCAATTTCTTTAAAAAACATTTAATGGATTTGATGATATCTATTATAAAATGAGATTGATTGCATAAATCACATTAAATATAACACACAAGAAAATTCAGCATTTATAGGAGATTAGCATTTGTATCAAGGAAGTTCTTTGGCAGCGAGACACGCAACAGAATCCTACGTAATAAAGACATTGTTTGTGAAGAGCTGTTCTTGAGGAAGTCACGTTTCTATTTAGATATTAAAGTTGCATTATGTTTGCAGAGTTAGGTGTGTCTGTTGACTCCAAACGGTCATCATCCTCATTTATTTATATGATTTGCACGGCTGGGGTGTTTAATATATTTGTTGGGTGTCAGCCAAGAGACAGACGTGAATTTCCTCTAAGCCGAAACACTTCAACAGATGTAAAAGGTATAAGCGTCATAGCAGCAAGGTTTAACAGCCAGCGGCACAGGGGACTCATTTAGAAGTTCACGTGAACCTGCTTCTTTTTCAATGTACTTCAAATGCTATCATGGTCCCGAAATACATAGAAGCCCCATGACACAATAAAACACAATCCAAGCTCAGTCCAGGTACCTTGACTTGATCCAACATATGTTCCAGCTTTCTTGCACAAGCAAAATTATTTATTTCACCTTCCCTCCCAGACAGTAAATTGTTAATTGCTCACAATTCACTAGTCCCATGGTCAATATCCCTGTTTGGGCTGCTTATGCACTTTTTTTCCAATCAATTGCCTCCAAATACACATTTTTATTTGTCATTGAAAAAATATTATCTGCCACATACTATACATTTATGAAACCGAAAAAGGCAGACACAGAAGCATCAGTGGAAAAATGATTCGGATCATACCTGGAGATGTAGCGTACATATAGAATTTAGCTACATTATTGATCTTTTGTAAGTTAAAACTAGTTCATTCTCATAGACGTCCACATGTAAGCATTCTCAGATGTCAAACATATTACAATCCCACTGTGTAACATTCTATTCGAGATGGAACTCTGTCTTGTGTTGGGCTACTGTGGCAAAATTTGTTCTAAGGCTAGGTTTCCACTTGGGTTTTTGTCCGGCGTTTTTTTCTTGATGAAAAACGCCAGGAAAACTGCCAAGAAAACTGCCACTGCATTTACCTGCGTTTTGGCGTTTTTTCTGCAGTTTTTTCTGGCGTTTTAGCCTTTCTGTGGAAATTGCTTTTTTTGACCTTAGGCAGTTTTTCCAGCCTTTACAAGTTAGAAGTTTCACCCAGCTAAAAGGGATTAGGATAAATGGCAAGTATCTGCCCTCTCCTGATGTCATTTACTTGGTAGACCCTTTTGTCTCTTTTCTGTGGTTTGTAAGGCATGCTTTATTTCGAATGTCTGCTCCTCTGGGAAGATTGGCCCCAAATGATGGTGAAAATTGTTTGCTGTTGCTTTTGGCACGCAGGATCCAGTTGATGCGTCGGGTATGTTTGTTTGTAATGGCATGTTTGTTCCAAATGGTGTAAAATTCAATATGAACCAGTCCAAGACTTTGTTTTGTGTGAAACTGTTTGTTTTCAGCCTATTTCTCATTGGACACACAGATACTGGGTCCATCCTCTGCATTGTAACTGTGGAAAAAACGCCATAAAAAACGCCAAGACAATAAACCCACATGGCTTTTTCATGGCGTTTTTTCTCTCCCATAGACTTCTATTGGAGAAAAACGCCAAGATTTCTTGCAAAAAACGCCAGAGTGTGAACATGCTGCGATTTTGAAAAACTGCCACAGAGCCCAAAAAAGCAGAAAAACGCCAAAGAGGACTGAAAAAACGCCAGACAGAAAAACGCCAAGTGGAAATGGCATTTTGCGATTTCCTATTGAAGAACAGCTAACATCTGGCTGCTGCGTTTTTCCACTAAAAAAACGCCAGGTGGCGCTATTGGCGTTTTTATGGGCGTTTTTAGCAAAAAAAAACCAAATGGAAACCTAGCCTTAGGCTAGGTTTCCACTTGGGTTTTTGTCCTGCGTTTTTTTCTTGATGAAAAACGCCAAGAAAACTGCCACTGCATTTACCTGCGTTTTGGCGTTTTTTTCTGGAGTTTTTTCTGGCGTTTTAGCCTTTCTGTGGAAATTGCTTTTTTTGACCTTAGGCAGTTTTTCCAGCCTTTACAAGTTAGAAGTTTCACCCAGCTAAAAGGGATTAGGATAAATGGCAAGTATCTGCCCTCTCCTGATGTCATTTACTTGGTAGACCCTTTTGTCTCTTTTCTGTGGTTTGTAAGGCATGCTTTATTCCGAATGTCTGCTCCTCTGGGAAGATTGGCCCCAAATGATGGTGCAAATTGTTTGCTGTTGCTTTTGGCACACAGGATCCAGTTGATGCGTCGGGTATGTTTGTTTGTAATGGCATGTTTGTTCCAAATGGTGTAAAATTCAATATGAACCAGTCCAGGACTTTGTTTTGTGTGAAACTGTTTGTTTTCAGCCTATTTCTCGTAGGACACACAGATACTGGGTCCATCCTCTGCATTGTAACTGTGGAAAAAACGCCATAAAAAACGCCAAGGCAATAAACCCACATGGCTTTTTCATGGCGTTTTTTCTCTCCCATAGACTTCTATTGGAGAAAAAACGCCAAGATTTCTTGCAAAAAACGCCAGAGTGTGAACATGCTGCGATTTTAAAAAACTGCCACAGAGCCCAAAAAAGCAGAAAAACGCCAAAGAGGACTGAAAAAACGCCAAACAGAAAAACGCCAAGTGGAAATGGCATTTTGCGATTTCCTATTGAAGAACAGCTAACATCTGGCTGCAGGCGTTTTTCACAAAAAAAACGCCAGGTGGCGCTATTGGCGTTTTTATAGGCGTTTTTAGCAAAAAAAAACCAAGTGGAAATCTAGCCTAATAAAGAACATTTTATTAAAGATATTGTAAAACCATTGTCAGATAGCAAGTATATTCTGAATCAAGTCACCTGAATCCAAGTAATAGTTTTAACCAGGAATATATGTAAGAATAGTTCCGATTGGGATGTTCAAGAAATCACTAAATCAGTATGAAAAATGAAGAAACTTCAAACTGCATGACCCCCTTAATTTGCCCATTCATTGAGATTGGAGTAAAATCCTCTTTTATTGGTGGTTGGAGATCTGCAATGTATGTTCACTATAATGGAGAGAGGAGAGGCATGGACACCGTGGAGTCTCTGAGGCCAATGTCACATGCAAATTAACAAATTAATATAATTAGTATAAAAGTTTAGTTCACAGAAAAAAATCCAAAAACTGCTTGTGTAGATCTAATCCTCCGGTGTACATTTTGGATTTAAGATCAATGCAAATCTGAGTTGAGGAAGACAAATTGGGGGTGACTGATTTTTCAATGCTAAGTAAATTAAATGCCAAATGTAATATGTTTAAAATCAGACCTTCATGGCTCAAAGAATAACATTTTGCTGCCACCTAGTGGCCACTACGTTTGTTGCTGCAGATTGCAGGTTTGAAGAATTCCTGTTTTCCAATGAAGGGCCTCCTGCAAGAAGAGCTGAGATGGTCCTGCATGCACTTGTTTGCTAACCCACAGGGGGATATGGTGCCAGCGCCCCCTGCATCAATCAAGTGATCTAGGAAGATGCTTTGTCTGTCTATAGATAGATACTTAGTTACATAGTTCATAAGGTTGAAAAAAGACCTAAGTTCATCAAGTTCAACCCTTCTACCTAACCTTCCTACTCTTGATCCAAAAAAAAACCCCTAATTAAGCTACTTTGATTTTTTCTTCAGTCAGCCAATCCCATGTTTGCTGTAATGGTTCCTTAAAATTAGCCAGCAGGGGCTCCGTCATTGGTTCTTCCTTGGTATAAACAGAAGAAAAAAGTATTTAAGATGTCAGCTTTCTCTCTATTCACACTAACCAAGTTTTCTGTTTCGGTTAATAAAGGACCAACATTCTCTATCTTTAACTTTTTTTCCATTTACATACTTAAAAAAAATCTTGAAGTTTTACTCTCCTTGTCAATTAGTTTCTCATTTTCCAACTTAGCCATTTTAATTGCGCATTTGCAGGCTTTGTTGGCATCCTTGTATGCCATAAATGATACTGCTGATCCCTTGCTTTTATAATGCTTACATGCCATTTGTTTATTACTTATTTCCTGTTTTACTTTCCTGGTAAACCACATTGGTTTTGATTTGTTTCTTTTGTATTTGTTTCCCATATGTATATATTGGGATGTGTAATTTTGCAATGTGTGCTTAAAGGTATTCCATTTGTCCTCTGTGTTTAGTCCAGAGAACAATCCATCCCAGTCTATACATTCCATAGTTGACCTTAGCCTGTCAAAGTTTGCCCTTCGGAAATTAAGTGTTTTGGTAGAGTAGTTACCCATTTGCTTTTTTGAATTAATCTCAAATGAAACCATGTTATGGTCACTATTCCACAAGTGTTCTCTTAC
This sequence comes from Spea bombifrons, assembly GCF_027358695.1. Lineage (NCBI taxonomy): Eukaryota > Metazoa > Chordata > Amphibia > Anura > Pelobatidae > Spea > Spea bombifrons. The sequence continues at coordinate 118,990,173 of NC_071088.1, forward strand.
TTTGATGTTTGAGATAAGTTCCTTATTGTTAGTTATTACCAGATCTAGACAGGCATCCATTCTGGTTGGGGTCTCTACTATTTGTGACATAAATTGTCCATTAACCCCTTAATGACAATTGACAGTCCAGGCACATCACCTGAAAACAAAGGGTTAACGACAATTGATGTGCCAGGACCGTCATGACTTCAAACGGTTGCAGAAAGCGATCTACGTTCACTTTCTGCACCCAAACGGTGTTGCTGTAATGCCTTGAGGCATTCAACAACACTACGATCGGCATCAGGGGCCATATCTGGCCCCTCCGCGGGGCGTCAATGTGCGCCATATGCAGTATGGCAACGGACTCCCGTTTTAAAAGAGTTTAAGAGGGGATCAAGGATCGCCTCCTAAACGTAAATGGTGTCGCTGAAATGCCTTGATAGCGAACACCCACCCCAGGAAGCGCTCACAACCGCCACTGCGAGTGATGTTGCCACTCGCAAGATGGTGGCGCATCCTGTAAAAAGACCAGGTCTCTCCAGACCCTCCTCAGAACTCTGGCTCCCCTTGCAGGATTGAATACAGGTACTGCATTCAACCATGCAAGTCAATGGAGCCCAGCTTTCTAATCACAATTTGATTAGTGAAATAAATTTAAAATAGAAAAATAGTAAAACATAAAAATAATTTCCCACTGATGTCACCATCAGGGGAACCTTCAAGTTCCAATATTTTTTTAAGATAAATAAAAAAGGCTAAAATAAAATAATATATATTTTATATATATAAATATATTTTTTAAGTCCTAAAATTAGCGCTTTAGCTTAAAACAATTCTCGCATGGAAAGAGTTAAAATACTGGCATGTTAAATGCCCATGGGGTGTCTACTATTAAAAAATGTATGATGTGACGGGGTAAATTTAATTGGCTGGGTTCAACAATGTCCCAATTAACACAGGAGGAAGGATGACCACATGTCTAATTTGCAATTTGAAAAATGTGCATGCCCCAAATGTGGCCTTTTAGCCCCAAACAACCCAACAAACCCATGCATGTGGGGATATCACTATCACATATTGGGGTGTTTTATGACAGTGACATATACCAGGACCTGTTAATTCATACCTGAATTAAGATGTGTGTGGAAAAAAAAACACAAACAAATGACTACCACAAAGTTTGACAAAGACTGGTGGTAGAATAAGTGCATGGAAAGAGTAAAAATACCAGCATTTGAAATACCTTGGGGTGTCTAGTTTTAAAAAATATATGGTTTCATGGGGTAAACTGCATTGGCGGGTTTCAAAGATACCCGAAATAGCACATGGGGGGCAGAATTACCAGATTTGAAAAAATGGTTTTGAAATAGCAAAACGCTACCTGAACTTATTGCCCTGTAACGTGCAGAAAAAAACATAAAAACATAAAAACATTGGGTATTTCTAAACTCAGGACAAATAGTAGAATCTATTTATCAGTTTTTTTCATTAGCTTTTATAGATGAGTAAAAGATTTTTCAAGTAAAAGTTAGAAAAAGTAATTTCTTTCTAAATTTTTCACCATATTTTATTGTAAATAACACTCTCAGAATTGTCCCAAGGAAATCAGAAGCTGCCAGAAAAGAAAAGTATAAACAAAGTGACAAGTGAAAGGATTTCTTTCATTTTAAACTACATGGCTGTATTCAACACTGTAGTTCTCAAAAAAAAAACTACAGCACTTTTCTTTAACAAGTCCATACTAGGAGTCTGCCTAAGGTACCAGGCTATAGACTACAATGTCCCAGCCAGCCAGCCATGCCAACTGCAGGGGATTTTGTAAATTGTTTTTAAACATGAGTCCTTACTCTTTTGTGAATTACGACAATCAAGCATTGGGGTGCTGAAGCGATATCCAGTCTTGAAGCAATAGAAATTATTTCTGGATCTGCATTAAGCTCCAGGGAAAGGGGTGAAGTACCAAAAAATAGGTTTCAGCAGCACATCGGCCCAAAAGTTTAAGTGATTAAAAGCCTTCCGCAATTAACAAATTAGTCTAGACGCAGTGGCCTACTCAGACATTAGCCTTATATGTCCTATGGGCCCGACCTGGGGTGAAGTGAGAACACTTAAGTGTTCCCTCACCCTCTGGTAGAGGGTCCTTCCAGGCGATTAACCTTTGGAGTATACAGAACATGACTCAGCTGGCTAGTGTGTTGACTCATTAAGGAAGCCTGAGTATAGCTCAGGGTCTGACGTGTGCTGGCCGGCTCATGGACCTTGACTTACCAAGTCTCAGATTTAACAGCTCTGTGATCCCAACCCCCTGTATACAGACCCTGCATGATTATTCCTTCCCATTAGGCCATTTATCTTTCTTTGTTTAGACTGCTTGTGGCAACCTTAGAAAAGGGAGCAAGGAAAAAAGAGAACAGATTAGGACAAAGAAAAACCCAATCAGTAGTTTTAACGGATTCATCGAATGATGCTTTAAGCAAAAGCGTAGGTGTTAAAAAAATGCAGGAACATGTTTGCATTATCTCAGCTCTACCTTTTGTTCTTGTAAAAGAGTTAGACAACAATTGCTTCCTCCTTGATTTTGTGACTTGTGGCTTTCTAAGGCAATGAGGAAGGCGTTTCAGCATTAGTGGTTGGGTGGGGGATGCTCTTTAGAGAGCTCAAAATCTAGTTTTGATAAAACTCACTTCTTCATTTGCAATAGAGGAGATGCAGACCGAGTCCTAGGGAGCCGTGAGTACAAAAAGACTAAATTTAATACTACGCTTAATTGTTTCATTACATATGTCAATTTTCATATTTGGAGTGTATGGGGCAAAAAATATCGAACAAATTTGAGGAAAGCAAAAATGTTATATTTAATATTCCACTTAAAATATCAGACAGAATGGGGGATATTTAGAAATTATAATATCTACTCCTGAGACACACATACAAAAAACTAGAACGCCTTTGGATGCGACAACTGTTGGGTAAAACAGAAAGATTTGGTCACCACATGAAATCATGTTTAGAAAAAATAGACTGAGAACGTCACCTTGATGCATAACTACCGTAGATTAAAAACGTGAAAAAAGCTGTAATAAAATAGACTTTGGCCCCTACATTCATGGAATCTGATCATTTTTCTAACCGTATTTTTTGCCTTTCCATTCTGTGTTCTCTGCGACATATTGTATACCTTGTACTGAGCGGAGAGCTTTTTTACACGTTGACATCACCACTGTGATGTTATAACGTTGACTACATGGTCACACAAGACCTTAGCCGGCTCACTACTGGTTCTACCTACCCTTTGTTTTTCCCTTCTTGCTTTCCTTTCTCTTTTTTCACCTCTTTCCCGCTCCTCTACCGATTCTAGAAAGAGACCATTAAATATCGTATTTTGTCTTTGATTGTAAGACCGGACAGTTTGTAAAATGGTCATTTTTTCTAAGGCAAAATAAAATAAACATGAGATTTAAAAAAAATTATTTGGCAAACCACCTGTTTAACTTTATAACCAGTTATGGCAGCTTTACTACGTATATATTCTGGGAAATATTGTTTAATATCATAAACGAAACTAAAGAGGAAGTTTTATAACGTCACTTAATAATATATTAACATGAACCCGTTTGCAAAAAGAGCCTATGCTGGTGGTCAGATCATATGACTAGAAAATCACAAAACAGCAAAATAGGTCACAAATAGAAAAAAAAAAAATACAATGGATTTCAAAAATGTAATAATAGCCATATATCATTATTATGCAACATATAACATTATATTCACAATTACATTATTATTAAGCTTATTTAAAACATCTTCTAATATAACATTTATATGTTGTCCTAATTTTAAATTATTGTGAACACAACAAATAAATCAGGTTTATTAGTATAGATTTTATAAGTGATTATTTTAACAATTGTATGTACATTATACATAATTTTAAATACAAAAAAATTTTCTGTGCTTTGCAATTTTGCCGATTTGAGACTGACGGGGCAACCCCCTTTTTAGTTATTTGTTCTTATTTTTGTAAGCATTTTCAGAAATTAGTCATTCTTGCTTTTTCACACGAGAAGGCACGCTATCAAAGTCAGGTTCGTGTCAGTTAAACTAGACGGTGGTTCATAAAAGTTTCCGCATAATACCATGTTCGATATAAAGAACCCTTTCATGGTTTAACAACACAAGTAGAGATGATAGAACTGGTTGCATTACCTTTTATGATCTTACAATTAGCATCCGTTAAATATTGAAATTTCATTTAAAATACAGAGGGGTTTATGCACAAAATTCACTTACAATGAAATAAAAAAAAAATCACCTCGCCGCATTAACTATGAAATATGCAATCGGGGACAACTACATATAAAATCCACAAAAAATAGCAACATCAAAAAGCTCTAAAAGTTTACATATGTTAACATTTTTAAATAGGTTTGCAGTGCGACATCTATACCAAAATTGTGTCCAGAAATAAAAAAAAACACACGTACCCATTTGTTGTGTTATTATTTTTTTATTTTCTTAACTACCTAGAATTATATTTTTCAGTTCTAACATCATCTGCTTCCATGGGTATTCCATGCAAATATTTATTTCCCATGATCCTTTAGTAGGAACTGGAAACATTAATTTGATTCTGCGTGCGTTGTTTACCAGAGTACACACAAGCCTTTAGAATGTAGACACAAGCCTTTAGAATTTCGACCCATACAGCCCCCCTTAAGTACCAGTGCAATTTTCATGTTTTTGCTATGTCTTTCCTTTCTTGTTTAGCGAACCCACACAAATGATATTTTTTTCAAGACAAGAAGGGCTTTTTTGTTTTATAGAAAAGTTTAAAAAAAATGTGATGTATTCACTGTTTTACAGGTATATAAATTATCCCCAGCTAATATAAATGCTAAAAACACCAAAAATATATAGGTTAACTTTCCATATTTTTCCTATTTAATTGTCATTGATTTGAAGTTTTCTAGGTTTTTGGTTTTTTAAACCCCTACCTGACCCTAACTAATGCCCTAACTAATGCCCCACTAACTAACCCCCACCACACTAACTACCCAATATGCATTAAAATTATATATATATATATATATATATATATATATATATATATATATATACAAAAATTAACCCCCTAGGGTCAGATTTAAAAAAAACATTAAAATAAAATTACTATTAAAAAACTAAACTGAGCCTTGGAACTCAGGAAATCACAATTATTGTTTTCTGTCTATCAGGTAAGTCATTGGCCCTCTAAGGACATCTTTATTCTTGTCAAAGAACATTTTAACATTACAGAGCTGTTCAAGCCTCTGTAATACAGTTAGCATACTCTTACACGTGTTATTCTATGAGATTCTCCTGAGTCTAAGGACATTTTCTGAAATAAGTAGCTAATGAGATGATTTTAGTGGTCACTGTTGTCTGGAATAGAGTTATATTTCTTTTGGGGTCGGTTGGCTATAGTACAGGGGACTGATTAGCTATAATATCATACATAAGCAGCTTGAAGGGACATCCAGTGTCTAATTATGTGTTTTTAATGCACATTGGAGTTTTGCAAGGACTCCATTGCCTGAACACATCTACTGTTTTCTGTGGTTTGCTTACCATCAGCAGCTTCAGCGTTGTTTGGCGAGGCTTCAGGTTGTCTATGTCTCACTTATTCACACGCAGAAAATTCTTCCATTGATTTCAGCCAATCAGTGGATCAAAAATTAGACCTTAAACGGGAGCTGCAGCTTTTCCTAAAGTCAAGGTTATTTTGTCAATGCATGTGGAAAAATGCATAGTATTTTTTCAGAACTGCGCCGAACTTTAATGTGTATTCGTTATTGAGGAACACTGGACAGTAGCTAAACTACTACAAGTTAGTAATAGCTTAATGACACTTTGTGTAAAATTAACTCCATTACTACTTTTACAGACTGGCCAATTTTGCCTTAAAGAAACCCTTAATCATTACACCCTGTATAGGTACATAACACCCCTCCTTTTTAATGATGTCCCTGTGATGTCTTTGCATTGAGGGAGCTTCAGACACTTTACCACAATTATACTAAACAGTAAAAGCTTCCAGCTGCACATAGCCTAAAAGCCACAGGATACCCACACGCCAACTGACAATAAAACCATCACAGATACTAAACACAACAGCAAAACACGCAAAAAACTTTGAAAGCCACTGCATTACATAGAGCTACTCATCTGTACACCGACCTGGTGTGATTAAGGGACACTTAAACTTCATGCAAGTTCTGCCTTGTGACCATTATTATTATTATTACTACCGTATTTGCTTGATTATAAGACGACCCTGATTATAAGACAACCCCCCAAAATCTAAATATTAATTTAGGAAAAAAACAAAAAGCCTGAATATAAGACTACCCTATAGGAAAAAAAGTTTTACTAGTAAATATTAATTCATGTAAACAATATTTTCATATTTTATAAAAGCTATGATTGAGAAAAATATATATATTTTTATATTTCCTTTTATTTGCCAACCTGCCCCCCCAGTTATGCACATCTGTCCCCAGGGTTGCCACTCTGCCCCCCAGAAATGCCTTATACCCCCTATTTGCCACTCTGCCCCATGATGTGCCTTTTAATCCCCTATATGCCAGAGTGGCATATAGGGGGTTAAAAGGCATATCATGGGGCAGAGTGGCATATAGGGGGTTAAAAGGCATTTCTGGAGGTATGTATATATATATATATATATATATATATATATATATATATATATAACTGCTAACAGCAATCACACTCCTATCAAGCCAAGGCAGCCAGTACATGCTGGAACCTGGGGATGATAGGAGTCTGGGTACAGCCTCCCTATGCCATGCTACCACCACCACCCCCCTTACACATCCATACTAACACACACACTCATTCACAAACATTTAAATACTCATTCATTCCATTAATCACACATACTCAAAAACCCTCCCGACCCCCTTACCTGAACTGCAGATCTCTCACTCGAAGACTTCTGCAGGGGCCCAGCTGTGCGAGCAACTTCTCTGGTCCCGCCCCCAGAGGAAGGAGGGGGGAGGCAGAGTTATGTGACACTCTTCTAGCTTCCTGTTCTCCTGCTGCTTGCGACCAAAGCCCGGTAAGCAGCATGGCCCCAGCGGACATTTTGAGGTCTGATTAGAAGACGACCTCGATTATAAGACGAGGGGTATTTTTCAGAGCATTTGCTCTGAAAAAAACCTCGTCTTATAATCGAGCAAATACAGTATTATTATCCTTTATTTATATAGCACCAACAGTTTACGCAGCGCTTAATACAATACATAAATTCAAGGGATATGACAAGACAAGAATTGACAGACTAAGACAAACCGATACATTTGGTGGAGAGAGCCCTGCTCGCTAGCTTACAATCTAGAGGGAAATGGGGTGACAAACATAAGGCATAGAGAAAGGGTGAGAGGTAGTGTGGTGGTTGTATCGATGACAAGGAAGTTCTAGGAGCTAAGATGGTATGCTTCTCTGAAGAAGTGGGTTTTTAGATGTTTCTTGAATGTCGGGAGGGAGGGTGAATGCTGAAGGTTCCTTGGGAGTAGATTCCAGAGATATGGGGGCAGCTCGAGTGAAATCTTGTAGACGGGAAAAGGAAGAGGTGATAAGTGAGGAGGAGAGCCTTAACCCATGGGAGGAACGTAGGGATTTGCTAATGAGGTCAGAAATGTACGGAGGAGCAGTATTATGGATGGCCTTATATGTCAGTACCAGGATCTTAAATTTAATTCTAAAGGTAATTTGGAGCCAGTGGAGGGTTTCACAGAGGGGGGAAGCAGAAGAGGAGCGACGTGCACAGTCGAGACAGTGGAGTGCCAACCAGAAGAGTGTTGCAGTAGTCAAGACGGGAAATGATAAGGGAATGAACCAGGGTTATTGTGGATTCCATGAATGCAAACTCTCACATCCCCTTTATCCATCCAATGAAAATGACAATATTTTGCCCCATGGGCCTGCAGTTCCAGGTACAGCATAGTGGGACTGTATGCCTGCCTCCCTCGTTATGGGTACTGGCCTTCCCAGCTGCCCCGCTGCCTCATTCTTCGCAGTTTCTTAGATTAAGGGACCTGCCCCATCACAGTTTTTAGCATATCTAAATTTATTGACTGGTGTTTTCTCCCTTATCTTTACCCGCCTGAAAGGCATTCCTTGCTATACATACAATGTTGGTTAGTCACAGTAATTAAGGCTGGGGGGGGGATTTCTGCATTTCTGCCTGTCTCTTTTGGGTCAGTGGTGTTTTCAAGTTGGCCTAACCGTCTTCTAGCTCCATCTGTGTGTGTATATATGAATGGGGGGGGGGCAGACTAGAAATTAGACAGTGGATTAAAAAAAATTTAAAAGGCAGACAAGCAAGATAAAAGAAGAAAGGTAAACCTAACATAAATTGGTGAGGAGAAAATAGAGTCAGTTTGGGTTACAGTACAATTTGGGAAAAGTAAAGTAACTCGCGTAGGTGTGATTTATAGCCCCCAGGACAAGTAGAAGAACTAGATAATTTACTAGTGGAGGAAGTAGCTAAAATGACAGTGAAGGGGGAAGTTATAATCATGGGTGACTTTAATCTCCCTGATGTGAACTGGAAAACCAAAGTAGCTGTTTGTGCCTGGAAGTGCAGATCTTCTAAACTCCCTACTGGGATTATCTTTAAAACAAGTAGTTGAGGAGCCAACTCTTAAGAAGGCCATATTGGATTTAGTGTTCACAAATGGAGATTTGTTAACAGATAATTCTGTAGGTGAAAGTTTGGGCTCTAATGATCTCCCATGGTCCCTTCCCCATCTAGCCTACCATATCTACGCAGCATCGGAGGGGTTAACGGAAGTGGAAAACCGTAGGTATGCTGCCAGTTGGTTCATGCTAGAGGAGGCCCCTGCAGGCGACCAATAAAGTCATTCTTATGGCCCTTAAACTCCTGACGGCGAAGCTACGGATTTCCGGAACCTTTAACTCTTGAAGCGGAGAGACAGGCCAAGTTCCCCGTCAGGAGTTAAAGGGCCGTTCAAGCGACTCTATTGGTTGCTTGCAGGGGCCTCCTCTGGTATCAACCAATTGGCTGATGCCAGAGGAGGCCCCTGCAGGCGACCAATAGACTCACTCGCACAGCCCTTTAACTCCTGACGGCGGAACTTGGCCTAGGGAGACCATGGTCTCCCCGCTCCAAGAGTTAAAGGTCCGTACACAAGATTCTATTTGTTCGTACAGACATTTAACTCCTGGAGCAGGGAGACCATTGGTCTCTCCCGGCCAAGTTGCTGCACCAGGATTTTAAAAGTGTGTACGAGTGACTCTATTGGTCGCCAGCAGGAGGCTCGTCTGCCATCAACCAATAGAGTCGCTCGTACAGACCTTTAACTCTTGGAGCGGGAAGACCAATGGTCTCCCCAGGCCAAGTTCTGCGTCAGGAGTCAAAGGGCCATGCGACCAACTCTATTGGCGAATATTCACCCAAACGAACACAGGAATGGGAGAATATTTGTGGAATACGTAGATTTTTTCCCCTTACGAAGACAAACACGAAGAGTTGGTCGGCGCCCAAGTCTACTGAAAACCGTAGTTCCAATGCTCAGTATTAACTCCCATTTTCTGTTCATAGTCTACTAATTTCGTCTTCACAGATTTATTGCCCCTTGTTTTTCCCCTGTGTATTTTGCTCTATTTCATACGTTTTCACAGGTACCTTTAACTCTCAATTTGTCTCACAACATACTGTATCTTTCAAAATTAACGGAGATAGATTGAAATACTTCAATGAAGATATGAGTTGAATATCAATGTTTTTTTGTTCTTATTATTCATATTTTTGCAGAGCATGAAGTTTATAGTTATGATCTGGAGTTTTGGATTCCTGCATGTTCCATTCATATCTGGACACAAAGAAAGAGAACTCCAAACAGGTATCTCTCAAGTAAACTGGTATGGTGATACACCTATAACAATAGAAAGGAAGAACATCTGCTTGCACAGCTAGACAAGGGAAGGAGACACTTGTCTGTGATGGCCAGGCCCGGACTGGGACAAAAACTAGGCCCGGGCATTTAAGCCTGAGCAGCCCATTTTTATTTATTTATTTATTTATTGTTAAAGCCCACCCTTCATGTAACATCTTTGCATTTACTCACTCATTCACACAAATCATTAACACAAATCATTAACACATTCATTAATCCAGTCTCACAAATCATTCAAGCAATTCATCCACACATGAATTCATTAATTGTCATACGCATTCACACAATTCATCCACACATTTATTCATTCATTCTCATACGCATTCACACTACCCCCTCTCCCCATCTTATCTGCCCCTTCTCACTATGTACCCCCTTCCCCACTTCTCAATATGTACCCCCTCTCACTATCTATCCCCTCTCCCCATTTCTCACTATCTAATCTCCTTCTGCCCCTTCTCACTGCACCCCCCTCCCTCACCCTACTTACCTTGTTGCCGGAGCAAGCAGCAACTGCGACCGGGCCCACGGCAGGGCCAGATTGACTTAGGGGCTGATGAAGCTGCAGCTCCAGGCCCCTACCTTAAAATAGGCCCAGTCAGGACCGGACTGACTGGGCCTTTGCGGCCTCTACGGCCGCATTAACGCAGGGCCCCTTAAGCCCGCCGCAACTGCGACCGGGTCCGCCACTCTAAGAGGCCGGGAAGCCCCCACCAGGGCCGGCCTTAGGGGTCTGCGGCCGCACAGGGCTTAAATTAAAACATCTGGGGTTTTTTTTAACTTTATTTAACATCCTCCATGTTAAATAAAGTTAACAAAAACTTCATTTAACATGGAGGATGTTAAATAAAGTAAAAAAAAACAACAACAAAAAACCCCCCGCTGTTTTAATTTAAACCCTGTGCGGCCGCACACCCGTAAGGCCGGCCCTGGTGGGGGCTTCCCAGCCCCTTAGGGTGGCGGACCCCGGTCGCAGTTGCGGTGGGCTTATGGGGCAGGTGCCCCTTATGCCCTGCGTTAATGAGGCCGCATAGGCCCAGTCAGTCCGGTCCTGACTGGGCCTATTTTAAGGTAGGGGCCTGGAGCTGCAGCTCCATCAGCCCCTAAGTCAATCCGGGCCTGCCGCGGCCCGGCCCACCGGGCAAATGCCCGGTGTGCCCGATGGCCAGTTCGGGCCTGGTGATGGCTGACCTAAAGCTTTATGTTGGTGTGCTTGTGGTCTCAATTCTGAAAACAAGGCAGAAAAGAAGAAACTTTTGGGCACTATCCTGTTGTCTTGCATAGATACCCCACCGTGCCCAGTTGTAAGATCAGTGGAGTTCACTGCTATTGCAATGCAGACCTTCACAGCTTCACCCATGTGGCAACCTCGCCACTCTCTGAAGCTAAGCGTCACAACATGACTCTTCAGGTTTGGTGGTTGGTCCTGACCAGGCCTCCTCCTTGATATGCATGTCCATTCTCAATTAGGACACCTAAAATGTTGTGGGGGATTTATAACATAGGACTATATGCATCTTTTTTGCAATTACACTGCTCCTCCTTACTGAGTAAAGCCTTATCATATATCTTCTTGGCAGTCACATTTCAGCAATATTAATATTAAGCGTATTCTTCCTGTTTTTTTTTACTTGACTCCACCACCAAGGTCAGGAGAGACGACTATGAGTAAAATCTTATAAAAAAACCCAGAACAACTTCAGAGTGAAAATAGGAAATGATTGGGTAATTTACAAACCACAGAGGAACGTCACCGAAAAGTGGCAGACAAAGAGAACTGTGAAAAGTAACATGCAAATTAAAAGTGAAACAGAGTCTCAGACCAGAAAGCTGTATAATAGAGCAGGGTTATCTTATGCAACATGTTATCAATGGTTGGAATAGGCAGATAGGTCCAGGGAATTATGAAGTGAAGTTCTAAAAGAAAGTCAATTTGAAAGAGTCTCATGGGTAGCCTCTTAGCACTTAAAATTACATCAAAAAATGTAGTTGCATGTTTGGGCAAAGAAAATGCCACTGGTTAGTTGTCCCGAGTATTGTCCGCATACATTCAATAGGCAAGTAACACATTCCTGTGTTAAATCGGCCACTCAAGTTGTCTTAAAAGTAGTGAAGGTGGGTGGAAGGAGCATTAACACATAGGCCAGCCTGGCATTTGCCCAGCGAGCTGGTTAAAAAAAAAGCCAACTTTGACTTGGAACGTTCCAACCTTTTGCAAAACATTCAAGCACAGTTCCTTTTAAGTAGTTAAAAAATGTTTACTGACTGTTATGTATCTGATAGATTTTAAATTAACATTTTAAGTTAATTTCTTTTGCACAATCTGCTTATTTCAATGTATTGTAATAACAGTAAGCACTTCTATTATCATCTCTATCTGCCAGTTTACCTACCAATCACTCTATCTCTGCCTGTGTGCATATGTATGTATATAAGCGCATGTATAGATACTTACATGTATATAAAATGTTTTAATGTTACAGATGTCTGTGAACACAGGGTATCCTGCTCAGAGTGCATTCTATCCCACCCCAGCTGTGCCTGGTGCTCTGCTAAGGTCAGTAAGTGACAGCTAAACAGTGACATTAGTCTAACTGCAAATTAATATAAACCCGAAGAGAGAGAATCATGACATGACTCAATAGGGTTTGCCTCAATGACATTTTGATGAAATGAGTGCTGAAAAGCACACAAGCATTGTAGATGCTGGCTTCCACCCTAGCAGCAGCTGTCCCGTATGATGGCAAGCTAGCCCACCAAAGAGACTAAAAGGCCATCAAGCTCAAAGCGGCAGAGACAAGTGGCTATGTGGAGTGCTTCACTTAGAGTTGACAGGGGGCTGTTCAATGACACATAAGGAATAGCTGTTAAAAACATATAAAAAATAACAATAATAATCATTTTCATCATCATATATAAATAAACATAAAAAAATAACCCTCAAAGGTGGTGGTATTGTACATGCATATGATAGAGGTGGGTGAGCCAGCTGGTGGCCGGGGTATGGCCACCAGCTGGCTCACCCACCTCTATGTTAACTTGTGCAATCTTATCTGCAACTTAAGTTTAGTCTTCCTCTAAACAAGAGGAGTTTTAGTGGCAAGTCTCTGGATTACATTAGTCTACTTGGGGCAAGCAGGGCTTAGAAGGGATTCTTGACAGCCTACCCATGCCTGTTTATGCTCTGCCAAATTTGACCCAGCTCAACCCAAATTTACCCATTCCTCTATCAAATGCAAGCCTTTACTCTGCATTAAAAGGCAGTGAAGCTAGTGCCAAGGAGTACTTGGAACATAATTCTGTCCTGTATGTTTGGTAGTTTACATGGCACATAGAGAATGAATAACCAATGGTACATGTTATGTGGTGTCTGGTTCAGTTATGTGTCAGAAGACTGGCATTATGTTATAGTTTAAAATAAACAAAACCTCTTGAGGTTTTCACACCAGATGATGAGATGTTTATCACTTCCTCCTTCATTCTGTGAGCTGTACCAAGTAGTTTACTGGAGTAGAAAGGTTTATATATAGGTTTACGCAAGAAACGAGAAGAGCACACCGAGGATTTTTTTTTAATCAATTACTGTATTTAACTGGTATATGACTGGTACAGACCGTACATCCTATCTCAACGCTTCAGTCCCACCTGGGGATAAAATATATAAATAGTTAGAGTCAGAGCATGGATTTTACATATATATGTATGAATTGTTGAGATATGATTAAAATACAGTATTTCTCTTAAAAAACAAAACATGTGTGCTCTTCTTTCTTGTATCTATGTCAGCTGGATGATGCACTCTTGTAGTGTAGCACTTGTGTAAATTGTATGCAAGGTTTTATACACAAGGTGTGTGAATGTGTATTGTGTTAGAGTGAGTTTGCATGCTAGTATGTATGCCTGTAACTTACAGAAGGCCCAGAATAAATGGTGCACCCAGGTGGCCCTAACCCCAAGCTTGCTCATGCTCTCATAAGTTATTCTTATAGGAGGATCATAAGGCGGGGTAATGAGTAGACGGGGCAATGGAATCGACATGGGGCAGGTTGATAGAAGGGGCTTTAAGCCTGTACTGGGCCCCAGGATTTTTGATGTGTTTGGCACATTTTCTAACTTTCTGATCAGAGATTGTGTAACCTGCAGCTGATGATGGATGCACATCATCCTCAAAAGCCATATGAGACACTCGGTTCTCCTTAAAAATGGCATGGCTGGTGCCGTCTGTTTTTTTCATTCCTGTAATCTGTCTGTATTTAACAGGATTTCACACAAGAAGGAGAGTCCGAGGGTTCTCGTTGTGCAACTCAGATGGTGCTTCTGCAGCGTGGATGTGACGCTCATCATATTATCAACCCCAAGAGTATAATCAACATTCTTAAAGACATACCCTTGAGCGACAGTGGGGACCAGGAGGTGGTCACTCAACTAGCCCCTCAAAGTGTGCAACTGAAACTTCGCCCTGGTGAGAAACACAATGATGGGTCAGCTTTAAAAAACAAAAACAAATGGAACACTCATTTCTTAAGTATAAACTATCTTCCTAGGATGAGCAGCTTACTTCTGGCAGTACTATGTATATTGCATTATATCATACCAGCCTGAATATAACCATCACCCTACGCTAAAATTAAATGAAATTACCAAAGCTTCGATAAACCAGATTTTTATTTCCAAATGCATTCTAAAAAAAAAGCACGCACCCTATAGTCCACATATTACATTGATGCTTCTTTCTAAATTTCAGGAGAGAAAAAGAAGTTTCGCGTGTGGTTTAAACGTGCAGAGGGGTACCCGGTTGATCTGTATTATCTGATGGATCTGTCATACTCTATGAAGGATGATTTGGAAAATGTGAAGAAACTGGGTAGTGATATTCAGCAGGCACTGAATGAAGTAACCAAGTCAGTGCGCATTGGTAAGATACAGCAACCCAGTATGACTGGGAACAGTATTGGCCTTACAATATTATCATTTAAATAGTTAAATGTGGTATTGTGTATCTAGTATACTTTTCACTTCCTTAAATTAAGATAGGACAAAGGAATCCAGTTAAAACATTCTGAAACAACTGGGGTTTCAGCAGGGGCGGGCTGGGCCGGGGGGCAGGGGGGCAATTGCCCCCCAGGCCGCCCTAAATCCGGGCCGGTGGGCCGGACGGACGACCGGCAGACAGACATTCAATGCGGCTGCAAAGTTAAAAACTAAGCGGCCGCGAGCAGGATTGAATGCGGCCGTCATGCGTACCTGGCGGGGGAGGGAGGGGGGCGGTCCGCCCCGGCTGCCGCTCATCTGAGGGCTGCCACCATGCCGGCACGCCTCCAGTTTCTGGAGGCGTGCCGGCATGGTGGCACCCCTAAGATGAGCGGCAGCCGGGGCGGACCGCCCCCTCCCGTTTCGGTGCGCGCGGCAACAACACTGAAGCCACGCCCAACATTTTCCGCGCTCAGTGCACCGGAAGGACAGGAAGAAGAAGAAGTAGAAGAAGAAGAAGAAGAGGAGGAAGAGGAGGAAGAGGAAACGTGAGAGTGAAAGAAGAAAAGGTAGGAGAGAGTTGATTATTAAGTGTGTGAGAGTGATGGGTGTTATGCTGAATGTAAGTGTGTGAGAGTGATGGGTGTTATGCTGAATGTAAGTGTGTGAGAGTGATGGGTGTTATGCTGAATGTAAGTGTGTGAGAGTGATGGGTGTTATGCTAAATGTACGTGTGTGAGAGTGATGGGTGTTATGCTGAATGTAAGTGTGTGAGAGTGATGGGTGTTATGCTGAATGTAAGTGTGTGAGAGTGATGGGTGTTATGCTGAATGTAAGTGTGTGAGAGTGATGGGTGTTATGCTGAATGTAAGTGTGTGAGAGTGATGGGTGTTATGCTGAATGTAAGTGTGTGAGAGTGATGGGTGTTATGCTGAATGTAAGTGTGTGAGAGTGATGGGTGTTATGCTGAATGTAAGTGTGTGAGGGTGATGGGTGTTATGCTGAATGTACGTGTGTGAGAGTGATGGGTGTTATGCTGAATGTAAGTGTGTGAGAGTGATGGGTGTTATGCTGAATGTAAGTGTGTGAGAGTGATGGGTGTTATGCTAAATGTAAGTGTGTGAGAGTGATTGGTGTTATGCTGAATGTAAGTGTGAGAGTGATGGGTGTTATGCTGAATGTAAGTGTGTGAGAGTGATGGGTGTTATGCTGAATGTAAGTGTGTGAGAGTGATGGGTGTTATGCTGAATGTAAGTGTGAGAGTGATGGGTGTTATGCTGAATGTAACTGTGTGAGAGTGATGGGTGTTATGCCGAATGTAAGTGTGTGAGAGTGATGGGTGTTATGCCGAATGTAAGTGTGTGAGAGTGATGGGTGTTATGCTGAATGTAAGTGTGTGAGAGTGATGGGTGTTATGCTGAATGTAAGTGTGTGAGAGTGATGGGTGTTATGCTGAATGTTTGTGAATGAGGGTTTCAGATAGCATGGATGTGTAAGTGTTGGGGGATAGCTTGGCATAGGGAGTCCGTAATCACATTCCTTTCATGCCCAGATTCCAGCATGTAGTGGCTGCCTAGGCATGATAGGAGTGTGATTGCTGTTATAAATTATTTTTTGGTCCAACTTCGGTGTGTTAACACTTTTATTGGACAGAATAATTCAATGACAGTATTAATATATATATATATTGATATATATAATTGCAAACAGCAATCACACTCCTATCATGCTAAGTCAGCCAGCACATGCTAGAACCTGGGCATGATAGGATTGTGATTGTTGTTATATATATGTGTATATATATATATATATATATATATATATATATATATATATGTGTGTGTGTGTTAATATTATTGTTGATTTTTTTGTCTAATTTTGGTGTTACTTTTAATAAAGGATTTTAAAGTTTTTTTTTTTTTGTTTTTTTTTTCTGTTTTGGCCAAGTGAATGCTGAATTTTTAGTTTCAGTCCAGAATTTTCATTTCGGTGCATCCCTACTATATACTATGCCAGTCACTAAAGTGGTAAGCCTACACCACATCAATGTTTGGCTTAGTATATAGTGATAGGGGTTGTCAGTGTCTGGCTCAATGTATAGGCACACATTGACGGTGGTGCTGCGTAATCCCTAAGTATATAATGATAACAATTTTGCTGTACCCCTGTCAATGTTTGCCTAACCATAGAAACTATGCAGTTTTAAAGTGTGTGTGTGTGTGTGTGGGGGGGGGTGCCACATACAGGGTCTGCCACAGGTGCCAAATACCCTAGGTACGCCCCTGCATCATGCGGCTGTCAGACCCAATGGCCATTCCTCAGCTCCTCTTCCCACGTCTTAAAAGGGGTGTGATGAAGAGCTGAGGCATGCGGTGTTTGCACGCCGGCCACTTTAATTTCATTAGGCGCTGGTGGAGTGACTGCCGCGCGACGGCCACTTTCAATGTCGCTCGCAGCCGCTTTCATGGTGCAATGGGCCAGTTGACTAGACTTGCCCCCCAGGCCTTAGGCTGCCAGCCCTCCCCTGGGTTTCAGGACATAAGTATGATGGTAGCCATCAGCTAGGGGCTAGCCAAACCAAATGGCCCATTTATATAGTTACCCAAACCCTTGCTGGCCTAGCCACCCCCATAGTTTATTTGAAGCTTCAAAAAGGAAATTAAGAGCTTGTGGTTTTGGTCCAAAATCTGTAAATCAAACAGTCTATGGTGCACTTGCTCTCCTAACCCCAACCCCACCGGCCTTCCCTTGTATATTTATAATGTGGTTATTCCCCTGCCCGTCATTCGAGGAGATGCCCTTCTTTATTATGAAACATTACACATTTTTAAAGGATCTTATTATACATTAGAATATTGACTGTGAGAATAACGCTGTCTATCTGAATATTGTTCTGCAGGCTTTGGCTCTTTTGTGGATAAGACAGTGCTGCCCTATGTAAGCACAGTAAAATCCAGGCTACAGAACCCATGCTCGTCCCGGACCGAGCGATGCCAACCGCCTTTCAGCTATCGGCATGTCCTGCCTCTCACCTCTAACCTCACATTGTTCCAATTGCGGGTCAGTGCACAAGACATCTCAGGGAACATGGATGCACCGGAGGGGGGACTAGATGCCATGGTGCAGGCGGCTGTATGCACGGTAAGAAGGCACATTCAAATGTCATATATGACAGTACGCCAGTTTTACACTCAGTGCTGTCCCGTCACTATCTCTATGTTTTATACAAACATAAGTAGAGTCTAAAAACATAGGCACACATTGGTTCATGGGAAAAGAAAAGATGTCGGTGCGCTAAGCTAGTCTCAGGCCCAAATAATACAAATGTATAATATGAGGCCTACCAAACAGTGTGAGCATGCTGCAAATACAGTGTGTTGGCTGTACAATGTATACAAAAAACAAAAACTGTCTGCGCTTCTCACCTTAATAAAGTTGGCAACAAATATATAAACATAATATAAATGAGAGGTTTTTGGTTATATGAATTGGCCAAAGCATAATTAATAACACCGGAGCTTGTTACAGCCTAGTAACCCACTATCTCTATCCATTTGTGATAACCTGAACATTCACCAACATTTCCTCCTTTCTTTCCTTTAGAATCACATTGGCTGGAGGAACGTTACCCGTCTGCTGGTTTTTACCTCTGATGATGTCTTCCATATGGCTGGGGATGGGAAATTAGCCGGGATTTACCTCCCCACAGATGGGCACTGCCATTTAAATGAGAATGGAGAGTATTATCACAGCAACATTTATGTATGTGACATAACGCCAATAAAATGCCCAAACTATGAAAGAAAAATAAATTAGGGCAACTTCTAGACCCTAAGTGAATTTATACATTTAATGGAAAAAATAAAAAAAAAGTAATTGAGGGAAACTTTAGCCAATCAAAACATATTTTACAACTCTCTTTATGTTGAACAATATTAATTAGATCGAGCTTACTAACAGCGTGTGCATTCTCTAGTGAAGAACTTTTGGACTTTGCAAAGGACACCATTTAGAGTGTTTTTTCACTGTTATATAGAGTAATATTACCATGAAGAGGAAATTGCAAACACACAATCTTTAAAATTACTGAAAAAAAATTGCATTTTTAAGGATGTTAAGCAAATACTCCTTAGCAGATCTATCGTTATATTCTTCTATGGCAACAGCCCACCAGTGCTTTCTTTTGAGTTTCATGACAATGAATTTTATATTAATTTTAATAAATTAAATAACTATTTCTTGGAAGGGTTTGTACTAGGAATGGTGTTGCTAATGATGTCATCATTCCTGGCATACAAATATAAGGATTTTTTTAAAATCAACGCTGGTAACATTAAAACACAACAAGCCCTTTTGCCTTTGTTCTTTTCCCAGGACTATCCTTCGGTTGGTCACCTTGCTCAGATCCTATCAGCAGCCAACATTCAGCCAATTTTTGCTGTCACCAAAAATGTTTTATCCACATACCAAGTGAGTAGTTGTATGAACAGCTTTATCCTAACTAGAACTAAGCTATGGAGCCTTTAAGTTCACAGAGGTAGGATTATAGAGCCACTCTTAACTGGTACTGCCGCCTAAAAATAAATAAAACATAAGATATAAAAAAGGCTTTATTATAATAATATGACAAAATCTAAAATGCTGCTGTCATGAGCCTTATAAAAGTACTTATACATGATGCTTGAAAAAGTGCTAAATGTATACGTTTAAGGAATAAAATTGTATTATCTTGGCATTACTACCACTATGAGTATTTTAGGTGCTCTGGTGGCAGCGATGCATGCTGTATTAATTGTGCAATATGTTTCACTAATGTGATTCCTCGAATTGTCAGGAGCTGAGTGAATTAATTCCAAAGTCTGTGGTTGGAGAATTGACGGAAGACTCCAGCAATGTGGTGAATCTGATCTCTCAGGCCTATAATGTGAGTTAACGTTGTAAATGATGTAGTTGGACAATTTACTGAAAAGAGTATGATTATCAGATGCAAACGGTATTGTAAATATACATGTATTACCCCCTGTGTCAAATGGGGGGTAGTGTAAGAAGCCACAACAAATGTTATAGAGGTGGACGTGTTGACTGTGGCCCCCATACCAGCACATACTTATCACCCACTCCTTGTCATTTAAGCCCCACTCTCCATCCTTTTCCAAAAAAAACTGAGGATTGGCCCTGCCATGAGTGCAGATCTCCCTGACCTGCGCCCCCATGCCTCACATAAGAAGCATACATCCATTCCAGTATATCTGAAAATCTCCAACGTATGTATAATAAATGAGCAATTAGGGTCTCAAGGAGTTGTAATGTGCCCCATGCTGATGATTTGTCAAAGACTCCAACACCAGCCACGACTACCACTGTTAACTGGGTTTCTTATAAATCAGCCTAACACTCATGTTTCTCTCTGTCTATTAGAATTTATCTTCTACGGTGAATTTGGAACATCTGAATCTCCCAAAAGGAGTGAACATCTTGTATGATTCGCACTGTCTTGACTCATCCACAGAGGGACAGGCAAGAGGGCAGTGCTCTGGTGTCAAAATTAGTCAGACGGTATGTGATAATAACTTTCCAGGGATATCACTTAGACAACAATATGTGAGGAACACTGTTCTGTAAGGAGTACAGCATCATTCTAAAACAGCGATGTCATGTATTAGTAGCCCACTTTGTGTTTGCGATGGGAGCAGCCTTGCTATGTGAATGAATTTGACTTCCCATTAAGATGTTTGTTCTCATTTGTTAAAGAAATGATACTGGCAGAGTTTTTAGCATAATACAATTCATTTACTCAAACTAGCTACAGCTTGCATTTTTTTGGGGAGCTATTTAGTTAGAAAGAGAGATAGTCAGGGCCAACATTTTACAATGTATTTTCTGCCCTAAATTTAACACCCTTAATCTCGCCCATCCTCACGTTGTTGTCTGAGCCAATCAACAACAACCAGCAACTTAACCAAGGGACAGATATGAATGAATGGGAAAGAATTCCATTTAATACAATGGGGAAATGTAAATATATGGGATTGGCATAAAACTATCCTGAATCTAAGACAAGACCAAGGACTGATTAAGCTCGGAATCTTTATATCAGGCAGACTAGATGATTCTTATCTGCCATCAAATTCTATGTTTTTTATATTTCTGTCCCTATCTATAGGTTTCGACAAAAGGAAGTTAAGATACCCTACTGTATCTCTATTTTAAGTTTGAAACAGCTGTGATTTTTACAGGTGCTAAGAACGTGAAAAGACCTGACTGTGCCGGCGTGGCACATACAGGGAACAATTACAAAACACACAATAAAATACCTAACATAATATAAATGTGTAACCTAATACATTTTAGGAATATATTAAGATTTTACTGGTGAGTTGAGAAATAAGACAGAACACAAATCACCAGAAGTCAAAACGCTTTACAAAATCAAAAAAAAAAAAAGAGCGATTCTGCTGTTACTTGGTACATGGCACAATCACCATAGCAAATAGTGGTATATTTGATCTGATTTCTCAATTTTTACAATTTTGCTCCAGAACTGATCTATATAAAAAACCCACACTGTTTAAAGTCTTTATTATTTCTGTTTTTTTTTATCATTGGGTATCGTTACAATGTTTTGTGTGACTTTGTGTACTTTACTACTGTGCTAAAAAGCTTGCTTCCTGGCTTATAACATTACACAGCAGCCTCTAAATTTGGAAAGCAATGTTTATATGTGTGGTCCTCGTCAGAAAAACATTGCCATATTTTTAATGAACCTGTCCTTCCCATCATTGTTTCCCTCAGGTAGGGTTTGATGTCACCGTCTGGCTGGACAGGAAATTTTGCCGAGACGGTGCGCAAAGCTTCCAGCTTAGGGTGCTCGGCTTCACTGAGGAACTGAATGTGGACATTGAGCCATTATGTGACTGTGACTGTGGAGATGAGGAGGTCTTCTCCAATTACTGCAGTGAAGGTCTTGGTAACTACAGCTGTGGTGTCTGCAGGTAAAATGTTTGAGTAAAAATAACCAATCTATGGGTTAGAATTACACTATATGACAAAAAGTATGTGGACATCTGACCAAAACCCCTTTATGAACATGCTGAAAATCCCATTCCAGAACTATGGGAATTAATGTGGTATTGCCTCCCTTCCCTTGTGGCTAGGACAGTCTCCATTATCCTGGGAAGACTTTCCACAAGATTTTGGAGGGCATCTATGGGAATTTGAACTCATTTAGCTAAAAGAGCATCTGTGAGGTCAGGCACTGATGTTGGATGAGACGTCCTGGCTCGATATTGGCGTTCCAACTTATCCGAAAGGTGTTCAGTGGGGTTGAGGTCAGGGCTCTGTGTAGGTCACTTGAGTTCCTCCACACCAAACTCGTCATACTATGTCTTTATGGACCTTTATGGACTTTGCTGGAAAAGGAAAGGGCCTTCCCCAAACTATTGCCATAAAGTTGGAAGCATACAATGTCTTCATATGCTGTAGCATTTACATTACCCTTCACTGGCAGTAAGAGGGCCAAACCCTGAAAAACTGCCCCAGATAATTGCCTCCAGACTTTACAGTAGACAGGCACTATGTATTTCAGTAAAGAAAACATTAAAGTTAATTCCAAACCCGATTTGGAAACCAACTTAAGCTTCCATTCCATGACTTGAAAAAGATCCTGTAGTTCGATCAAAATTTTGCCACGGGGTAGTGCTGCGTTATATTATTTTACTTTTAATTTTGTTGTTTTGGATCTGGTGGAGTCCTGCTTGGGGACCAAGAATTTGAGTGCTGCCTAACATGAGGATCACTCCATTCCAAAGGGCTCAGACAGAACATTCTTCAAAGGCTGGAAACCAAACCAAAATTAAAACCAATATACTACTTGCTACATTATGTATTGCCTGGACTACCGTTTATTCTGATCGCCGCCTGCCCTTGACCTATTGCTTTGTTTACCGCTTTGTTATAGTTTGTTTATCCAGTGAAAAATCAGATTGCTGTTTGGGAGTAAAGAAATAATTTCCCCCCTCTTTTAAGCACAGTCTGAAGCAGCTCAAAATGGCGGTTTTGTTTTCTTCTGACTCAACAGCCACGCTAAATGTAATGGACTTGTTTTATTGTTACAGGGCATGCTATTGCGGGCAACTAATTTCCTCTTGCTATGTACTAATAGCAGTTCCCTCTTGCAGATGCTCTGAGGGTCACCGTGGAAAGCAATGTGAATGTCCGCGAGACAACTATGACTCCGAATCAAACTGCATGGCGGGGGGTTCTCTGCCGTGTAGCGGGCGTGGGAGGTGTGAGTGCGGACGCTGCGCATGTAACATGCATGTTCGGGGAGAATTTTGTGAGTGTGATGACGCCAGCTGTGAAAGGCATGAAGGTTTGCTGTGTGGAGGTAAGGGCATGCAGAATATCATTACATACATGGATGATTAGTGGTAGATTTTAAAGAATGCAGAATAACATTACATACATGGGCGATTAGTGGTAGATTTTAAGGAATGCAGAATAACATTACATACATGGGCGATTAATGGTAGATTTTAAGGAATTCTAATGGTTACATTGAAAATATATTATATATAACCAGGAGTCAGCACATTCTACCAAATTTGATTCATTTTTAATTATGTATAACAAAAGAGCAATTCTGGTGCCACTTGGTAATAGTGGCACAATCACCAAAGCAACCAGTGGTATATTCCAGCTGATTGCTAATTTTTTCCAATTTGCTCCAAAAGTGCTCTTTATAAAAAAGTCCAAAAGCTTCTAATTGTTACCATGAACTTGAATTATACAAATAACCTAGGCATCAATGCTCTCTATTGGCACCAAGTTTTGAGAGACGCTGCGCCACTCTTACCATTTGGAGGGCCTTCACCCTCTGGTCCTCTTCTCAACACAAACATGTAATATGACATTGTATTTTAGTGTGGAAAAGATGCTACAGAGGTCTGAAGATATCTCTAGTATAAATTGTCTAGCTTCACAGAAGACCTTTGATCTGCCCATTGAGAGCTGAAGCGCACTAGGGAGGGCTGGTGGATCTTCCACCCTAGGTGTCAAGGCACCATTGTCTATCACCTTGAGATTTCTCTTCTGCTCTACTGAGCTCAGACAGAATATCCATCAATGGTTGGAAGCCAACCCCTGCTTTCAGGGGTGTCCCAAGCTGTCTGATGGTGTGGGGTGAGGCAAAGTATCTGTGGGATCCAGTAACGTTTACTTGCATCTGTTTAAAAAAGTTATATTGCCAGTATTGCTGTATTAGTAGTATTGAGTTAAGTATTGCCACTTAACTCAACAGAAAAACGTCATGTCAGCACTGCCTGTTACAACTCCAGGCATGATAGAAGAGGTTTATAAAAATGCAACTAAAAAGTAAAGAGATTGTAAAATGACCCTGCTCAACAGATTTGTATTCCTTTCCCATTCAGGCATTTCCAGGGGGGATTGCGAGTGTGGGATCTGCAAGTGCACATCCAATTACACTGGCAGTGCATGCAGCTGCAGCCTGGATACAAGCGCATGCATGACTGAGGAAGGCATATGCAGCGGACATGGACGATGTCAATGTAACAAGTGTATCTGTGATGATGGATACATCAATAGGGTGTGTAAAGAGTGTCCTGGATGTCAGAAACCATGTCAGAGGCACAGGTGAGTGGGTGAAGTGAGTGTATAGAGTCCATTTTTTTCCTTTCAAAAAGAAATACAAATTGGATACATTTTTTTGATATTTTAAGTGGAAAGCGTCTTTAAAAATGCACATATTCAAATACACCAGTCCGAAAAAAATCAGTTGGGAAGAAGGTACTAAAACTTTAAGCGAAAAATATTACAGATACCCCAAACCCCGACAAAAAGAAATAAGGGGTTTATGAACAGTGCTAGTAACCGGTTTACAAATCTGGGTCTTCTTTTGGGAAATAGACAGACAGGCAAAACGAAAGGGAAATGAAGAAGTTGCTGTAAGTTTTGAAAAGCCACAACTGCAGAACATGAGGTATTGTTTGTTATGTGTAAGCGTTCTCTACGTTGCCGCTTGGCTTGTTCTCACAGTGGCTGCGCAGAGTGCAAGGCGTTTGGAACAGGCCCATTGAGTAGCAACTGCAGCACAGCTTGCAATCACGTCAATGTCACCATCCTCAAAGCTTCAGATTCCGGAGTGAAGGACAGAGATGGCTGGTGCCAGGAAAAAAGAGAGGACTCGCTCATTATATTTCATGTCACAGAGGACGGAGACATTGTTCATATACTTGTGAAGGAAAAACAAGGTAATCAAAGCAATGGGAAATATAGAGATAATCTTTACTCTCTAAATCGAGAACCCGTGCATGATAGATTTCTGGAAAATGATCCCTGTGTTATTGGCCTTGATATACTGAATGGTTCCATACTTTCCAAACTCTTATCACAGGGATTGCAGATCAAAAAATTCTTATTGTTGGTCTAGTTCTGGGCATCGCTTTAGTTGGACTCCTGATCATCATGGTTTATCGCATTACGGTGGAAGTGCTGGACCGGCAGGAGTACAGGCGTTTTCAGAAAGCGAGAAGTAATGAGAAATGGAATGAGGTTGGGAAAATATTTTTGTTTAATCTCTCTTTATCAATGTATCAATTTGGAAATGTAATTGATATTTTGGACAAGAAAATCTGAATATTCTGGCATATGCTGCAGGCATGTGTAAGCATTTGGAATTTGTACAAAAATTTACAATTTTAGTGGCATTTGCCAATTTTGTCAATTCATACAAATGTCCAAAAAGGAGGGGGGGCACCAACAAAACAAAAAAGGAAAGAGCTTCTTATTACAATTGTGTTTTTCCCACTCCACTTCTCTTAATGCTTCTTTCTTCATCCACTTCTCCATGAACCTGGCCTCCTGGTGAACTTCCTCAAAAAAGGCAGAGCCTCTGGCCACAGCCTCTCCCTGATTGGAAGAATTGGGAGAGGATGTGACTGGAGGCTCCGCCCTTTTGAAGAAGTTCATGCGGAGGTCAAAATAAAGAAGATTTGGGGAGAAAGCGAAGAGCAAAAGGGCGGAGCAACAGGGACAGCCTCTTCCAATCAGGGGAGAAGGTGTGCCCAGAGGCTCTGTCTCCGTGTGGCTGAGCCAGCATTAGCTTATAAATTTCCTATTAAGTTTTTCTCCCTTCTCCTCACTCATCCTTACAAACACTGTCTGAACCAACAACAACTTAAAAGGTGATGAATGATAATCAGAGTAGGAAATTAAGATACATTTGTCCGCAGCATACACATTAACTGGGTTTATGACGGATATTTCATAATATAAAATATATAATTATAATATATTTCTCACTTCAAATAGACAATGTATAGAACCTCAAAATGTAAAATTAGATGACAGCGGCAGGTCTGCATTAATACTCAGGAATTGTTTTCATGTTAGGATCCTACTGATATTCACGATACTTTTCAATTATAACTAATACTAATGTAAAGTTTTGATACAAATGTATAAGAATAAGACCTGTGGATCAGCGGCTCAATCTTCTTTTCTCTCTTCCTTTTAGAGCAATAATCCACTGTTCCAAAGTGCGACAACCACTGTGATGAACCCAAATTTCATCCAGGATTAAACATCTGTGTCACCGTGTATATACTGAGACAACTTTAGACACAAAAAACTATTGTCAAAGGTGCTTGGGTTTCAAACGCAAGTTCACAACTTGCTTTACATTCTATAGATATAAACAATGTTTTCCTGTCATCCAGTGGCAGTACAAGTGGGTAGTAATCTTCCTCGGGACAAGTAGAATCTAAAGTGAATAAATAGTTAAAATGTACACAGCCCCTCCTCCTTACCCATAAAAACCGGCACCTCTCCAAAGATGGCAGTTTTTTTCTTGTCCCTTTCAGGGACGGACGGTAGAATCTTCTGTTCCGGACGGACTTGCTGGTGAGGCGCACGGGTTGCTGCCTGGGGGTCCCTCTTCCTCCGATTGCTCCCCGGGTGGTGAGCAGAGAGAGGCTTTTCCTTCCGTAGCGGTTCGCGTTACGGAAGATGACTGTGATGCATCCTTTTGTATTTGGATGCGGGAGCATGCGCATTACTGTGGAACGCACGCCCGGGTGTCGTTGCGTTCCACTGAAGATCCGATCGCGCTACTGAGCATGCGCGAATCGGATCTTCCGGAGGGCGGCATTTTTGAATGCTATAAAAAGCGCTTTTTCCTGTCTGACTGCAGGGGCATTGCCAGTACAGGATTACCGTGTCACCAGCCCCCCCACACGGTTCAGAGGAGTTTAGGGTAAGATTTTTTTATCTTGGCTCTATACTTTCTCTGCCCTCGGATATATGAAAAAAAAAAAAAAAAAATATATATATTTTTTTAACCTCTGTTTTCTCTTATCAGATGTCTAGCCCGGTTCCTACCGACATTCCGGAGAAAGATAAAAGGCCACCAGCTCCCAGGAAAGCTACTTCTAAATCCAAGCATATGGCTTGTTCAGAGTGTGCTACTCCTCTCCCGGATGGGTGTCGTAAGAAATTGTGTAATTCATGCTCAGCGGAACAACTTGCTACTGAAAAGCAAAAAGATTTGCATTCCTTCCTGGGTTGGTTCCAGGAGAACTTGGCCCAGACCTTTGAAGCTTTTCAACTTTCTGCTGCTCATTCCCAGGAAAAAAGGAAGGAAAGTTCGCATAAGCGCAAGAGGTCCAGATCATCATCTAGATCAGACCTTTCCTCCGGTGAAATCTCTCACTCATCTCTTTCTACTTCAAGTGATAGTTCAGAAGATGAGGTTTTTTTCCCTCCTCAGGAGCTTCGTAAGTTTTTTAAGGAGGTTTCACGTCTGTTGCTAGAGGAAGATTCAGAGAAGGTTAAAGGTTTTCCGGTTCTTCCGAAATTTACAGAGCTTATGGAAAGAGAATGGAAGCACCCGGGTAAAAGAGCCTTTATTTCTAAACAGTTCAGACAACTGTTTAAACTGCAAGGGGAAGACACGTGGGATGATCCCCCTAAAGTGGACTTCCAAATTGCACAACTTTCCAAAAAGACGACCATTCCAATCGGAGGGGTGTCAGGTCTTAAAGACCCCATGGATAGAAGGGCAGAAACTTCGTGCAGGCGCATATTTCAGGCTGCTGGTTCGCAGTGCAAGGCTACGATGGCCAGCGCGGCGGTGGCTAGAGCCCAGAATATTTGGATTCACGCCTTGGGAGAAGGTCTCTCCGATGACTCAGATTCTGAGATTTCCAGACTCCTTAATAGGTTGAAGCTTTCCAATAGTTTTTTGTTGGATTCATCACAAGAATCTCTTAAATTATCGGCCAGAACTATGGGATTGTCCTCAGTGGCACGAAGAGCCCTGTGGTTACGATCCTGGACAGCGGATTCAGCATCCAAGGCCTCTTTATGTGATTTACCTTTTGAGAGGAAGAAGCTGTTTGGAGCTCCGCTAGAAGACCTGATCAGACAGATGTCGGATACCAAACGAGCTCTCCCTCAAGATAGAAGGCCCAAATGGAATCGTAAATACCCTTATCGGAATGCCAGACCGTTCCAGTCTTCCCGCTCTCAGACTTTTCGTCGTCCCTACGGAGATAGGAAATTCCAAGAACGTCCTGGTAAGCAAGAAAAGAGGAAGTTCTGACAGAGTAGGAGGAAGATTGCTATGGTTCAGAGACGCCTGGGAGCAGACCACTCAAAATTTTTGGATTCGGAAGATCATTGCGGAGGGATACAAAATCAAGTTTTTTCGACCTCCTTTGAGCCGTTTTCTCATCTCCTCCTATCCGGCGAGAAGCAAGAATGTAGCCCTGTTTTCAGCATGCCTTACGCTGCTACGGAAGGGAGTCATAGAGAAGGTCCCAGTTCGTCACAGATTCCAGGGTGTCTACTCTCGTCTCTTTCTGGTTCCAAAGCCGGACGGTTCTTTCCGTCCAGTTTTGGATCTAAAGAGGGTCAACAGTTGTATACGCTATCAACACTTCCGTATGGAGAACATCAAATCGGTCACTCAGATTCTTCAAAGAGGAGACTTCATGGTTACACTGGATTTAAAAGACGCCTATCTTCATGTGCCTATGGCCGAAGCGTCCAAAAAGTTCCTCAGGTTCTCGGTTCGAGTAAACAAGAGACTTTATCACTTTCAATTCACAGCCCTCCCATTCGGTCTTTCGTCGGCTCCAAGAGTTTTTACCAAGATCCTGTGCCCTTTGACAGCAAGCCTAAGGCTCCGGGGTGTCGCTCTCGTGCCATACTTGGACGACTGGCTCATCAAGGCCAACTCTACACAAAAACTTCTGGCAGACTTGGACACCACGGTTCATTTTCTAGAACAACATGGCTGGATCATCAACAAGGAGAAATCCAATCTCCTTCCCTCCACCAGGATCCAGTTCCTGGGGTTGATGGTGGTCCCAGTGCATCTTCCTCCCGCAATCAAAGATCAGGAAGATACGACAGGAAATTTCCTTTCTTCAAAGGAATCCTACCGGCTCTGTCAGAAGGGCTATGAGTGTCCTGGGTGTTCTTACAGCGTCCATCCCTGCGGTCCATTGGGCAAAGTCTCAGCTGCGTCCCTTACAGTGGCAGATCCTTTCCAACTGGTCAAGAAGGGAAGAAGACTTAGACGCAATCTTCACAATATCACGCCAAGTTCTATCTCAGCTGAACTGGTGGAAGAAATCAACCCATCTTTCCGGGGGTGTCTCATTCCAACCCCGACATTGGATAACTCTAACCACAGATGCCTCCAGAATCGGCTGGGGGGCGCATTTAGGTTGCCTCTTCAGACAGGGACTTTGGTCTCCGGAAGATTCTCATCAGTCTTCAAATTACAGGGAATTAAAGGCGGTCCTTCTGGCCCTCATGGCTTTCAGGCCCCATGTGGAGGGTCGTTTTGTAAGAATCCAGTCGGACAACGCTACGACAGTGGCTTACATAAACAAGCAAGGAGGGACGCGATCGCAAAAGCTTCAGGTTCTGTGCTCCGTTTTAATGAAGTGGTCCTAACAACATCTGCAGGACATCTCGGCAACCCACATCAGAGGCTGCTACAATCTTCTTGCAGACGACCTCAGCCGGGCAAAGTGGTCTCAGGCGGAATGGTCCCTGACCGCTCATACCTTCTCCATCTTGGTAGCAAGATTCGGCCTTCCAGAGATAGACTTGATGGCTACCAGAAAAAACAGGAAAGTGCCGGTTTTTGCATCCCTCAACAGGCTGGATTATCCTCAGGTTCTGGACGGTCTTTCAATTCAATGGAATTTCCATTTGGCCTACATATTTCCTCCGGTGGCCTTGATCCCGAGAATTCTCCAAAAGATTTGCTCAGACAGGGCCAGGGTCTTGGCCATCATTCCTTGCTGGCCAAGTCGAAGTTGGTTTGCCCTTCTCAGACAACTTACCTTGGCATCCTGGGAACTTCCGACGTCGGAGCCTTTGATGGACGACAGGGAGCTTCCTCCAGACCTCCTTCGGATGTTTCGGTTGACGGCCTGGCTTTTGCAAGGATGATTCTGCGGAACCAAGGTGTTGACGGTGACCTTTCTGATCTTCTGTTGAATTCTGTAAGACGCTCTACATCCAGGGTCTATTTTCGTGTTTGGAAAAAATTTCTTCTGTGGTGCTCTGCTCGAGGTTTGGCGGTCTTCCCTCAGAATGTCAGCTCTATTCTGCAGTTCTTGCAAGATGGTTTGGATTCAGGTCTCAGCGTTTCTACCTTAAAGGGTCAGGTCTCGGCACTTAACCATTTTTTTCTTTCAGACTTGGCCTCTCACCTTCTGGTGAGACGTTTCTTTAAAGCCGCAACTATTCGGCGTCCCCCGTCAAGGTCTCCTTTTCCTACCTGGGATCTTACTCTCGTCCTGCAGGCTCTTTGTTCGGCTCCTTTCGAACCATTGGAGGAAGTTTAATTGAAGATCCTGTCCCTCAAGACGATTTTTTTGGTGGCAATTACTTCAGCCAAAAGAGTGGGGGAACTTCAAGCCCTCTCGTCTTCTGCGGATTTCACTGTTTTCCATCAGGACAAGGTTGTGTTGCATTTAAAACCCTCGTTTCTTCCGAAAGTCATCTCCAGGGCGAGTATCAATCAACCATTGGTTCTTCCCTCGTTTTTTCCGTCTCCTTCCTCCCCGGACGAATGTAAATGGCATTCCTTGGATGTTAAAAGGGCTTTGGACATATATCTCAAGCGTACTTCATCCTTCCGTACCACCGACCACCTTTTTGTCAATTATTTTGGTCATTCGGCTGGTAAGGCGGCTTCAAAGGCTACCATTTCCCGATGGCTTGTTGACACCATTCGTATGGCCTACCAGGCCAATGGCGAGTTGCTTAGATGTCCCGTCAAGGCTCACTCCACTAGAGCCATGTCTGCTTCTTGGGCTGAAAAGGCTTCGGCTTCTCCTGAAGAGATCTGCAAGGCGGCTTCCTGGTCCTCGTTTAATACATTTATACAACATTACCGGCTAGACGTCTTTTCCTCCTCTGCGGCGGATTTCGGGCGCAAGGTGCTTCGAGCTGTTGTCTCCTAGGCATTTTTCCCCCCCTTCTCCGGGATCTTGTTACATCCCACTTGTACTGCCACTGGATGACAGGAAAAACGGAAATTTTTTACTCACCGTAAATTCCTTTTTCCTTAGTCCAGTGGCAGTACGGATTTCCCTCCCTTCCTTGATAATAAACTTTATTTTTTGCATCCATTTCTGTGTTTCTTGTTACTAACTGCCATCTTTGGAGAGGTGCCGGTTTTTATGGGTAAGGAGGAGGGGCTGTGTACATTTTAACTATTTATTCACTTTAGATTCTACTTGTCCCGAGGAAGATTACTACCCACTTGTACTGCCACTGGACTAAGGAAAAAGGAATTTACGGTGAGTAAAAAATTTCCGTTTTTTAAGCACCACTGGTGACTTTCACTGGTCCATGGGGAAAGTACTGTTTTTACTTAGATGCTAGCGCATGAGGACAATACAATCCTTTGTAACTCTCCAAGGCTGACCTAAAGTTTGATGTTTTTTTTTTAAAGTATTATAAAGACAAATGGGCAGTTTTGTGGTTTCAAAAACTCGAGAGCATCTTCTAGCTGTTGTCATCCATATTTGCAAAGAAACTAAAAGGCATGTTATTGAGCATTTTTATAGGAAGTATGACTCCATTCCAGTTCATCCAAAAGGTGTTTGATGGGGTTGAGGTCAGGACTCACAAATGCTTTACTGGATGAATGGGCAAAAATTCCCACAGAAACATTAAGTCTTACCTTAATAGTGGAAGCTGTTATAGCTGCAACGGAGGACCGACTAAATATTGTCTATGTATTTAGAATGCAATGTCATAAAAGTCCCTGTTGGTGCAATGGTCAGGTGTCCCGATACTTTTGTCAATAAAGTGTATATGTGTGTCCGCCTGCCTTATATATACTGTTTCTATGGATAAGGTAGTATTTATAAGTATACAAATCTGGTAGGGTGTCTGCTAAACTGTGCTGGCATATGTGGAGAGATCCTTAGGTATACGGATTTCCATGGTATTGGTAAAATTGTAATGAAATTTAAGGGTAAGCAGCATGGTCAGGCGTACATATGTTATATAGAACGCATCTTTACTTTAGCTGTACTAATGAATATAATTTTTTAGTAATGACTGTTATTTGCACACAAAATGTTAACACATTCATCTGCAATTACATTAACCACAAAATATTTTCTTCTTAAACAAAAGAACTGTATAGAACATAGACATTATTCTATTCATCCACATACAACAGCTAGAAAAGAAAAAATCAGAATATGAAAGTACTGAGTATTATAAAAAAAAACACAAGTTTATTTAAATATTCTAAAACACACTTGCAGGAAGGGAAGGCAAAGAAAATACAACTGTACATTGTTAAAAACTACATTTAGAAACTCCCTCAACTATAATCCTGAAGCAAAAAAAAAAAAAGTACAAAGCAAATAGTAACCTAAACAAAAAACACCTTTTGTCAGCTAGAATTCTTTATTACCTTCTACATTGTAAATGTGATTCTCCAAAAAGGCTTACTTTATCTTTAAAGCTGCAGTTCATCCTTATTTCATTTGGCAGTGTCACCATCCGATTCCACCAGAAAACATTTTGTAATTAAAAAAATAATGACTGGGTTAATGTGGACAGAAAGGCATTGCTGCCACATTACATGGAAAGCTTTGGTTATGGACAACATATTACAGATGGAAAACTTTTCTGTAACAAGGTACCTAATATATTGATAGGCTATGCCGCATGAAGTAATATTAAAGTCAATAAATGGATTATGGCATTTTTTAAATGGATTTGCAAAAACTGGAAGGTTGACAATTTTCTGTTTGTACACTTCTTTACTCTTTTCCCGATGAAAATAAATGTATGCCAATGTGTTAGCCAGCTAAACAGCAATCACTGACACTTGTGAGCACTGATTTTTGTTTTTAAGAAAATGTAATAGAATTTTTTTCCCCCCATTCAAATTTAATAGTATATTGTCTGGGTTAAACCTTCATATGCACAATGCAAACACACCTTAGCTGATGGAGTTTCTTTTACTTTTTGATTTATTTACAAAAAACACTGTTAATATTGTAGATTGAGGCAGTGATTTAAAACCCAAATACACATGTATGACATAGTACTAAAAAAAAAAATAAAAAAAAAAAAAAAAAAAAAATCACATGCAAAGCATTGAATCATTTCGGCAAGGCGACAAAAGAACCAATCCGTGAAAAATAAAAATGCACAAATATGTTGAAGAGCATGTTACCAAAAATCAAAAGCAACGGATTTTAGATCAACCCATAAAGCATCTTCATCTGGTCTGGCTCACTACATATTGCTAACTATTCTAAAACTTTAGAAATTGTAGCGTAGAAAATTGAATTTAACTCTAATAATGTTAGACATAAGATTTTAAATCACTAAAGGAATAAAATGCAGTTCATTTTAGGAATCAGGAGGAATGACAGGTGATTTCAGGTGTATACATCTAGAATATCACACTACAATAGATCAGAAATTCTATTTAAAAAAATTAGACATATATTTGTAAATTTTACAGTATTAGCGAAGTCCTTTAATATCTATACCTTAGTAACAAAAAATAGCGATGTTTTTTAGATATCACAGTCAAAGACCCCAAAACGATAAAATATTGGTAATTTGCAAACGTACACTTGTAACTTGTGGGGCTGGTTTCATGTGTTAAAACATCCTAATAATAATAGTAATATGGTATCGTTACATTGGCCGGACAGAAGGTACCCAACCAAAAACAGGTACAAACCGTATAACAACTATTCTGAGAAGTAACAAGTTAGTAACTTCACAAATGACTTGGTCCCGTCAAACACAATCTCAAAATCATTTTCAAAATACTAAATATTTCTATTTTCTTTAGGGATGAACTGCCTCTTTAAATGTTTAAGGTCTACATATCGTGAAACATTTGTCAGGTGAAATACATCTCCCCTTCTCAGAAAAAATAAAAGCGAAAGTAACACTTCAGATTTACCGATATTTCAGAATATCTCGGAAAGAGAACCCAGGATTAATATAGGTGGTTGTTCGTAGAACCACGCTACTCTTCTTTTCGCCTGTTTAAAGCAAGAAAAAAAAGTCTGCGTAGTTCTCGGTCTTTGCATTAACATGTGTCGCTGTCCTTGTGAAACATAAGCGGTTCATTAAAAACTAAAAATAAAAAAGGGGGATAACTACTCCCTGTATTTACAGGTCCTGTATTTTCTGACAGCTAGAGATGCTGTGAAATGCCTTGACGTAGGTAAATCTGTGATGGAAGCGATGCGGGATGTGAAATTTACAGCGCATAGTTGGTGTCGGTGATTTTCGAGTGGCAGCCCTGGCACATCCTTTTATGCCTCAGAAGTCTGTCAGTGCGTGAAAATGCCTAATAAAGAAAGTTAATAGAATGACTTTATTTGCAACCAAAACAACAGAAAAGTTAAGAGATTTAAATTCGGGTCTCTAACGTGTAGCACGTGAGGCACCCCAGCTGATACAATGTGCAATATCCTGAGTCGGTGAGATTGGCATACTTGGAATAAAAAGAAATTAACTTCACATAAGGAAAATAATTAAAAAAATTCCTAATGGTTTGTAAGATTGCAACAGCAGGGCTTTCGCCTCCTGTACCATTTGACTCCGATGTGTGTTGATGTTCTTGTCAGTTTTGTTTATTACTATTTATTGTTTTATATAGCGCCATCATATTCTGCAGCGCAGTACAATGGGTAAACAGGACATGACAAGTAGTATATAACAACAATTATTGTCAATTTCATTCTCCCCATTGTCATAGCCTTACGCCATTAAATGTTGGAGACAGGTCAACCAGCACCATGAATATAGTAGCCAATGATGTAGCAGGAGTGCATGACATACATTCTCAGGCTAATAAAAAGAAAAAAACCCTTCCGTGTCATGGTAACAGCTAATTACAAAATAAACAACACTAACTTTGCATTATTAACACTAATTGTACATAATCCTTGGCAACAATGAGGGATTAGAAACTATATTTGTGATCAGGCTGGCACAATCCAATAATATTACAGCATCATTTGTATTTAACCTTTGCATGGAATCATACTACCACCTAGAATTCGTCTAATTTAGAAGCACGTGGAGACAAAGCTAGCACTGATTACCTGTTGACATCTCTCACACTGGTAAGGCTTTTCACCACTGTGAACTCGTTTGTGTCTGTCCAAGTGATATTTCTGAATGAACTTCATGTCACACATGTCACACTCGTATGGTCTCTCACCTAGAAGATAACGAGTAGGTATAATTATAATATCTGTCCGTCAATCCCTTTCCATACTTGGGGTGTAGGCAACCAGATAGCCTGCAGCTCACAAAAACCTTGGTTTGTTGGTAGAACATCACAGAATTTGGTGCAATTCACCAACTGCAGGACAACTGAAGTCGGCGGCAGAGGAAAATATTCAAAAATCATCTTCAACATTCACTGGAACAGCATCCCTAATACAGCTAATTAAATGGTAGCTGCGTTACGGGACTATGATTTTTTTACTTCCATACCTGTGTGGATATACAAATGTCTCTTGAGATGGTAGCTGCTCCTGAAGGCCCCATAACAATGTTTGCAGATAAAATTCTTGGGTATGCCAAGAGAAAAGGAGCCATTTTCTTCTGTAATGAGCTCCTAGAAAACAGACCCTGGTTAGACATGCAAAAAATCAGATCAGAACGGTTTACAGCTCTCATCCAAACTGCTCGTACCTTCTTGTGGCTTTTAGTGGATTGGGAAACCGAGTCCTGGTCTCTAACAATCAGAGCTTTCGCCTTCTTTTTCTGCTGACTCTAAAAAACAAACAAAAAACCCACATAGATTTTTTTTTTTTTTTTAACGTAGGTCAACAGCAAGGAGAGGCAAAAGTTCCATAGACATTAAGCCTGGAAAATAATGTGGTGTCTCAGCTCCAATTACCGTATCAAACAGTATTATTTTTTACTTGGAAGGCACAATTAACCGCTGTGGACCGCTGTGACAGGATGACAATTTGCAAGCACACCATGTCAACCTTTGTCAGAAAGCAGTGATAGTTTGTGGCACTTTAACAAGAGTTTTCCTACACCCACATTTGAAAGGGTGCGTCTATGGTAGGTAGTGAGTGTCCTACCTTTAAGTAATTAATTCAGCATTTGGTGTTGGGAACGGTACACACATTATTAACTGTAAGGGCTCGTAACCAGTAACAAAGGCAGAAAACTGCATGCTGGTCTCCCACAAGGTTTGGATATAACTACAGCAGGTCGTTATTTGATGAGGAATAGCGGCCTCAAAGATTTGGAGCATCTCAAAGTTTACTGGAGTCAAGAAATAAATGACATAAATAAAATAAAGATAAAAATCATTTTTCATTGATAGACAGAAAGGGTAAAATTAATATCCTTTTGATACAGAACAATAGATTACAAATCGGCGGAATCTTTGCTGGATTTAAACTAAAAACCCTTGCCATCAATGTCATTAGTTGATATTAAGATAACATGGGGGAGGGAGGGTTCAAAATCATCTCACAAATGTATCACTTGGTTTAGTGAATACGGCTCACTGTGCCCCTAAAAAATGCAAAAGATACTAAAAAAACAGCTTGGGGGGTAAGTTTGTTGTATGCATACCGAAGTGTTGTTGCTCAGGCTTTGTGATACTGCCACGTCCCTTACTTCTTCTACTTCATCACTCTCATCATCATCATCATCGTCATCACTGTCATCAACCTCTTCTTCCTCCTCCTCTTCATCCCCTTCTTCATTCCGCGCATTACGGGACAAACGAGCACTTAACATTCCCAGCTTTTTGCTAGCTGCAGTCTGTAGCAGCCCCAGTCCAGGAATCGCCTCACAGCCAAGGAGACGGCGCTGAAAATAAAGCCAGAGATCCTTGTAACGGGTAATGACAAACAGAGAGGAAAATTGTAATGACGGTACCCATTATGACGGTTCTTTCATTGATGAAATATGTTCTTAGTACATGTGGGTCATCTGTTATTAGACCGTGGTCCAAGAAAGAGCCGTTTTAACGTCAAATGTATTTTTTTTTTTTAATTATTATTATTTTGTGTATGAAGAACTGGCTATTTTTGGCAGTGAGAAACGTTAAAATCGGTTTAGCAGGCACGGAGTCCATGTGAGCTTCTAGGGGTAGGATGACGGCCAAACCTTGCTGCATGGCTCTTACCAAAATAGAGAAAAGGGGGAGAGAATCCCCCCAAGTCTTTAATGGGCTAGAAATCATGTTTTCTTTTTTTAATCACAAAGAAATCCTCTCATACGGGCACCCACTTATTTCCAGCTGGGCAATTACTATTTACAAAAAAATAAAATAAAAATTGAAGCCCAAGGTTTTCATCTGGAATGTGGCTATACACACTAGGAATTTGGCAATTGCTTATACACGACTACAACTCTCAGCCGGCACAAGAATGACTTCAGCAACAAACACAAACTCCAAGTTACCGGTCCCTCTAAGACTTTCGTCTGTCTGGCTGACTAAGGCATTCCTTTGTTCACCAAGTTAGAGTATTGATCAGGACTTGCCTTGTTCTAGTAGACTGAACTAACATGACAGCTCCACAACGCACATAAATAACTGCTGAAGTGCTGCACAATCTGAAAATTAACATTTTCTAAGCCGTTTAACCCTTTGAACGCTGAGAGTTGGGACACATTTTCCTTTAACTAAGCTAGGACAATTTCCGTAGCTTTGCTACAGTTAAATTTAGGTGACAATCTTACACAGCTCACGATATACGAAGGAGACTTATGCATGAAAACTCTTCAAAAATAACTGATCCTATCCATATATATATACCAAACCAAGTAGTAAAAGGAAAGAAAATTAACAATTTTCTTTTAAGTCCCCCCACCATTAGTAAATCTATCCAAGAAATATGATTTTATGTGCATGTAGAATGCACATAACAAGTGATTAAGTTCCATAATTATTCTAAAAAAGAAAAAAAGGAAAAAGAAGGAAAATAGTACATTTCCACAAGTATGACAACCTTTCTGCACCTGGGGGCAAATATGACATCACAGCCAGTGGCATTATAATCTTCATGCAGACCAACTGATCTCACAATGGCTCAGATGGCAGCATGATGGCGTTTTTCTTTTTTTTCACATTGGTTAATTTGGTAGCAAGCAGCCCTATTTCAATGTCTACAAATACTAATTTCAGTCTAAAAGGGGTCATACTGTTTTAGCGAAGCTGCCACTTGGTCTCTAGATACATTGTAGGGCAATCAAACGCTCACACGGGAGGAGAGATCCCTCAACGCGAGAGATCCTGTATCATCAGTTGAGTTTGTTTCACTAAAGGAAGGGCTGGCAGGGGAGTTGTAGTTTTAACCCTCTTCATTCACTGTTCATTATGAATGGGCAACGCTAGTAAGTTTTTCCAGTGCAAATGGCTAAATGGGCCCTGTAGAATGCATAATTCAATGTGTAAGACAACTTTGAAAAACTCGTGCTGATTTAACAATACATTATACAGGGCCCACCAAGTTCTTCGGGCAGCATGGGTTTACTGTGATCTGCTCTTTATAATGCATACTATAATGAAGAAGTTGAAACATAACCGTCTTGTCAATTCGCCCCAAAACTCAACGCCCTCTCCCTCCTTCAAATTATATATATATATATATATATATATATAAATACATTTACATTTTGTAATGCATGAACAGATAACATGCCTACCAGGCTTCAGTCCCAGTAAAATGTTCTCCCACCTTCGGAGTGCTTAATCATTAATAACAATATCCTGACTAAT
Organism: Spea bombifrons; assembly: GCF_027358695.1. Taxonomy (NCBI): domain Eukaryota; kingdom Metazoa; phylum Chordata; class Amphibia; order Anura; family Pelobatidae; genus Spea; species Spea bombifrons. The sequence goes on from NC_071088.1 coordinate 119,029,410, forward strand.
GCCCCACATACATTCTATAGACGACTGGATGATTAACCCAAACTATATCACAAATTTTTTTTAAATCCCATCATGTGACTTTATTTTTGAAAGCAGGGATTTACGAGGTAAAATAAATGCTATAACCGTACGAGTATCGCGTTCACTGTATTATAGGAGAGAAATGAAAGCATTTGGGCACTGACTGTGTTGCTGTGTACATGAGCCATCCCTCGTCAATCGTTAACGTCCTGCGCAGAGGTTGGGGGGGGGGGGTTTGTGAATTTCAGTCCTGACGTTTCTCCCACCAGATCAATTCATAATAAATCCTGAGATAAAAGAAAGCGTTTAGTAATCGTGAAAGAGTTACTTTTTGTGGGACAACACATGCTGTGCAGCACTAAGCGATACAGTAAGAAAACTTTCTAAATATCTGAAAAACAGAGGAAAGTTACCAGTATTTGGTGTTTCCACAGCAATTTGCATCATGACGTTTATGTCATAGGCCTAGTCTTGACATCACACAGGCATTTTCAAAGGAGCTACTACAGAAATTTGTGACGTTTCCGTGGTAACTGCAGGGCCTTTCCGTAGTTGCCCGTGGTTGAGTCCCCATCAACTTAAGCACCGACTTAACTCATGGGACACAAGTTGCCTTAACACAGCTGGCAATAGGAATCCATTTGTTCCTTTGATGGTACTTATTGGGCATGTTAAACGGATTACAAAGTGGCTTAAAACAAAAGCTGTCCCAAATGTTTACTTTAGGTCCGTTTATGGGCCAACATAAGGTTATGTGACCGCACTACTAACTGATAATAGCGATCAGTATCACGCAACGTACATAAACCAGACTGCCGATTAGCCAAAAGCTACATCTAGCAGCGCTTACTCAATCCCACCCGAATCTTCAGGCATCAGCTAATTGTAACTATCTCTCCATGTTTTCTGCAGGGAAGGAGATCTGAGCACCAGGCACATTGCGCTGAATAAAAAGAAGGCTTGTATGGTAATCGCGAAGCGTCTTCGCTGAGGAGTTTAAAGATATATGGCTGTGTCCCTTTAATTGTATTTGCAAATTGGGCTCCCTTGCCGTTTATCAGCAGTAAAGGATAAAGTAAAAGCACTGGATGGCCCTCGGAGGAAGGCGATGTCTAAACATAAGTGACCACAAAGCATTGGATCTCCTTCTCTCACATGCACAACATGTAAACAATGCAGGCAGGACTCCCGGAGAGGAAAGAGGGCCCTCGTGTGCACTGTGGGGGCGGCAGGGGCTCAGCACACTGAAACGCTACGTTTTATTGACGCGGTTTTGGGGGCGAAATTCACTGGTAATAAGGGGAGAGTGTGGAGCTGGAAATAGGGTAGACGTACTTGGAAACAACGAGAGAGTCTATGTACCAAACTAGCATGAGCTGAATGCAAACTGCACCAAATACTGATTTACTAACAAATAAAGTAACCCAGCCCTGCCTTATGCATAATACAACATATATTCTCCCGCCGGAATAGGTTTACGAAAGAAAAAAACGTGCACTTAACACAGGCCTGTCCTCTCTTTATATACCTGTCCAGCCGCTTCTCGCTCCGTAGCCCCCTACTGCCGCTGCCCCGGAAACTCTGCATTTCACTTCCGCCCTTCAGGCGCATGCGCTCCGTGGCAAAAGACGCCTCGCAGCGCCATCTTACTAGAGGCAGCCCGTGAACACAAACCTTATTATTATTCCTTACGGCAAACCATTACGTTTGAGTTACATGTGAGTGTAACATGATGTTTGACGTCGCTGGCCTATATTATAGGTATATGTTTACATAGAGTAAGCACTAAGCACACACTAATATATACGTCCTGAAAAAAGTTTCCAATTACCTGCAAACTTTCTGTTCACAGAATACAAAGAAAAATATTTTCATGAATAAAAAAACTGATTATTATTTCTGAAAAAAATGAGTAATCATTATTATCTCTTATTTACATAGCACCAACAATTTACACAATTTATACATATATTCAATATATGTATTGAATTGTGTGGTCCCTTTCAATTTGTGGTGCCCCCCTTGCAAATGCATTGGGGGCATTCTCATCTCATTGCCAGTGATCGTATAATTACTGGCAGTCACCACTAAGGACTGGGTCAGGAAATGCTTTGGACGGGGTTCTTTTCTTTTTGAAAAATGTGTATTAAAGTATTTACAGAGTACTTTAATACACCGTCTCCTTTTGTTGGACTTTGTCAGTCTTTGTGAATGTATCAGGGTGAGAGGGTAGCTAGTAAGCAAAAATCAGAGGCGAAAGTCGTTTATAACAAACACAACGTTTAGATTGGTGAATCGGGTAGAAGCGATGTATGCTTTAAGGAAACCCAAATACTTATAATTAATATATATGACTAGAGGAACCTGCATGCATTTTAACAATAAGCACAACCACTTGTTATTTGAATATATGAGGGACACATGGCTTGGATTCATGGTTTCATGCAGTCCAGTATGTAGGTTCTTGAGACCTGGACTCATCTAGTGTCCACTGTTGGTGTATCTAAAGTTTGTATTTCAGTACAGCTCTGAGAAATAATAACCCTTAACAGTTTTTCCAATGTAAGAAAACTTTTAAAATATCTTTACGAAACAGCCAAGCATTAAAACTCAATTTATTCCAGAAATGCTAAAACCATATCACAAAAGAGTGAAGTTATTATCTTCTCTTATCATAATTCTGCAATGCCAGAGATGGCCAGCTGTTTTCCTGTGATAAACCAGACAAGCAGCCCGGTTTGCATAATTGTTATGCTTATTGGTATATTAATATACGGTAAATGTTTTGTTATATATGACTTTAAAGGTGATATAAGAGGGAGGCAGATTCACAGGTTTTCCCCAAGTCTTTCAATTTCATCCAAAAAGAAGTCCAGATCCTCTGTAGTAGTCTCAGGATTAACCACAATTTGTCTGAAGAAATTCACATGGTTTTTGTGTGGCTGATAGCCAAGCATCATGGAGCCTTTCTTCATCATCTTCTCCTTAAGTATTGGCGCTACCTATCAAAAAAATTTTTTTTAGATTTATGATTTTTTTTGCTACATTTTAAATAACTATTACATGTAGAGGTTTATTTACCAAAATCATTATTTTGAAGGTTCTACCACCATGAGCTTGATTGACTTGGCCCTACATAGTCCATACAACATGCTTACATTATAACAGTTTTCAGAAGAAAAAAAGGTTTTATAAATATAATTTACAAGATCAACATTTTGTAATATTTTTACCAAGAGCAACTTCAGAAACAAGTAGAGACATACCTTTCCAAGTCTCTCCCAGAAATCTGGAGAAGCCTGCTGACCTCTAAGGCTTGGTGGCACATACCAAAAACATAGGTTCACAAACTCTGGCTGTGAAAACATAGATATAAATTACATTCATGTGTGAATGGTGGAAATGAAACGTATAGTGGAATGAAGTAACGGAGGTGATTGTTACATGTTAATGTACAACCGCAGGGGGGCGATAGAATATGTCCATAATTAACTGGGAATGGTGTAGGCTAGGGTGACCACATCAGCCATGTTTTCCAGGACAAATATAATTTTACATATTTTGCTGACCAGCCCAAATTAAGTTCTGCCCTGCAGTATGGAGGATGTTTATCTCACTAATTGGTTCCCTTCCGTGAGCCTATACATCCCAGATACTTCATCTGTGCTGGTCATCGATATGTAAAACCTATATGTGTCCTGGAAAACATGGCCAATGTGGTCACCCTAGTGTAGGCCCATACAAAACGCATCTTCTGGGGAGAGGATGAGACATAATACATCTGCAGTATGGGGTCCGGTTTCTGAAGGGTAAAGACATGACTGTCATTCTTGTTGATTCCAGCTTTGTGTGTTCTTCTTAACTGCGCTCCAGGGAAATTTTTTTTTACGAGTGATTACGTACAACTTCCTAAATGTCTTAACCTACCTTAAATGAATGATTATATTGGTGGGTATATCTGATTTTTTCCTTCTTATAACTCATATATAGTATATTAAGTGTTATCAGTCATAGATGGTAGTTATAAACTAATTGGTCTGGAAAATAATGAGAAAATGAATTAATAAGCAAGCAAATAGACCATTAAAGAGGAAAAACTGTAATCCAGTACCATGAAACAATTTATTATCTGATTTTTAAATTTTCCAGTTTTAAGTTATTCAGATTTTTTTTCCTACTGTGACGTTGCATCTGCTGCCACCAAATCCATAGCCAGGTCATTTTCTACAGGTTTTCCATTATTTCCCTAATGTCATTTTAAGTTACTTTTACTGCTTAACAGTAAGGCTCAGAGTCAACAATACCTCCACAATAACAATAAATCCTTTTCTTTTCTTCATTTCATCTACCAGATATCTATCAAAAAGTAAAAAAGAAAGAAATGGATGGATTAAATGCAAAAAAACCCCGAAAAAACTGTAAAGGGACAAACTACATATAGTATAAAAATGTTAATATATATTTTCATATAAAATAGGAAATGTTAGAAATACTTTATATCTCCTTTAACCCATTAGAGACCAGTTATTTTAAAATGTTCTCCCAAAACAATCAGTGCAATATTTTGTGATGTCAGTGGGCAATCCCAATGACGTTGGTGGGATTTCCCGCTGATGTTGGTGGGCGTCCCCACTGACGTTGGGGGCGTTCCTACTGATGTCAGTGGGCTTCCCGCTGGCATTGCGGGAAACGCCATTTAAAGGGGAAATTGGCGGGGAGCGGTCCCGTGACCCGTGACCCGGAGGATTCGGGTGTTGCCCCAGAGAACCGGAGAAGTCTAACCCGGTCAAACACGGAGAGTTCCTTGGTATGGTGATTTCCCACTTATCTTATGGTACTAAATTACCCTGCAAATGTAAAAAAGTTTTTTTCAGGACAAGTAGTGGCTTCTTTTGAAATAATAATTACATCATTTAGCATGAAAAAAATCTAGAATGTAGTAAAAAGCCACATGTTCATAGTTTCACCTATAAAAACAAAACATGGCTGGTACAAATGACAAAAAATGTATTTAGGTATTTTTCCTGATTTTGAAACACCAAATTCCTGGTATTTTCATTTAGTTTGGTTGTTACAGGGCTAAAATATAAATGTTTTTTTCAAAAAGGTGATATGGGGAGTTGATATTGGGAGTTGGACTAAACAAAAGTATATATTTTTTGATAGTTGACAACCCAAAGTATTACTAGAAGCATTTTAACAGTTATTATCTAGCCATTTTAGTGCAAATCTTTGGCAAATTCTTTCCCCATTTTTAACAAAAACACTATACATTTGTGTGATTTGTATTTACCCCCCCCCCAGTTCAGGAATACCACACATGCATGGTTAGTGCATATTTTTTGGATGTAATGGGGATGGGGTCAAAATTGCACATTACAGTTTTCAGATGGACTCTCTGTCGCTCTATGAGAGATGTCACACTGATGAAGGGGAAGGGTCGTCAAGTGGCCATAATGATCAGATCACTCCTATTGTTCATTAATGATATCATCAATATCAGCCCACTCCTATTTGAACTGCAGCAGAGTGATCAGAGGGTCAAGGCTCTGTCTTGCTGTTGCTAAATGTGGTAAGATGGGGACATTTTTAACCATGATGTACCAGGTATGTCACTGGCCCTCTAGGGACATTTTCTCATAAAGTACCTGGTACGTCATTGGTCACGAAGGGGTAATAAGATATTTAAGCTGTGCATGTGCGTGTTTTTGATGATAAAATGCAATACTGGATCCCAGCCTTACAAACTAAACAATAGATAAGCAAAAATAGAATTAAAATACATGAAAAAGTTTGATACACTTTTATTGGGCCAGCAAAGAAAAAGGTGCAAAGTTTTGTGACCTCAGAGGTATCTTATTCAGATTGAGTAATTCTCTGTTACCTTGTGTGTTCCAGTGCTCCATCCACTCGTCTTTCCAGGCCTTCTGATCCAAGTGCCTTCCACATCAGCCAAAGCTTTAGACAGTCCACCCTACGGCCACACTGAATGGATTTGTCTCCTGTGTCATATTTCAAATTGTAAAATTTGTCGGTTTGAAAGAGGTAAGTGGCATTGGCAGCATGACATCGCTCTAATAACCCCTGCAAGAAAGATTTCATTGTTAGTGGCTGTAATGGCCTGCAACATTTAACTATCACCTATTCCAAAACATTTAATCCAAAGAACCACGATGGGACATTCCAGATTGTGGTGTATCTTTATGCTCTATAATATTATTTGACTTCTTCCTTACTGGAATCGTATGCCCTTTTACAGTTATCTAAGTGTCTGCGATTCTTGTTTGCCTAAAAACAATACTACATTTTTGATCATAGCTTAATTTGCTGTCTAATTAACATGAAATACAAATTTGTGTAGAGTGATTGAAAATACTTACTGTTGTGTCTTGTAAAAGAAAGGCTGAGCACTGAAGACCAACTCCCAGCATCTTATGGGGGTTCCAAGTAACAGAATTTGCCCTGAAATAAGAACACAATGAAACAGCATCTGTATCAAAACCAGAATAAAAAATAAAGAGCAATATTCAAATGGAAATTTTAAGTGAATACCTAAGATTGGATTTTTTTTTAAAACGTGATATGGGGAGTCGATGCGGGGAGCTGGACTAAACAAAAGTATATTGTAATGAGATAAAGAGACATATGGGCAAGCAATCATAATGCATACAAAATAATAAAAAAAAGACAACACAAAAAAAGATTTATGGTATAAGCCTTTAACAACATATAAGTATCACTGACCTCTCAATGCCATTTAGGAGATGTCTGTGTTTCCTGGATAGAAGAGCGCTGCCTCCCCATGCAGCCTTCCGAGTATGTGAGGGCCACAAGATAAAACAAAACAATTAGGATTTTCACTATAAAATGAAACAATTTCTACTATGATGTAAGTAGAAATAAAGATCTGGGCAGAGATGTAGATATAAGCAGTAAATGTGTCACAGTTAAAAGAACGAAGCATGTCTACTTTAAAGTGATACTCACATCTACATGGAGCCATAAGCCATGACGTTCACACACATCAGCCAAGTCTTGAATGGGATCAAAGGCACCAAGCACTGTTGTTCCACAAGTTGCACTAAGTAAGAAAGGAACAGCGCCCTACAGAAGTATATAGTTAGATATGAGTTGGTGGAAAAGATTATTTACATACAAAATAAAATAAAAAGATTTTGAGTCATCATAAACAATATAGGCTTTAATGAGATCCAGTATTTACTGTGATACTAACAGGTAGATTTATTTATGATATTCAAGATCAGCCCATCATCTCTTGGTGCCTTAAGCAGCATTCATTTTCTGAAGGGTTTCACTGGGTTCACTTTTTAGGGGCAGGTCAAGCATAGCAGCAATCGCAGGGAAACAGCTGGAGTCAGGCATACTCATCAGCAGGAATCCAGTCTTAGCGGTCATGGGATATTAATGAGAATGACTGGAATGTAAGCCGGCACATAGAAATGTAGGAGAAGGTACCAGGGCTGTTCCTCTGGGAGTTTACCAGAAGGGATTGAAAACTACAGCTTATTGACTGCTGCAGGTACAGTGGGTCTGGTGGCCGGGTTCTTGGAGACAGATAGCATCTAAAAACAAGATCCTTTACTCAGTATGTAGCTTGACTTACAAAGAAAATGTTTATGCAGAACCAACACCCCAAAATGCTATTAAAAAATAATGCATCGTGTATGTTTGTATTGACACAAATACACTATATGGACAAAAGTATTGGGGATTATTGAATTCAGTGTTTCAATCAGACCTCTTGTCACATCAAGTCATAGCCATGCAGTCTGCATTTAAAAACATTTGTGAAGAAATTGGGTCCTTCTAAAGAGCTCAGCGAATTCAAGCATGGTACTGTGACAGAATGCTGCCTTTCCAATAAATACGTTTGCGAAATTTCAGCCCTGCTAGATATTCCACAGTCAACTGTAGGTATTATTATTGGAAAGCGGAAACTTTTAGGAACAACAGCGACTCACATACTGTCAAAGAGTGGGGTGATGTTTGGTGGAAGAGGCATAATGGTATGGGGATGTTTTTCAAGGGTTTGGCCACATACTTCCAGTGAAGGGAAGACATTTTGGACAATGTTATGCTTCCAACTTTGTGGGAACAGGTTGAGGAAGGCCCTTTTCTATTCCAGCATGGCAGCCCCAGTGCACAAAGCAGGGTCCATAAAGACGTGGTTGGATGAGTTTGGTGTGGAAGAACTTGAATGTCCCACACAGAGCCTTGACCTCAACCCCATCAAACACCTTTGGGATGAACTGGAATGGAGATTGCTTGCCAGGCCTTCTCGTCCTATATCAGTGCCTGACCTCACAAATGCTCTACTGGAAGAATGGGCAAAAATTCCCTCAAGCCTTTTCAGAAAAGTAGAGGCTGTTAAAGCCACAAGAGGGGGACCAACTACATATTAATGCCCATGGTTTTGGAATGGGATGTCCAACAAGTTCATACAGTATATGTGTGATGCTCAAGCGTCCACATACTTTTGGCCATATAGTGTATCTAAACAAAACAAATGCTCTACTGGATAATTGGGCAAGTTCCCACAGAAACACTCCAAGATCTTGTCCCAATACTTTTATCCATATAGAGTACATGTGTATGACTTACGTTCCGCTAAAGTTATAGCAACTTGCACACAGCAGACTTGTATTCACATCCCTGTATTTAGCATTTTATGTACACATTTTTTATTTACACACTTTAGACATGTTTATTATGTTTAATATGTTTTGGTAACCTCTCATTGTGATTTTTTGATCATTGCTTGAGGGAGAGTTTGTTCTTATATGTTTTGTCTTTGAATGAAATCTGTTTTCTGGAATCCAAACCACAAATATTCTATGTAATTGAGGTCTGTAATTGCTATGGACAGTCAAGAGCATTGATTTTGTGGTATTTTTCTTTATAAGTTTGGGGACCCGCTGTTAGCCATGGAGGATCCACTCTCAACCAGTCTTGGCCATCTAGCTGGCCATAATTCTTGGGAAAAATAAAGAGATAATATCTTTTTTGAATTGTGTTTCTTACTGAATTGAATACTGCCTTTGGCTTTGGACTGGAAAACCATCTAACATTCATTTTCTAGGACCTCTTATTTTTTTCTACATTTTACTTAGTTTGCTATAGTTACACAGGGCTATTTGCCTTGGGTGCCATCCTCATTGCATCCTCATATAATGTCATATCCTGGCCCTCTGTGTCATGCAGTGCTTTTTAATGTAGTATTTAGAAGCTGGGTTGATTCAGCACAGTCTTCCATAGTATAAATGCACTAGTTGGGGAGATCAGAGACCCCCTTGTAACTGGCACATTGAGCAGTGGCACATTTATTGGGCCTAAAGGGCCAGGAATGTGATCTGCCCTTTGGTTTTACATCAGGAGGATTGCTACCCTCTTGGTCCTGCAGTCCGAGGCCAGAATACAATGCTGGTTTGTTTGCGCTGCATCTTGTTCGGAATTTGGTTCCTGTGTTTAGGACCCTGTCTGCCTGATGTGAATGTTGCATAGTAGTGATATAAGGGAGTTGAAATCTTCAGCTCTCCTGTTAACTACCGGTATATGTCAAGTTCACAAAGTTTACCTCTGACTTTGTTTTCTCTATTTTGTCCTCTAAATCTTCTGGTATCATCTTCCCCCTGTAATCAAAAGATGCTCTCTGGAAATATATCCATGCATACATTACCATTCAAAAGTTTGAAGTCACATAGCCGTTTCCTTATTTTTAAAAGAAAAGCTAATTTATCAGCAACCATCACTCCTGTGTTCCAATGGCAGGTTGTGTTCACTAATCCAAGTTTAAGTTTAAAATTATGTTACACAGCTAGAAATATTCTTGTTTTCCATAAAAACAGCTAAGTGACCCCAAATTTTTGAACGGTAGTGTAAATTAACATACCACTTTAACACATATAATAAATGTACTCATTCTATTCTTACTATTTACGCTATAGTTTGTTTTTAATTTCATTCACTTAGGTCTGTTGTGGGTCACATTAACTTCTGCTTGTGTCAAACCGTAGCAGAACTAGAATAGAAATACATTTTGTGACCAAATGAAATCTTCTCTTTTTTCTATTTACACATTCTACTTGGTTATCAGTTTATATAACTGCAATGTGCTAGAGTAATGTCACAAAAACTAACCTTAGCCAAAAAAGAACCTTACCTGTCATCTGTTCGTACGAGGATCACATTATCTGTTCCAATTCCTAAGAATGCTGCCCCCTTCTTCACCGAGTAATGGCTCTATAATTAATCAAATCACAAAAAACATAGTAGCAGAGACGCTATCAATAAACTGTCAGTCCAACTTGGGCATGGTCATCTATAATAAAAGAGTTTGGCAGCACATTAATGGAAAGTATTGTAATACTATCATGGTGGACCCCTGTATTATTACATTAGAGCCCAATATTTCATGTATATATTGGCAGAATTAATCAGGGGAGGGCTTTCCTGCCAGTGAGGAGCAAGAACAGCTGTGCATGGAGAGGCGTCTTCTAATGGCAAGTACTAAGTATGCTTTCTTTCACCTCTTTAATGTAGTTAGGAGTAGCCGTATTAGTACAGTAATGTAGATGCAAGGTAACAGAATGTCACAGAATCTTGTAATACCCAACAGTATTTTGTTATGCCAAGTTTTCATGAGTCTTCCCTTTATTAAAGCTAAAAGCATTTCTGACCAGCAAATTATACAATACATATATTCAAGGGGTATGACAAGACGAGAATTGACAGACTAAGACAAACCGATACATTAGGTGGAGAGAGCCCTGCTCGCAAGATTACAATCTTAACTAAGCTAACTAGCCTAATATCCATACTAACTTTCCACTCTTTTAGGAGAAACTGACTGATAGATTGTGATGTCAAGACTGACATCAAAACATCATCCCAGACCTAAAGTAAAAAATCCATTCCTGTAGTGGACGACAATAAATCAAGTCTACCTTGCCATTACCCCAGTTCTTCCCCTAGGAGGCACTCAGGAGCCAGCGTAAGTTTAAGGGAGCATATGAAGCTTGTCTATGTTGCAGCCAGTACATTTTAATTTGTTTATCTTAAAATTGTGAGTTGGAAACAGAATCTTCTGAACATTAAGTACTTTTCTGAATAATTATCGTTTTTTTGCTTGGTGTTGAGTTCTGGAAAATGTTGACAAGGAGAAAAAAAATGGATTCAATCTTTTTGGAACGTAATGATCTAACACAAACTAAATTATGAAATACACTATTTGCAAGGGAGTGTGAGAATGTCTAAATATAAAGGATTATTATTATCATTATCATTATTATTATTATCTTTTATTTGTATAGCGCCAAAAACGCAGTGCTTCTTACGTTATATATATTTATGGGGTATGACAAAACTAGAACTGACAGAGTATGAAAAAATGCTAAATTAGGTAAAAAAAAACTTTAACTTTAAGCATGCATTTTCAATTGCTTGCTACATTGATAAGACCATTTCTCCAACATTCACATCAGAATCACTTTTTTTATCCCGTGGAGTCCTCTAAGGACATACCTGTCCTTAAAACTTGTGGCAAGAATCCCATTAGGATGTGCAGGTGCGTCCTGACTTTGTTGCAGTGATAGAGACTGGACTCTTCCCTGTGGGCGAAGCCAGCATTGTATGTATCGACGCTCACTGTAAGCACCAGGTACACTGTCATTCAAGGAATCCGATTGGGCACTCCCTTCTGGTGGGTGCCACTGCTGACACCCATCGGAAATTCACTTGAGGACAGGGGAGCCTCAGCAGAGTCTTTCTAGACCCTTTTGGGCTCTCACATTGCTCCGCTTGCTGGCGAATTACAATTATTGTAATCTGCAATACAGGGCTATGGAAGCCTGCTCGCTGATCACATTGCTATCAGCATAAACAGATCAGGAGGAGGAGAGGGAGAAAAACTGTTTCTATTTTTCCAAAAAAAATTAATAAAAAATTAAATATGAAATGAAATAAATAAAAAAAATGATTGAGAGCCCAGTGATGTCGCCATGACATCACTGGCATACAAAACATATGAGAAATCTCCAAAGGGATATTGAGCCATACTGCACTGGGAACAATGCAAAAACAAAAGAAAAAAAAATGAAATAAATTAATTCTAAAAAAGTGCCCCTTTCTACTTCCACTATATGTAAAAAAAAATATAAAAAAAATCACTACCCCAAAATAAATATTTTGGTCCTTTGGTTCTGAAAATCCCCACGACTGAAGTGGGTTAACCAAAACCACTAAATGCAACCTTATGACATTCATACAAAGGCTGTTGGCATCCGGTTTTCTAAATCCCCCAAATCTAGTTCCTTTCTTTAAATCACAAACCTTGTATAGTGTACAGGCAGAGTTAAGAAAAGTTATGGGGATAGATAGATAGATAGATAGATAGATAGATAGATAGATAGATAGATAGATAGATAATGCAAGTGCCATTATAGGAATTCTGTCTTGCACATAGGGTCAGACAAATATATATATATATATATATATATATATACAGTATATAGTGTTATCATCTTAAAAACTATTCACTACTGTCTTCTCTGCTCACCTCTTCGGAAGTGAACAGTGCCAGCCTAGGGAGTGCACCCTGTCCCTTCTCTTTACAATATGGGAAATGGTGAAATCGTGCCACATTCATCGCATACATATTTGAAAGTGACCCTCCTGCCAAAAAAGAATTTGTATGTAAACAAAAAGATTCTTCGAAGTTGGAGAGGTAATAAAATATAGCCAATAATTGCAGGAGGATGTATCCACATGATGCCCTTTATACCTGGGCAGAATATCCCATCGCCTGTCCTCCAACCAATGAAATGTCTCAGTGTTCTAAGAACTTCTTCTTCCATTAGCACAAATACAGGTGCAACCTCGTAGGTATATCTATAGCGATAAAGACAATTATTGTATAAACTCATAAAATGCATATTACATAACAAGAACTTGTGTTGTAGCACCACCACTACGTGAAAGGTTTGTATATCTGTATGTTTTCTCATTTTCTCTCCCATCGTCTGCTGTAAGCCAATGCAGCCACTACAAGAGCCTTTTTATAGATCACAGACAGGCTACTTCTTTATAGTGAAATGTTCAAATTACTACCAAGTGTGCACTGCTGTCAATAAATTTGCACTTGTGTATCTATTAGACTTGGGCACCAGGGGGCTCTTCGTGTTCGTCTTCGTGCTCGTCTTTGGGGAAAAAAAAATCTTCGTATTCCGCGAATATTCGCCCGTTCCTGTCTTCTCTTCGGGCGAATATTCGCGGACATTCTTCGTGCTCGTTTAATCTTCGTTTTCCTCCTGGTTGCCTAGCAGGGGTTAATACGGGGTTAATAACACATCACAGCAGCAGCAGCTGCCGTGAAGGAACGTGTGTGCAGCTCTATTGGTCGTTTCGGCAGGGGGCTGGTCTGGCATCAACGAGTGAATTGCAGAACTGCAGAATGCACTTCATTCGTTGATGGCAGGCGAGCCCCCTGCCGAAACGACCAATAGAGTTACACACACATACCGAGGTGTACTGTCCATAGATGTTTAATAAAAGAATAGGGAATATTTTACATTTTTAAATTGATTTTGGACCACTTTACATGCCTAACATTTGCTACCTATTTACAATGGCATACTTTGCAACAACCCAACTTACTTATTGGACAGGACTGGAAAATAGCAGGACTGTCCACCAAAATCTTGGGTGTGTTGGCAGGTATGCTGATGGAAAAATGTTGGACAAGAACTAAAAAATAGCTTAGGGTTAATGTACGGTTATGTTTAAGATTAGTAGCAGTGCACTGGTTTGGTTAAAGATGGATTATGTCTAAATAATAATAATTTAATTTTAATGTTTTTTTTTAAAAAAAAATAGGGGTTTATTTAAATGTATTTTAAAGTTAGATTTATTATTTAGTACTTGATTATATTTATTAAATGTTTATAGTAGCGTTACCTACCGAGCTATAACTACCTATGTGTATTTGCATTTTGCATACCTAGTTTAGCTAAATTAGATGGGACAGGACTGGAAAAAAGCAGGACTGTCCCTGAAAAAGTTGGGTCTGTTGGCAGGTATGTGGATGGAAAAATGTTATAGGGTGAAGTGTGAGTTATAGTGTTAATGTAATGCTATTAGTGAGTGAAGGCCAGGGCAAATAACAAGGAAAAGGTCCTTGTGTTTTGTGCATTGTAAGTGTGTGTGTATGTGTGTTATGTGTGATGTCACTGTGTGTTATATGTGTTATATGTGTTATTGTGTGTGTTATGTTTGGTTGGTTGTGTATCAGAAGGAAAATAATGAAATGGAAAAGGAAATGGGAAAGGCAAATGAGTGGGCAATTGGCGACCCGCTCACCTGTTTCACCCCAGGGCAAAGCATCCAAACACTGTCAGTCTTAGACGTTTGGCAGCAGACTTCCAGAGCTCAGACACAAGGCCCTAGCGTAAGCTGGCCACTCCGGCGGAGGTAGCAGGCGTTGCCACACCGCACACAGAGGCAGCCAGGGGGGAGAAACTGCCCTTACCATTAGGGACATTTTGGGCATGACTCTAGCCAGGAAGCGAACTGGCAGAGAAGAGATGCTGGCACCACCACCAGCAGCAGCATTGAAAAGGCGAATGAGTGGGCAATTGGCGACCCACTCACCTGTTTCACCCCAGGGCAAAGCACCCAAACACTGTCAGTCTTAGACGTTTGGCAGCAGACTTCCAGAGCTCAGACACAAGGCCCTAGCGTAAGCTGGCCACTCCGGCGGAGGTAGCAGGCGTTGCCACACCGCAAACAGAGGCAGCCAGGGGGGAGAAACTGCCCTTACCATTAGGGACATTTTGGGCATGACTCTAGCCAGGAAGCGAACTGGCAGAGAAGAGATGCTGGCACCACCACCACCACCACCAGCAGCATTGAAAAATTGGAAAGGCGAATGAGAGGGCAATTGGCGACCCGCTCACCTGTTTCACCCCAGGGCAAAGCACCCAAACACTGTCAGTCTTAGACGTTTGGCAGCAGACTTCCAGAGCTCAGACACAAGGCCCTAGCGTAAGCTGGCCACTCCGGCGGAGGTAGCAGGCGTTGCCACACCGCAGACAGAGGCAGCCAGGGGGGAGAAACTGCCCTTACAATTAGGGACATTTGAGGCATGACACTAGCCAGGAAGCGAACTGGCAGAGAAGAGATGCTGGCACCACCACCAGCAGCAGCATTGAAAAGGCGAATGAGTGGGCAATTGGCGACCCACTCACCTGTTTCACCCCAGGGCAAAGCACCCAAACACTGTCAGTCTTAGACGTTTGGCAGCAGACTTCCAGAGCTCAGACACAAGGCCCTAGCGTAAGCTGGCCACTCCGGCGGAGGTAGCAGGCGTTGCCACACCGCAAACAGAGGCAGCCAGGGGGGAGAAACTGCCCTTACCATTAGGGACATTTTGGGCATGACTCTAGCCAGGAAGCGAACTGGCAGAGAAGAGATGCTGGCACCACCACCAGCAGCAGCATTGAAAAGGCGAATGAGTGGGCAATTGGCGACCCACTCACCTGTTTCACCCCAGGGCAAAGCACCCAAACACTGTCAGTCTTAGACGTTTGGCAGCAGACTTCCAGAGCTCAGACACAAGGCCCTAGCGTAAGCTGGCCACTCCGGCGGAGGTAGCAGGCGTTGCCACACCGCAGACAGAGGCAGCCAGGGGGGAGAAACTGCCCTTACAATTAGGGACATTTTGGGCATGACTCTAGCCAGGAAGCGAACTGGCAGAGAAGAGATGCTGGCACCACCACCACCACCACCACCACCAGCAGCATTGAAAAATTGGAAAGGCGAATGAGAGGGCAATTGGCGACCCGCTCACCTGTTTCACCCCAGGGCAAAGCACCCAAACACTGTCAGTCTTAGACGTTTGGCAGCAGACTTCCAGAGCTCAGACACAAGGCCCTAGCGTAAGCTGGCCACTCCGGCGGAGGTAGCAGGCGTTGCCACACCGCAGACAGAGGCAGCCAGGGGGGAGAAACTGCCCTTACAATTAGGGACATTTGAGGCATGACACTAGCCAGGAAGCGAACTGGCAGAGAAGAGATGCTGGCACCACCACCAGCAGCAGCATTGAAAAGGCGAATGAGTGGGCAATTGGCGACCCACTCACCTGTTTCACCCCAGGGCAAAGCACCCAAACACTGTCAGTCTTAGACGTTTGGCAGCAGACTTCCAGAGCTCAGACACAAGGCCCTAGCGTAAGCTGGCCACTCCGGCGGAGGTAGCAGGCGTTGCCACACCGCAAACAGAGGCAGTCAGGGGGGAGAAACTGCCCTTACCATTAGGGACATTTTGGGCATGACTCTAGCCAGGAAGCGAACTGGCAGAGAAGAGATGCTGGCACCACCAGCAGCAGCATTGAAAAGGCGAATGAGTGGGCAATTGGCGACCCACTCACCTGTTTCACCCCAGGGCAAAGCACCCAAACACTGTCAGTCTTAGACGTTTGGCAGCAGACTTCCAGAGCTCAGACACAAGGCCCTAGCGTAAGCTGGCCACTCCGGCGGAGGTAGCAGGCGTTGCCACACCGCAGACAGAGGCAGCCAGGGGGGAGAAACTGCCCTTACAATTAGGGACATTTTGGGCATGACTCTAGCCAGGAAGCGAACTGGCAGAGAAGAGATGCTGGCACCACCACCACCACCACCACCACCAGCAGCATTGAAAAATTGGAAAGGCGAATGAGAGGGCAATTGGCGACCCGCTCACCTGTTTCACCCCAGGGCAAAGCACCCAAACACTGTCAGTCTTAGACGTTTGGCAGCAGACTTCCAGAGCTCAGACACAAGGCCCTAGCGTAAGCTGGCCACTCCGGCGGAGGTAGCAGGCGTTGCCACACCGCAAACAGACGCAGCCAGAGGGGAGAAACTGCCCTTACCACTAGGGACATTTTGGGCATGACTCTAGCCAGGAAGCGAACTGGCAGAGAAGAGATGCTGGCACCACCACCACCACCAGCAGCAGCATTGAAAAATGGGAAAGGCGAATGAGTGGGCAATTGGCGACCCACTCACCTGTTTCACCCCAGGGCAAAGCACCCAAACACTGTCAGTCTTAGACGTTTGGCAGCAGACTTCCAGAGCTCAGACACAAGGCCCTAGCGTAAGCTGGCCACTCCGGCGGAGGTAGCAGGCGTTGCCACACCGCAAACAGACGCAGCCAGAGGGGAGAAACTGCCCTTACCATTAGGGACATTTGATTCATGACACTAGCCAGGAAGCGAACTGGCATCGAAGAGACACTGGCACCACCACCAGCAGCAGCAGCAGCAGAATTGGGAAAGGCGAATGAGTGGGCAATTGGCGACCCACTCACCTGTTTCACCCCAGAGCAAAGCATCCAAACACTGTCAGTCCTTGGCGTTTGGGAGCGGACTTCCAGAGCTCAGACACAAGGCCCTAGCGTAAGCTGGCTACATTGGCGGAGGTAGCAGGCGTTGCCACACCGCAGCAAGTGCAACCAGGGGGGAGAAACTGCCCTTACCATCAGGGACATTTAAGGCATGACACTAGCCAGGAAGCGAACTGGCAGAGAAGAGATGCTGGCACCACCAGCAGCAGCAGCAGCAGCAGCATTGGAAAAGGCAAATGAGTGGGCAATTGACGACCCGCTCACCTGTTTCACCCCAGGGCAAAGCATCCAAAGACTGTCAGTCCTTGGCGTTTGGGAGCGGACTTCCAGAACTCAGACACAAGGCCCTAGCGTAAGCTGGCTACATTGGCGGAGGTAGCAGGCGTTGCCACACCGCAGCAAGTGCAACCAGGGGGGAGAAACTGCCCTTACCATCAGGGACATTTAAGGCATGACACTAGCCAGGAAGCGAACTGGCAGAGAAGAGATGCTGGCACCACCAGCAGCAGCAGCAGCAGCAGCAGCATTGGAAAAGGCAAATGAGTGGGCAATTGACGACCCGCTCACCTGTTTCACCCCAGGGCAAAGCATCCAAAGACTGTCAGTCCTTGGCGTTTGGGAGCGGACTTCCAGAACTCAGACACAAGGCCCTAGCGTAAGCTGGCTACATTGGCGGAGGTAGCAGGCGTTGCCACACCGCAGCAAGTGCAACCAGGGGGGAGAAACTACCCTTACCATCAGGGACATTCGAGGCATGACACTAGCCAGGAAGCGAACTGGCATTGAAGAGAGACACTGGCACCACCACCAGCAGCAGCAGAATTGGGAAAGGCGAATGAGTGGGCAATTGACGACCCGCTCACCTGTTTCACCCCAGGGCAAAGCATCCAAGCACTGTCAGTCCTTGGCGTTTGGGAGCAGACCTACAGAACTCAGACACAAGGCCCTAGCGTAAGCTGGCTACACCGGCGGAGGTAGCAGGCGTTGCCACACCGCAGCAAGTGCAACCAGGGGGGAGAAACTACCCTTACCATCAGGGACATTTAAGGCATGACACTAGCCAGGAAGCGAACTGGCAGAGAAGAGATGCTGGCACCACCAGCAGCAGCAGCAGCAGCAGCAGCATTGGAAAAGGCAAATGAGTGGGCAATTGACGACCCGCTCACCTGTTTCACCCCAGGGCAAAGCATCCAAAGACTGTCAGTCCTTGGCGTTTGGGAGCGGACTTCCAGAACTCAGACACAAGGCCCTAGCGTAAGCTGGCTACATTGGCGGAGGTAGCAGGCGTTGCCACACCGCAGCAAGTGCAACCAGGGGGGAGAAACTACCCTTACCATCAGGGACATTCAAGGCATGACACTAGCCAGGAAGCGAACTGGCATTGAAGAGAGACACTGGCACCACCAGCAGCAGCAGCAGCATTGGGAAAGGCGAATGAGTGGGCAATTGACGACCCGCTCACCTGTTTCACCCCAGGGCAAAGCATCCAAGCACTGTCAGTCCTTGGCGTTTGGGAGCAGACCTACAGAACTCAGACACAAGGCCCTAGCGTAAGCTGGCTACACCGGCGGAGGTAGCAGGCGTTGCCACACCGCAGCAAGTGCAACCAGGGGGGAGAAACTACCCTTACCATCAGGGACATTCGAGGCATGACACTAGCCAGGAAGCGAACTGGCATTGAAGAGAGACACTGGCACCACCACCAGCAGCAGCAGCATTGGGAAAGGCGAATGAGTGGGCAATTGACGACCCGCTCACCTGTTTCACCCCAGGGCAAAGCATCCAAACACTGTCAGTCCTTGGCGTTTGGGAGCAGACCTACAGAACTCAGACACTAGGCCCTAGCGTAAGCTAGCTACACCGGCGGAGGTAGCAGGCGTTGCCACACCGCAGCAAGTGCAACCAGGGGGGAGAAACTACCCTTACCATCAGGGACATTCGAGGCATGACACTAGCCAGGAAGCGAACTGGCATTGAAGAGAGACACTGGCACCACCACCAGCAGCAGCAGCATTGGGAAAGGCGAATGAGTGGGCAATTGACGACCCGCTCACCTGTTTCACCCCAGGGCAAAGCATCCAAACACTGTCAGTCCTTGGCGTTTGGGAGCAGACCTACAGAACTCAGACACTAGGCCCTAGCGTAAGCTAGCTACACCGGCGGAGGTAGCAGGCGTTGCCACACCGCAGCAAGTGCAACCAGGGGGGAGAAACTACCCTTTCCATTAGGGACATCTGAGGCATGATTTCAGCCAGGAAGCGAACTGGCAAAAGATACTGGCACCACCACCAGCAGCAGCGTTGGAAACGGAAAAAGGTGAATGAGTGGGCAATTGACGACCCACTCACCTGTTTCACCCCAGGGCAAAGCATCCAAAGACTGTCAGTCCTAGGCGTTTGGGAGCGGACTTACAGAACTCAGACACTAGGCCCTAGCGTAAATTGGCTACACCAGCAGAGGTAGCAGGCATTGCCACACCGCAGCAAGTGCAACCAGGGGGAGAAACTACCTTAAACATTAGAGAGAAAAAATTTAACTTTCCAAGCTAAGAGCTGGGTAACCCAATTTGGGCAGATTGAATTTAAGAAAGGCAATCTGCTCCATCAGATGAGGTGCCATGCGTGAGCGCTGTGGACTCAGTATGTTTCCAGTCATAGAAAACACGCGCTCACTTTGAACAGTGGTTGGCGGACATGATAGAAGCTGCTGCGCAACCCATGAGAGTGCAGGCCACACACTCTTCTTTTCATCCCAGTAGCTAAGAGGATCAACATTAGGAGCAGAAGGAACTTCACAGAGGTAAAGTTTGACCATTTCAGCAGCACTACTCTCCTTTCTGCTGCTAGCTCTGTCAGATGGTCCAACTATACTGCCAAGTGCCTCTTCCCAAAACGCAGCTGCTCCACTCAGCTGTGTTGTGCTGCTTGTGGCACTGCTGCTGATGCTGCTGCTAGGGGTAGCAGACCACATCATCTCTTCCTTCTCCTGCACCTCACCCTCCTCGGACAGCATTCCCATTTTACGCTGCCAGTCACGCACCTTGTTGACCAATTGCTCCCGGTAGCTACTGAGAACATTGAATTTCAAAGCTAGCTTTCCCTTAATTCTTGGATCACAAAGGCACGCTAGCATCATTTCGGGACTCTCTTCCATTCGCTTGCGAAGGTGTACTTTTAGCAGATCCTTCAGCTTCCTGACTATGGCTGCTACGTCAGGATGTAGAGTGCCACCTTGAACAGCCTCACGGTTTCCAAGGAACACATCCATCTTGCTGCCTAGATGGGAGAACACTGGGATTACCTGGGCCAGACTGGCAGTGTTTGAGCTTAAATTTTCTGTGGCATCCCTGAATGGTTTAAGGACTGCCACTAGCTGGGCGATCACTGTCCAATCCTCCCTATTCAATGGAGAGGTAATCCCAATATTGTGCTCTGAGGCAAGATTATGGATTGCCCTCTGCTGCTCCAAAATCCTCTCTAGCATGTCTAACGTGGAGTTCCACCGTGTACTGACATCCTGACGTAGGCAGTGTACGGGAAGACCTGACCTCTCTTGCTCTTCCCTCAAAAGTTGGCTAGCCTTAACACTATGGTGAAAGTGCCCAGCGATCTTTCTGCAGCGGGACAGAACTACTGCTGCCACATTAGTTCCTTCTGACATTGCTGCCTTCACTACAAGATGGATGATGTGGGCTGCACAGCGCACACCAACAATATGACCATCTCGCAGCGCTTTCACCATATTGGCACCTCCGTCAGTTACCACAAAACCAACTTCAACATTGGTGCCCGCCTCTGCTCCCACCCAAAGGCTAAACATTTTCCTAATCGCATGCAGAATATTTTGGGAAGTGTGCTTTTCATCCATCACTTCTGCATGGAGAAGGAATGATCGGTAGCCTGCTGCAGCAACTTCCTTAGACACACCGGGCTGCCACCAGTGTGCTGTCAAAGAAAGAAAGGCATGCTGGGCGCTAGGTGCACTCCACAAATCTGTAGTGAAATGAACACACTGACCAGCAGCCTTGGAAAGCTCCTCTTTCACTGCTGCAACACAGGACCGATACAGCGAGGGGACAATGTTCCTGCTGAAAGTGGAACGTGACGGAACTGTGTATTGTGGAGCCACAGCCGCCATCAATTGTTTGAAAGGCTCCCCTTCAATCATGGAGAAGGATGCCCCTCCAACAGCAATGAACTGACCAATAAGTCGCGTTACTTTATTGGCCTGCTGTTTGGGCATCGTTCTCTTGGAGTGGAATGCCCCAAATTCTTCCAGGGTGGGCTGGGCATGCAGTGCTCCAACCTGCCTTGGTCTCTGGCTGCCAGCACTAGTTGCTGCTGCTGCTGCTGCTGCTGCTGCTATTGGCTCAGAAGAAGAAGCTGTTGGGGTTTTTCCACGGCCACCAGCTATGCTGCCTGCACTAAGTTTTACCTCTGCATCTTTCCCCAATAGCACAGCGTTGTGTTGAGTGCTGAGGTGATGCTTCATGCTAGCACTGGTAAAATGGCCAGACACTTTCCCTCTGCTTATTAGCTTCCCACAATGTTTGCACTTTCCATAGCGCCCTTCTTCAACATTTTCAAAGTGCTCCCAAATTGGGGCGCGCATAGCCTTGGAGTGTGCCTTGGGTGCTGCTCTTACTGCTCGGGGTGGATGAACAGAGGCAGAACTAGTGGTGGTGGGACTGGTGGTAACAGTACTGGCCATAGTGGGACTGCTAATTGCTTTAGATTTGCTAGGTTTTGCTGCTGCTGCTGCTGGTGGTGGTGATGGTGATGATCGTAGCGGAGAAGGTGGAGGCTCAGGGGAAAATTGTGCACTAGTCATTTGGACACTGCTCCCTGAGGAATCTGATTCCTGACCACTCATCTCCTCTACTTCCTCTGGCTCATAGTCTAGCTCTTCATTAGCCAGATCGAATGGAATTCCTGCTAGGCTGGAGCTAAGACTGATATCGTCGTGAGACTCGTGACTAGTAGTAGTGCGAGCAGGAAGAATAGACTCTGCACTTGGCCTCTCAGTCTCAGGCTCCTCTGCTACCTCGCTAGGTGGAGTTCCACTATGTGTAGCCCTCTCTCTAACTGTCTTTACAAAAATTTTGTAAGGACTTGGTGGCTTGCTAGAGGTACTAGGAGGACATGGCGTGGCGGTACCAGTGGGAACAGTAGGCGCAGCACTAGTGGTGGTAGAGGCGGTAGAGGTGGGGGTGGGGGTGGTGGTGGTGGTTTTCCCTACAAAGGAATGAGATCGCTTTGGTTTGGGACCCCTCTGAGTCTTGCTGCTAATTTGGCTCTGCTTGGTACCTTGCATGCTGCTGGTGGATGGGGAAGATGCTGCTTGGGGCAAAAGGCACTTCTTTTTAGTCACTGGGCTGGTACTACTTGTGCTACCCTTTAACTTTGAACGTGCTTCTGGTGCTTTAGGCTTTCCGTAAAAAACCATAGAGCTTGTGGGCCTAGCCGCACTACTACTGCCTGCTTTTGGTGCCTTTCCTTTACTTGATGATCCTTCAAGCAATGCTTCCCCAAATGATAAGCGAGAGCTTGGCCTACTTGGCCGACTAGACTGACGCAAAGGCTGCATCTTAGAACTGGTGGTGGTGCTGCTGGTGGTGGTGGTGGTGGTGGTGGTAGATGGAGCTTGTCCCTCCTTAGTCCCAAAAGGAGGATCCATTTCAAATTTTGTGTTGTGTGTGTAGTGTAGTGTTTAAAAAACTATAAAAAAAAAATAAAAAAATAAAAATAAAAAAAAGGAAAAATGAATTAAAGACAAAAAAATTAGAGGAAGTTCTCTTCAGTGCTACTGCTTAAAAAGTAAAACTATGCACTACTGCACTGTGCTGTGTGCAATCTGCCAAAATCCTAAAGTTATTTAAATTATTAACTCAAGATTAACTATTTAATAACTAGCAGTATTTTATTTTTAATTTGAATTTACACGGGCCTAAGAGCTTAGCCTACTACTATGCTAGCCTAAAGCTATATTTCCTTACTATAAGTCTACCTCTAGGCAGACGCTCTCAAACCCACTAAGCTAAAGTGAGGTTAAATCAGATTCAGTATATGATTTATTAATTAATATTAAGTTATATAATATTAATAGATTAGAACTAATTTACTTATATATTATGTATTATAGATAGAAGAATATAGATTATGAATTAGAATTTAGAATTAGAATTACTTATATTATAGATTATGAATTAGAATATTATTATTTATAATATATTATAGATTAAGATTAAAGAAGATTAGAATTATTTTAGTACTACAGCTAGTAGCTTGAAGCTTTGCTTAGTACAGCTCGTCACAGTCAATTTTTCTTGAAAAGAATTAGAAATAAAATAAAATGTCACAGCAAAACAGTTATCTTCACTGCTTGCTGCACTCACTAGCCCAACAAGTTCACTTCACTGATGGACTGAGGTGAGCAAAACACTAAGGGTACTTTTAATAAAATTGAAATAAAATGTAAAATAAATGAGAAAATCTTTGCAAAACAGTTAACGTCACTGCTTGCTGATCAAAAAAAAACACAGCACTTATTCGGCTGCACTCACTAGCCCAACAAGTTCACTTCACTGATGGACTGAGGTGAGCAAAACAAATGAAATAAAATGAAAGATTAATTAAGAAAAATTGACTTGGTCTCTTACTGTTGCTAAAACAAAGCACAAACTATAGAGCTGCAGCACCAGTACTAATAAGATTAGCTGAACTATACGCTAGTAGTAATTAATTAATATTATTACTTTTATTTATAGCTAATTTAATTAACTATTAAGATAAGAAAGAATTAGAGAATTATTGATATTACTGATTTTAGATTAGACACTAGTAGATGTTCTGAATGTCTACAGTACACTCTACACTAGTATACTATTACTAACTATAACTGACAAATATATATATAATTTTATAATGAATTCAATTATTAATTATATTAATTAATATTACTGATTTTAAATTAGACACTAGTAGATGAATGTCTACAGTACACTCTACACTAGTATACTATAGTATATATATATATATGACTGACAAATATATATATATATATAATATTATAATGAACTATTAAATTATAGATTCTATTAAATTGTAATTTATAAATTCTATTTAATTTATTTAAGCAGGACAGGCAATAGGCACTAGTGCCAGCCCAGGGCAAGGGCACCCCAGTGCCACTGAGGCACTGGGTGCACTGTCAACTCAACAGCACTTACACTAAAGTTGATGACAAATTAATTTAAAAAAAATTAAATTAATCAAATTATTATTATTAAATATATTAATTAAGTAGCACTGAAGTGAGGATGAAGTACACAGTGAGAAATGGCAGGCTAAGGCTTACCAGTCTCACACAGAACAGAACAATCTCTCTCTGTAACGCTCGGATGCAGCACAGCAGTGTTGCCAAAGCAGTCACAGCGAAAAATGAATGGATCTCTCAGGCAAGCTCTGGTCTTATAAAGGCGCCTTCAGAATTCAAAAAACAGCAGCACAGGCATTGGACGAGACCCTTAGCGTTACGTCACAAGAGTGAGCTGATTGGACAGACGAGGATCAGCTCACTCCTGTTTGAAATTTTGGCGGTTGCGCGGCAAAAACGAAGACGATCACGAAGAATCTTCGATTCTTCGTGATTGTGAGTCTTCGTCTTCGCCTACGGTTTGCCGGCACTGTATTCTGTTCTACGTTCCTTCGGAACGAACAAAAAAACGGCCTCTTCGTGCTCGTTTTCATGTTCGCCCGAAGACGAATGCACAAGTCTAGTATCTATTGAAGTAAGTAAGTAAGTAAGGCCACGAGAACCACCTTCAGTTAGATATTTAACATCTTCCTATCTTCATTTTTCTTGTTTCCATTAAAACTATCGACTACTATACATTTTTAAACTTTGGTGTACAGATTAGATGTTTGTGAACAGGGAACATATCCCAGAGAAGGATGTCCCAGAGCTACCTCTGAATACACAAGCATCAATACCTAGTTTCCATCATTCCTTTCCATTGATTTGCACTTTAGGGCATAGTGAAACACTGTAATAGTTACATTGTATTGTTTAATATCAGCATCAGCATCACTCATGTGTGGTAAAAATGCACAGGAGTTTGCAATGGATGACACTTACTGGCTGGTGTTCAAGGTTTCAGTCAAGATCCTACCGGTCAGCGCATGTTGATCTAATCCAGAAAAGAGTTGGTTGAAGAATCGTGGGTGCCCTAGTGATATCAAAAAAGGTTTTTAAGGTACTGTATTTTTTATTTTCTTCAGTATGTTCCATGTAATGCAGGTAAATGTTGTACACCCCATTAATCATGTGGCTTGGCTCTTACCTGTCTTGACGCTGAACCTGATGATGTCTCTACAGTAACCCAACAGAACCTCCTGAGATTCTCCATTACTACGAAGACTTAAGTCTAACATTTTACGTAGTTCCTCTGGCTCCATCCATTCACAAACCTGCAATGCTTCCATAAGGTAAGACAATAGGCCCTATACAGTCCACCACTATATAGCTAGTAAACTGCAAAGTATAGCTGGGTGTCTGGACAGGGCTGACACAAGGATCCCCAGTGCCTCAGATGAGCTATGGTTAAAATAACCCCTTCATTAAAATTATGTATATTTAGTTTTATGGATTTAAGGTCACCCATACAACATTGCTTACTAGGTAGTTACCTTGATTGTAAAAAGTGACTGGATCACAGTTTCAAATAATTATACCCTTAAGGACAAGGGCTATTGGACACCTATTTTTGCTATGTATTTCTTCATTTCTGATCTCCCTGGAAGTATAGCCCTGATGATGTCTATGGATGCCTTTAGATATTTATTTATTTGAAACATTTTCATTTTTTTTTTACTTTTTACATTTTAAACGTTTCTTTGAAGAGAAAGAAGAGTCTCACTCTAATCACAGTATGTGCGATCAGGCACAGGGGGTTACTAGATCTCTGCTGCATTGGTGACTTGGTGCTTTGTCAGTTTTAGCAACACGCAAAGGGAATGTCCGAGCTTTTGTTAAGGCAATCAAACCCATTCAATTACACTGAATCTGTCATCTCTGACAGAGGAGAGACCAGGCTATCATCAGACAGCCCCCTCTCTGCAATCCTAAATTGAAACTTGATGTACCAGGTACCTCAGTTGTCATGAAGGATATTTTATGTTAATATTTTTGCATGGTGCTTGCCTGACCACTTTATATACATCTATAAGTTTGGGACAAAATTTCTCTTACCTTTTGGTTTCTGTCAGTTCCCGACATCACTGCATCCTGCATTAAAATACCTAAAGCCTGTTTCAGGAATGTGTCTCCTCTGTCATCTTTTTGGAATGAAGAATTAACTCCAGCCATTACAGTGTTTGTAGTACAACCTGTGAGCAACAATTCTCAGATTTTAATTTACATTATTCTTTTTTTTAGTAGTACAGATCTATAACTTAGTTTTTATGAGGGAATACGTAGTAAGCAGGTACAGGGGATATTTGGGTTGGAAAAGAATAATTATTGACTTAAGGGTTTGCTCACCAAACATTAAGCTTGAGGGTGTATTGGCAGCCCAGGGCAGTACCCCTAACTATTCACCCCTGAACCTACCTCCTCTGCCTTGCACTGCGTATCCTATGTGTGCAGAACGTGAGGGACAGGACATCATACTGGTGCTCCACTGCAGAAGGTCCACAGTGTGTGGGAAGCTACAGAGGTCTATGCAAACCAATGCATAGACTTTCTTAATGTAAATGGGGTGGTTACAAGGGAGATCTCCTAAACCAACCCACTAAGCCAGTATGTTTTTTTATGTTTGGAAGTTGTTGTAAACTTTAAATTGTGTTGATACAACACAATAAGTCTTTTAAACTTAAACTTGGATTAGCAAACACAAGGAGTGATGGTTGCGGATAACGAGCCTCTGTACTATTATGAAGGTATTCCATTAAAAATCAGCTATTTCCGGCTACAATAGTCATTTACAAAAACACTTCTAAGTGACCTCAAACATCTGAATGGTAGCGTAAATACATGTATACATATAGCAATGGCTACATTAGCTATAAATAAGATTATGTGAACGTAATATAAATAGTGTTGGTTTATTTACCTTGTGCCCTCAGGTATGGTAACTGTCCAGAAATTCTTAAGGACCTCCAAATATTTCTAGTGAGATGCATTTCTTTCTATAGTTGTCTAGAAGAAGTAAATAAAATGCTAAAGGAAATTCATTGGGATACAAAATAAAATGCCACTGCTATCTAATCCTTGGGTTATAGTCTGACTGTCTTCGTATAAATGTCTTTATGTGTTCTCAGTTCTTATTATCCTCCAAAGAAGCTCCATGAATAAGTATACCATCCAAAGATGCAACTATGGACATGACAGTCTAAGAGGCCTTTTCTGACAATGTCTGTCTGTCCTGTTATAAATACCACCTGAGACCTGAACAGAGAAAAGAATTCCCAGCTTCATACTTATTTATTGATTTACATAGCACCATCATATTCTGCACTTATGTATAATGGGTAACCAGGGCATAACAAGCCTATATAGCAATTAGGACTTAAAGAAACAAAAAAGGTAATGAGAGCCCTGCTCGAACAAGGATATCATCTAGAATGTCATTATTATTATTATTATTTATTGTTTTATATAGCGCCATCGAATTCCGTAGCCCTTCATTGGTTGATGGCAGAGGAGGCCCCTCCCGGCGACCAATAGAGTTGCTCATATGGACCTTTAAAATCCTGGCGCCAAAGCTGCTGCATAGTGCGTACCGCGTTAACCCCGTATTAACTCCTTCTACAAAAAACGAACACGAAGAATATAAACAAATATTTGCCCGAACCGAACACAGGAACGGGCAAATATTTGTGGAATACGAATAATTTTTTCCCCACGAAGACGAACACGAAGAGTTGGCCGGCGCCCAAGTCTAAGCAAAACTACATTTAGCTTGTCCTTTATTTCACTCAATGTACCCACCTTTACAAAGTCTGCCAGAACTAATCAACATCGTTAACAACATAATTACAGCGTACAGATAAGTTAGTGGAGAGGAATAATTATGCTTATTCTGAGAACAAGAAGCCAAGATGGTTGCTACGCATGCTACAAGTCATGATCGCATATATTGCAATAGAAAAATAATTGAGTTAAAAATTAATACAAGTTATCTGACTTGAAAAATCAGGCTGATTTTATGTCAAACTGTAAAATGTAGAATTCAACAAAATTTACTGATCTTTTTTAAGGAATATCATGATTGTAGTCAGAAATGGAGGAGAATCATAGAGAGGAACAAAAAGTAAACAGAGGACACACATGATTTACTGAGAACAGACAACATTATAGGTAAGACATTACCTGTTTACAGATTGTGCAGTTTTAAGCTACAGAGGAAAGGAGGCACATACAAGAGCAAAGTACACTGCACATTAATTGCTTACAAGAGTCCAGAAGATCACAATGTGAGTAAATGTATACACACCGCTTTTCTTATTTATAATTGCTCTTATATACCTCCTGCCCCTACATCACGGAGAAGACAAGGCTTCTTTCTGCCAAACTTACAGGGAATCTTCATGGGCATTTGGCTCCAACTGCCCGTTTCTTAGATCTCACTAAATGACAGATGTTAATTATTCATGTTTTTCATTCTGTTATTTTGTATTTTCAAGCCTATGTAAAGATTAAGTGCAGAAGAATATTGTGCGTGTGTATAATTATGTTTTCTCTGGAAGGGAAAATGTCCCTATCTTGTGGAAGAAATTAAATGGAAGATATGAAGCTGTATATCCTGGAGCTTTGTTTCTTAACCCCTTAAGGACAATGGGCGGCCCCTAAACCCATTGAAAACAATGCATTTTGAGCCCGTACATGTACGGGCTTTGTCATTAAGTGGTTAAAGGAGCATAACGCCTTGTAAGTGAGTGTACAGCCTGTATAACAGTGTACATTTGCTGTCCGCTCAAAATAACAACACACAGCCATTAGTGTCTAAACCTTGGCAACAAACGTGAGTACACTCCTGTGACGGAACCCTCCATCGCCGGGGCCCCTGGAGAGGCCTGACTGCCAGGCTTCTCCCTATTGACTATGGGCCCTGACTTTGTAAAGACTTCTATGGCTACCCCCAGCAGGATATCATCTCATCACTGGCTGAGGGGATTGTCTCTGGAAGACAGCCAGGATCTGCAAGCAGGGAGTGACCACCATTGTTTTACCTTAATACCAGACCCCTCCACCCCATGGTGCACTACTATGTTATCCCTCCCCTTCCACCACTACAGACATTAACCCCGGGCATACCTGCAACTGGTTTCTGCCAGTAATAGATAGTGAAGGTTGGGACCCTATTGTATTGTTAATCGCGTTACTGCCTCTGTTGTCTCTGGGAGGCAGATTATGGGGGTTGTTTGTATCCCAATATCTTGTTTTATGTTAATGTGTGTTTTGGTTATACCCTACACTGAGTCTCGGCTAGTGACTGAAACCGGGGAAAGGGTGTGGTGTCCCAGGCTAAGGCAGCACAAGTCAGGGGAGGTAGTCAGTCGGACTATCCAGATCCGTGAAAACCCAATTAGCCATTTCCCCTACCCGGTGTCATGTGACTCGTTAGTGTTACAAGGTCTCAGGTGTGAATGGGGAGCAGGTGTGTTAAATTTGGTGTTAGCGCTCTCACACTCTCTCATACTGGTCACTGGAAGTTCAACATGGCACCTCATGGCAAAGAACTCTCTGAGGATCTGAAAAAAAAAAGAATTGTTGCTCTACATAAAGATGGCCTAGGGCTAGGCTATAAGAAGATTGCCAAGACCCTGAAACTGAGCTGCAGCACGGTGGGCAAGACCATACAGCGGTTTCACAGGACAGGTTCCACTCAGAACAGGCCTCGCCATGGTCGACCAAAGAAGTTGAGTGCACATGCTCAGCGTCATATCCAGAGGTTGTCTTTGGGAAATATACATATGAGTGCTGCCAGCATTGCTACAGAGGGTGAAGGGGTGGGGGTCAGCCTGTCAGTGCTCAGACCATATGCGGCACACTGCATCAAATCGGTCTGCATGGCTGTCGTCCCAGAAGGAAGTCTTTTCTAAAGATGATGCACAAGAAAGCCCGCAGTTTGCTGAAGACAAGCAGACTAAGGACATGGATTACTTGAACCATGTCCCGTGGTCTGATGAGACCAAGATAAACTTATTTGGTTCAGATGGTGTCAATCGTGTGTGGCGGCAACCAGGTGAGGAGTACAAAGACAAGTGTGTCTTGCCTACAATCAAGCATGGCGGGAGTGTCAAGGTCTGGGCCTGCATGAGTGCTGCCAGTACTGGGGAGCTACAGTTCATTGGGGGAACCATGAATGCCAACATGAATTGTGTCATACTGAAGCAGAGCATGATTCCCTCCCTTTTGCAGAATTCCAACACGATAATGACCCCAAACACACCTCCAAGACGACCACTGCCTTTCTAAAGAAGCCGAGGGTAAAGGTGATGGACTGGCCAAGCACGTCTCCACCTAAACCCTATTGAGCATCTGTGGGGCATCCTCAAATGGAAGGTGGGGGTGGGCAAGGTCTCCAACATCCACCAGCTCTGTGATGTCGTCATAGAGGAGTGGAAGAGGACTCCAATGGCGACCTGTAAAGCGCTGGTGAACTCCATGCCCAAGAGGGTTAAGGCAGTGCTGGAAAATAATGGCTGCCACACAAAATATTGACACTTTGGACATTTCCACTTAGGGGTGTATTCACTTTTAATAAGAGATAATAATAGTGATCAGGTGATTGTGTATTCACTTTTGTTGCCAAGGTTTAGACATTAATGGCTGTGTGTTGAGTTATTTTGAGGGGACAGCAAATTTACACCGTTATGCAGGCTTTACACTCACTACTTTACATTGTAGCAGAGCATCATTTCTTCAGTGTTGTCACATGAAAAGATATTAAAAAAAAATATTGCCCTCTTGCCACTGCTTAAAAGGGCGGTTTCAAGGGAGCCTACATAGGATGCCTTACAAGGCGTTATGCTCCTTTAAGACACAAAGTGCCAGGATATGGCATCATATCTTCCATATAATTTTTCCACAGGATAAGGGACCTTGTTGAAAAAAAAGGATATGTTCAGCAACATCCCTTAATACCATGTCTAGGAATTTGACCTGGGATCTCCTGATGTAGCACTACTTCTCAGGGTCTCCGGGTCGGTATATTTCTTTTCTCTGGGCAGGAGAGCAGCGTTTGATATGCCCGCTCTCCTGTTTTCTCCCATCTGCTTCCCTCTCATTTTCCACCTACTGAGTGCAGTTTGGGGCTAGTCCAGCCCTTCACACAGCCCTACGGGTTAATATGGGTAGCCAATCAACTATTAACCAACTATAATTAAATATAAAATTTGCATCTTTACAAATTATTGTGCACATCCTTCTTATATTTCATCAAAACAAATAAACAATCATGTGTGGGTGCACCAAAATTAGGAACATAAAAATTGGGTTTGAACCACCACCTAGCAAACATTTGTTTAAAAAAAAAAAAATTAAAAAAAAAAAAAATTAAAAATCAGTGTTGGGGGCTGTGAAGGGCTTATTATATATCTTGCAGAAATCTACCTCCTCCATTACACAAAAGCAGACTAATAATATTTCCACTGAATCATTGCATAGTCATTTATTTGGATACAATTCATACAGTTGTAAAAGTTAAACATCATGTAACCTCAATGGCACTTACATAAATATGCAAATCGTTTTAATCCCTTTTATACCAATATCATATATCTGTTACTGATCTGGTCAAGTAATATACACAAAAGTCATGTAAAACTATCAAACGAGGATGTGAACGGCGTGACATTGAAGAATAGGAGTTAAAAGTGTTGCCCTCTTATTTATAAAGCCTTTTGAATGCCAATCATTCAAAAAAGGCTTGCAAAAAGTCTAAAAGATGAGAGAAACATATTAGGATAAGTAGCAGCATAGAAATAAAATTTAATATGCAGCCAATTAGTTAAATTTGCTCCGAAGCCTGAAAAACAGGACATTAATCTAAAGAACCAAGTGGTACATTAAACAAACGTGAATATACAGACTGTTTTTATGGGACATTTACACCTCAACTTAACCAAGAGTAACATGCCAAAGTACCTTGTGTTCCCGGAACAGCCAATGTAATCTGTAAGGAGATAGTAGGCTATAGTAATACATTTCTTAAAGTGGGCAAAAACTTTCTTTGTAAACAACAGAACATTTGGACTGGAAAGAGCCAACACCGCAGATGCTGTGGATTACAACTCCTATAATCCTTTTGGATGGCAAATTGGCAACTCCTTGGTTCTCAGCATCAAGAACTTCATGAAACGCATGCATGGTGTTGTTCTCTGGTCAGTTTTACAAACTTTGGAAACATGGTAAATCAATGTGCAGCATTTTTAAACCAAAGTCCTACTTAAATGCAACTGCTTAAATGACAAGATCAAACAGAAAGCAGAAAGGACTCTGGATCCCATGCCTTCTTCAAGTACTCTGGTTTACCTCATAAAAAACAACTCAAACAACAAAATTTCTCAATTTAAGAAAACGCTGCTGATCTTCTTTTTGCCCACTCTATGAGTCTTATTGAATATACTTTATAAACTTCTCTCTGATTGACGTGGTCCTACTTCATTGCATATAAATGAATGGTCATTGCAGGAATGAAGTAAATGCAAGGCCATGGCTTGAACATTTTGATGAGTTTTATAAGTCAGACATCATGCAGAAAATCTCCCTGTCTGTGGGATCAAGTGTTAAGTTGTAAGTAGGTTGCTGTAGCCTCTTCTTTCCATAGCAGATGATGTAGCATTGGAGGGCTTCACAAGGTCCTAAAGCAGTCTACAATTTATAAGCTATAAGCGACAGGTCCATGAACGAGGAGTTATCATTCCCCAGAATGTTTTCTGTGAAGAGAAATATCAATGAGAAAACAGTTCATGTACCATGAAGTCCTCTCATAATCATTGGTCAACATCAAAATTATCAACTCACATATGTGCTACAAGTTAACGGACCATTTTAAATCTATGGGAAAGTTCAGCTCAGTCCCAGTCTCCACTTTTCTGTCACTTAGATATTTGTGATGTCATATCCCAGCAATATGTCTTTTAAGAACATGCAACACCGGGCAGCCCCAAGGCACAGTCTTCCATAGTGTTAATGGGCCAGTGGAGAGGCAGTGATTTCCATTTTAAATGACCCATTGAGCAGGGACGCTACAGGGAGCTCTTGTTATGTGGCCACCTCATGCTTATGCTGCCACTTCTCTGGACCTGCTGCCCTAGGCTAGAATACTTCTCAATTTATTATATCAGGAGTTTTGTGTGAGTACCTCGGTGAGAGGACAGTGTATCTGGGCATACCACTCCTGGCAGTATAGGCACAGCTGAATACCCTGGCCTATGAACAGGAACGTCCAAACCATCACATTCCAAACTGGGCTTGTTCGCTTATCGTGCATCATGAAGTTGAAGAGCACTGTGTAAGAGACAGAAGACAATAAAACTTCAAATGTATTGCAAAAAAAAAAGACAGATTCAAGTGAAAATTTGATTTTTGCACTGACAGTCACTTATATTGTGCAGTGTATATATTTTCAATCTGTTCTAATACTTATACAGTGGTACACAACCAGAACTCAATAGCTAATTCTACAAATGTCTTACCTCCAAAGATGGCAAACAGACAAAACATGACCGGGTAGAAGTATCCTAATGACAGTGTTATTACATATTCATGTACTAAAGCAGAGATGAGGAACACAGCCAACATCACCCCAGCCCGGAATCGCTGGTTACACAGCTAGAAATAAGAGAACATTTTGTTTAAAAAGAGAGCAGAGCAGGAAAACACTGATTAACATTAGTATAGCTTCATCTAAATCTGTAAGTGATGGCAAGACAATAACAGGTTTGTGATATATTTGTATAACCAGCAGATAGAAGAATCACTGGACTATTGATATACTTGAACAAAGGGACAACTTTTGGGGAAAAGGAGATAACTGAAACCTGTAATAGCAAAATAAATAAATACATGCCCATAGACTTTTTGGTTATGGAATTTGACAGCCCAAACTCCTCACCCTTAGGAGGTCACGATAGACATAATAATACAACCAGTCATGGACGACCACGTTCCATGTACGGTAATAATTTGAAAATGATGTCGAGTTCCACCAGTCCTAGATAAAATATAATGGTTTTAGTAAGTATTGTATAAACGTATTTTGACTCAAAACCAAGTACACACTAATGTGCTGAAGGAAAAAAAAACAAATGTCGGATCACCTTGTAGAACATACGATCTGCAAAACGAAGCATCTCTGCAAAGGCGTTCAGCCAGCAGTGCAAGAAGGCAAAGAACGTGATCAGGAGAAGAAAAGTGCCTGAGAAACACAGAAATTAGCATTGTCAGGATCTTCAAAAGCTTTCAAATAAGAAGCACTCCAGACTGTGCCAGAAGAGCATTTGTGCTTACTCAAGTTAACTTAAAATGTTGGTCTGTAAACAATAGTAACAAGGACCAAAAACTACTATAAAACACAGCAACACTAAAAAAAAGGTTATTAAAGGCATCACAGTATATATCACTTAAAGGGCCCACTGACCTAATATCTATACACTTTAAGTCAAGGTCTGGGATACTTGACTAGACCAGTGGTCTTCAAACTTACATTTAATGAGAGCTGCATATGATTAATGAGTGAAAAGCTAAAACATAAATGTAAGGGGGAAAGTGGTAGTGCCTAGACTTTACTTTTTATCATAATTTTATTTTGAGGGTTAGCTGTGTCAGAATTAATACACCGACTATCTGCTAATTGCACAAGATACATTCAGTAGTAGAGTTACCAGTAGATTAGGACTAGACCATGTATCCTCAAACAGACCCATACAGGTAGCAACATAACAATAAGCAAGGTAGGATTTAGTGAGAAATAGCAGATTTATCAGATTAATTGCCTACTTGGCACGTATTATATTCTTGTAGAATCAGACAGTTTGGAATGACTTGTTACCAGGGAGAGTAGCATGGAAGATGGACAGCACCAAGGTCCTAGTCCTGAACGGCTGCTTGCTCATATTAGTGAAAACTGGAATGCACAGTGTGACCAGAATGAAGTATGTAAAGAACAGACATCCTAGGAACTGGCAAGATAAAAAAAAAATAGCCAACAGCCCTCAAATACTACATAATACAGGAAGAGAGTTTACTAAAAACGCAACTTTAGACTGGAATAACAGATTTGCTTAATTTATAGATTAAACCTAAAAAGTGAAATATCCTAAGAGGTAAAACAAAAACTAGCGATAAAAATGATGTAGAAATTTAACCACTAAACACCTTTTACACGCAAAATATGGTTACATACAAAAGAACAGATTTCAACATTTCATACCTGAGAAAAGTTCTTAGCCACATATTTCCATCTAATATATGGGGTTCTAAATAGAAACAAGGAACCACAATTACTCTCTCAGCATATGGAATATGAAGAATGGATTTACATAGACATATGTTGCAGGTGCTACGTATGTAGGTGTAGTAAATGGGGAATATTAAAATCAATCTGTATTTGTTTCCATTTCCTGCATTTTGCAGTTACTTGCACTAAATAAACCTATGATGTTTGCAGATAAGTATAAGTAATGTATATGTATTATGTGTATGACCACTTGTTTGAAATAATTATTTTTTTTTTCTTTATAGTCAGGCAATTTGTTTTTGGGATTGTTTTTATTTTGTGTGTGTTGATGTCACAGTATTATGAAGTAATATTTTTAAGCACATGGTCACTTAAATATTCTGCAGATGTTAATGTTTCACATATTACTATGGAAACTGTTCTTCTGACATCACTTCCTATTTGGTGTTTGATGCCATTTTTGCGTTCCTCTTCAGGGTGTTTATGACTTATCTATATATACATATATGTATATGCGATATATATGTAGAATGAAACATGTTTGTGCAAAAGAAATTACACTCTGGCTCTTGCCATTTTAATTCAGGGCACCATAACAAGTAGGAGTTCTATGATTTCCCATTATATATCAGCTATGTTGAAGTCTGAAGCTTCTTGCATGTCTACTACTTTGCCATGAGTTATGTGCCATAATATCTTAGAGATACTTTACCTCGGATAGCTGTCTCTGTAAATCAGAGTTGGGCAGAAGAGAAAATAGAGATAACTAGAGAGCTTTGGAAGCTGGTCCTCCTTCCCTGTGAAATGAGATAGGAAATAGCGTATTTGTTAAAGAAGCTACAGCTCTGTACCCGCCCTTAATGGTGGCACAGATGCCCCACATTCACACCGTCTCTCAGATGTTCATCACATTTGTTTACAGTTGTGTGAAAACAGATGAAGGGAAGCAATAGAAACAAAGATGTGTTTTATGATAGCAGCACAAGCACCTTTAAGATTGTCAATTAAAAGGTCCTTAAATTGTATATCATTTTAGTTTATGGCTTATGAAATTTTTATCTAAAATGTCCAGATAAGTATAGTTAAAGTTGCTCCTTCAAGCAATGGTCCCCCAGAGGTTTTACCCCAAAGAGTGTTTTTCCTTTCTTGAGTGCTGAAGACTGACTATTTATGTTATGGCTTCTGGCCAGTTTAGTAGCTTGTTCAACATGGACAGTTTTCTCCTGCAAGAAAGATAAAGCTGGCCCAGTTTAATGCATGACTGAATTGGGGAATTGGAGACTTTGAATAAATCTAATTGATTTACATATGCATTATACAGGACAGCCAAGAGAGGATCACTGTAGTTATATATTCATATAGCATATTGAAGTCCATGTGTCAAAACCACATCCCTCCTGCAAACTCTCCTTTTAGAGAATAAACCCAACTGACTTCCATAAACACTTCTCCAAGACTTACTTTCCTTTAAAATGATGGATGGAACAGTCTCTCTTAGAAAGGAATAAGTCTTCATCAGGAATCTAACCTAAATATAGAAGGAAAAATTAACTTTAGATATCTCCTAATCCACCTTTATACTTGCTTTTTAAAATAATATATTAAAACAACCCACAAAATATGTCTCTATTGTATGTCAATATTACCCATACATTTACAGAGAACACTGATAATGCAAATTATGATAATTTTATTATTTATTGTTTTATATAGCACCATCATATTCCGTGGAGCTGACTCCCTTTGTAAATGTATCAAATACAAGTCTATAAAGAAGTGAGACTGCCAAGTGAGTTAAAACTCAAAACCTTTTAACCTACCTGCTCTAGGAGGACTATGATGCTTGATGCAGGAGGCAGTTTGTAATGAACCACAATGTATATGGGAAGAACACCCAAAATGCAGATCTGGCATACAATAAAAATGCTGGCGACTGAAGCAGACAGAATGAATGGGTGCTTTGATTTGGGATAAGAAGATCCCCAGAAATGCAGTGCTATGTAGGGGATCCAAAGAGTATAGATGAAGAGCGTAATCCATGAAAATACCACGGTTTTAAGTTGTCCAAAGGCGTAAAACAACAAATCAAATTCCAAAACCAATCTGAAATGTGGAGATGCAATAAAGAGACGATTAAGTAGGATAGGGCATATAAACATAAATCATAGCAGTTGTACAAGATGAAATGAAGTTACACCAAAGAAGGTTATTTCTGTAATTTGACGAATAGCTTTAGTGAATAGCTCTGTCTCAGTCTTAATATTAAACTGTTTTAAATGTGTGCTATATTATTACAGATGCAGAGGGATGGCCCATTATGGGACACTGAACCAGCACATATGTTGATTTTCTGCAAACTACAATCAATCCTATCAAGCAAGACCTGTCCGGAGGTGCCATGAAATAATTTATTGGGGGTATTCATTAAATTGAGAATCTGCAGGTAAGCAGCACATTCAGACTCACCGGCCTCACAGTTCATTTTTACGGGAAAATCTGCTGTTAGAAGGCAAAGGTGGCAATGCAAACCCTTATACTGAATAGTGATGAAATTTACCGTATGTACCTCTGATATCAGCTGCAGCAGTTTTTTCTTACCTTCCTTGGTCAACAAAATCGACAGCCACAGTGCTGATGAAAAAAACACACAGTGCTGCCGCAAACATATGATATATTGTGCGAAAGTGCTCCACTTCCATCAGTTCACTGGAGAAAGGACAAGAGAGTGAGCATAATACAGAAAGTGATATCTGCTAAAAGGTATACTGCGGCCTTCTTATACACAAATATATACAGCTCAACTTCCCCTAAATTAAATTTTTTGGCATTAAAATGCATAAGCGTATTCCATAGAATCCCTCGCCATACATTTTGCAAGAGTTCTTGGGTATTACCGTATTGGCTCGAATATAGGCTGCACTTTTTCCCCCCACTTTAAGTCTTTAAAGTGGGGGTGCGGCCTATATTCGGGGTCTAGCGCCTGACGCCCGGGACATGCAGTTCCGGGGTCGCCGGGCAGGCAGCAGGGTTAGGATACAGATCCCCCGCAGCGGTGCAGGGGACCCGTAACCTACTCTCTGATACGCTCAGACAGCCTCCCCTGCCAGGACTTCCCCAAAGGGGAATGCTGGCACGGGAGATTGTCTAAGCGCATCGTGCAGACGTTCACCGGCAGCGTTGAACGTCCGCACGATGCGTTTTACCTCTGCCCCCAAGACTTACCAGAGCAGACTCCCAGGTGTCTTGCGGGGCCGGTGGGGGACACCTACGCAATACGTTGTATACGCAGAGTGGCAGAATATCTCGGGGGGGAGGAGGAGGATAGTGGCAGCATATCTCGGGGGGGGGAGAGGACCGTGGCAGCATATCTCGGGGGGGGGGGACAGTGGCAGCATATCTCGGGGGGGACAGTGGCAGCATATCTCGGGGGGGGACAGAGTGGCAGCATATCTCAGGGGGGGCAGAGTGGCAGCATATCTTGGGGGGACAGAGTGGCAGCATATCTCAGGGGGGACGAGACAGAGTGGCAGCACTTTTTCTTTAAAAAAGCACCAAACTTTTAGGGTGCGGCCTATACACGGGGGCAGCCTATATCCGAGCCAATACGGTATATGCGATTCATGTTGATGTCACCCCTGTCAATATCATAAGATGTTACACAGGCTTTGATTAGAAGAGGAACTGAAAAGATGAGCTCCAGTGTTAGCAGCAAAAATAAAAAAATAAGTAAATAAATAATAAAAAAAATAGTAAAAATAGACATGAACCAAAAAAAAAACTTTTGCCCTGCATAGGAAACTCTTATTCTTGTTGGATGAAGAGAGGGTCTGGAGTTTCTATCCTTTTTCAATTTTCCGCTTTGTTATTTCTAAACTGGGTCATGACTGTATAGGTCAAAGTTGGGTGGTGATTGATGAATTGTTTCATGTTTTTGTTGTGAATTTAAAAAAAAGGGATGGTTTGTTGCCAAAACTACCGTAGTTGCTCAATTATAAGATGCCCCCCCAAAAAAAAAACTTATATGGATCTTATATATAAAAGATGACCCTATGCTGGGAAAAAATAAATTAAAAAAAACCCTTTTTTTTGCCAAAATACGTTACGTAATCATTACAACACCCAACAAACAGATTGTCTGCAAGCATAACATCAAAACATGGTAATATAAGAGAAAGCCAATGGTATTTGTTTCTATTTTTTAATCAATGATGGCTGGAATGATAGTCATCATCCTCCTAATTTCCTTTGTTTTTACCCGAGAATCATAGGGTATAAAGTCCAAAAAGATTTGCCCCTATTTGAACCAGGATGATGAGGATACATAGTAAATGTGTCACCAATTAAGTTTCCACTTACTCTAGCAGGGAGGCTCGGTGCAGGAATATTTTCTTTTGATCAGATCCAGAACCCTGGTCCCTAGAATACAAACAACAGATTTATATACGCAACTACGGCTTACGCGCAATATTGCCTCAAACGCAAATGTTTGTCTAGCATTGCAATTCTTATCTCCACAGACTGCAATAAAACAACAAAGGGCTTTAACTAGAGCTGGGTGCCATCCATGAATGCAGTTTAGCATTCAAGATGAAAACACCAATGGCAATGAAAACAAGATTTTTGGTTAAAAAAATAGTAATCGTAAAATCACATAATTAAAAGTAATAGAGGTAATGTTTCAGCAAGAAATTCACTATTCTATTGACAAATATGGTTCGAAAATGCGTTAGGAGTGGAGGAAAAAAAACAACCCAATTAACTAAATGCTTAAGACAAACAGCAAATGCACTTCTAAGCCAAAGCCAATCTTTGAGCAGGGCTAGTCACGGAGGAATTGTGGCTACTTTGTTTTACATCACAAAGGAGGCAACGAGTGGACAAAGCCTAATACATCTTCATCCACTCAGATCATAAGGCATTACCTGGAAAAGCAGCAATCAGCTGCAGGCAAAGAATGGCCATTGAACATGCTGGGCAAATACCCTGTGGGTCGGTGCCCAACAATGTCTCCTTCCTAATGTGTAGCCTCATGGCTGGGATTTATCACCCACTGGCATTAAAGTGCCAGGGCCACTTTTACCTCTCTAGTCCAGTAGTGATTCACTGAGATACCTGGAGCCTTAAGGGAAAACCCAACGTGTAACTAGGTATATAAACCATGAATCACCGATCTATGTACAATGTAGCAGCCTGGTAGCCTGGTTTGTCAGTGGCCCTGGAGGTGAACAGCCCTGCTGTATTGTATTTTCACCATACCAGTTGCTATATACATTGCCTCATTCATCCCCGCCTGAGCTGTACCTTTTTTGGGGTAGCGAGGTGGCATTCTCTTTCTTGTAGGACAGCACAGCTTCTGCCACAGCCTTATCAAGGAGGGTTTTTAGGTGAGAGCTCATGTTCTCTACCAGCTCCGCCTTCACAACCTTAAACGACAGGAATAATAGAGCCATTTATTTTAAAATCAGTTCTCGTGTGCATTTTCTTTATATAAATGAAGTGACTTAGATACCAATCCTCACGGGGATATGTTGGGTGTAACTATCCATTCATTTATATGGATGCAGAACTGGCAAAGATGCAGCCAGATTGTGTCTGAAAATAGACATTGAATATATATTTTAAGATGCATAACTGCTCCATGAGAGCATAATTTCCTTGCATCGCCCACCCCGATTCAATGCCAGAGCTAGCCGATCAATTCTATAAAAATAATTTATTTGTACCTCCAGAATTGCATATTCAGAGAAAATGTAGATTGAATGCAGGCAATGTGGTTTTCAGGAGAAGCCTCGTTCAACAAGTAAACTAGTCATGAATCAAAGGGGAATTAAGGTTTATTCCCCTGTGAATGCCATTACCACCATATCAAGACGTGTGAAAACCACAAAGATGGCTCTTAATTGAAGTAGAAATGAGTTGATAGATCCCTACCTCCATGTGCTTGTTCCATTCTACAACACTGTTAATGTGATCAGGTGCTGTCCCTAGGAGCAAAGAGAACAGAATTAAATAAAATGCGACTTAAAAGTGTTCTTCTGTGGATCATAAGATGACCACGTCAAGAAGAGAGCACCAAGTTGCCTACATTTCTAATACGCCTCTCAATAAAATCATACAAGGGCAACTAACAACACAATTGCCATTATTTAAAAAGAACCATGTTTAGTCGATCATTCTTTTGTCTAAAGCATTCTGTACATTATATTCAATCCCAGTTCCCTTTTGTTGCCAATGGCTGTAACCTATAAGAAGCCGATAGTCCACAGGAACTACTCTGTAAGTTGGCATTCTGTATTTATACAAAAAAAAAACAAAGGGATCGATCCAGCACTTGAAAAAAAACTTCCAGCTTTATTTTACTTAATGATTAAAAAGCATAATTCACACCTAAGTGCATCTAGTGCACAGGAAACCCCAAATCTGACGCGTTTCAAGCGGCACCCCGCTCTTTATCACAGATAACTCACCACTGAATTTGTTTCCCTTAAGTAAGGCAAAAAAGGGGAGTGGTGAGATTACTCGTCATCAACACATGTGCAATTAAAATCCAATTACAAAACAATTAAATGCAATAAGTTGAAAAAGACTAATGTAAACAGTGTGAGCACGGCAACACAACCTACAGCAAATATATAAACATTATTGATCCACAAGTAATATGTATAT
The DNA here is from genome assembly GCF_027358695.1 of Spea bombifrons. Taxonomy (NCBI): domain Eukaryota; kingdom Metazoa; phylum Chordata; class Amphibia; order Anura; family Pelobatidae; genus Spea; species Spea bombifrons. Next base: position 119,071,957 of record NC_071088.1, read on the forward strand.
ATGTCAATAAGGCTATTACATGTATATTGTGTGTTTTAACCTGCTCACAGTGTTTTAATATCACAGGGAGGTGCATAAACATGTATATATGTGATGGAAAATAAAATGAATGAAAAACAAGGAATAAATATATGTATATATATCACAATATTTCCAATACATATATTTGACAAAAATAAAAGAAAAAGAAATGTACTACTCATTACAAATACAGTAGAATAAGGCAGAAAACATGCAATTGTAGGTAATGTTTGCCACTTAAATAATGATCTTAAATAATTTTTGAATAAAAATACCTGATTTGACCAAGACAAAATTGTATCAAATAAATCTTAATCATAATGTAACAATAATTCCTGTCTAATGTTAAGTCCCATTGGTATACAGGTATCAAGAGTAAACTGCCAAAAAGCTTCTCTATTTTGTAATCTTTTATGTAAATCACCTCCTCTATAACCAGATGTCACTTTTTCAATAGCATAGGCTACAAAAGAATTTTTTGAGCCCGCATGTTTATCCAAAAAGTGTGCAGAAGCCCCTGATTTTGATCGTATGGAATGGGGATTTATGTCATGGAGGTGCTCCAGAATGCGAGTCTTAAATTGTCGTTTGGTACATCCCATATATTTAACTTCGCAGCTGGAACACTCAATGACATAAATTACATTGCTGCTACAACAGTTCAAATATTTTTTTATATGAAATTCTCTAGTGCCAGTAGTATTAGTAAATTTATTAGTTGCCTTAACATATCTGCATGTTTTACATGGATGACGACCACAGCGGAAAAAAAACGTTGTGTTGTAACCACATATTGTCACTGAGATTTTGATTATTTAACATACTAGGAGCCAAATCATCTCTTAATGTGGGGGCACGTTTGGGAACAATTGCACACCCTGCAGATAAAATCTGAGAAAGGATTGGATCTTCTTTTAATATATACAGATTCCTAGTAACTATGTTCTTAGCAATGTTGAAAAATGGTGAATAAGTTAATGCTAATACCGGTTTGCTTTCTATCTTAGTACTTTCATTACTTTTGTTCAATAATAATTGTGAGTGATTTTTGCATCTAACTATATTCTCTGCTCGTTGGATTTGTCTAGAAGAATACCCCCTTTGTTTAAGTCGAGTGATTAACCCTTCATTCTGTGCTTGAAAATTAGACTCAGTGCTACTGTTGCTTTTAAGGCGTGTCATTTCGCCAACAGGAATGGCCCGTATGGTATGTTTTGGATGGTTACTATCCGCCCTGCATTTCCTGAAGTTGGTTTTCTATAAGTAACAGTATCTATAACTTGATCATTATTAGCAATAAGGCTTAAGTCTAGGAATGAGACTGTCTTAGAAGAAAGTTCATGAGTGAATTTCAAATTTTATGTCAAGACAGGAGGCTTCATATTATGCAAATCTCTCTTTACTACTCCCAAATAGCAGCAAAGAAAATATTACAGCACTGAAACAGTTAACAGAAAACTGAACATCACACCAATAGCACAACAGCAGAGTATATATAAGGACCCTGAGTAACTGCCAAATCCTCTTTCTTTGCTGCTCCCTAGAAAGATAAGTACCTGTGATTTTCTATTATACATATTTTGGTTGTTTTTCAACCTATATATGCTGAATTTCATGTATTCCATCTATGGTATATATTGTTTCTTTCATTATTCTACGTTATTTACTTCATAATTTCTGTTTTAGTTTCCATTTTATTAAATGTCTGTTTGCTTACTCACTGCGTTAACCCCTTTTACTTTCCACTTTATGTGTACGTTATCTCTGGTTGTTCTCCTTCGGAAACCGCCATTTTTCTTCCGTTTTGTCTATCTGACTGAAGTTTTTCGCACATGCTCAGTACCTCAACTTGCAATTCCCCGCCCACAGCTCTGACGCGGTAATTCATATCGTAGCAGCGTGGTATAGCTTTGTTTCAGACGGCGATTTTTCCTCTAGCAGGTATCTTTTCAGTCAGTACAGCTATTCTTTTCTAAATGGATTCTTCAAAATCCGTTTCCTCATATGTGGATGCCTGTCCCCTTTCACCTAACAGTGATAAGGAGATTAATTTATCTGACACTCAATTACATCACATTATGGAGGAATCTGTTTCAAAGGCATTCCAATCGGCTATGGCTAATATGTCTGAAGCTATAGCTAAATCTGTGTCAGTGGCCATTGCTAACACCATGGCTCCTAAAAAAGCTGATATACAAATGTTCAGTCAGACCCCCCAAGTGGGAGATAATGTGAAAGATGGAGTTAAATCAGGCAAGGCCCTTCAGAAAAGGCGCCATTGTGACGGTCATGCTCTCCGTAACTCGGAGGATTCAAAACTTAGATATTTCCAATCTATGCAAGACCAAGACCATAATGACTCGCTCCAGCCTATGAGCAGCATACATACATGTGTTGCTAAATCACACATAAGACCCTCTCAGGAGGAAGAATTAATTAGGCCTAAAAGGCCAAGAATGAAACCTGACTCCTTTCACAGTACTTCCAGTAGTGAGTCAGATGACTCTTATGTAGACAAAACCTCCAAATTACAAGACACTGCTTCAGATTCTGATGGCTCTGACAGCGATTATGACCCCGATAAAAGGGAAGTTGACACCGATATTTCTTCCCTAAGGGATGAAGCTGGTGACCTAATGTTTGACCCAGATACTCTCCGCCATCCTCGCTCTCTGGCTTGGAAGCCAGATGCACATATTACAAAATACTTAACAGCGTGGATACGCAAACCTATGGAGAGAAATACCAGAAATAAATTAAGGGCTGAATGCCCTAGACCCTTATTGGAGGACAAATTGGAGCAGACCCCTATCATTGATGCTCCTATTGTTCAATATTTATCTAAAACTGGTAAAGACCCCAGAAAGGGTATTGACCGTTCTCTTAGAAGTTGTCAGGATAAACTCCTGGACATATTAGGCCCTCTGACTAAAATATTTGAGTTAGTGGAACAGGCTAGACTTTCTCATTCTGCTCTAGATGCAGATATTTTAAGTGGCTGGATTCAGAGAGCCATTTGTCTTTTTGGTAACGCTAATTCGGCTTTATCCAGTGAAAGAAGACGATCCCTCTTACTCAGATTGGATCCTCAGTTGTCATCATTGTCAACTAAGGAACCTGGTCCGTCAGCCCAGGGTAACCTTTTTGGAGACTCTTTTGTGAAAGAGTTAGGGAAATTCGTTAATACATTTACATCATTTGATAAAGCAAAGTCATCTCTTAAAAGAGTGTTTTCCCAGAAGGTTTTTGACAGGGCTGGTAAAGGAAGGAACCGCTTTGCCGGCCGATCCATGTCTTCCCACAATGTGGGCAGAGGTTCCAGAAACTATTGGCAATCCCAACATCAACAAGAACCACGGGAGAGAAATACATTTCTCCAATCTAGAGGAATTTCCTGGAGACAGAGAGGTGGTAGACGGTGGCAAAAGCCTAGATCTTTTTCAGGTAAGACCTCAATTTTCTCTATTTCCTCAGAGAGTGGGGGGCAGACTAATCCATTTTTTCCATCAATGGTCTATGATTTCTCAGGATCCTTGGATCCTTCAGACGGTCAAGGGGTATGTTATAGATTTCATAGAAATTCCTGTACAACCCTACCCACCTCCCCCTATTTCTTTCCAAAAATCAGACATTCTAGCTATAGACTTAGAAATTCAAAATTTATTGCACAAAGCGGCTATTGTTCCTGTTCAGTTTTCTTCCCCAGGTTTTCTCAGCAATCTCTTTCTAGTAAAAAAGAAAGATGCAGGTTACCGTCCAGTCATAAACCTCAAAGATCTGAACAGATGGGTTACCTATCAACATTTCAAGATGGAAGGTATTCACAATCTAAGAGACCTTATCCTTCCAGAAGATTGGTTAACGAAGATAGACTTACAGGACGCATACCTGACGGTTCCTATACATGTGCCGCACCAAAGATTCCTACAGTTTCAATGGAAGAACGTAAAATACCAATTCACATGTCTACCATTCGGCCTAACATCAGCCCCTTGGTGTTTCACAAAGTTAATGAAACCAGTGATCTCCCTGTTAAGAAGCAGAGGAATTCGGCTGATTATCTACCTAGACGACATTCTCATCATGTCTCAAAGCGAGCATCAGGGACGAATTCACACTCAATGGACCATCAAAACTCTTACCAGCTTGGGTTTCGTCATAAACCAAGAGAAGTCGGTGTTGATTCCTCAGCACCAATTGGAGTTTTTCGGGTTTTCCGTAAACTCCATACATGCTTCGTTAAGTCTTCCGACCTCCAAACTCAGCCTCATAAAGAAGGAAATTCGATCAGTTCTATCAAAAGGTTTAGTCTCATTGAGAAAAATTGCAAGAATTATAGGAATGCTGTCAGCTTCGATTCAAGCTATTTTCCCAGCGCCTCTCCACTATCGTGCTCTGCAAAGGTTCAAGAACCGTCATCTCCAAGCAGGTCGAATCTACCAAGACCTAGTACCTCTTACGGTCGAAGCAAGAGAGGAACTTCTTTGGTGGCTGAAACACGTAGATGCATGGAACGGCAAGGCTATTTTCAGTTCTCTTCCGGACATCGTCATAGAGTCAGACGCCAGTCAACTCGGTTGGGGAGCGCGCTGCGGATATCGAACTACTGGAGGCAGATGGTCTTCTCAGGAAGTAGATCTTCACATCAATTGCCTGGAGCTTCTAGCGGGATCCTTTGCCCTAAAGTCCTTTGCAAAGGACAAAGTGAACTGTTGCGTGTTACTGAAAATGGACAATGTATCTGCGGTAAGATACATAAACCGTCTGGGGGGTACTCGCTCGAGACCTTTGACCGAATTGGCAAAAGATTTCTGGCATTTTTGCTTGGATCGTGGCATCACGATTCAGGCAGAATATATTCCAGGTCTTTTGAACACGGTAGCAGACTGGAACTCCAGATATTTAAAGGATTCCAGCGACTGGAGACTGCACCAATCCATTTTCCAACGACTAGCGGATCTCTGGGGCCCCTTCCAGGTAGATCTGTTTGCGTCCAGGTTGAACGCCCAATTGCCCAAGTTCTTCAGTTGGAGACCAGATCCGGAAGCCCTAGCAGTGGACGCTTTTCTGCAGGATTGGTCTCGGGATCTACATTATGCGTTCCCACCATTTTGCATGATTCCCAGAGTTGCATCGATGGTCAGAACACAGAAGGCTACCATAGTCCTCATCACCCCGTTATGGCAATCACAACCTTGGTACCCAACGATTCTGGAACTGAGCATAGATGCCCCAAGATTACTTCCATCCTTTCCGGATCTTCTACTCAACCCTCAGGGAGAATCTCATCAACTGATTCTAGACGGATCACTTACCTTAGTGGCATGGCTGATTTCGGGAATCCCTCATCTATCGAGGGACTTTCAGAAGCAGCTACCCACATTCTATCCAATGTTAGAGCACCAGGTACCAGGGCAGTGTATGCATCTGCCTGGAAAGTATGGTCTTGCTGGTGTTTGGAACGGGGTCTGGATCCCGTTCGAGCAGATGTAGTTCATGTTGTAAATTTTTTGGCATCTTTGTTTGATAGTGGTAAAGCCTACAGAACTCTTGTCACGAGCTGAGGACACAGATAGATAAGGAGCCCAGGTGCAGGGGATACAACATACAACAGACATGAACAAGACAGGACACACTATACAGAAACTAGCCTAGGACTAATGATAATTATTGGAGATTCCGTCACATCTTATGGCCATAGTATGCTTAGCCCACCACTACGCCAAAGTACTCCAATGACGGTGGGTCCTAACGCTAATCCCTGCATGACAGACATACGGAACAAACCAAACATGTAAGCAAAACACATAACACGGAGACATACCTTTGGACTATAGACTGAGACAAACAGAACACACGGATGGGGCAGACCTCATAAAGGAAGCAGAACTAAAGCAAGGAATGACTCTTGGCTGGAAGCCCTATTGCAGGGCACACGGCAGATAAGCCCTCTTGCGGGGCACACGGCAGATAAGCCCTCTTGCGGGGCACACGGCAGATAAGCCCTCTTGCGGGGCACACGGCAGATAAGCCCTCTTGCGGGGCACACGGCAGATAAGCCCTCTTGCGGGGCACACGGCAGATAAGCCCTCTTGCGGGGCACACGGCACGGCTAGAAGCCCTCTTGCGGGGCACACGACTAGAAGCCCTCTTCCAGGGCACACGGCAGGTTGCCCACTTGCAGGGCACACGGCAGGTTGCCCACTTGCAGGGCACTCAACCAGGGTAGTCCGCTAGTGGCAGTCATCCTGGGAGTCGCGATGCAGGGCACTCCTCTTGGGAGTCCACTAGTGGGGCGCTGGCCGCAACTCAGGAACACGGCAGATTGCCCACTTGCAGGGCACACGGCAGGTTGCCCACTCGCAGGGCACTCAACCAGGGTAGTCCGCTAGTGGCAGTCATCCTGGGAGTCGCGATGCAGGGCACTCCTCTTAGGAGTCCACTTAGTGGGGCGCAGGCCGCAACTCAGGAACACGGCAGGTTGCCCACTTGCAGGGCACACGGCAGGTTGCCCACTTACAGGGTACTCGACTTTGGAGTCCACTTACTGGGGCGCTGGCCGCAACTCAGGAACATGGCAGGTTGCCCACTTGCAGGGCACACGGCAGGTTGCCCACTTGCAGGGCACTCAACCAGGGTAGTCCGCTAGTTGGCAGTCATCCTGGGAGTCGCGATGCAGGGCACTCCTCTTGGGAGTCCACTTAGTGGGGCGCAGGCCGCAACTCAGGAACACGGCAGGTACTGGAACAAGGCAAGGTACTGGAACAAGGCAAGGTACTGGAACAAGGCAAGGTACTGGAACAAGGCAAGGTACTGGAACAAGGCAAGGTACTGGAACAAGGCAAGGTACTGGAACAAGGCAAGGTACTGGAACAAGGCAAGGTACTGGAACAAGGCAAGGTACTGGAACACGGCAAGGTACTGGAACACGGCAAGGTACTGGAGCACGGCAAGGTACTGGAGCACGGCAAGGTACTGGAGCACGGCAAGGTACTGGAGCACGGCAAGGTACTGGAGCACGGCAAGGTACTGGAGCACGGCAAGGTACTGGAACACGGCAAGGTACTGGAACACGGCAAGGTACTGGAACACGGCAAGGTACTGGAACACGGCAAGGTACTGGAACACGGCAAGGTACTGGAACAAATCAGGAACCAAACAGGTAGTCCTCAAACATTACAGTCAAGGCCCAGACTGCAGGGCTGGGCAGGTTTATAAAGTCTGATTTGATCATGAGATCAACTGCAGCTGGACCTGATAATTAGTCTGAGAGGCTCTGAATAGCAAGGGCGGCCACTAGTGGCTGGAAACATGAAATAAATAAGGCAAAATATAAACAAGTCCAGCCAGCGCATGGGGAAGCGTTACATACCCCCACCGCAAGGAGCAGCCCCCGGATGCTTAGGGACCTGTGGTCTCTTTGTGTCTGGGTCTTCGTGTTCACCACTAATTCCAGTACCGCAGGCATCCCCGCGGACTCCTTGAATTGGCCTTGACATTCTGTCACGAGCTGAGGACACAGATAGATAAGGAGCCCAGGTGCAGGGGATACAACATACAACAGACATGAACAAGACAGGACACACTATACAGAAACTAGCCTAGGACTAATGATAATTATTGGAGATTCCGTCACATCTTATGGCCATAGTATGCTTAGCCCACCACTACGCCAAAGTACTCCAATGACGGTGGGTCCTAACGCTAATCCCTGCATGACAGACATACGGAACAAACCAAACATGTAAGCAAAACACATAACACGGAGACATACCTTTGGACTATAGACTGAGACAAACAGAACACACGGATGGGGCAGACCTCATAAAGGAAGCAGAACTAAAGCAAGGAATGACTCTTGGCTGGAAGCCCTATTGCAGGGCACACGGCAGATAAGCCCTCTTGCGGGGCACACGGCAGATAAGCCCTCTTGCGGGGCACACGGCAGATAAGCCCTCTTGCGGGGCACACGGCAGATAAGCCCTCTTGCGGGGCACACGGCAGATAAGCCCTCTTGCGGGGCACACGGCAGATAAGCCCTCTTGCGGGGCACACGGCACGGCTAGAAGCCCTCTTGCGGGGCACACGACTAGAAGCCCTCTTCCAGGGCACACGGCAGGTTGCCCACTTGCAGGGCACACGGCAGGTTGCCCACTTGCAGGGCACTCAACCAGGGTAGTCCGCTAGTGGCAGTCATCCTGGGAGTCGCGATGCAGGGCACTCCTCTTGGGAGTCCACTAGTGGGGCGCTGGCCGCAACTCAGGAACACGGCAGATTGCCCACTTGCAGGGCACACGGCAGGTTGCCCACTCGCAGGGCACTCAACCAGGGTAGTCCGCTAGTGGCAGTCATCCTGGGAGTCGCGATGCAGGGCACTCCTCTTAGGAGTCCACTTAGTGGGGCGCAGGCCGCAACTCAGGAACACGGCAGGTTGCCCACTTGCAGGGCACACGGCAGGTTGCCCACTTACAGGGTACTCGACTTTGGAGTCCACTTACTGGGGCGCTGGCCGCAACTCAGGAACATGGCAGGTTGCCCACTTGCAGGGCACACGGCAGGTTGCCCACTTGCAGGGCACTCAACCAGGGTAGTCCGCTAGTTGGCAGTCATCCTGGGAGTCGCGATGCAGGGCACTCCTCTTGGGAGTCCACTTAGTGGGGCGCAGGCCGCAACTCAGGAACACGGCAGGTACTGGAACAAGGCAAGGTACTGGAACAAGGCAAGGTACTGGAACAAGGCAAGGTACTGGAACAAGGCAAGGTACTGGAACAAGGCAAGGTACTGGAACAAGGCAAGGTACTGGAACACGGCAAGGTACTGGAGCACGGCAAGGTACTGGAGCACGGCAAGGTACTGGAGCACGGCAAGGTACTGGAGCACGGCAAGGTACTGGAGCACGGCAAGGTACTGGAGCACGGCAAGGTACTGGAGCACGGCAAGGTACTGGAGCACGGCAAGGTACTGGAGCACGGCAAGGTACTGGAGCACGGCAAGGTACTGGAACACGGCAAGGTACTGGAACACGGCAAGGTACTGGAACACGGCAAGGTACTGGAACACGGCAAGGTACTGGAACACGGCAAGGTACTGGAACACGGCAAGGTACTGGAACAAATCAGGAACCAAACAGGTAGTCCTCAAACATTACAGTCAAGGCCCAGACTGCAGGGCTGGGCAGGTTTATAAAGTCTGATTTGATCATGAGATCAACTGCAGCTGGACCTGATAATTAGTCTGAGAGGCTCTGAATAGCAAGGGCGGCCACTAGTGGCTGGAAACATGAAATAAATAAGGCAAAATATAAACAAGTCCAGCCAGCGCATGGGGAAGCGTTACAACTCTCAATCTATATCGCTCTGCGATCTCGGCACACCATATTTTAGTCAATGATGTGCCTATAGGCAGACATCCTTTGATATGCAGGGTCTTAAAAGGTGTTAAGATTCAAAATCCTCCGGTTCCAAGGTATATGGAAACATGGGACGTTACCATAGTTCTTCATTTTATCTCCTCATGGCCTGCGAATGATTCTCTTTCTCTAAAACAATTGTCAGCAAAACTTACTATGCTTTTATGTTTAATTTCGTGTAAAAGAGTGTCTGACGTCAAGGCTCTGGATTTCAATAATAAATCTTTTATTCCTTCTGGTGTCACATTCTTTATTTATCGTCGAACTAAGACTTTTCTCAGATCTGTTTTCTATCCTAGTTTTCCTGATCAACCTCACCTCTGTGTTGTGCAATGTTTACGTCATTATCTAGACAGAACTTTGTCTCTAAGACAATCTTCTTCTTCTCAACTTTTGATTTCCTACCGTAAACCTTATGCTCCTGTTTCATCGGCCACTCTGGCGAGATGGATTAAGTGGGTTATGCAATTAGCTGGTATTGACACTTCACTGTTTAAACCTCATTCACTCAGAGGTGCTATGGCTTCTAACGCTTTTTCCTCAGGAGTTCGTTTAGAAGATATTCTTAGAGCAGCAGACTGGTCCCGGGAATCTACATTCAAACAGTTTTATTTTAAACCTGTATTGCATGCTTCGACTTCTATGATTCATTGATATGTTTCTGATTGCTTTAAACTTGCATAATATGAAGCCTCCTGTCTTGACATAAAATTGTGTGATTTTGCTAACTTTGTGACGCAAAATAATGATTTTATTAAAGACAGGAGGCGAATATTATCCCTCCCTGTTTATATTGTTTATTAACCCTCCCTTCTGCTATTGTCATTAGGTTAAATTTGCCGCATTTGCCTTCAGCACCGCAGAGGACGACTTGTTCTTCTGGCATCTGGGGGCTCCTGTTGTCACCGTTCCGGCTGTTATTTGCCTTCCTGACAAAGAATGTGGTTGTGGCCGACGATCTTCAGTTTCCACTTTCCGAACCTTTAAGATGCAGAAGTTCAAATTTGGGGACTATGTTACGGCAAGATCAGCTAAGAAAGAGGATTTGGCAGTTACTCAGGGTCCTTATATATACTCTGCTGTTGTGCTATTGGTGTGATGTTCAGTTTTCTGTTAACTGTTTCAGTGCTGTAATATTTTCTTTGCTGCTATTTGGGAGTAGTAAAGAGAGATTTGCATAATATTCGCCTCCTGTCTTTAATAAAATCATTATTTTGCGTCACAAAGTTAGCAAAATCACACAATTATATGGATTGTCATTCATATAACCAATAAACAGTGGTACGGAAGACACATCTCACTCCCAAATGAACAGGAGATCATCGATGTATCTTCCGTACCACTGTTTAGAATCTAAAAAAGGATTATGAACGTCAAAAATATAAGTATGTTCCCAAAAAGACATCGTTAGATTTGCCAATGAAGGGGAATGTCTAGCACCCATACTAACACCACTACATTGCAGGTAGTACACTCGATCAAAAGAAAAAAAGTTGTGAGACATAAGAAATTGGGTGACTAGTAATATAAATTCACTTAAATCAGGTGTGTACCTGCTATGAATTTTTAGGTGGAATTCTAATGCTCTAAGTGCAACGTCCCATGGAATGCTGGTATACAGCGATGTTACATCACATGTAAGCCAGTGCCAACCCTTTTTCCATTTGATATTGGCTAACTGAGCCAAAACATTCTGTATTTATCCCTTAACATTGTACAAACAAGCAGAAGGGCAAGTCATATTGCTATGTTACACAGTACTTATGTCCTGCTTACCCATTGTACAGCGCTGCGGAATATGATGGCGCTATACAAAACAAAAAATAAAGGGTCTCTGCATTTTGTAAAAACTGCAAAACTGTTTACTATTGTAAAGCAATTTCCATATATCATATGGCAAACTAGATCTAGTTATGACCCTGGTCTTCTAGAATACATGTAATAGTTCCATATATTGTTGGGGTAATATAAGTGGTTATCAGAAGAGATTATAGGAGAATGTAGGTTAGATAAGGAAGACGCCAAAATAACTTTAACACCGCCATTACTATAGGGATCATTGATTGCAAAACATTGCAACCCTTTGATTGCACTAAATGCAGTAAAGAACCCTGGATGTGTAAATGAAGTTTATACAGACAACAGAAACGGAGCAGCTCTGTTACATTCCTATACCCAAACAGTAGTCAGCTTTAGCCGACGTAGCGCTTTACAATCAGAGATTGCCCCATGGGCTTGAATGGCTGAAGAATCTATGGCACCAGCAGTAACTTTTATTAATATGCAATATACAAATTATGTATTTTCTAGGAAAAGAGATAGATTCCTGCAAAATCAGGACTGGATCCTTTGTGTGTTCTCTTAATGGGCTTTTTATGTAGTGTGTACTGGATAGAATAGGAAAAAGCACCTTGATCATTGATTTGCTGGAAACGAAACTATTAAGCTCGCAGGTGACACCGTGCATTATAAAGGGCAAACCTGCCTTAGCTTGACATGGTTAGCTCTTCATGATGCATAGTGAAAATGGTGAGTTGAAACTGCAACTCTGCTGCCAACTCTGAGTAAAGCCCCAGTATCCAGTACTAGGTCTTTTTGGCTAAGCTTGGCTTTTGAGCCAAAAATTGTAACCCACGAGCTCCGTTTCATGTTAGATGATGTCATCAGAAAGTAGTCACCAATCAATTATATTATATAAGCAATTAAACATTGTATCAATGCCTCTGGGACTGGTGTTGAAAGCTCACAGCGTATCATACAGAGACAGAAAGCCTTCTCATATATCCCAAGTGTACCCCACTTTCTCGATAATCACAAAAGGGGTTTATTCACTAAAGGAAGAGGTGATAGAAAAGTTGCGTGTCGTCATATACTGTACTTCACTATATATTGTATGTGACTACAAAAGAATCTTTGTTGTGGGCTATTAAAGAGTTAATATTTGTAAGATTATTGCGGTTTGGATCAGTTAGACAATACCCAGGTATTTAGATTATATTCATTAAAGGAGATAGATGCTAAATCTGGTTTGTGGCATTCCAGTTATCATTACACTGCCAATCTCAGAGCTCCCAGCCAGCTACAGCCTAATTACACCTAGCTGTATTACAAACACGTTTCTATAGGCAGTTGTATAATTAATACACTAATAATATCCGCCACCTTAACTGGGGACACGTATTGCAAATCTATAGTACAGCGTTACGTTGCCCTGGTTAAAAGGGTTGCTCCAGTTAAAGCTCACTGGGGTCGGACCTTCACAATGTATTGCGGAATAAACCGGGTTTATTTACTACAGGGAGTTGTGTTTTTGTTGCCCCCACAGATCGTCTACAAAGTATGTGAAGTGGAACACAACCATCAGTACATCAACAGCATCCATATATACAGGCATTATAGGTACAGTCACCTAAAACTCCAAACACGCTGATACACCTGAATGTGTCATACTGTAATAATGCAGCACAACACCATTAATCAAGCATACAATGAACCGAGAAAACATAAAAGGATCAGTACTGGCAGAAGAAACCCCAGAAGAGGCCACAGACTAGTTCCATGTTAAAGGTGACATCTTTGTCTCTGTAATTTATAAATAAGTCTTATTACCATTTTCTCCTTTGCCGTTTTGGTCTTTCGAGGCTTTGCCTTTTCTTTGCCTCATCGTGTCTCCTGCAGAATCGTTGGTAGTTGTCATAGTGTTTCACTGCCCTGATTGAGCACAGGTATACTCCAGAAACAAGAGGCCAAAGTCCTGGAAACTCAGTTCTCCATTGACCTCATTTTTTTTTTCAACTCCTCCCCACCTTGTCTCTCACTAATACTAAGAATACTGGTTCTGCTGCTACATCATCATCTATAATACTGGTTCTGCTGCTACATCATCATCTATAATACTGGTTCTGCTGCTACATCATCATCTATAATAACTGTGTTTTTTTGTTTTTTTTTTTGCTTTTAGTGCTTTTATCCTACCCCTTTTAAGTTTACTCTTATCTCCGGTTTCTTCTGGTTAAAAGCAGCTCAAATTTTATATATAATGTCTATATTTGAATATAGAACAAAACATAAGATAGATATGGAAATTTTTAACCCCTTCGTTCCCCTATAGACGTACCGGGACGTCCAAAAAACGCCCACAAAGAAACCCCTATGGACGTCCCGGTACGTCCAGCCCTTCATGCAGCGTCAGGGACACATCCCTGCCGCTGCACGGGAGACCAGGCTGTTATTGGACAGCCTGGACTCCCCACTGACAGCAGAAGCCGGCTTTGCCGGCTTTCTGCTGTCCGATCGCCTGTAACAGCTTCCGGCATGAAAGCCGGTAAGCTGTTACCGGTAAACTGCCCGAACGCGCGATCGCGCAGTTTCAAACGCGCGATCGGGCATTCCCTTCCGGGTTGCGTCACTGCTGATGTAACCCGGAAGGTCATCGGAGGACAGGATATCCCCTGCGGGGATATCCTGCCCTCCGATGAGGCACAGAGACGCTACGATCACAGTGTGATCGGTGCAGGGGGATTGCGGGGAGGGGAGTGAGAAACCATCTCTCTCACTCCCCCTCCCGTCCTGAAACGGAAAAGCTGGAAAAAAAAAGTTAATTCATTTAAAAAATAATATTAAATAAATCATTAAAATAATAATATAAATAATACAAAAAAAAATTATAATGTGAGCTGTGATGTCACTGTGACATCACTGGCATGTTCAGGAGGTCCCTAGGAGGACCTCTTACCATTACTGTGTAAAAAAAAATATAAAAAATACAAAAAAATGTAAATTAAAAAAAATTTACAAAAAATATATAAAAAAAGATAATAAAAAAATTCTTAAAAAAACCTTACATCCCATTGCCCTAGCATAACATCTAGCCAGTATAACCCTCCTGCCCCCGTTCACAACCCCCAAACCGGTTAAGCCATAGGCATAAAAATTATACAAAATTGTACACCTAATAGTATGCTCCCTGGTGCTGGGAAAGTCTGGAAAATCTATATAAATTAGGTATTTCTGAAATCAGGACACCTGAATTGATAAACTTGGAGGGGATTTTCCATCACTTTACCTAATTTTGTGAGGATTCAGAGGGAAAATGTAAAAAAAAAATTGTTTATTTTTCTAATCTTCGCTAGTTTTTACTAAATTTCTCATTCTAAATTTTCAGCTAATCATCCAACTATGGTATCAAACGAAAGCTCTATCTCTCCTTGAAAAAACAATATATAGTTTACATGGGTACACTATTCACAGGAACAGAGAATAATCGCTAAACCGACATACCCCAAAAATGGCAAAATTGCTCTGGGCTTTGAGGTACCAAAAACCCCTGGGATTGAAGGGGTTAATGAACCAAATGAAAACACCAGGTTCCCAACTCCCATACAAATGAGGGAATCCCAGAGAGAACTATTTTTCCAATTAGAAAAATGCGTCAGTAAGGAAATCAAAATCAAATGGGAAATAGCCACTTTGAAAAAATACACTGATGAAAAAATAACCCCACGTGGTCTAAGATTGTTTAAATTACCTACTACCTACAGAGAAGATGGGGACTTCATGAATGATTGGCACAACCAATTAGAAAGTTGTACCTTTGGCCTCATGAACCTGTTAATTCAAAAAAAGAAACACCATCTAGTACTACTTGATAAAAAAATCAACGAGTTAAAAGATAAATTAATTGAATTTGAGGACACTCAGGAATTTAAGCAGAACTCTGTATTAATTCAAAGTAATGTAGAGAAGGTAGAGATGGAAACAAAACACATTAAAATTAAAAAATACATAAGAGACAAACAGGATTAGGACTTTTAATCAAAAATCCAAATCCTTTCAACCTAGGGGAAGAACACCAATAAGATATCAAACAAATTATGTAAAAAAACCCTACTTCAGAGACACATCCTCACCACAAAGATATAGAAAAAATGCACCACCCCTTACACGGAGGACACCAAGGAAAAACCAAGATCAACAAGATTTCACAAAACACTATAGCAACAGAGAACAATATAACACAAGAAATCAGACACAACACAGAATGAAAATCCCACGTTCACCTGAATCACCAAAAACACAAATACACAGAAATAAATCACCTTTATGGAAAACTCATCACAACAAAGAATACAGAACTCATCAGCTTCTAAACAAATATCCCACTAGAGCACCTTCAATTTATGACACACCTCAACAATCACCAAAAGCTCGGAATACAGTCACTCACAAACTAAGGAGTAGGTCACCACTAAGGAAGAAATTGACAATCCCCTATAGTGAAGTTTTAAAAAATAACAGATTTTATCCATTGTCCTCTGACTGTGAATCAGACTATGAGGAACATTTTTTAGAGATACGCACAGACACAAAAAGGAAAAAGTGCAATACTTCGCTAGAGGAAATAGAGGTGGAAGAAGAGTACAAAAAAGGAAGAATAGGCCCATCACCACAGAAATAACTACAAAAAAACAAAACAGAAAAAGAACAAGGTATTTTTAATTTGACAGATAAATCTTTTAACCCCACACAAATATCCGTTTTAAGTAAAGGTCTCAAATATGCGCCCACTCGTAATTTTAATCATTTTAAAGCTTTTATTGATCTTAATGAATTTACGAGAAATGTCACATTAAAAAGATTTTATAAAATATATATATTTTTTTGTGATGTATAAGCCACACCCCTTGTTGATGACATCATTTGGCGCCATTTTAGACATTTCAAACTGTATAAAAACATTCAATGTATCAGGAGCTTTTCTATACACTCTGAGGAAGCCTGTGCTAGGCGAAACGCGTTTGTGTATTATTTTATATTAACCCTTTGTTGGTTTTTATTGTTTTTTATTACCAAAAGTTTAAAATAAATAAGTTTTTTAAAAAACGTTTTTATCTTGCTCCTGGACCTTTTTTAATTTATAAGACAAAATATCTTGTCAGCCACAACTATATCCTTGGTGGGGATTTTACCACCTATGCGCTGAGGAGTGAGCAATTCTATCATTGCTCACCAAAAAGGAACTGTGGACACTCCAGACTGCTTCAAAGGCTGAGGCTAAAGAAATTCCAAGGCAAGGATTATACCACCTAAATGCACATCTTGGGGCTAACTGAAGAAGCCCATATTACATAGTGCTGCCAAATAAATCTTTAAGGCGAGGATCGTATCGCCCAAGCGTATACTTTGGGGCTAACTGAAGAAGCCCCCACCAACTGTGAGTAGCCCTTTGTGGCCTTCATTTCAAACAAAAATAAGCTTTGAGACATATTGCACTATTGTGTTTTTCTTTCTTTTATATATTTCATACACATCCGTGAGAGCGCAGCCACTAACCCCCTTGTGAACTAAGAATACTCAATGTCTGTTACACGGCGGCTTCAACCCTTGTCCTACATGTCTCCGCATTCATTGGGAAGGACACTTTTCTCTCCCCCTCCCTTCCCTCTGAAGCCTATGTAACCTTTGAAATTATAAGGAACTTTGATCCAATTGCCCAAATCATCTGATGGCAAACAAATCCCAAATGATATGCATGTCAACGGAGATTGTTGCTCTATATCTTATCTGCTCATTATGGATAGTCAGCTGTCTTAATCCACTCTTATTTTACTTCAACTATATAAATATACGGAACCTTTTTAAAGAATCAATTATTTTATCCTTTTGAATATTGTATAACATATTTATATATATTATATATTAATAATATATTTTATATCATATAATTGCTGTATATATATATATATATATTATGAGAAAGTTATCTGAGGTTCTCTGGATCTTCATGATTATTCCTTATCATTATCCTATTGTAAGTTGTGATCTGTTCAGGCAAGGTAGGTGAGAAGAAGGGAGAGAACTTCAGGACAGTTTTGTTTTCTTTGCACAAATTACTTCATTAGTAGCTCCATGTGTTTGATTGCCTTCCCTGTGTTTAATCCGGGACCCAATCAAATTCAGTAACATTATATTAACATTAAATGTCATAGTAAAACCTAAAAAAAAAAACTGACATTGCTGCTAGAATGAAGGCACCCTTTTGAAATTGATGTGTTTCCAAGGATCAGAGGCTATGTTGTCATTTGAAGTACATTTAAGGTATGTGGACCTTCTCGATTGATCCCTGGAACTGATTTAATGTAAAGGTTTCGTCATTTGTTTCTGCGCTCCATGGGATGGACGGTTTAGCTGCACTTCGTACGTTTATCTCATGTGAAAGAACGTGGTGTTTGGAGTGTCGATGGGGAGTTTCGGGTATCTGTTGAGCTTTGGCTAAAATTATTTTTTTTTTTGATGGAATATTTGGATGAACTTTTCAGCTTCCGTATGTGCTATGAAGGGTTAACTCCACAGAGCTTCTCATACATGAAGATCTCAGTGCATGGAAAAAGCGCGTATGCAGGTTTCTGGTGGTGGTAATAGAGTCATCTCTCTGGAATCTATTCACTAAAGAATGAGCGGGTGGGAGAGTTGTGGCTATCAACTATTCGTTCTGAAGGGCTAACAATGGCATGTTTGACCAGCAGGGAGGGCTGACCCTGCATAATGTATAGTTCAATTGGTGAGGAAACTTGAGGAGAAATCTCTTTGCTTTGGCCACACATTATACAGGGCAGCCAAGCACCACCTGCAGCAGAACCACGCTGGGGTTGGCCCTTCTAATTGTATAATGAAAAACAACTTTTCTCCAAACTCGCTCAACTCCACCTTTAGTGAATAAACCCCTTAACCTATTCACGACCACTAATGTACATCATGAAAAGATGCCCCTAGAGGACTAATGACGTATCTGCTACGTCAACAGTAAAAACCGGTGCCATGTCACCGCAAAACCTTTGGGTGTTGTGCTGCTCCCTTAGGCTGGGAAGTAGGTATAGATACACTGTGGCCCTTGGATGCCTTCTGCAATGCTTACTATTAGGCGGGAATATGATGTTTGAGGTTGGTCTCGGGTGGATTATGCATCTTGTTTATTTTTACTTTGTTTTTTTAGGTTTCCAGCTGTTCCTTAGGATACCTCGTTTCACTTCATTGAGTTTGAAGGATATTCTCTTTTTCACTCTTTGACTCTCTTATAGGATATACGTTTTTAACATGCACATTCCAAGCCGATAATATGACATTTTTATTGTGAGATCAGCTGGCATGCTGGAAAAGCCTTGATACCTGCTAAAACACATCAGGGATCGTGATTTCACACTCGACCTCCTCTACGCTAAACACTCCTCCCCATCCATGAAAGAAAAAAAGATTTAGCTGCATTTATTTTCATACATTTAAAAAAAAAAAAAAAGACCAATGAGCTTTGTAGACTACAATTCTCCTTGTCTTCAGCCAGAATGATGGCAAGGGTGATGGGAGTTGTAGCCCTCAAAAAGTACTAGAGGTGCAAAAATGTTGCAGCATTTCTGCCTATATTTTGTTTCTTTAATTAGTAAATTTAACCCCTTCTTGTGTCTAAATAGCATTGTATTGTGCAGTGTCACCTACATGGGATGGGTGTGCAGGCTATATATATATATATATATATATATATATATATATATATATATATATATATATATATATAATTTTCATAAACACTGTTTCATTTTCATCACTTTTCCTATTTGGTGTGGATTTTGGAGGAAATGTTAGGGAAAAATAGATGTTGGAGATTTTTAGGTTTTTTGCTATATGATGAATGGTTAGCTCTAAAATAGGTACCCATGAAAATCTTAACTTGTCCAACAAAATAAATAAATACGTATATATGTGTATATAGCTATTTCTAAGTTTCTAAAAATGTGTTGTGATACCCAGCACTTAAGGGGTTAAAAAAAACCCAAAAGGTTCTAGCATTCTTATTGGCTGAATTTGCATTCATAAATTACTTTAAACATATATGGTGTAGGAACTTTCTCGGAAAGTTTAAAGTTACAAATCTCCTGCAAAATGCCGCGTTTATGAACCCACTCAATAGACGTCTCCTACAAAGCTACTAGCGCGTCTTTGGGAAAGCAATAACTTCCCGTGACGTTAAACCCGACACTCAAAGTGAAACGTCATCAGCTTCGTAGTCCTCATTATTTCCCGAAAAATAAAATTAACGTAAACACTAGAGTTGCAAGACATCATCGAAATATGTGTCTCCAACAAAGGATCCATTTTGGTTCGCTGGATTTCATTATCCCCAATGGGTTGTAGTCTCCGTTTAAATGTCTATCGCCACATGAGTCTAAAACACGCCTCAAGAAATGCACCATGAATATTCGTCGTATGCGCTCTTTGATATAGAACTCTAATGGGAAATTTAGCGCACGCCGCAGAGCCCGCCTTTTACAACTCTTTTTCCTCTTGCGATAGGCTGCACTTACTTGTCCTTCAGAATAGAGTGCACTGATTGGCAGCGGCGCACCATCCTTCAGAATGACGAGTTGCTATTGGCCTCGTTGCAGGGAGATTCGGGGGAAGTGACTGAAGGTATCCATGGCGGAAGGTAAGAGGGTTTGTAACCTGGGCAAATGGGGAGGAAAAAAAATGTAAAACGGTGAAGAGGGTGGCTAAATTTTACGATGAAACATCATGGAGGAAATTGGCGGGGTGGGTTCGCCTGATAAACGTCAATAGTATAGGCTTCAGCCAGAGGGTTGTAATCACATTGCTTGTATTGGGTTTAATATAGGCCTTTTTGTAAGAGAATGGCTGCAGAATGCTTTATCACCAGTGAGATAATAGGAAACGATGTAAACGTAAGGAATGGGTGCTTGGGGACAGATATTCAATAGGATGATCGTGTAGGTAGAGACACCTAACAGGAAAAGGAGCCAATAACATTTCTTGTTATAAGTATGTGGGAATGAAGGTTGAATAATTGCATATATCTGAGGGGTAAGATGTCCGGTTATAGAACGATAGCGCCTTGCTGAGTAATTGATCATAACATGTGTCCCTTCTCCACTACAGGTTAAGACATGGAGGATTTAAACATGGATGACTTGAATCTACATTACAGATTCTTGAATTGGAGACGGCGAATCCGTGAGATCCGGGAAGTGCGAGCGGTGCGCTATCAGGAGAGAGCCAAGCACATTGTGGTGGATGGTGATACTCTCAGGTAAGGGCAGGGTTAAATAAAGATTGTCAGCTTCTGGTACTACATTTCTGTGGCTCAGTCGGTAACTGCCTTACACGGGATGATAAAAGTTGAAGTGCCCGTCACACGAGGCGTCATCTTCTGAATATTACTCATTATTTCAGCAGTAGAAATCCCTGTTTATGTCAATAAATATTGCATCAGCGCAACCGTACATTTTTGTTTCCCTTTCTATATAATTAAGAGCACGTGAGTTTTATTATCAACTTAGAGAACATCCATTCATTAAGTGATGAGTATGACAGAAACAATGTGCATTGCGCAATCAGAGCTGGGTTAAATGGTTATTATTATTATTATTATTATTATTACAGTACTTCCATCTAGAATATTAGTTAAACGTCAGTAATTTAACACTTTTTACAATGTTTTTTTATTTTCTTTTAAGACAGATCACTAGAACAACCACATTTGAGCCTTAATATCATAACATAGAATCAAATAGGTTGACAGCGTAAGGGATGCTTAAGGGTTAACCGTAGCTTTAATCCCAGTATTTATGAAAATCTATAGATTGTGAAAAATCATCGATTAAACAATGGGAGAAAAATAACGAGACGTGAGAACAGAAAATCCTGATCCTTTTCCTCATGGTATGCACATAGGCTGGCTTTCTAACATACATATGTACACGTAACACATGTGGCACTTGCAATGTAGCGTTACGTAATATTGGCTGAAACGTCTGTGTTTTATCACAATAAACATTGGCATTGGTATTATATTTTTTTTTTCTATGGGACACATTGATTGCTCGTTATGGTAAGAGGAGTGATTATTTATATAGCCGTGATGGTTTGGTGCCCTCGTGCAGGGGACTTTTGCCTCACGTTACAGTTCTGGGCACCCCCCCGGGGGCAGGATCAGGCTGATATGTTGATAGAGGATTTTGTTTCTCTGTAACGGCACGAGAGAGCTGAAGCTTTAGATGTCCCCAAGCGGGGGACGCACCATAGGACAGGCGATAACTTGTTTTGTTTCATTTGTTGATGTCCTTTGCTAGGTGATTAGGGATAATGGGACACTTGGTTGGAAATATCTGATCCAGGGATTATTTTTAACGTATATCTACGAAAAGCTGCATACGGCTGTTATTTCTTTTAACCAATGCAAACTGTAAGATGAATCGGTCTTTCTTCTCCTATTTTTTCTTTCTATCCTTTCAGTGTTGCTAAAACCTAATAACTTCACCGTTTAGAAAGCAGCTTGTAGTTAAGAGGTTATGAGCTGTTTTCTCTGGGCAGCCGACACTGACCGCCTGCATGCCTAGTACTTGCCGAGATGTGCCCAGACTCCGTCAGTCCCCGGCTGCAGAAAATTAGGTTTATTGCATTAGAGACGCTTCATTTTCTGGTGATTCCAACAGGAAAACGTAAACTAACTTTGGCTTCTATCTGTACGGTCTCTTCAAGGGAAATACATGTTATATGCTGGGACAAAAATACCATTTTAACTTCTTGATTCGAATGTAAATTATTATTGTAGAAACTTAAAATAAATGCAGTAAAATTTTTTATAATTAATGAATGGCTTGAGGCACTATTACTTTTTTGACCTGGTTCAACCTTAAATACCTTGTATCTTTGTACTTATTACAAGAATTTTATTGTTGACCGTTACATAATATTTAACTTTGCCCTACGTTAATCAAGATGTAATGATTAGTGGCCAGACCTTATCTACGATTTATTGCGTTAGACCTAAAGCCAACATTAATATATTGACAGAAGACCTGATGTTGAAGCGTGTATACAGACCCGGGGTGATGGTTCCCATGTCTGCTCCCAAACCTTAACATGTGATTTAAATGGCATTCATCAAAGTCTTCAAGCCTGTCCCCGAGCTTCTGTGCCGTGTTGTAATGTTTACCTTTGAACACAAATGTGCTTGCTGAGCGCTACTGCTTTTCATGTGGCCACGGTCAGCTAGAAGTAGTAGTCTCCAAAGTATTGTAACTAGTGGAATGGGTTAGTACAATGCTAGGTGACGGTGTCTCCTGAAACCTATAATTTGCCGTCTATCTGTGATTAAAACGAAAACCGTAATTTATCCACTCCCTCGTGATATCCCATCTGGATTATTGCAACTCCATTCTCACTAGTCTCCCCCTCTCATCTTTTCACCGCTCCAATCTGTCCTCAACCCTGCAGTTAGATTCATCTTTCTCTGCTCTCCATCACAGTTCCTCATCTGCCGCTCCTCTGTGCCACAATTCTGCAGGATCTGCTGCCTCTATATAAATAAATGTAATGGTCCACAGCACAGTAAATACGGTAACTGAATGTGTGTGTGTGTGTGTGTGTGTGTGTGTGTGTGTGTCGGTGCGCTGGGGGTTATGTAGAAACCGTGATTGGGGTGCGAAGTTTGAAAGGTATCGCTACATCCACCAATAGAAAGTAATAAAGTAGTCCTATATCCCAATGTATTATGAAGGGCCAGCCGTTCTGAGAAGGGTTAAGCTGGCCCTGTATGGTGCGGAGGGATATGCGCGATATCATTCTCTTCCCCGTGGGTTTATAATGACCAGCAACCTGACGTTTTGTTATCTTGTGCCTGCTTATTATGGGTAAGTGGTGTAAAGCAGGGCTTGACAAATTTGTTGTGAATCTAGGCGCCAGCTAAAAAAGTTAGGAGCCAGGATTTTTTTTTAAACTAACAGTTGGTTAGGAGTGATCTGATCATCATCAGCCCACTTACTAAACTCACAGCGTTTGACCTGGAAGCACCCTGGACTTTCAGGTCGGTGCTGTTTTTTTGGGTTTTTTTTTTTTTAAATAATTTTTTTTGATATATATATTTTTTTTAACACTTTCAATGCTGATGTTCCATTGGAGCACAGCATTGATTGATATTTAGTCCCCACAACCTTGTGGGGACAAATATTAACCCCTGCAATGCCACGAATGTGTTATAAACAATTGTGGAATTGAAGGGGTTAACGCTGCACTGTCGCTCTCATGGAGCGATCAGGCAGCAGGGGGGTGTTGGGGCTGGTCTCCACACTCATGTGGAGACCAAAGAACCCTCTCCCCCTGTCACTGAAGCTGCCTCTGGCAGCTGGGAAGCAATTGCTGGTCTATAGACCAGCCATTGCAGGGGGGAGTCTCTGATGACTGCTGTAGGCTTCCATGCCTACAGGAGTCATCAAAGGGCTTGTGGGGGCTCGTTTTTGCTGTTGCTGGTCTGCCTGGACTTCCAAGCAGACCACCAGCAGCAGAGCCCCTTGAAAAACGGGAATTAACCCCTAAATGCATTGAAGGGGTTAACGCTGCCCTGTCGCTCTCATGGAGCGATCAGGCAGCAGGGGGATGTTGTGTCAGGTCCCCACACTTGTGTGGGGACCCAATCAACAGTGAACCCCCTTTCCTGAAGCTGCCTGTGGCAGCTGAAAACGCTATTGCAGGTTTCTCTGCAATCGCGGTTTCAGCCTACAGGATCACTCCGTGGGAGTGATCACAGGCTTGGGGGCGGGCTCGGAGTGGCTGTGCTGTCTGCCCAGACTCCTGGGCAGACAGCAACAGCAGCTCCCCCGCGTGGTGACACGGGGGCATTTTTTTGTGAATGTAAGAGGCTGACAAACTCCTAGGCGCCAGGACAAAATTCTGAGTCGCCATGGCGACCTGGCGCCCGGGATTTGTCGAGCCCTGGTGTAAAGTATTGTAAGCGTTTACTGGCGTTAACAGACAAATGGGAGATAAGCGTGTCTGTGGGGTAAGAGAGCGTTTCAGTCTGGAGTCATTGGTTTTTATGGTCTTTACAAAGGTTAACCCCTGTGTTATCAGCACATACTACAAACAGCATGCTGTGCTAATAGAACAGTGATTATTTTGGAAGAAAATGCTCATACAATGTGATAGAGAATTGTAGGATGCGGTAATCCCCGTTACTGGCCACAAGAGGAGCCTTAAACATGATTCTGATCGAGGGACTAAACCAGGATTTCATGGCTTGTGGGAGCAAAGACTGCAGCTCATCAGAGCCGTCGGCGCAGGCTTTAAAGGGAGAATGATCGGTGCCCTCGGCAGCCATTGTAACTCGCTAGCCATTTGTTGGGCTACAGAGTAAGGCTTTCTGTGCTACCCTTTATTCTAACTTTGTAGCCGGAGGAGAACATTTAGAGCAAGAGGCTTTAGTCTAAAACTTGAAGGTCCAATGCTTAGATGTAATGTAAGGACATTTTCTTTGCTGAGAGGGTGGTAGATAAATGGAAAAGCCTCCCAGCAGAAGTGGTTAAGGCTAATACACCAAAGGAATTTAAACATGCATATAGACATAAAGCTATCCTGAATCGGGATATAATGGGGGGGGGCAGATTATATGGGCTGAATGGTTCTTGTGTGTACCTGGAATAGCATGGATACTGAATTTGGGTTTAAGTAACAAATAAATTAGTAGATAAGAATAAGTTATTCCTAAATGGATCAGTCAAATTGGACCTTGTTGATTTTAACAGAGCATTTACTTTGTTTTATGGATCCGTTTTAATCCAGAGTTCCTCTTTGGCCACCGGTTTGGTGACGCGTGATGGTGGTTAGTAAGCGTGTAGACGAGAGGTTGACTTCACGTGAAGAGGTTGCGTGCGTAACCACAGACCGCATGACTGTCTGTCTGGTCATGGTTTTTAAAGGCTTCTTTTCCCACAAGAAGAAGTTCTGCCTCTGTAGAACCAGCGAGGATGTATAGTTAAATGAAACCTCAAACAGGCAACTGCCCCAATCCCTTTTCATAGTCTGTGGACCAAAATGTTGTGTTTCAGATTCTTTCACATATAGAGGAGAGGCCTTCATATTCCATAGTATGTTATTGCATGACGTTGGTACATCAGTCTGATCGGTGGAGTTGGCGATGATCTGTGAATAAATCCATCTATATCTTGACGCGATATGCGGGATGCACCCACTGAATTTCCCATTTCCTTCCTGTCTCTGCAGTTACCAGGGAAACTCCGGGGAAGTTGGTTGCTATGTTGCTCCACGACCATTGAGCAAAGACAATAACTACTTTGAGGTTAGTTTTTTTTATTTCATGCCATATTGTTTCTAGAGGAGACAAAGTCCTTAAAGGTTTGTAATGTCTTCTAGTGGGCCGTCATATTATAAAAGAGGAAAGGCGCCTACTATCTGGAGCGCCCTTCTAAAGCTATGTCGATTAGGCTACTAAAAGTGACTACAAACTACTAAACCAGTTAATGCCACTTGTCTTCTTTGGCTGACTACTTCATCCTTTTGTGTATATTCGTTCAGTGATCAATGGGCGCTCTTAGACTTGGTCTCAGCTGGACAATCTACATTAATATTTATATATCATCTGTGTTATGAATAGAAGCAAAGCAGCTTTGTGCAGATTTAGGGAAACATCCAAATCCCCTCTCCATCTAGTAAAGCTGTTGAGCTCTTGCTAAAATATTGCACTTGGCTGCATGGCCATGCTTTGAACTTTTTGGGTTTGGGCTTTTTCTTTGCAGGTGTCCATTGTGGACCGTGGCGTGCGTGGGACAATCGCTGTGGGTTTGGTGCCTCAATATTATAGTCTAGACCACCAGCCTGGGTGGCTACCAGATTCCGTGGCTTACCATGCAGATGATGGCAAGTAAGTATCCATGTTTGGGTGTGATTTAAGGGAGTCTCAAGGCTATCATTAATATGGATTTTTCCCTCATTTTTTTTTGGGGGGGATATCTATATCTATATCTATATTATATATCTTCCTTTGCTGATATATATTTGTGTAACTTAGTTGTTGATGTTCTGCTGATAAATGATGATGAAAGGTTTTTGGAAGATGACGTTAATAATAATGTGGAAAGATAACCTTTACGTTTATGAGCCTACTTAAACACTCACTGATCTTAACAAACAAAATAAAGCAAAATATTCCAACCATTCCAAACATATGGATATTAGAATAGGCAGATACTATGCTTAGAATGGTAACGTATACTGCGTCCTGTATATTGTTGGCCACCACAACTGTTAGAATAGTTAGAATGTAAAATAATATTGACAGGAATATAAATCCAGGCAGTTTTTTTGTGAAGTTTTAGGATCTAATCTGTTTTAAAATGTAATTGAATGCGCTGACTCTGTTTCCTTCCTGCATCTGACCTCGATTGTGCCTGGCTTCAATTCTTTCTGTGTAGTACTTGTATTTACTTTTCCATTTTCCATCCTCCGCCTTGAGACCGGGCGGAAGCAGGGCTGAAATCGTGAACTGTTCCATGACTTTAAATATTGCAGGAATTGTCCTTAACACTTGGCACTCTTGCGTCTCTCAGGTTGTATAATGGGCGAGCAAAGGGAAGGCAGTTTGGAACAAAGTGCAGTTCAGGAGACCGTATTGGCTGCGGCATTGAACCCAGCTCCTTCCATGTACAGACGGCTCAGATTTTCTTTACCAAGAACGGGAAGAGGGTAAGAAAACCGTTCACGTGTAGTTTGTCCTCTGTGGAATGTCTCCGTTGGTTCCATGCCGTAGTAAGAGAACCCATCCGTTTTTGTGGCTTTCTTCCCTTCAGGTTGGAAGCACTGTGATGCCTTTGTCCCCCGACGGTCTTTTTCCAGCAGTTGGAATGCATTCGCTTGGTGAAGAAGTACGCCTTCATCTAAATGCTGAGCTTAGTAGTGAGGACGATGACAGCATAATGATGGTGGACAGCTATGAGGATGAATGGGGCAGGCTGCATGATGTTCGAGTCTGTGGCACGGTAAGAAATACAGTTTCAGGTCAAATTGTCTCTTGAGGTTGCTTGTGTTTTTGTGTTTTTTTTTTTGGTTTTTTTTCCCTTTTCTTCAATTTTCACCATTTTTTTTAAAAAGTAAATGATATATTCTCTAAATAGCCCTTCTTGTCCTGAAAAGAAGAAATGTTCAATGTCTCGACGGGTACAAAAATGTAAAATCAGTCCAGTCCTTCGTTTTAAGTTAAAGCGTCTATACACGTGTACTGTATGGGTCTCTGCCAGGGTGGTTTTGCCCCACTGTAGTAACATGATGGCCATCCTCCTTCTTTTTTTTTCTTTTCTTTCTTTCTTTCCTTTTTCAATTGATGAAATGTTTGATCTTTCTCTTTAGCTCCTGGAATATGTCGGGAAGGGTAAAAGCATCATTGATGTGGGCCTCGCGCAAGCCCGCCGTTCTCTCAGTACACGCAGTCATTACTTTGAAGTTGAGATTGTGGACCCTGGTGAGAAGTGTTACATAGCCCTGGGGCTGGCAAGGAAGGTGAGAAACATGTAACCCGTAATCAATGGCGGCTGTGAGGCAATAAAACTGACCAAAGCCCAACATAAAATAAACATGACTGGTATGCTTTAATGTAGAAGAGTGCGGAAACAAAATTGACAGTTAATGTATTGTGTTAAGATTTTACTTCAGTCAATTAAACTAAAAGTACGGGAGTCATTGCTGTCGGTAACATTAGCTTCTGGAGATCTTGAATGTTACATTGATGTAAGTTAAACTGCATTGCTACAAACCGTTACAAGTAGTGAACGCTAACTTCTGAGAATATAATTTAATATGCGCTTCCACACCTACTTAGTTTCGTTACTTTTGTTTGTAACTAAATGCGCTATGAGAAGTGTCCGCCCTAGCAATGTAAAAAGCACAGATCCTTCCCAAAATTTTTTAATACGGTATGATTTTGATACAAATGCAAGTAAAGAAGAGCTTCTGGATAGCACCGATTCAGAATAGGTAACTGCTGTCCAGGATCGGGTTACAGTAGGCACTGAGTGGAAGTCTGAAACACTTTGGCATTGAATGTTTTTCCCCGACGCATTCCTTCAGCACAAAACTGACTCCACAGTGGAAGCCGTTACTGTTGGCGGCGCACGTACAACACAATCACAAGAAATGCCTTGTTAAACCAACCTGGCGCTCCTCGCAGTGTGAAATGTTCTGTTCTTTTACGATTCACTTTGTTCCCAATCATGTCATGGGACTCACAAAAGCGTGATGGATTCAGCTGGGTGTAACCTGTTAGTCATTGGGGTAATGTTAATGTTAAGGAAGTAGAATTGTTAGGCAGCAACAATAATGTATTAAAGTAACACAATTATTATTGGTGAATTTTTGACATTGGTTAGGACCTTACCCGATTATTGTGGCTCTGGTCCCCCCCTGGGACAGACCATTGGGTCCTTTTGGCACAGTTCCTACCTGTGGCTCCCCACTGAGACGAGGTGTGGGTGGGCTGCATCCGTCTACTGTTGGACTTTTCTGGTGCTGGGTAGACTGGGGATCCCAGGTGGACATCCCTATTCTGGTAGCAGTCCTCCACGCTTCAGGCAGCATTTACTTCAAGCGGTTTTCCTCTTGCCTGCATGTGCCTTTATGGGATTCTTTGACCGCATACCCATGTGCCGTCCTTGTTGCATTGCAACAGAAATGTGTTTACTCTTGGCTGGACTATTTAGATTCCAAAAAGTGCTTGCTTTTGCTTCCTGATGGTAATTTTTGCGATGTGCTTGCTGCTTTCTACCGCCTACTTCTCCCAGACCTGGTGGAACGGTTTTGGCTGCCCAAGCCTGTGGATAAGTAGGTCTTTCTAGTGGCTCTTGTAGTTGCGCGTTTCTTATGCCAGTTGTCACAAATATATAATGGGTCTACGAAGTCTCATTTCAACAAGGTTTGTCTTTAACGACAACTAGAATATTTCATGGTTTGTAAACAAAGGGTGAAATCCGAACATCACGCAATAAAGCATCATGAAAAGCAACAACCCAACAACAATCCAATAAACTCAATTTACTGTAAAAAAAAAAAAAAAAAAAAAAGTTTTTTTAAAAATTAACCAATTAATGCCATCTTTCTTCAGCTTTTTGTTTGCATACTACCATCAAATATGATTTATATTGGCTAACATATCAATAATAGCTATTATTATTGTTATTATTATTATTATTATTATTGTTATTATTTGGGGCCATCTTATTCCACAACCCTGCACAATGGGTAAACAGGACATAACAAATATATAACCTAACAATTAGACTTACAGAAACAGGTGAGGAGAGCCTTGCAAGCTTCCAATGTAGAGGATATGTTGTCTATCTAGTTTACAGGTAGCTAGATCCTGTGTGTTCTTTACATGCTAAATGGTATCTAATGAAGTCTAAATTTTCCTCTGCTTCTATAATGCCGCCGAATTTTTTTTTTCTTTTCAGGATTACCCTAAAAACAGGCACCCGGGCTGGAGTCGTGGATCTGTTGCGTATCATGCAGGTGTGAATCATTTTCTATACTGCCAGCCTTGCATTTCCATTTAAGAAATACTTTCAGCATTTTCGGAGTTCCAATAATAAAGAAGTACAATTCTCGGTTATTGCTTAAGATAATTCAATGACTGGATGTAGTTAGCTGTGTTTGGATACATGGAATAGGACCACTGAGTAGCAGTAGTAGGTTAAAGAATATGGAGGTTCTCTCCTGCCCAGCCAATAATATATATAGAGGGCAAGTGTTAACCGGGTACACCTGGTGTATGACGGGTTTGAAGAATGTTGCCCGGCACATGGCTGAGTAGCAGGACACTGCAAGATAAGTGCACGTAGGGGTAGGTATTTTAACATGTAATGTCTTAAGATACTGAATCTAATAGGTTAATTTACTCACTGTCCTCTATCTGACAGATGATGGAAAGATATTCCATGGAAGTGGGGTGGGCGACCCCTTTGGACCAAGGTGCTATAAAGGAGATATCATGGGCTGTGGAATCATGTTTCCAAGGGACTATATACTTGACAGTGAAGGTATGTTTTTTTATGAAGTTTTTTTTTTTTTTTTTTTTCTGTTCGGCTGATGAGAGATGCGTAGTAATAAAAACACTGCCGATATGAGATATGGATTGCAAAGAGGTATACCTCTTAATGCGTTTGTCTCGTAGGGGACAGTGATGACAGCTGTGATATGAAGGAACTGAGGCTGCAACCACGTGGAGTGAGGAATGTAATGTATCTCCGACGGGAGCAGCAGCATGAAGATGATGGTGAGGAAGAGGAGGAGGAGGAGGAAGACGAGGAGGAAATGGAGAGAGAACACGAGGGCAGAAAAGTAGTGGTACGTGCATGACATGCTTTGACAAATCTACTAGTGTGGATGAAATAATTTTTTTTCATGATTGGTTGTAAGTTATACGTTGATTTAGCAATGTCCTGTAATTGGAGCAGATATAAAAGACCTAGTTCTTGTTCAACCAGGTTTTTTTCACACGAAATGGGAAAATAATTGGGAAGAAGGAGACGGTGCTGCCCCAAGGAGGATTCTATCCAACCATAGGAATGCTGAGCAGCGGAGAAAAAGTCAAGGTGGACCTGCATCCCTTGAGTGGATGAGGAGACTTGCATCTCGGTGGAAGAACACACTGCATCATTTTGCCATCTTCCCTTCACGCCAACTCCCTGGTCATGCACGATTTGCACGTGGGCTTGTGATAGTGCTTCTTCGTGTCTGGAAACGTCTCACCGTGCCCTTACTAGTGAGTGAGCGTGGGTTTGGTATTACACCCCATGCTTGTAAGTGTTGGCAAAGCAGAAGGCATGATGGGACAGGAAACAAGACAGCAGTTCTACAGGTCACTGTGAAGCAGTTGTTGGCATTAGTCGTGGGGGTTTTCCTTTTTATGTTCTTGTTGGGAGTCCATGGTAAGCCTCAAATACTTTCAAGGCTGGAGTAAGGTGGTGTAGATGATGATGGTTTCTTGAGCTTACTCACATATATATATAAAATACTAAAATAGTCATGACCCCGTGGTCTGACTTTGGATTTGTTGCTTCCTGAATAAGTCAACTCGGCAAGGTGAGAACACCAAACATATAAAACTAAAAAGAGTGGATATTAGAAATAAGCTGCATACACAATGATGGTGTCCACAACCATCACAATAAATAGAATAAAAATATAGGAAAATAAGACACCCTAGTGGTTCATGGGATTTATTTGTGTGGAAAATTTAGGAATATTAATGTGACCTTGAGGAAATACATTGTTTTCAGTAAGCAGTTATCCGGCGGTTCTGTTTCGAACTGAGTTCTGTTTTCTGGCCTCAATGACTACTTTTCTCGGACCATATTGTAGTATGTTCGAGTATAGGCTACCAGTGGGCCAGCCATTGTTATTGACATACATAGGCTTCTTCTAAACAGATTATATCATGGCAAATAAGATTTGTAATTTGTTTTAATATCTGGTATTGTAATGGTCACCAGTCATGCCTCACATCCTCGTTTAATTGTTGTGAAATCCCTGTGTTTTATCTATGCATTCTCTACGCCTCCTCCGCTGTCTACCTCACGATGGCACCTTTGGTGCTACCTGATGTTCCCTGGTGCTGTGAAGTCTAAAAGCACCAAATTGTCATTACAACAGCAGTTTTGTGGTCTCAAGTTTTAGTTTGCTAAAATGACGCATGCAACACACTAAACCATTTCTATACTGAATTGTTCTTCAGTATTTTTTTTTTTTTTTTTTTTTTTTTTTTTAATGAAAACTATTCATGGCCATTAGTAGCCAGAGACTGGCTACTTCCTTAGCCATTGATTACCTCCCTTGGCCAACAACAAACGTTCATAACAAAAAATGATTTGTCTTGGATAAGATCCATTCTAAATAGCAAGGGCCCAGGGCCACCCTGCTACATACCTCTTTGGGGGAAAAAATATTTTTCCTGTAGTATTCATGGCTAGAAGCCAAGGAGAATTGTTTTGTTTTGTTACTCCCCCCGTTTTTAGTAGACTATAGACAGTGGATTTTCTTTTCATTTGTGTAGCCTTGGGTACCGTGGCGCATATTTTCTGTGCGTTCTTCCTGTGGGTCCCTGTACTGTAGGTTAGATCTTCCCATGAATCTGGTGGCATTTCTACCTCACTATTTCTGCTGCGGCTATGATGTAGAATCCGCTTTCCTCTCCCCTACACTGAGCGTGGGTCATCTTCTTTCACAGAACTGACTCTAATTGGGTTCTATTCGTTTCCTTGCCACTGGTCTAATTTCAAATGGGTTTTCAAACTCCTTTTCACGAGCAGTGTTTTGGGAACCAATAAGAGGCCTAAGATATTAAATTTAAAAGAATTTTAAATTTAACAAAATAGGAAGACAGAGCCAAAACGGCTCAGACTCCTCGTGTAGGCCTTTTCCCGTGTGGTAGATACATGTGCTGGGTCTCTGCGTCTGGCTTGCCCACCTCTATAATATATACTAATATATACAGTCTTAGGGCATCGTATGCATGATTTTTGCGATATGGCAGTGACCAGATCATTATTTTGTATTTAAGTGACTACCTTTTTGAAGGTAGAGAGGTTCACCTTTTTCGTTTTAGCTCTCATGGTGCTGCGGTCCTTGTCCGTGTCTTTTGCCGCTCCGGATTTATTCGTTAAGTAAACCATTCCAGACGTGTATTTGTTGAAATAAAGGTAGCGTATGTCAGTACTGACCAAAACATAGCACTTGCATTTTGGAATTGCAGAAGAAATGACAATTGTTTCTCATTTTTTGTAAATATATTGAAAGCTGCATTCCTTTTCAGAACAGAATTTATTATATATACACACAACCAAAGTTTTTTTTTTTTTAATTATTAAATGGTCATAGACCGTAATAGCTGCTGCTGTATACCCTGTTAACCGTAAAACCCACTTGGGTACAATAAATACTTTAAATTACATATTAAATGTCAGAAGTTATTTTTTAGTTTAACCAAAAAGCTTTACAAAGACATGAGAATGATATTTTAATAAGTGAAAGCTTGTAGTTAAGGAAATGGGGACAGGATGGTTTCCCTATGGCATATAGGATACCTCTGCTCTCTTGGAACATATGGTGTTCAGAAGAATTGCTGACATAACAGCTTTGTATGTTAGAACAGGTTCCATTGTCTAGGATATCTAGGGCTGCGTACATGAGGCTTTGTAGGGAACCAATGGCTGCGGGTCCATTAATGTTGATATGGGCTTTTGTGATCACCATGAGCAGATGTTGAACTTCAGTAGTAGAGTAGGCCGAATGCGGTGCTGAGACGTGCGATCAGATTATTGTTTTCCATGTAATAAGGGGGGAGCGGGACAAGTCTTGTTTCCTCTCTTTCTGTCTACTGGTTCTGCCACCCATTTTCTTCCATGTGTCTGGCCTGTCTTTTGATTTATATATAAACGGTTCCACGGAATTGCACTAGAACATATCTCAATGTCTGTACATATTCAATATATACATGTTTATATGCATATAATAAAGACACAGATCTCTATTTATATGGCTTGTGTGTGTTCTTTTGTTGACGTTTTCTACATTGCTGAATTTGCCAAACATTGCTGTACGTCCCTTAAACAGAGGTGCCATTTCTCAAACGTTCGCCAACAACGGTGAAAACGACAATCCTGCATTCGGTTGGGTCTATTCAAGAGGAGAGTCGAGTTTGCGGAAGTTATATTTTCAACTTCCCCACTCGAAGCTTCAACTTCCACAAGGGTTAAATTTGATGGGATTAGGGGTTTTTTCAACCTTATTTACTAAAGCTTTTAGGGCTGCAACTAACGATTATTTTAATAATCGATTAGTTGGCCGATTATTTTTTCGATTAATCGGATAAAAAAAATGAATGTAAATTTTTCATTTATTTAAAATAATTTACTAAACAAATGATGTTAAATACAAACAGCAGAATAAAAAAACTTTGATAATAAATTTCTTGTCTTTATTTCCCAACCAGCCCCCCAATATATGCACATTTGAGCCCAGGCTTGCTACGCTGCCTCCCAGACATGCCATGCTGCCTACCACAGCACTCCACGCTGCCTCCCACATATACCACGCCACGCTGCCTCCCACATCTGCCACTCCACTCTACCCCCCACATGCCACTGTGCCTGATACGCCTTATACCCCCTGAAACACCACTCCATCCTCCCCAGACATGCCACCCTGCCCTCCCCACATATGCCACGCCATGCTGCCTCCCACATCTGCCACTCCACAATGCCTCCCACATATGCCACGCTGCCTCCCACATCTGCCACTCCACGCTGCCTCCCACATATGCCACTGTGCCTGATACGCCTTATATCCCCTGATACCCCAACTCAATCCTCCCCAGACATGCCACCCTGTCTCCCAGACATGCCACTTCTCTACCCCCAGATATGCCACTCTACCCCCAGATATGCCTTATACACCCTGATACAACACTCCGTCCTCCCCAGACATGCCACACTGCCTCCCAACATATGCCTTATATACTGTATATGCCTTATACCCCCAGATATGTCACTTCACTGCCCCCAGGATTTAGATTCCCCTAAATTAACCCTAAACTCCCCATTAACCATAACTGCCCCTAAATTAACCCTTAACACCCCCTTAACCACAGCATCCCCTAAATTAACCCTAAAGACCCCATCAACCACAGTATCCCATAAATTAACCCTAAACACACCATTAACCACAACTGCGTCAAATTAACCCCAAACACCCCATTAACCACAGCTGCTCCTAAATTAACCCTAAACACCCTATTAACATAACTGCCCCTAAATTAACCCTAAACACCCAATTAACCATAACTGCCCCTAAATTAACCCTAAACACCACACTAACCATAACTGCCCCTAAATTAACCCCCACCTCCCCTAACTTTCAGTAGCCCAAATATATATATATATATATATATATTACATACATATATACACACATACACATTATATATATATATATATATATATATATATATACACACAGATACCCATTATATATATATATATATATATATAATGTACATATACTTACAGTTAGATGAGTGTCACAGCCATGTGGTTCTGGCCTGGAGAAGGAAGGGGCGGGGCCAGTTGTCACAGTGATTACAGGGAGGGGGAGTAAGTAGGAGCTGCTGCTGTGAGACGGTGAGTCAGACTAAACCGATTATATAATGAGGGGGATTTTTCAGAGCGTTTGCTCTGAAAAAACCCTCATTTTATAATCGATAATAATCGATTCAACTAATCGATAATGAAATTCGTTGCCAACGAATTTCATTATCGATTATTATCGATTTTATCGATTAGTTGTTGCAGCCCTAAAAGCTTTACTAAAGCTACATAGTAAAGATCATCAGTGGTTCTGTATAATGCAGAGTCTTTTCAACCATTCAATTATGCATTATACAGGGCCAGCTCGATTCTTCTTGCTTCATAGTTGGCTGTTTATCAGAAATACTTCTGGAGTTAAAACCAAAACTCCTTTGCCATCGCTCCTGCCAACTATTCCTTAGACTCCAAATGTGTTCCTTGTATTTTGTGGTGGGACCACATGTTTAGCCTCTTAATCTAAAATATTATCAAATAATCTGACCCACAAAATGGGATAAAAAGTATTTTATTTCAATTTTTTTTTTAAACATAGGAGATTAAATATTTCCATAAAATATATTTACCAAGCTTGCATAGAAAAAGCAGAAAACATATGTATGTTTCCATCCAAACTGGAAATGACTGTATAAAAGCACAAGTGCTCCAGGCAAGACTTTATTTATATATAAAAAACATATATATTACATATACAATATATATTATAATATATTTCTCTATAAGAAGATCACACAGTCTCACAAGAAAAATAAAATATGCTCTGATTCCCTATTTAAAAAGATGAGCGTCCTCTGTAGTAAAATAACTCTCATTGCTGACAATCTTTTAAACAAACTCTTCAATGACTAATAGACCGGGATGTAAGGGGTACACAAAGCGTGAGGAAGGACTTGCTCTCAGGCGAATAAATTACCTCATAAAATATGAGTGGAAAAAAATTGATATTACAGCCGTTTTGATATTCCATGCCAGTGGCGGCTATTCATTAGTTACGATTACATGGATGTCCAAAGGCTAGCAGAGGAATAAAAGGGTTATTAATGTCTGAATATAGTGACTTGCTCTAACAATATGCAACTGACTATAAGTCCCATCAGCCTTAGCAGTATGTAATCACACACGAGGCCTCGTGAAGCGAACAGGGATTTTTTTTTCAGCACAGGCGGCTCAATCGAGAGACTTGATTCAGTCTTTTCTGTATATGAAGGGATTTACAGAATGCCTGGTTGGCTTGTAGCCGTCTATACATTGTGTTGGATGCCCCTATAGGCTGCTCCAGGGTAGTTTGCATTTAGAATGGGATTACATACAGATGTTTGGAAATAAAATAAAAGTTTAAAGATTGAATTTAAGATTTTCCATTATACAGAAGGTGCGTGTTTGTATACATATATGTACATAAGTATTGCATACATGATTTTAATGTACACTGTCACAATGTTCATTTACCTTGAGCTGTATATAATATCTGCACAGGGCAGTGTATTTTATTGCCTAAAAATGCTCTCCAATCATTTGTTAGCATTTTAGATGTCAACCCAACGTAATGTATTCTTAGCTTTGTAAGAATATGGTGGTTAAACTGGTTTCTCCCAGTAGAGCAAGGAAACATTACCCTGCCAATGTCAAATATCCCGTTAACATAACCCCTTGAGTCCCCGAAGCAAGCCATTTCATAGATCACTACGCTAAAAAAAGTTATCAAAGCTGCTGTTGGCCTCATGTAATTGCTGTTCGCTATGTTCCTGGCACAGGATGCAAAAACAAGAGCCTCCCTAATAATGTGAAAATGTCCTGTTTATGAGGAGGAGGAGGAAATGTGCCTGGTTGGTCGATGACCAACTAATGACACTTCAAACAAGGCGTTCCCATATATTGGAATATTTCACGTTTCCCCCTCCATTCCTTACTGTTACGGATCTGGTGATAAACATGATGAACACAAATTAAAACAACTCTTCAAGAGTAATAATCACATAGCGTAACTAATAATAACAGGAGGGGGAGTATATCTACATTAATATAATTAATAGACAGCAGGAGCAAGTTCGGTCTTGGCTGCAGTTATCCCCCCAACAAACAACAACGAAGCTTTGGATATATATTGTGATGCATTTCAATAGTACTCCGTTTCATGACACCAGGCTGAACCTTCTATTAAGGTAAGGAGCTAGCGGGTTCCACGTTGCTTGCTCCTGCTGCCAGCGCCACTTAGAAATGCTTAACTAAACAGTATGTAAGCTACACGTCTGCATCACCGGAACTTAGATGAAGGAACAGACCATGTTACGATCTAACGTGCTGTACGTGACCAGGCGTCCTGCTGTTGGTGAGAATATAGGCTAGCAATAAGCAGGACTGGATCTTTGGCCATACTTTACAGAGCACACTGTAGGCTACTAGTAGCATTGAGTCACTTTCTACACTCCTGGAAGCGGTTACTTCGTTAGTCTTTGTTTATAAGAACATTTGTATTCCAGATATAACCTTCTCGGCATGGCTTTCTAAACATCTGGTCTTCGCTCCAGTTGACCCCATGGAAAAGATGTCTTTTCGGTAAGAATTTTTCTGAGGCATCTTCACCCCTTAACATGTGGAATTATCTCACGTTGTAGATACCAATTTAAGTATGTTTCTGCAATGACTTAGTGATAATGTAATTACAAATTATTTTATTACTTCAATAGAGATACAAATGCTCTCTATATATAATTCATTAGAAGACGTTTGACATTTCATTTCCACGTTAATAAGACCTTCATGATCCGGCAGTAACATTCAAACTCACATACTCTTCAAACTAAGTATTAGAATCACAACACCCGTCACATACACATTTTTGGCTTCCACCAACTTTCTCAGACCATTCTCCCTACCAATGTGCATTTTATCTCTTCTGCGTGCCCAACATAACTTTGGTGACAAAGTTTACAATGGCCGATGCAGGTTGTTCTGGGTCAAGCTCTGCAAACAGGTGGCACACATTCTCTGCCGCAGTGCCGGGTTTCCGAGCCACAAAGCCGAAGACCCTGGAAAGACCAAATTTCGATATATATTACAACCTTAAAAGTAATGCATTTATTCCCTTCAGGCCAAGCCCCAGCTCAGCAAGGTTAAAGGGGTGCAGATGGGGTACGCATGTGCAGAAGGTGCTTCCACTTCATTTTACAATGACAATGGTGGGAAATCAGTGCCATGGAAACTAGGGGGGCTTTTCCCCTGCAGCCCCAGAGATGCAGATTCTTAATTGTACATAATTATTCATTCTTCGTTGGTGAAGATGTATAGGATGCTAGAATGCCTCTTTTAGGAGACTTTTGTGAATTGACTGCAGAGAAACGGGACTATTTTAACATTTTAGCTGTAGGTACTTTTAGGTACTTTGGACAGCCAAGAGATCCTTGTCATTATAAAAATAAAAAGTTGAAATAAATATATATTATACAAAAAAACTTACTTCGACGTTGTCCTGTCTGGATTGGTCCACCTGCAAAATATATACAGACATTTAGAAGAGGCCCATTAAGAAAAGATGCATTCGTGACCAGCATAAGGTCTGCTGCTGTTAAATGTCTAGTCCCAAAAGGAGTGTATTATAGTTATAGGAAGTTATTATAGGAAGTTTCTACTACCTGCGATCCTGTGGGTCTGCACTGCAGAACGTAACACTTGAAACAGGATAATGTCGTCTAAAGAACAATCTGCAAAATACGCACACGGCCAGGTTACAGAAAATGACAAAAAAAAATAACAACATTCCACCATCAGAAAAGTCTATGTGCAAACGTACTTGCGCTGGCTGTCCGTCAGAGTAATGCCTTGCTCAGAAACCTTAAAATGAACAGTTGTTGCGCTGGATCTTGGGGGAGTCAGGATGGCAGTAGAGGCCTTTGAAATGGCCTGGGGGCCCGTAAGCGACTCCGTGTCCACAGAACCAAGAAAGAGCACACTGCAGGCTAAAAAAGAAGACATTTAAAAATCAGGCCAACATATAAAAACATGTAAAGTTATATAATGCAATGATTACATCTAAAGAAGTGAAATCTGAGGTCGTGTAACTTTAGATAATTTTCCATCTTGGCCCAATGTCTCGCTAAAACTAGAATTACTGTAACAAGAATAGACAAGGCTTATCTCCCATCTGGTATTTCTATGTATGGAGCCAAACGATAAAAACCAGTTAGCCCATGTGGTTTACCCATTTCCTGTTTATCTGGACAACCTCAATAGTTGACTTCGGTCTCCTACGCAAAAAAGTGTGACTAACCCAAGCATCTGGTCATACTGCCAGCGTCTTAATTCTATCCCATGCGTCTACCACACTCTACAAGGAAATATCCCATCTTCTAGCTTCAGACCATGAATCACCTGCCCTTTACACCTCCCTTCTGAAGAAACAATGATAATATTTACTTCTTGATCAAAAAAATACACTATTTCTATATATATAATTTCCAGGGCTCGACCAACAACTTCTTCCCCCACCTGACCAAGACACGTTATCACTTACCTGCCCCCTGTCTCAGTAAGTCAGCGGCTGTGCTCATATTGGTTGGGGCCAAGACCTCTGAATTTTGCTCAGCCAGATCTGAAAGGAGTGAGAGAACGTGAATTCCCATGAAAAACATATATTTGTGGGGACGACATGATAAAACTGCAGACTATAGTGCAGGAATACGGAACTAGAGGAATAACTCTATGGCAGTGGCCCAGTATAGGAGTAGGAGAAGTCATACTGATGGATTGTACTCACCTCGACAAGGGACCCGCAGCCTGCACGGCAAAGAGAGAGGAGTGACTGAGTGCTGAGACACCAGCGCAGACAGGCTTCCTACGTACAACAAAATAGTTTATCAGTCACCAAAACATATTCTGCTGTCATTGAAACAGAAGAAGTCTCCTTGGGACAACCTTGGGATGTGGAGGACGAACTAAAAGGCCCCGTCACACCACTGACAGAAACCTCTCCACCTCAAATATTATTCCACAGAGAATGACACAGTTTGGGTTCAGAAGGATGTGTATGAATGCCCGCAAACCACATCATGCATTTTTCCTACAATTTAAGCGATTAAAAAAACATGAGATAAAAACCATAGCTAAAAGCCTCATCTGCTCAAATAACACGTACGATTTGAAGTAACATTATCATACTGTCTGTCCTATCACACTAAGGTTATGACATCTCCCACATTTTATCTTTCTACCTAAATTACATGGTCCTCCCTGTTAAATTAGCCACACAACACTTTTAATAAAGTAATCACATAAGGAAATTGATGTGTCGGAATGTCAACAACTGAGTTGTACGATGTCTGGCATTAAAACCATCAGTCTGGCACGGTATAATCCACCTACAGGACCAGACTGATCCACTAACACAGTGCTAACAGACAGAAAACATCTCCAGCCACCGGGCCGGGCCCTCCTGTCTGCTCCACTCTCCTATGGAGTCACCCCCCCCAGTACATTCCGCAGCTGGGTCATTGACGCAAGACCATTAACTTATCCACATCCTATATAAAAAGTCTTTGACAGAGCCAAGCTATTCATTATATCCGTGGTTTGATTCCTGTACTACGTTTGCTTAATGTTGGACAGTCCCAAAGCATGGCCTTGACCAGAGCTTTACTACATTCAATTTAGAAAGAAAAATACTTTTTAGCCACCTTCACTTCCATGCCCGTGGCATCTTACAGGACGGACTTTCCTCTCATTTCATGTGACATCTAATTAGGAGTCACATGTATTACAAGTTACGTGATGGAGAGATCTGTCCCTTTAACATGTACTTGTAGCGGAAAGTGGAGTCATCAGAATGAATATAATCTGACTAACCAAAGTAGGGTTCAATGGGAGAGCCTTTGATTTTCACTCCTTTTGGCCCCGTCTCGATGAGAAAGTGACGAATCAGCTGCTCTACAGGATCTGCAGGGACAGAAAATGAGGTTAGGTATTACCTCTAGAAATAAACCTGGTAACCCGCATTAAACAGCCTGTGACCACGTTTACCTTTGCATGGCTGCGTCACTGCGTTCGGAGGTGGGCTCGATACCTTTAGAGCCAAACCATATGCCCCGCGGAAGGAGTTACTGTCTCGGATCAAGAAGCAGCCCGGTTCTGCCCCTCTTAAAAGGGTAATGGCTGGGACACAAAATAAAGGAGATGAGAGTTGGTAAGTATAACCTAAAAATAAAACTCATCTGTCTGCCTGCTGCACTGTATAAACCAACTAACATGCCAAAAATAATAACGCAAAAAGAAAAAACAATAATGAGGAAT
This sequence comes from Spea bombifrons, assembly GCF_027358695.1. Classification (NCBI taxonomy): domain Eukaryota; kingdom Metazoa; phylum Chordata; class Amphibia; order Anura; family Pelobatidae; genus Spea; species Spea bombifrons. The sequence continues at coordinate 119,113,657 of NC_071088.1, forward strand.
GGACAAAATGTGTGGAAAAAAAGGCTTGACTTGCAAAAAAATATTATTTAATTGTAAAAGTATCCATATTCTGTTGTCATTTGGCTTTACTCCGAATAAAATGCACAAAAATAATTATTTTCCAATAGTAATTCAATATCTTCAATGTTTCCCATCAACTTATGTCAATAAGACATAATGTGTCTCTGTAGATCCCTATTCATACCCCACATGCAATCACAGATAATTACGGCACATCTCATTTTTTCATTGGAGTCTATGGAAGAAACTACAATTATGAATATTTGGGGTAGATATAAAAAGAACCATGTATTGTTTCCCGTTACAAGAGATATAATCATGTATTGGTTTTATGCATGCGCTGTTGGGTCAATGCTTCCTTCTTTTTCCACGTGTGTGAAACTTGTATAAATAAAAACATAAACCCCAAAAATGTACATTCTAGTTTAGAAATGATACTTCTTATTGCTGAATGACCATTACCCCGGTCTGTGTTCTCCAGCCCCTTGCCTGTTCCCATAGACATTCATAGCCCTCAAACCATGCATTACCTTGTTCCCTCGAGATGTTCGGCTTATACCAAAACCTGGAGGTGTCTTGTACAAAACTGACAGTCAATGGAGCGTCTTGCAGCACTTCTAGTGAAATAGAGTTAGAGGGGAAATTGTCATTCTCTGAGGTCACCTCAGGAGATCCATAGAACGGCAGAGAAGTTCTAGCTGACTTTATAAAGGAATACCGAGAATCATCTCATGGTTTTGTTGAATATGAATTGTCCCATCAAATGATGGAAAATGTATTTGAAACTGAAGAAGTAGAAGTATTTTGCTTGTTGCTCTACACATTTAGTTGATTCATAAAATTACATAATTAAAAGGAAAATTATTGTAATGTATAACACTGCAAGTATGATGGCACCATAGTAACCAATTAAACAAAACATATGGGCAAATAAGCTGGTACATGTTCCTCCTAGACACGAACCTGTGGATGGTGCAGATATCTTTCTTGCAGGATGCCCATTACGGCTGTCTACATTCTCTGTCTTCCCTCTTCCAGTTGCAGCATGGGCTTTTTCGGGCAGACTTGGCGGCTGCTCCATCCTACTTGGAGGACAAGGGCTTCCTGTGTAATAGGCCGTGCTGATAGGAAAGGAAGGAGTTGGGGATGGAGGCAGAAGGTCACACCGACTTCCCATTGGCGTGAGTGGCGGGCTGGTTGTAGCTTCACCGCCGCAGGTGGTTCCATGGCTCATGGGCAGAGAAACAGTTAGACTTCTCTTTGGTGCAGTAATTGAGTTTTTAGGATCAGGGTGGAGGAGCGAAGGGTATGACCCCCCAATGTCTGAGGAAATTTCTTCATTTGAAGTAATAATTGGACCAAACGAAAATTGACCCCTGATGGCCTCCAATGACTTAGTCCGAGGATTGGCTGAAAATTGAGGAGCAACTTTAATTACATTGGAGGGTATTGTGGCAAGCGCCATGACTGCCTTCTCTTCCAAATGTTTAATAGGAACATCCTCGCAAGACACTGATAGCCCAGGTCTGTATAACAAAAATACATTAAATGCGCTTAATCAGCAGAATAATACAACATACATATTAACAAATGTACATAAAACGGAGTTTAAGCTTTCAAATAACATAGGACTTGAGGTATGCCTGTGAAGCCTAAAAAGACTGCAACATAATTTATATCTGTGTAAATATTACACCAACAAGGACTTTGGACAATGTTATGCTTTGTACGCACAGATACATACATACTGTATATACATAAAACACACACATATATATATATATTATATATATATATATATATATATATATATATATATATATATATATATATAAAACCCTGGGAACTCTCCTGATGAAGCCCTGCATCTCGGGGTGACTTCTCTAGGCAGGGGAACGGCATTCTGGCCATTCTTTTACTTTCTACTCCCTGTTGACTTAACTATCATGAGGTAGTCCTGCTTACCCATATATATATATATATATATATATATATATATATATATATATATATATATATATATATATATATATTCACCATTAGTCAGGTATGCCCAATTATTTCTTAATAATGTGCCACAGATTATATTCGGATTTAAATATGTTATTACACTAAGAACATAATTGGATCCTTTCACTGCAAACGTTTTCCATGGGATGAGTTTCTCCCCAAACATTTGAATTACATTTTCCTGGTGGCCAAACAGATATGGCTTCTTAACCCTAATTTATCAGTAAACTAGTAAAACTAGATGATGGTATTCATAAACTCACCTGTCGGTTCCAGGGGCATTTGATGTCTGTCCTTGTTGGTTACTCGCATCCATAGGCTTATTGATTTGCACAGAGGGATCCTGATTACCAGGATTTCTGAACGTTTGCATAGAAACACTCTGTGTGCGGACGGTGTTATGCATTTGCCCACTAGGACCCACTTTAAGTCCTGAATTATGTGAAGATCCAGAAGACATCTGTGTGCGCACAGTGATAGTTGTTTGTGAAGTGCTGTCTTTCTGCACAAGTTTACTTGTGTGTACAGTGCTTAGTTTGTCGTGTAAAGTGTCTGTACACATAGGACTTTGTGTTGGTGTTTGGGCAGCGGCAATTTGCACGTCCTCAGGAGAGTGAGGGTTTACTGGTGAACTCTGCATGTGTCCTGGTGAGTGAGTTTGTGCTGGTGAACTCTGTGTGTTCGCAGGAAACTGAGGGCTTACCTGTGAACTCTGCACGTGCCCGGGAGACTGAGGGCTCACTTGTGAACTGTGCACGTGCCCGGGAGACTGAGGGCTTACTAGTGAACTCTGCACGTGCCCAGGAGACTGAGGGCTCACTTGTGAACTCTGTGCGTGCCCAGGAGATGCAGGGCTCACTTGTGAACTCTGCGTGTGCCCAGGAGACTGAGGGCTCACGTGTGAACGCTGCGTGTGCCCGGGAGACTGAGGGCTCACTTGTGAACTCTGCGTGTGCCCAGGAGACTGAGGGCTCACGTGTGAACTCTGTACATGCCCAGGAGACTGAGGGCTCACTTGTGAACTCTGTGCGTGCCCAGGAGACGCAGGGCTCACTTGTGAACTCTGCGCGTGCCCAGGAGACGCAGGGCTCACCTGTGAACTCTGCGCGTGCCCAGGAGACGCAGGGCTCACTTGTGAACTCTGCACGTGCACAGGAGACTGATTGTGTGTATTCCCAGAAGAGTTAGTTTGCGCTGGTTTCATGTGGCCAGGAAAGTGGGAGTTTGATATTAAGCTCTGTTTGTGCACCTGAACCTGATTGTGCACAGGTGAGCTCTGCAGGGTTTCCAAAGAATGAGCAGATGAACTCTGCCCATGAACAGAAGAACAAGCATGAATAGTGGAGTTTAGTGTGTGCCCAGGGGTATGAGGGTGAAAAGATGACCCCTGCATGTGCCCAGGAGAATGAGTATTTGTAGATGAGCTCTGTGTGTATACCGGAGAATGAGGGGGAACCGGTGAACTGTGTGTGTGCACAGGTAAATTAGAGTGCGCACTCGAGCTGTGTGTTTGCACGGTCTTTTCCATCTGTGCAGGCTGGTCACATTTCATTACATAGCTATTTGCCTGTGTGAGTTCAGGGGTTTGGAATCGTACAGAACTCTTTGTGTTTCCCTTGCTGTTTGTGTGTACTGGTGCACTGTTTGTGTGTACAGGACTGTGCATGTGTGCATGCGGATCATGTGTCTGTACAAGTGAACTCTGTGTATGGACCGGGCTGTATTGTGAAGATGGAGTGTGTTTTCCAGCTGGGCAGTCAGCTTGTACAGACGGTCTCTGATTAGCCGCATGCTGCGTGTGCACATTGTTATGCTGTGTCTGGCTGTAAGTGTTTATGGGGGTACTTGTGTGTATAGGGTTTTGTGGGTACACATAGCCATCTGTTTGCACTGGACTACGGGCACGCCCCAAACCATTAGCATATGGTGAACTGTTGGTGTGTCCTGGGCTATGAGAATTTATACAAAGGGAACCCTGCGCAACTGAGTTTGTTTGGATGATGGCTGCTGTGCTGATGATGGGCATGGCCTCTCTGTGAGCCTGTGGCTGAGACGATGGATTGTCTGCTTGTTGGTCGTTGATCCCAAGTTCTGTAGAAAAAAAAAAGAAAGCAATGATGTTACCATATAATTATATTGTGATTTAGTTATTTCTAGCAAGGTGCAAGTTAACCAAGTTTAGGGCCATCTAATAAAGTCTTCCATAAGTGTCATGGTGGGTTGAGGCTGTGTAGTTGGAATCTCCATGATGATTTATGGACTTGATGGCCCATCTCTTTACCAAAATATCACAAGACTGACAACAATGGCGGCCTCTACATTATTGTGTACAGCACTCTATTTTATGCTTAAAGAAAACGCCCCACCACAGCAATTCTACTTTAAAGACAGATACCGTTTTCAGTACTGAGTGGGATGCATTGGGTGTCATCGATATAGCAGACAGGACTATTAGTACGGGGACCATAGCTTGACTTCTATGAGTCTAAGGGGTCCAAAAATAATAGCAGTTGCAGTCCCAAAAATTTGGAGGGACGTCAGCTGGCTATCAAGGACTTACATTTGCTTATTTGAAAAATGCCTTTTTTACTTAAGTAACCCAAACCATTTTGTGAAATGTATAGAATGTGACAGCCAATTGGTTCTGGAGTGACTCTGAGTCATTGTTGTAGAGATGATGATAAACAAACCCTAGTGGTTTCCCAAGAGAGACGAGGGAGGGGGCAGAATGGGGTCAGATTCCAGGAAAACTTAATTATTTTAACCCACTAGCATGAGGCACATGTATGATGAGGGCAAAATGCTATTTAAATGTCATGTTATCACTCACTGGGTGCAGCATATATACGTGTGTATATATATATATATATATATATATATATATATATATATATATATACAGGGCCGGACTGGCCCACCGGGATACCGGGAAATTTCCCGGTGGGCCGGAAGGTCCGTGGGCTGGGCGGCCATGAAGACAGCCGCTGAGCTGCCCCCCAGGCTGCCCGAAATCTAATCAAAGCGGCCGCTGGGTGCTGATGCGGCCGGCCGGCATCAGCACCCAGCAGCCGTGTGCGATGGCCGTCTAGTGATGGGAGCAGTGTGAGGGGTGAAAGCTCCGCCCCCTCGCACTGACCTTTCACCCCTCACGCTGCTCCCATCACTTTGCGGCCATCAGATTGCTGGGAATGTAATCTGAACGGCCGATGCGTGCTGATGCCGCCGGCCGCCTCTGCTTTAATACTTTTTTTTACTTTATATGGCAAGCCAATCCAGCTTACCATATAAATAATAAAAAAAAAGTGTTAAAGCAGCTCCGGCCGGCGGCATCAGCACGCACCGGCCATTTAGATTACATTCCCGGCAGTCTGATGGCTGCAGAGTGATGGGAGCAGCGTGAGGTGGAAGCTCCGCCCCCTCGCGCTCAGACTGCAGCAGCACCGGATGTCAGGTCAGTGGCATCCTGGCTGTCAGCATAGAGGAGAACAGTGTGCAGCTACCAGGAAGTCAAGAGAAGTAGAAGGTGAGTAAAATAATGTATTTTTTGTACTGTATGTTTTTTGTATTTGTTAAAAACAAAAAAAATCAGCATGTGTGTGTATGTAAGTGTGTCCCCCTATATGCCACTCTGCCTCCAGAAATGCCTTATACCGCCCTATATGCCACTCTGTCCCATGATATGCCTTTTAACCCCCTATATGTCAGAGTGACATATAGGGGGTCAAAAGGCATATCTGGAGGCAGAGTGGCATAAAGGGGGTTAAAAGGTATATCATGGGGCAGAGGAGCATATAGGAGGGTATAAAGCATATCGGGCAGGCAGAGTGGCATATAGGGGGCATAAGGCTTTTCTGGAGGCAGAGTGCCCCATGATATGCCTTTTAACCCCCTTCATGCCACTCTGCCTCCAGAAATGCCTTATACCCCCCATATGCCACTCTGTCCCATGATATGCGTTTTAACCCCCTATATGGCAGAGTGGCATATAGGGGGTTAGAAGGCATATCATGGGACAGAGTGGCATATATTATTTTTTATTTAATATGGCAAGCTGGATCGGCTTGCCATATAAAGTAAACAAAAATGTCCCATGATATGCCTTTTAACCTCCTATATGGCAGAGTGGCATATAGGGGGTTAGAAGGCATATCATGGGACAGAGTGGCATATAGGAGGGTTGAGGCATATCAGGGAGGCAGAGTGGCATATAGGGGGGTATAAGGCTTTTCTGGAGGCAGAGTGCCCCATGATATGCCTTTTCACCCCCTTTATGCCACTCTGCCTCCAGAAATGCCTTTTACCCCCTATATGCCACACTGTCCCATGATATGCCTTTTAACCCCCTATATGCCTGAGTGGCATATAGGGGTATAAGGCATTTCTGGATGCAGAGTGACATATAGGGGGTCAACGGCATATCTGGAGGCAGAGTGGCATAAAGGGAGTTAAAAGGGATGTCATGGGGCAGAGGGGCATATAGGAGGGTATAAAGCATATTGGGGAGGCAGAGTGGCATATAGGGGCATAAGGCTTTTCTGTAGGCAGAGTGCCCCATGATATGCCTTTTAACCCCCTTTATGCCACTCTGCCTCCAGAAATGCCTTATACCCCCCTATATGCCACTCTGTCCCATGATATGCCTTTTAACCCCCTATATGGCAGAGTGGCATATAGGAGGTTAGAAGGCATATCATGGGACAGAGTGGCATATAGGGTATAAGGCATTTCTGTATGCAGAGTGACATATAGGGGGTCAAAAGGCATATCTGGAGGTAGAGTGGCAAAAAGGGGGTTAAAAGGCATATCACGGGGCAGAGGGGCATATAGGAGGGTTGAGGCATATCAGGGAGGCAGAGTGGCATATGGGGGGTATAAGGCATTTCTGGAGGCAGAGTGACATAGGGAGTAAAAGGCATTTCTGGAGGCAGAGTGGCATATAGGGGATTAAAAGGCATATTATAGGGCAGGGTGGCATATAGGAGGGTATAAAGCATATCAGGGAGGCAGAGTGGCATATAGGGGGCATAAGGCTTTTCTGGAGGCAGAGTGCCCCATGATATGCCTTTTAACCCCCTTCATGCCACTCTGCCTCCATGAATGCCTTATACCCCCTATATGCCACTCTGTCCTATGATATGCCTTTTAACCCCCTATATGGCAGAGTGGCATATAGGGGGTTAGAAGGCATATCATGGGACAGAGTGGCATATAGGGGGTATAAGGCATTTCTGGAGGCAGAGTGGCATATAGGGGGTTAGAAGGCATATCAGGGGGCAGAGTGGCAAGCCTGGGGGCAGAGATGCATAACTCGGGGGTAGGTTGTCAAATGAAAGGAAATAAAAACCAAACATGTCTCAATCATAGCTTTTATTAAATATGGAAAAAAAATAGTCTACATAAATTAATAAAGAAATAAAAGCTTCTTACCAGAATATCGTGAAGAATAATGTGATCAGTGTTTTGTTCCACTGAATAAAATGGAACTCTTTCATCTAAAAATGTTCGCAGTAGTAAATGTTTTGATCCCATTATGTGTAATGTATTTCATTTATTAGGGCCTTTTAACACTTTTCCTTTCTGGCATTTTAATACAAATAATGAGATAAAAAGAATGGCACATAGTGTGACTCGGGTGTGTATAAGGGGTGCGTGTGGGTATAAGAGCTTCACCGTGAGATAAACTATATGGGGCTGGTCTCCAAATTTTTCCAGGGCTGCTTTTCAGTCCCAATCCGGCCCTGTATATATATATATATATAAACACACACAACCACTGCAAGTACTATTATTGTGAAGTGGAAGCGTCTAAGACAGGCATGTCCAAACTTTTTTCGAAGAGTGCCAGATTTGATGAAGTGAAGATGTGCGAGGGCCGACCATTTTGCCTGACATTCTTTGAACCATTAAAAATTTAATGCAAATTAACTATTTTATGCAAAGTTTATTGAAAACGGCATACTTTTCATTTTGTGACTTGGATGAAAAATCTAAACAGGTGTTAAATTACTCTGCCTTTAATATCAAAAAAACAGATCTATATTTGGGCAACTTATCTGTGGGGCCTTATCAGTTCGGAACGCGGGCCGCAATTGACCCGCAGGCTGGACTTTGGACATGCCTGGTCTAAGATTACCAACAGCTCAGCCATGAAGCAGTAGACCACACACACTCGCACTAAGTGCTGAAGCACATAACAACCTGTCCTCTGCTGCATCACTCACTACAGAGCTCTAAACTGCCCCTGGAAGCAACATCAGCACAACCACAATCATAGAAATGGGTCTCTATGGAGGAGCAGCTGCACACAAGCTGAAGATCACAAGTGTCAGCTGGATTGGTGTAAAGCCACCACCCCTGGACTCTGGAGCAGTGGAAGTCTGATGAATCTGGGTTCGACAGATGTCAGGTGAACACTACCTACAGTACTAGGTAAAGTTTGGAGGAGAGGAAATAATGGTCTGGGGCTGTTTTTCAGGGTTTGAGCCCCTTGGTTCCAGTAAAAGGTAATGCTAATGCTGCAAGACATTTTAGACAGCATGACTGCATACAAAACACGGTCCCATAAAGACATGGTCTGACGAGTGTGGTGTAGAGGAACTGGAGTAGCCCGCACAGAGCCCTGATCCTCACCCCACCCATATCCAAAGTTAATTAAGAAAATGGGTTTAAAAAAGGTCAGAGAAGGTGAAGCTGAAATCTGCTTATTTCCTAGCAATATAGCTCTTCAGTCTACGTTGATATTAAAGCTAACGCATTTTATGTGAAATAATGAAAAACCATATTAACCCACATGATAACAACAATGAGACTTTATGGTCTTTTATGTTTTCATTTGAGACATCTGAAAATGTTTTTTGAGAAATATATATTGCAGACCATCATGACTGCATTACTTACCTTGGTTTGGATGATGAGGAGGAGTCTGTTCACCAGTGCTGCCAGCAGAAATGGTGTCATCACTCATTCTTCGAGAAGCAGTATTCATAGGAGCAACAGGGGACACAGAGCCGGGTGAAGAATGACCACCGGGGAGACTGTAAGGCGACACACACGTTGGAAATGAGGGGGTGTTGTAACTGGGAGTGCAGTGGTTTGGGAGGTAGGAAGGGTGCAGGAAATGTGGGTAATTAGGTCCATAGCCACCCTCTGCAAATTGGCCAAAATGCAATGCATCTTCCCCGTGTGGTGTAGGATACCCATAATGCATTTTTGCCTGGGGCATTTGGAAGTTTGGAATATCATGGCTAGGTTGAACACTCTGCCCATAAGTTTGCGCTAAATGTAATGGATGCTCCCCATGGTGATAAGGTTGCATTGTTGGCATCTTGGTCCCTTCCAGAGGCCACATGTTGGGTACACTATAGCAAGCTGAGCTTTGGCAATGTGAGCAAGGGCATAGTGGAAGCAAAAGAGGTTCATGAGGAGGTCCCTGGCGCATATATGGCCTTGTATCTCTGAGGCTTCCTCGTTTTGGTGGGCTTTGAGTATGATAATGTTGAGGTCCCTCAGATAGTGAGCGATACAGCCTCCTTCTGTCTTGCTCATTATACATTCCTGGATAGTTTGCGTTTTGTGATGAAGCAGCAGGTCCTGGAGCTCCTCTGGGATCTAGTAAGCCCTCTGGCCTGAAGTAAGATCTACTCGGTGGCCCCTCAATGTTTGGAGGAGCGTAGCCCAGCCTGCAAGAGCAATGTCTAGATAGCAATTGTCTTCTTTCTGGGTAAACAACAAGTCCTCCTAACTGACCAATCTCTTCCTCCATAATAACCATCTCACAATCTCTTTGAGTGCCCCACTGTGTCTCGCAGGGAGCCTCTCTTTGCCCTTCCCAGGACGAGGAGGTCAAAGGCAAATTCCGAGATGTTCTTTCATCGCCTGCTCTTGACCATCCTGGCGAGTATGGACGCCTTGCTTCTCCATTCACTTTTGCTTGAGTGTTCTGGTTTGCAATTTCCCTGGGAATAAAATTGTGTAAATCGCGAGGTCTTTCATCTAGATTATTTTGCTGATTTCCGTTTTGGGTTCCAGTTTCTTCATGCTTAATGACCTGGGAATATTGGGGCTCCACATCTTGCTTTACCATCACTCCAAATCCACCCAAGAGCCTCTCCAGGTCTTCTCGCTCAGCTGCAGTGGGTAATGGTTTTTGAGGCGTTTCTTCAAGCCTCTCAGTCGGAGCTGAGGAGTGTCCAGAGTCACTACTGACAGATAAGAGGCGCCCATGATGTTCAGGGCTCCCATTACTGGATGGCAGCGGAGTGCTTCTCTTCTTCACACGTGCATACAGACTGCCATCTAACGGACCACGAGTGTGACTTAAATCTGTAGACAGAAAGACGTTTCTTACATATATTTAAGGTTCAATGGGGAACAAAAATATATACCTGGAGAGTTACTCCAAACTGAGCATTGTGTTGATCATTTATCTAATTGCAGCCATTTTGAGATAAAAGAAAGGTAGTACCATTGTTTCAGGTACTGCGGAAGGCATTTTTAAATAGCAGTTATCAGATTTTAAATATTACGGGGAGTTACGGCATTTTGATGTCCCAGACAGGCTCATTTGGCACATTTTGCACACCTTCTACCTACATTACACCTGGAGTAATCATGGAGTACTCTAATGTGCATTCCTCTATAGCAGGGGTGTCAGGGACAATAGACTGTCCCTTTAAAATAAATGTACTTTTTAAAACTTTTATAGCTTAAAAAGCCTCACGGTTGGTTTTAGCCAAGCCACATATTACAAAAGCATATAATTATTTTCTCCGGCTTAATGCCTATTTATTTAGTATTTAGATAATATAATTTTACCAGCCCTGCAATTTATTTTCCTCTTTGAATGGATTGTCTACAAACACATCAAAAGATCAAAGGAGTATACAGAAATGAAAGCTTTTACAGTGTATTTGTATATGTCTAGGTCAGCAATGGTATTCTGAAAAACAGAAGAAAAAGGGGTCCCAAGGACAATGGGGATCATGCTACCGTTCTACTTAACAATGAGAGAAGTCCAAGTTCTTGCTTAAGGTTATATTTATAAGTATGCTGGATTAGAGAGACATCTGTGTGTCCCCTATCACATTTAATTACTGACCCTCCAGGCTGTCTTCATGATGCACGTTGAGGTTCTCATATGAGTCGTAACGAACCAGCGGGTCGGTGATGTCATAATCCACTGAAACTGCTGGGTCGTTGAGGAATATTTCACGTCCTTAGAACGAAAGATGATAGAGTTGTTCAAGAACAACCGAGAAAAACATGGCGGCAAGACGCAGGAGTGACATGAAGATATGCGAGGAAAGGGTAGCTACAGAAGTACATATCAGACGCGACTCCAACAGGTTTACAAACATGAATTAAATGAGGAGACCTATAGAAAAAACCCTCTGGGAGCATCTACTTTTTTTAAAAAAAAAACTCACCTTTTGTCTTTTCATTCCCAGATGAAAATATAAACTCCACTGTGGCGCCCTCTGGGAACCTGTCATCTGCAGAGGAAGATGAAGACAAAAAAAGTCAGGCTGAGGGAATAAAGCAATAATGAAAATAATTGAAAGATTCATTAGAAAATCTGTAGCACTAAGCCACTTCATGTTTCTTTAGTATAACATGTTTAAAGGGGGGGGGGTGGAGATTTTTATTCTTACAAAATGACGCATAGAAGCAGCAAGAAAGTTTTTGTTTTTCCTTCTAATGACAGGAAGACTTGATAACGTATCAGACCGTATGTAACCGGGCAAATGGTTTTGTGGATGTCTCTTTCCACAGGCTAATGTCAGAGGTCGGCACTTACATCGGAAATGTGTTCTGAGAATGCCGTTAACACTAGCCCAGCTCTGTCCCTTTCCCATGCTTTCTGACTGTGGTTACAATAACCCAGACTACTTTGGTTTTGCAAAAGCTCAGCATCTTTGCCTTTCTTGTGTTTGAATAAACATTATCTCCCATCCTGCCTTCCGTAATAAGATAATTTGGGATAAAAAGCTCTGGAAAAGTGTGCTGTATATTTGTACGAGCATTTGGTTCAATGTGCTGTTCTACCTGGGCTGCTGAATACAGCACTTTCACAATTAAATACAGTGCCAAGAACCTTGCAGTTATTACTGCTTTGTACCAAACCCTAACAAGAATTATTCCTTTGATCCAATGGGATTTTGACTTGTTTATATCCCCCCTGGCCCTGATTTATTATTGTCATCACACATATGACACAATAAGAGAGCACTGATAGGTTCAAAAACATGTTGCCATAGCAGTAGATATGTGTATGTTATTTTCACAATAGAAATAAAAAATATACAAGACTAGTTTTACCATGACCCCTTCTGCTGGAGTTTTATTGTAACTCATTCCAACACCAGTAGTGACTTTTCTGCATGAATTATGCCTCTACTTGTATGCATAGGCTAGATCTCACCTGTACATGCGCAGTCCAGCTGGTCTTTGCTGAAGCACAGGTGTGTGTTGTGAATGGTGCAGGTGTGGAACTGGAGTCTGAAGATAACCTCTCTCTCGTGGGGCTGGCTGTGTTTATGATAGCATTTCACCTGCAAGAAACATATACATATCCAGAGCCGGCCATTACTGTTCATCCTACAACAAAGACTACGGGTTCACCCTATCTCGGTCACTGCGTGGCCAAACCGAGAGTACATTGTATCCTAATAGTCATTTGAGATCCATCAGAGAGGTCTGTGTTGGATCATCTTAATTTGCTATGTGACTCAGTGGACTGTTTATGGAAGAGATTTAAGACAGAGAAGAACAGCTGTTCCATCACAGACGTTATTACTTATTGTGAAAAACTAAACACTTAACTGCTAAATATTAAGTCTAAGTTATTGCTAAAAACACATGCATATTAAAGTTGATACATTTGCGGGTGAGGAATGATCTAGTTCTGTAGGCTCGACAGAAGCTAAAGCATTTCATAGAGAACGACAACAAACAGCACCCCTAATGGCTGTTGACAGTACTACACATAAATACAACTATCATCAATCAGCAGCAAATATCCAGCAATAAATGATACTTCCATGCTTCCTATACCAATTAAATGCACACCCTACACCCTCCCTACAATAAGCTAGAAGCTATCACTGACTTTTTGTTGACCCAAGATACAGTAAATGATGCTTTAAATGATATAATACTATAACTCCCACCAGTTTGTGGTGGCGTTTGATGGGACACATAACCTAAAACCTGCAGGGGAAGAGGAGTGCCTCTGTCTTGCTTACATACCATGATGTCTCCTTTTAGCAGAAGCGCCGGCTCCAAATTAATGCACAGCTGGCGTTTCTGGGCTGGTACATCTCTGTGACTTGAACTACAAAAAGAAAAGCTTTAGAATCAAGGTTATTAAAATACGGACAGAAATAAAGCAACAGAATTCGTTCTATCGACTCACTAGATGCCAGATGTGTAGACAAGCTGCATGGACTGGTATATCTTCAAAAAAGGACAAAATCCTGAGAAAAACAAAAAAAAGAGAGACATTGTGGAGAATGAGGGGACACGTGTTAAAGAAAGACAGTAACAATGGCAGCAAGAAATACGGACGGTAGCAGAACACCGGGAAAGTCCGTCTGTTCCATCAGTGATTGTAGCATGTTTAGGGGCTGTAGAGAATGAACGTTGCCAGCAGGGCCCTCTTTCCCTAACGTATCGGTTTGTCTTAGTCTGTCACTTCTTGTTTTGTTAGACCCCTTGAAGATCAGCATTGTATGATGCGCTGCGTACATCGTTGGCGCGATATAAATTAAAGAGAATAGCAATAGTTTAGCATGAAGATTAATGTAAATGTTTTGTTTGTGCAGGTGTTATACAGATGTGGTTATGGACAATGGGTGTTTATATATATAATTAGACAAACAGCCATCATCAATAATCTTCTAGATAACACCTGCACCAGTAAAACATTGCGTATAATAAACGTCATTCCAAGTTATGTCATATGTTTGGACCTAAGGAGCCCCAAGGGTGAAGCTGCGAGGGGAGAAGGGCCAGTGTTAAATTTTAAAACTGTCGGCAGCTTATGTTATTCGGGAAATTCCGCCAGCACAGGAGGAGTTAAATGATAGAAGAATTGTTTTACATATTACATGTTCCTTAATGGGGTTTATGCACTTACATATGAGCATGAATGCAATGGGTCTATTACACAAAAAGCAGGAAAACTCCCTAAAATAATCCAAAAAACGGCAAACCATATTACTTTATTAAAAGCAATGGAGGAAACAGCCAATACAGAACAGAGACGCACAGTAATTCCGAACAGATGTTTGCCATATGTGGGGAAGATTCATGGTATGCAGAGACCGAAAAGGAAGCGACATGACTCTGGAAAGCCGTCCACTCAATCTATACTCTAACATTATGGAAACAATCACGTCTTGGCTTGGGTCTGGTTATACTTGGCCTGGTGTTAATTATCTAGAGATTCATTTTCTCACAAATGCTGAAAGCTGAAATGTTCTTAAACTGAGGAGTTTTGTCCCTGGAACAGATGGATTTAAGCCGTCTCGGTGTGACCGTATTCCCAAAGCTGATGTCTAGGCATACGAACCATTAGAGGAAAGTCCTGAGCATAACTACAGAAGACCGCCTGTTGTATTACCAGCGGTAAACCTTGAATCTTATTTTTTTGTTAAACCTTTGAAACATAACGTGTTATTATTGTTCCAGGAAACAAAACCCGAGTAGACCACCAAGGCTTCTAGCAGCCAGACCATTTTAGCAGCTGGAGATTTATCACTCTAAGAATTTACTAAGCTACGTTTGAGCCTAAAATTGGTGGGCCAAATGAAATCATTGGACCCCTCGATCATACCAGGGGTAGGCTTGCAACATTTAGTAACACGGCACCCCAAAACATATTTGGTGGACAGTGCACTATGACATTCACCCTGCAAAATGGATCAAGTCATTGGGTAAATGTTGTCTAAGCTTCTTTTTACTTTATGTACAAACTAGTAGCTACACGTGGAACTCAAGGAAAGCTTCTGGTAGTGGCCCACAATCTTCAAACCATAGTGGCGATGGTCCCATACCCTTGTTGCAAGCCTTCCAATGAATCCTACATCATACTAATATCTACAACATGCTTTAGAATCCGTGTCAATTTTACCCCAAGTTTAAGGTCTCTGACTCCAATATTATTTGTATTCTCATCAAAATTCAGCTCGTAAGCCTGGTTTATTGTTAGCCTTTTTTTTGAGGGACAACTTAAAGAATATTGGCATGGCATTTTTTTTATCCTGTGGAAAGAAAGAGACTAGTACATACCCTTTAGTATAAAAAGATATACTTTATTCCAAATATATATATAAAAAAAAACTTATGAAAACAAGGGGCAGCCCCATGAATTGGGGAATTGATAACCTGGGAATTTGTAGAATATTCATCCTGTGCCCTGAATCACATTAGCTTGGAAATAACAAGAAATCAGTGTACTTTATTAATGCCCAGATGTGCTTACCTTCTTCAGTCTGCAGGGCAGGAATGACAGGCAGAAGAATGCACTGCAGGGACAACATGTCGCTGCTAATCTTTATATTCCCGGACAGCAAACCTCCAAAATAATTTATATACCTGCGCAGGGAGATTACATTTAGGACAATGTATTTTACGGCAATGGAAAAAAAAATTAACTGCTAACATTAACATATATTTTTTTTGGTTTTATTATGAAAATAATATTTCTATAACTCTACAAAATAATGATTTTAACACATATGGAACTCTCATGTCTTTTAGCGATAAATTAACAGATAATAAATCATAAAAAATACCGCCAGTGATAAATTAAAATAGACAATAAATCATAAAAAATACTTCCAGCGATAAATTAAAATAGACAATAAATCATAAAAAATACTTCCAGCGATAAATTAAAATAGACAATAAATCATAAAAAATACTTCCAGCGATAAAGTAACATATAATAAATCATAAAAAACATGATATCAAATCCAAAAGATATCACCCCAAATATGATCATTATTATGGATGATCATGGAGTGTAAGACCTCTCATGCAATATTTTAATCCAATACATAAACAATAAACAAATCGAATATTTAGCATTAACATAGAATGTGGGCTCACTGGACCAGTACCTTACAGTCTGACTAATACTATTTTCATGAATTATTTGGAGTGTGACATCATATTATTTGTGATGTTTTCCATAACCATTAAAGGAGCCAGACTTCACGTATATCCTCTGCTATTAAAACCTCAGCTAACCAGAGAGTAATACCCTGTTTTCAGAATTCAACGATGTGTCCAGGAAGTTTCAATATTGTTTAATTGTTTTCAGACAATAAAAAAAGAAAAGAAAAACTGGAACAAGTTTAGACAACTTGAAAATCACTTTCCCTGCCGTTCTCATGGGTTATGTTCCCTGATCATATTTCTAAGTAATTTTGCTTTAATAGCATCTGGACAAGACTGGTTTCTGCACTTATTAGAATGTTTCTCGGTTTAGTATTTTGAGCCCAAGGCCCGGTTAGCTTTATAAAGTGAAAGCAAGGTTTGTGAAAGCATACAGGCAAAAAAAGATCTTAAAAGATACAATTCCAGCTGGGCAGGGCATAAGGGCATAAAAAGGCCAAAGCGTTCATGTCCTTCCACGTGTCTCGCTTATTGTGATGAACGTGGAATGACCGTGCCATGTTGGTCACAAGTCTTTCAGTAAACGGGGTCAGCCTCAGGGCTCTAGACTGAGGAAGGGATATAAAAATGGCAAAGAGACAGTATCTGCTGGAAGCGGGGTAAAAGATAAGGGCTTGTGGGGACAGAAGAAAATATATGCCAAAAATAAATAAAATAAAAAACCTAATTATGTTCATGAAGCAAATGAAAGATTTATCAAGCATGAAAATAAAAAGTGATAGTTCGCCTTCGACATTCTTGGGAAAAAAAAAAACCCACCGTGGCCAATTCACGTAATGGAACAGGAAATGATTGCGTTGCTGAAATATATAAAAACACTGCCTCTGTAACGTTTGCTGGGAATTCATTAGCTGTTTGACCTCTCTGAAGCCGGAGGAGCACATCCTTTGGGTTAGTCTAGTAATCGTCGTCACTCCGGTAAAAAGTTCTGCACAAAGGGAAGTGGGTTCACCTAAAAAAAACGTCTGCCGTTCTAGATAAGAGGGTTAAATACTGATGGGAAGTTTCTTTCCTACAGCAGGAAGAGGTCCAGATTCTAAAGTCTGCAGGGCGACGGACGTGCTTGGCCCTATATGATGCACACGGTATACCTTTCTTATTTAGCGTTCTCACTGACCTGCGTTGGGATGGATGCAGGGACATGGATACTTTATCTTCACAAAACTTTCTCATGGCAAGAGTGCTGAGAGCCTGATCCACACTGCAACACGAGAACAACAAGATAATGACATCCAGAATGAATAGAAGGAAGCCAAGGGCATGAGATGCATATCGTACCCTCTCTAAGGCCAAGTGAAATTTGCCCAAAGGGAAAAGCCGCATACCTAGCTGACACCTTGCTGTAGTGCATGTAGGAAGCAATGACCACTCCAGTCTTCCCTTGATTTCCCTGCCACAACAAGAAATGCACATTATTCATACAAAGCCCAGTTTTTACTAAAGCCATGCGGTGCGCTCCCATTGCACTCCGTACCTTGCAGTGTAGGACAACCACATGTTGTGGGTCGGAATTCAGCCAGGCCTCCATTGCCTTACAGATGGAACAGATTATGTCCAGTGGAGGAGCGTGACAATCTGGCCAGTAAAAGTCCTGGACCTACAAGGGAAACGAAGACCAACTCTAGTACAACTCTATCAAGACTATTAAGGAGATACTACTTGACGGGAGACAAAACTGAAACCAATGCTCATTATGCCAGGTTCTTTACTTAAAGCCATCATGGAAATCTGCTCTCCAAGTCATACATACCTTGGGGTTGAGTCTGGTGATATCATGTCTCTTCCTAGATAAGTTAAAAAGCTGTAAAAGAGAGGACACATCAGGCCATTTTGCAGATAACTGCCAGGCCATAACCTTCAGGCCGTCGCTATAGTAATTACTTATAATATACAAAGCGCTACATACATTTCTATAATTAGGGATGTTTTCCTTGCTCTAATAAAAAAATGAACGTGGTCAGCAATATGGGTTGACGGCCCCATATGACCTTGAACCATTTGCCCTTCACTAACTCATGCCCTTCACTATATGTGGATATATTGCTGTCTTACCAGATATTTATCATCATGTTTGGATCTCAGCATGCTTGCCACCTCTCTCAGGTTGCTGCGGTAGCGCTGCTCCTCCAGGTTAGTGGGGAAGAATACGCTAATGATCCGCTCGGTTATGTATGTCAGGTCCAAGTCATAGCTCCGCTGGATCACTTGATCCAAGCTGAAGTTCCTAGATTAAAAACAAAATACATTCATAACTGTGCTTGTAGTCTTATCCTCCCACAACCAACAATACACTTTCTCAATGAGATAGCAATTACCTTTTCATGTTCACAAATACGATTGTTTCATTTCACCTGCTTCTCATAACCCCGGCACATGAATATACTATTATTATTATTACATTTTATGTATACTACATTCTATAGACTCCATCATATCTTACTAACTAAAATCTTAAAAAATTCTAAACTGTTTACGCCATGCCCAGACTGGATGATAGGGCTCCAAACTTATCGATACTTGACTCCAGCAGGAGATCAGGTCCTGCGGACTGCCACTGCAAAGGTATAAAAAAAAAAAGGCCAGCCAGTCACTAAACAGAACTTCTCACCTTGGCAGGGAACTCCGCTGTTTGATTTTAAGAGATTTGTTGGAGCCCTGAAAGAAAGGGTGAATAAAGTCATCTTCTTGGTATGTACAGTTGAGAAAGTCCATTAGATTGTCTCCAGCTGATCAGTAGCAGTAGGAGAGAAACACATTTACTTCAGAGGAGTTTATGAGCATGTGTTTGATAGGAATTCCGATTTTGAGAACAGCCTGCATTAAACTATTGTTCTTCTCCGGAGAATACTTTTTTTATGTGCCAAGCCTGTAAATTCTTGGGTTAATCCAAAGGATTATCAGTTTGGGTTCATCTTGGGTTCTAACCTTCTAAGGATCTCTTGGCACACACCCTGCTGAGATCAGTGTTATAGGACCCTGCTATGGTCAACAACACTGACAAACTTTCAGAAACATTTGACCCAAACTAAAGTCCATTTGAAATGTATATGACTCCCAGAAGCTACAAGGAAAAAGGGCACTAGGATAATGGTGGCCTTATTAAGCGCGAAAGTCTGTGTCTTTAACTAAACAAATGTACACATCCAACCAATTAGTCATGCAGGAAAACTAAACATTTAAAAGGGACACTCCACTCATGATATACACTTTAATGCATATGATAACAGAGTTAAATGTCTGCGATGCCCCCTTTGGAAATACATAGGGGGATTCTGCAGAATATACCATAGATTTGCCGAAGCCCCTTCTATCTGCCATGCAGGAGATGTGTTCGACCAAACATCTCCTGCCACGTGATATAGTTACTGTCAAACAGCTCCAGCACCGGTCTCTGCAAGCATTTGATCTATGACCATATCAAATTGTCTAAAAAAATAATATATTACAGCATTGGGTTGTTTTAGTTCCCCTTCTTTCTAATGTAATACTCTAACGGTCAGAAGCCAAGTTTGCTCATCCATGAGCAGGAAAGAAATTTCAATGACTTAATAATCACACTCTGCAGACCCAAAAGAAATACTGCTCTTTTAGATGTTACGATCTACACTTTTTAGGCCATATTCAGTGTATTAATGAATTTCACTAACAGGGATCCAAAAATATGATATAATCTGATATCCAATAATCTGAACAAAGGATACAGGCTTTACCATGGGCAAATTCAGACACATACTGACCCCCTACTCATATGAGGAGCTCCTGAGAAGTCTACATAGTATAGAATGTTCAAGGGCCAACGTTACATTCTTTGTCCCGATGCCTCTTTAACGAGTTGTTATTTTTATGTAAAGTTATCTATTCTACACTAACAAGCGCTGCTCCGCATATTTGCATTTAACACACCTTTGGCATTCACTGAGTTAAGAGGGATGTTTGCACGGATTTCGCATTGCTAATATTTTGGCAATTTCTTCAATTCCTTCCTATGCGTCAAAAATATTCCGCCAAATTTAAGTAGAATGCCAGCATGATGTTACAGAGTGTAACACTTTAGCAAGATGTAAAAGAAAGAGGAAAGCCAGCGTTTTCTTGTGTGAAGACAAAGGCATATGTTGTTCTTAAAAGTGGGATCTCCAACGTTAAAATGAGTGCCATTTAGTAGACATGGGTACAGCTGGCAAAGCATTTAAACACATTTTCCTTATAAAACACGCAACACTCAGGGCCAGAAGTAACAGAAGTTATAGATAGCAGTAACTTTGTGATTTAAGTCTTTGTGGCTCCAGTATACGCCACTTCAGCGAAGGCGTGAAAGCAAATTACGACCGATGTGGCTGTTTGATCACACTCTGCGAAAGCACCCAAAATTTCCATGGCTCTCCCCCCCTTGATGTTTTTCCCCATTCCTATTGCTTCTATTTCCCTCCTTCTTCTGAAACAGGCTTTGTCACTCTCTCCTCGCTAACAGCCAAGAAAAACCTAACGCAGAAACCCAGCCACGTCCTGCTCATTTCCATCATAGCCGTCCCTTCTGCCCCCTCCCTCTCCAGCCAGAGCTATTAACCTATTCCTTGTAGGAAGTTCATAAGAACGTCACGGCTTCCTTACCATGTGCTGGATGGTAGGTCCTGGGGCTGTTCTTCGCCTCTGAATAAGAAAGAAAACATAAGCCTTGGTGACTTTTTATTGTCAAACGTCGCCCTGTTGAGACCACGTTATTCTGTGAAGCCCAAAACTGTTCCTTGTCGTTTTTAAAAAGGGGATTAGATTACGAATCATCCAATAGAATTATCTCAATCAGTGTATAAAATCTCAAATCTCACATTCAGAGACTAGAAAAAAATAAAAGTATTCTCATGTAACTCGCTCTGCCAAATTAAAACCATTTCGTGGTACGCTTGATAAGTGCTTAGATGACGAAGCTTGTTGAGTTCTGGATTTACCTCTCTTGTGCCTCAAACACGTGATCTCCGGTACCTCTTCTTTACGCGTATTATTAAATTAAATGAATTGCAGACCAGTCAACAATATTCTTACGAGAATCCAAGGAAATCTCTTTCAATAATAAAGCTATGGTGTTTTATTTCCCTTTAATAATTCAGTAAAAGAGTATGCGGGTCTCCGCCAATATGTATGGGAAAAAAATATGGCTTTAGGTAAACAAGATGACGGTTTCAGAATGACCGTATCTAGAACAGTATGAATGTAAAGATTGCCGATATATTTTCACTTACCATATCAGCTGGAGGAGGGGAGGAACAACCAATTGGAACCTGAAAACAACAAAAGGACACAAGAATAAAAAAAGAAGAAAAACCTACAACATATGGAACATAAAACTTCTGAAATGACTGCTATGTTTTATTTATGAAATAGTAGCATATTTTGTAGCACATTAGTGGGGACGAGAAAGCACTGAAAACTGCTAAAAAATGGGACTGATGGCCTGGATCTTGGGAGCATACAATCTATTTCAAAGCTAGTAGAGAAGAGGTGATGACGTCTGCAAGGTGTTACTGCTGAATGGAGATAATGGTATGGGGGGGTCTGTGGCTAACAGACCATTTTAATGAATCAGAGCTTGGGAGCAGAGGGGGGCAACCCACAGCTATCTAGATGCAGCTGAAGTACGACTCCCATGATTCCCAGTTTAAAGTCCGCTAAGGATCCCAGCAGTGGTAGTTTTGGTAAACAGCTGGAAAGCTGTAGATGACGTACTCCTGTTTTGGAGTGAATCAGAAATTAACAGCAGGCTTAATTCCTAGGCGTGCTCATCTAGCAGAGGTTGCAGTTCTATATTTAAATGTGGAGCTCCACACCCACGGCTGGGACAGAGGGCCCATTCACACACGGAACCCCAAGCACCCCCGCCCCGGCCTCAGCGACGCTCTGCATGTATGGAAAACTTCTCGTATGAACACTGACCTGTATGTACATGGACGTGACCAGATCAACAGCCTACAGCGCAGTGACAGCGAAAGAAAGATTAGTGTGTGTGAGTGTGTGTGACAATTCTTCACTGGAATGGAAGTGGAGGTGAAAAAAGGGGTGGGATAAACAAAAGAAGAGATTCTCACCTTCCCTTCACATTTCTTGTGACTGGCGATCTTGCACACTGGAAAACAATGATTGGTACATATATAATATTTATCTTGTACACTTCATTTACTCGACAGGTCATCTTTTCTTATTTTAGTGAGAAATCCAAGACAAGGACAGCAACCTAATAAACCTTGGGGTTTTACAGCAGGAACAAATTGGACCAACTAGAAGGACAAAATGGTTCTTAAAGGCAGTCAAATTCCATAGTTCTATCTTGAACACAAAACCTAGACCCAAAAACCAAACTTTTTTTAAGTCAACTATTATGTAACTGTCAATGCTCTATATTCAAAGGGAAAAGTCCCAGATCTGCCTAAATTATACCTCACAAAGTCATTGTAATGAAACTCACATGTTTACACAACTAGGCAATTAGCCTCAAGCCCAACCAGATATTGCTTATCGGAGGGGTGGTACTAGATTTTTAAAATAAAAAAAAAAAAACTTAATCAAGAAATTAAAATGTATTAAGAAAAATGGGGAAAAATTATCAATCCAATGAAAAGTGTGAATGAACAGAGCTAAACTTGTCGTGACTGATTTTGATATACCGTATTTGCTCGATTATAAGACAAGGTTTTTTTCAGAGCAAATGCTCTGAAAAATACCCCTCGTCTTGTAATCGGGGTCGTCTTCTAATCAGACCTCAAATGAGGTCTGACTATTAGACTAAGATCCAGATCCCCCGCATCGCTGCAGGGGACCTGGATCCTCCTGTATGGTAACCTCAGCTGCTGCCGGCGTCTATCACCGAGCGCCGGCGAAAGTGCCGGCAGCAGCCGAGGCTGCATAACCGCGTACCTTCCTGCTCCAGGGATAGCCCGCCCACTGTGGGGAAGCAGAGCCGGTTGGGGAGATTCCTCCGGAAGCAGGACCGGAACCCGGCGGTACTGCGCTGTCCCAAAGCAGACCTCTTCAATTTTCTGGAGGAGGCGGGGCCTAGCGGGGTCACATAGCGTCATGCTGTAATCCCGTGGGAGCTGCAGCAAGCGCCTGCTGAGGCATCGCGGTGAGTGAAGTGCCTGAGTGGGTAGGTAAGTGTAAGTGTCTGGGTGGGTAGGTAAGTGTAAGTGTCTCAGTAAGTGTCTGGGTGGGTAGGTAAGTGTCTGGGTGGGTAGGTAAGTGTCTGGGTGGGTAGGGAAGTGTAAGTGTCTCAGTGGGTAGGTAAGTGTCTGGGTGGGTATATTAGTGTCTGAGTATGTAAGTGTCCCCCTATATGCCACTCTGTCCCATGATATGCCTTTTAACCCCCTATATGCCAGAGTGGCATATAGGGGGTTAAAAGGCATATCATGGGACTGAGTGGCATATAGGAGGGTATAAGGCATGCCTGGGGGCAGATGTGCATAACTGGAGGGCAGGTTGGTAAATAAAAGGAAATTAAAAACAAATAGTTTACATGAATTATTATTTATTTACTAGTAAAACTTTTTTCCTATGGGGTCGTCTTATAATCAGGCTTTTTCTTTTTTTCCTAAATTAATATTCAGATTTTGGGGGGTCGTCTTATAATCGGGGTCGTCTTATAATCGAGCAAATACGGTATATAGCTTTAAGAGACACTATTCATCATATGCACTTCAATGCATATGTTAGCTGGGTGTCCCCCTTAAATGAACACTTCATCCCCTTTGTAAATATGGATTCAGCAAGAACCCCCTAACCCACCCCCAAACACACGCATTTGCCCCTTTCTCCATCCTGTTTGCCACCGGAAATGCAAGCGCTGGCTTAAAAGGTGGGGCTGCATTTGGGAAATAGAGCACCCCTTTAAATATGCAATTATTATATATGATTATCACTGATACATTATTTAAGGCAGTTTCTATTATATAGGTAGGCTGCTTGGGGTTCTTAGAATTTCACTGACATGGATTAAACTAGTCGGATCACGTTTGTGTCATATTTCATCATTATACTTCAGAGGTGTTCAGGAGATACCATGGGGTGCCAGAGACAGCTCTGTGAAAATGGGGACATCAAGGCCTTAACTGTAAAGGGACAAAGTTTAAAAGGCCTCCTCACTAGAGTCATCCACCAAGTGCCTCAACAGAACAGGCTAAAATTTCCAGTGGGGGAGTCTCAGCGCAGGAGAGCTAATTGAAGATAATTTGCAAGCGCCGTGTCTGTTCCAACAGTATTTGGTTTAGAAAATCTCCCCCAAAGAGTTTACCTATGTTTCAGTTTTTCCTTGTTAATTTGGACAGATTTTTCACTTTCCCTAAACATAGCTCTCAATGAGCAGCTTCAACTTGGTCTTCAATGTGAGCATTCATGGGCTGGGTCAGGGAGATAGACTTTCATAGTTCTTAAATATTTTTAATCCCCGAGAGCCAGGTCTGTGCCGATCCCAGAAGCCACAATACGCCTGCAGTCCCTGACAACGTTTCCACTTATTCTAGAAATGGCAGGTCTATAGACCCATGAGACAAATGCCTTCTATCTTCATGTTTGTAGATCTTTCTTTAACAGGGGAGCTTTAAATAAATCTAAGGCGATATTAGTACTTCCAGATGTTTAGTTGACAAGTGGACAGTCCAGTATTCGGGGCATACTTTGCTTTTAACACAATTGCTGAACAGACTTGGATGAAACGTGAGATTTTCTGCTCTGGGGAATATTCACAAACACCTCCTAAAGGAACACTCCAGCCATCATATGCACCATAACACGTATGATAGCTGCATGGTCCCTGTTGCAAATTCATGGGGGGATTTCTGTAGTACTTTAAGAATACTTTTATAAGCATTCTTTTTTATTGGGGCTGCCAGTGACACTAAACTGTCCCTATAGGGTAACTGTTCTTGCAATAACTTCCATGGGAACACAAACACCTGTGCAAGTAATGCAGAAACATCTGCTCACTATTGCCAAAACGCATCATGACATGCGTGACGGTGCTCATCCCAGAAATTCACCCCTTCTACAGGTTAATATCAAGGAATCAGGTAAAATTTATGTCATATAAATTGATGATAAACATTTATTACTTGCGCCCAATGTTTTGGTTGTAGCCTTATGGCATCCTTTGCCATTATATGGGGATGGATGTTACTTACAGACCTTTACAGTTCCTTACTCTTTATTTTACTTTCTACCGGACCTCCAGTAACCACCAGCTTTACCGACACCATAAAGATGGAGGATACAAGTACTAAATATATGAAATACACACAAGAAATGAGTATAGGTGCTTCACAGTGAGTGCGGTTACACACCACCGAATCTTTGCAACACACAAGGTTTGTCATTGTGTTATATTTTAAAAACACGAAGTTTGGCCCTTAAAAAAAAAAAATAGATACAGTCACGCATAAAGCAACACTTTGTGAGATTGTGTAGCCAAGCATCCTTTAATGACTTACACAGTTTTCATCTGGCACATATGATATGATATGGAGGAAAGGAGCTGTAGAAGCAATATAAGAATGGGGGGTTACAAAAGTTTCCACCGTGGGCACTTCTGTATTTGTGAAAATATGTTTTGTGTAGAGCAGCACCCAGGGAACCATTCATGAGTAAGTTGTAGACTGTTATGTCTGTCTGAGAGCAATGTTGACTCACACCTTCTTACAATTACTGGTCTTGCGTTTTTCCCAACAAATTAAAGGTTTTTTGTTTTGAGTCACACGTCTAAAAATGTCATTCATAGCTTAGGAAAGGAAATCACAGACAGGGTCAACCCGAAGGTCTCTCGTTTATGGTTTACAGGAAGAGGCAGCTATATGATATCTCCATGGGACAATGTCCTGTAACCAGAGCTCATCACTCATGTTACAGGCTATTTAAGGCAAAGACAAGCCTACTGCAAAGCCAAAAATAAGATACGTCAAATGTCCCATTTTCTCTCTCAAAATTATGTGTATTAGGCAATTACATAGTAAGCTTGCAAGAACAGGGCTCTCTTTTTCCTTCTGTACCAACATGTCTTAAAATATTGCGGATATCAGCGATCAGACAACGCACTAGGCTCAGACTTTAAGCGAAAGATGTTGACTACCTTGGTGGTCAGTTGGAAGCGAAAGGACATCTATACAACAAATACAAAAGTACAATATCATTTCTGTGGCCCAACCACTTGTCAGACAAGGCAAGTGCATTTTTCAGGGCAAAGAGGGTCAAAGGGTGGGCATTTATAGTAACAGAGGACATGTTAAATGGCCCCCAAAGTAGCTACACCTGCCATCCACGAACAACACTAAGAATAGAGTTGCTGACAGATAGCACATGACCCGAATAAAAAAAACTGCTGATTTAGGTCAAAACTGTTTTAGTGGTAAATGTTCTTGATATCTCTCAGTTCTAATGAACACCAGACTCAAAGGTTATTGGCAATGCCAACTCTCACCACATACTGAAAAAAAGAGACGGATCAAAGCAGCGTAACATTGGCCGGGTCATGGCTGTCAAGGGAGAGGGCTGATCCGATTTTAAAGAATTTATACAACTGGCAGCGGGATTATTTGTCTGGCTTGACCGCTGGTCGAAATGTTGCCAGCTCTCCACTCAGTCAAACCCAGAGTTTGACGCATACAATTTATTAACATAACCAGTCACAAGCGCTATAGTTCCAAAAGGTAAATGTTAGGCATAGTATATTTCTGCTCTATGTATATATATAGTATATATACATATGCAGGGCTCTCTCTACCTCATGTATCGGTTTCTCGTCTAGTCATACACCTTGAATATATGTATTGTATTAAGCGCTGCGTAAATTGTTGGCGCTATATAAATAAAAGATAATAATATATTGTTACATGAGATTTTTCTTAGTTTCCCCATTCTGCAAAAATATTTCTGTACGGGCGGAAAATAAAATAGCGTTTGGGAAACGGTTATAGTCTGTATGCACTGAGATTAGCAAGAAATGCATTCAAGAACCATACATGAACAAAACCAGGGGACGTCCAGGGCAGCCTTAAAGAGCATTCCCTCGCTACCTCCTGTTGTGAGCGTAGGGTATCTAGATATGTACATATCCATAATGTCAAGCTATATGTGCCAGAGCATTTTCACGGTACCTAGTATCCAACACCCATTATCATACTACGCTTCTCTTTTCCTACATTTTTCGTGTTCTTGCTCGTTTCCGTTACCTCTGCAAAATTACGTTAACCTGCAGACGAGAAATATATATCCTGGGTATTTGTATCATGTTACATTGATCTGAAAAGTAAATGTCTGTGTTTATACGCCGTATATTAGACTGAAAAAATTGCCAGAGTGAGCGCATATGACGTTGTGAATAGAAGAAGTGTTAATATGTGAAAAAGTATAATTTCATCTTGAAACTATTAGATAATTGCCACTTTAACCGAGAACCGTCCATTACACAGGAAGGCACAGAGCCAACACCACTTCACCTTTACAGAAACGCCACATAATTGTGACTCAACTACAACAAATTCAGGGTCATTTATCAAGAGAAGCAGAACAAGGTTTCAGACCCTGTTTTGCTGAAATAAAGCAGGTCTGGCAAAGATAATATATGCAACTCACCTTAAATAAACATATTTAATGTTTTTTATATTTATATACACACTACGGTTCAAATGTTTGGGGTCACTTAGACATTTCCTTGTTTTTGAAGGCACATTTTGTCCATTTCTGGATCAGAAATCCAGTGTAGATGTTGTAAATGACTACTGTTGCTGGAAACGGCTGATTTTTAATGGAATATCTTCATAGGCCTACAGAGGCCTTTTATCCGCAGCCATCACTCCTGTGTTCCGATGGCACGTTGTGTTAGCTAATCCAAGTTTGAGTTGAAAACCCTTTTGCAACTATGCCAGCAAAGCTAGAAATGTTCTTGTTTTTCATGAAAACAGCTATGTGACCCGAAACGGTAGTGTATGTATAATAAAAAAAATCCACATTATATGTATAACATGGGAGCAGCCATCTTAATGTCCCCTTCTCATGATCGACATGATTATCCCCCCCCATTAAGCTACCTCTGCCCTCTTGTAAAGCTGCCGATTTAAAACAACTCCTTCATTGTCGATGATGTAAAACTCCAGAGATGCCAAAATAGTATGTTTCGTGTTCAATACTCATTAAACTGAGCTCCAAAAGAACATAAAGATAAATAAAAACAGATGGCATAAAAAATCTCCTTAGAAATATATATTCTGGCCACAAGCAGTCATTTCATATCAGATGTCAGAATCTTTTGTTTCGCGGACTAACCTAACATTTCTTGGATGCATGTTGGATAACACAAGAGAGTAATTGACACAACATAAATGCTCCACTATACGTGTGCGTTACTTAATATATGTGGTGGCCCCTCGCTTACTTCATCTAGGCCCGCAGTTAACTATTTCATATACTGTCCCGTGTGAGACGTTTCACATCAATGTATTCCAAAGCTATAAGGTGCCATCAGGTTCTCATACCTGGAGCAGAATGTGAGAACATTTCCATTTGGGCGGTTATCTAATGAATACAGAACACATCGAGAAAATATGGAACGAGATCCCATTTTCTAACACGCCAAGCCTCCCCTTCTGGGACCAATCTTCCCTTTCCCTCTAAACTCTCTCTGCCAATGTTTACAGCTCATGTTCATGGACTGCCATAAAAGATAACACAATATGATGAAATGCGATGTGCAATAAACTCTGCAGATGTCCTTAAAACACGAAGAGCAGTTTTGGGGTATGTAAAATACGCAACCCACAGCGATACAGCAAAGAAACCTCATCGACAGCGTGATTTTCTCACTATATCTTGTTTACACGTATGAATATTGGTTCCGTGTAGGTTCTTGTAGGTTACTTATTTTCAATAAAAGTTAGACTGTAGGCTCTATGAGACAGGGACCAGGAGAGGGCTGGCAATGGCCACAAGGGTATCTATAGGAATAAGGGCTTTAGGTGGTATTTTATACTACTGGGAAACTTTTGTGCCCAATTTCTGGGTATTTTTTGACTTGGACAGGTATAGGTAAGTGACCATGTTTTCTGCCAAATGTATTCTGGGGCGCATTTTTAAAATTGGCTGGAATTGCCCCCGGGTTGAATTTTGTCACACCTGCTGAGTGCACCAAGCATAATTATTATTATTTATTTGTTATAATTAACCTATAATGTCATGTCAACTGTGCTGAACGCACTTCTTGGTGCCACACACACCCTCAGCTGAGCCACGTAATTCTCAGTTCCAGAACAGATGGGAAGGAAAGGGGTTTTTCCCTTAAATTCAGCAACATTGGGCAGCTCTTAATGTATTCTCAGGATGGGGCCATGATCTTTCTGGCTAAATGGTGCAAGAAAAAAAGTGAATGAATAACCAGGAGTATAATGCTTGAGTGTTTACATTGTGGCTGCACTGTGATCTCTTCTGCAGCCTACCTTTTAACCTATGTCAAGGTATGTAAAGTGTAGATCCAACCCAACCTGGCAAAGTGCCACAATGCATTGGCTAATCGCATCAAAGACACAGAAACACACATTGCTGAAATTACACAAATTGCTCTAGATTAGGCGTGGGACTGTTCAATATACAGCAATTGTTACGAGTACACCACCAATTGTGCTTTTGATATAACCATGTGCCTGAAATGTAGTCTTTTGTGGGTCAGATACACAGGTGTAGATACGCCATTATCTCTGGACGTTTTAACCATGTCATATGACCCTTTCTTGAAGGGACATTAGATCCTGCTCAGCTGGAGAGGATTGAAAGTGTCCCATCCATGGCAGACATGCGTATTAAGAGGTACAAAGTAATTCTGACAATTATATCAGGAAGCACTTTGTTTTAAAATATACTGTAGGTGGTTTTAGCACTTACCTCTGCAGACACTTCCCTGAGACACAACGGGCTCATTACAAGCTGCACAAGCTTTCTTTTTCTTCAGTGCTTTCTCTTGGAATACATGACGCTCCGCTGATGCAGGCTGCAAAGAAAAAACACCAAAAAGTTTCCAGTTAGCCGAAAAATGTAAGCTTTCAGGTCTGGAAATATTGGAAGTTTATTGGAAGAAATGAAATATAACGTAGAGATGCTGTCAACACGTAGGACAGAAAGCTCTAGTGGACTCCCTCAGGGTGAAATCCAAGATTTAATCATTTGGGCAAGTATACTCATTGTTTTAAATAAAAAGGTGGACAATAAGTAGAGGTTCTCAGGAGCAGGGTCATCAATAGACATCCAAATCAGGACTTTTTAGGATCAGCCAACTGAACTACAACTCATAATAACCCTGCTTTACGTTTTTAAAGGTTTTACATTGGAAGTCCAGAATATTACGTGCCGCTACCCACTGTACATGCTCTACCATATGATGGAGCTATATAAACCAATACATAATGATAGTGTGAATACAGGGAGCTTTATTTCCACACAAAAAAACAGGGCGGGGGGGCACATATCTTTAAGATTATGAGAGCATGGTATGTTTCTATAAGGGGGAGAACTGTTAAATGTCTTGTTATGATCCATTGGTTTTTGTTTTGGAGACCAATTCCCATCAGACACAAGAAGAAGAATGTGGCTTTGTAAGCGTTTCCACTTTATATGGAAGTTCAGCCTCAGCTGCTTCTGCGCCTGGTGGAATTCCTGAAGGATTCAGCTCAAAGATTATGTAGCACAAAAGTTATGCTTTGCTAGATGGGCTGGAGTTTGATCATATTCACTTTGAGAGAACACTTTGGGGTCTATTCACTAAAACTGGGAGTTTGCAGAATAGTCGTGGTTTCAAACTTAAGGACTTCAAAGTGCATTATGGAGGGCAAGCCGTAGCAAGTGTCTTCTTTAGGATGGTTTGCGTTGGTCAAGCAAAATGCACAGTAAGATCAGGAAACAGAGTTTCCAAAAGTCAACCAAAGTTAATAAACATTTCTGTTTTTAGCTCTTTTTTCAGGAAGGCCTAAGGTGATAATCATCTCAATATAAAAAAAAAAGGTGGAGGTGGGGACACCGTATGAGATCTGTGTGTGTCCATATACGGATGGGTCACTCACACAAAGAATACTTTTCTTGTACAAAAATGAAGTTTTATGTTTTAAAATGAATGACAGGTTATAATTTTGATTGTAAAGTAACATGAGAAACTATGCAAACCAAATCAAATTTCATAACTATATATTTCCAATAATGCAAATACATAATTAAAAATACCACCTTCTAAATAGCCATGATGATTGAATACCCCACTACTGAATCATGTAACTTCACTGGCTCACTAGCAATGTAACATTGTGGCTATTATTTAAAAAACTGCACATTTTGTACAAAATACATATCCTAATATTTCCTCCATACCTAGATCAGGGGGAGCCACGTAATAGTTATATTGCCAAACTACAACTGCAAAAACAAGCTTCTAACAGGATTGACTTGGATTTCGATCCATGTCAATTAGAAATGGACTGGTGATTAAAATCGGTCGGGGCTCTTTAAGACCAGCAGCCTATACAGGTATCCAGCAGGTATCCACATATTAAAGGTTAAAAAATTGATCACATGAGCAGCAATAAAGGTACGTAGGGGGCACTATTGGGCAAAAGCCCATCTGGCATTTGAACAACTTGCCCAATGGCCAGTCCAGGCCTGGTGGTCATGTTGGAACTTGTAAAGTCTTTAACACAATAGTAAGACGTAGACCTCTGTTTGGTCCATGAAACATTTGAAGTACCTTTTGCTATACACACAACACGCACATCTCATATAGTTTAATTAGCTCATGGAATATATATTTCTCGATACATTTTCAAAAGCTATGTAAACTCAGAATCAACAAAATCAGAAGTTTGGGCTTTAATTAAAGAAAACATTCAACTTATCAGCTAAGAGATGACATCACACAGCTAAATATAACAAGTCATGGCAACAGATCTGTGCCGGACAGAGGAATAAGTTGCTCGAAGAGAAAACATCCTTTATCATAAAGTACAAACTGAAGATAAGGGTATGACAAACATTTGCACAGTGTGATCCAATGCTGTAACACTGAAATGCTTGGATATATTGTTAACGAATACTGGTAGAAAACACAAAAGAATATTGGTATTTTGCATGGAAAGTGAAGTTTAGTAGAACGCCTATCTATTCACATATACATGCACTCCCATTGTTGGACCCATTCTATCCTGATTGGAGTAATCATACATGCCAATGGCTTGCAAACTCAAACAAGCCACATTAGTTAAAGGAACATCCAAGCTCCAGTTTCATGTAAAATGCATATTGCCATCCATTTTGCATGGACTACAATTTAGTGAACTACATGCAAAGCGGTGTTGACGTTCTGGATATGTACTTAAGTGTACTTTGATATGCACTTAAAGGGGGATTCCCGCCATATTTCGTTTTTACTATTATCAGATTAAAAATATGTTGAATATGTTTGTTTTTCATTACATAATATATGGTTTTCAGGTTCCTTTGACTATTCTGATTAATGAAAGTCTATGGAGGAACAGACTGCCATAAAGAATCAGCTCGGTGTGGTTGTTGAGCCAGGAAAGTCACCCAAATGTCATATGACTGACAACAATGGCGGCCTCCTGGTCTGCAGATAAAGGGAGTTTATGGATACAAAATTCTGGTTCTCAGTATGTAGGTGCTAAACCACGCTAATGTAGACAGCGCTGTTTTTTGTTCATGTGGCATCTTCTTTAACAAGGTAAATGTATGTAAAAAGCTGCCAAATGATGAAAACCAAAAATGGTTATTTATGTGCATTGCCATATAAATGGCGGATGCATGCCTTTGCTGTTACCACGCCACCCACAACACAGTTGACTTTATTAATGGCATCTTATCCATGCAGTACAATAAATAAAAAGATTTCATATTGAAACAGATCATTGTGTAAACATCTTGTGCGCATGACAAATGGAAATATCTTGTAAAACGGCGCCAAGATAAATAGCGGAAATTTACAGTATAAAGTGTCTTTCATCCTAATCTTTTACACGAGCAGAGCTTGCAGCATTTTTTAAATACCGCCTTTTTTCTGTGTAAGAAAACATGAAATGTTTCCAGTTCTTTGCTTTTTAAGATCTGGTTACTAATAAACCCTGTGAACATACTTTATAAAAATTGGGGTGGGGGAGCGCAGGCACAGGAAAGCTACAAAATTGCCAGGCATATTTTATTTTTGGACAGAACTCCCCAACCACAGAAAATACTGATTTTTAACTCCTTTTCCTATGAAAAAGAATAACTTTTCCTATAGTAGATGGATGGCTGGGACCTACTCTGCAGTGACCCACTGGATTTACACGAGTATCCGGGTATGGTACTTACAGTTTATTGAACTAATGGCAAATACATATACTGTGCTTTAAATTAGTAGATCAACACAAACACTTATTTGTTAACCCCTTAATGACAAATCCTGTACATGCACGGGCTCAAAATGCATTGTTTTCAATGGGTTTAGGGACCACCCATAGTCCTTAAGGGGTTAAAAAATTACACGCATTTCTAATGTGCTTTACTGTCTTTCCAGTGGAATGGCCTCCCAGCAGAAGCAGTAGATGCTAACACAGCAAGAAATGGGCCAGACCAAGGACCGGTTAAGGTCCGTGTCAGTACATCAGGAGAAACGGACAGGCTAGATGGACTGACTAGTTCTTATCTGCCGTCAAATTCTATGTTTCTGCTTCAAAGAGCTCCCAATAAACCCCAATATTCCTGTAATGGGCGGGTTCAGGGTTGTAAGGTACGGTAGAGAGTGTATAGTTGCTATTAGTTGTTGATTTAGTCCTAATGATGGCTAGAGTTTACATTCTAAGAAGAGGGATCTAAATTAATATTTCTGTGGTCTATAACCTACTCTAACCCAGTTTCCTACCGAGTGCTGGACATTTCAATATCTGGAACCAGCAAACTCTAATAGACTTTTTATTGCATGCTCTAAATCAAGCGCATCTTTGATATTTCTTTGATTCTTGCCTTCCATGTGTATTAAATCAGCAAAGAACCACACAGACTGTAAATCCAGCGTACTTTATGAAACTCACACAGAACAGCAGTGTTCATGCTCATACAGAGGAGGTTTGTGTTAATCCACAAACCCCTTAAGCATACAGTACCTTAACCTACTCCGAGATCTCCAGCAGTGACGCAACAAGAAATTGAAAGGCCTCTAAAAAGTTTAGGCTGGGACAAGTACCTCTCCATAAACATGTAACGGTAAAAGCCCTTTCAAGCGGCAGTACAGGGTTGTAGCAAAGCGTGACTATAAAGTCCTCTCTTGGACAAAGTGCATCAGGTTGTAAGCTGACTTGCAAACCTTTACATGGTGCCGTTTTATTTAGTACCGCTACAATAGAAGTTAGGATTTATACTTGGAAGATTTTTGCAATCTCCTCTCTCTGCAAAAAAGCTTATCCGGTGTGTATCTTGATGTGTAGTTGTATCAGAGTGTGACCTTATTTCACCAGGAAGAATGAAACTAGGGATACTGGTCCCTGCAAATGCTCAATGGATGCTGCAAGAGCACCCAAGGTAAGTGACACTCACCTAGCAAGAGCCATCTGATGGATAAATATTAGGGTTTGTTTTCTAAATGGGGTGTAGTGTTAAACACCACCCATAACCTATGAAGCCACCCCACCTAGGATTAGGAGAGGTTGATCTTTGGGGCAGAATTCCCTGGATGTGTTTTGATATACTTACTTCACAACATACTGGTGATCAAAGCGAGCGTGAACACTTTCGCCCGTACCCAAAGAACACTAGCACTTTTCATCCAGTGGAAACAACCGTGGAATAATCATGTGGCTGAATTTCTGCAGCTATTTGTGTCATATATGTAGTGAGGAGTACGTGTCTTCAAAACGTACATGCAATTTTTTTTAGGAAACATTGCATGTGAGTTGTCCTTAGTTCTTTTTTCCAGCGAGAGGTCCCATGAAACGGGATAGCATCGTGCTGGAAGGATTTATCACTTTCCACCCAGCTCTGCTAGTGACAGCCAAGCACATCACAACATATCAAAATCACACACAGGATAATACAATCAAGCATGGTCTTTGACTCATGGGCCCAAATACACAAAACTATCCTTAGTAAGCAAGTCAATTACTAATACAAAACTATATTTCTTGATGGGTATGACATTAAACTGGACTTGCACACAGAGTAGTAAAAGAACATCCAAGTGCTACTTTTTGGCAAGTTTTCATAATTAACAATGAGTTTGTGTCACACAAATTGTAGCGGGTTCTTTCATATTTGCAGATCTGGATTTTCCATAACACAGAACATGTGCCTGAAGCCCACATTTTCAGGAGATGCTCTAAACACTCTCTTCTGTGTCCTGCTCATTCTTCCCATCAAAGAACCTTTAGAAAAATCAGAATATGTTCCGAATTCCTGACAAACCGTAGTTTCCATAAGACTGGTGAGCTGGCACATAGATGCTTCTCAAGTCAGCTTATAGAGAACTTATTTCCGTGCGTCTACGTCCTGTCTGGAAAACTGGAACCTAGCTGTCCTTGGTGAGCTGAGCTAATTTGGAAAATAACATGGAGGAGCACCATGTAAAAAGTCATCTTAGAAGAGATTTTATCTGGTAAGTAAATTCAAATACTAACAGAAAAGGTAAATGTACCCAAATGTTTATAAAATAGCATGGTTATTTATATAATAAAAGAAAATGATAGTACTTCAAGTCATACACCCAATTGCGAAAGTAATAATAGTCGTCCACCTGTCAAACACTATAACCCTAAGGATGGTAGATTGTAACATACTCACAGCGATTCTATGTCCCTAGCGTGGTGTACTATCACTTTCCTGTTACACAATGTTTTCAAACACACAAAATGGTCTGGTGTTCAAAGCCAACATCAACGTCGTGATTTATATAGCGCCATCATATTCCACACATCTGTACAAAGGGTGAACAGGACCAACAGTGCATCACAATATGGACTTACAGAAACAAGAAGCGAGGAGGGCCCTAGTCAAACGAGCTCACAATCTAGGAGACGTAGATGTTGCCTAGGCAATATCTATGCAGTGCCACCCTGGCACATACACAGGGATTCATTCGTACATATATGAATGCAGTGGTTTTGTGGCACCTATATGGCTTACAGGATGTAAACATCAAAACTCTGGATGGTCTTTTGATATCCATAGTGACATGTTCCATATTGCATGCACACAGTACCCTTCCGACACATGCGTAGAAACTGATTGGCACATATATATAAGCATGTATATCACTAGCATGCAGGCCAAAGGGCATCATCTCTTGACTTGCACAACCAGTCACTCACTTATCTAATGCCGATACACACCACGACCCTGCTAGAGGCATAGTACCCTACCCTAGATGTGAGCTGTCCTCCAGCTACGCAGATGCATCACCTACTAGCACGTACACGGGTGCAAACACACTCGTCGTATCACCTTGCCATACCGTGGCGCAGTTGAAACTCCTGCTAAGTCCTCTCAACACATCCTGTAACGACCTTCTGGGCTTCATGTCTTATATGAGGCAGCCCTGTCCGGCAGCTCCCCGGGCTGCACTCAGTAGGAGAGCTGTGCGTAGTCAGTGTAGGGGGTGTGCAGGGAGTGGTGGTTGTTCAGGGCGGACAGAGGATGTTGGGGGGGGAGGTGGAGGACATCATGGGGGGAACTAGCCTTTCCTGAAAGACAAAGCTCACATTTCCTCCCCACCTAATGTTAAGCATGGAGCTTAACCTTAGCACTGCCAGATTCAAGTAGTAATATAGGTTTGTTTAATAGACTATGAAAATACTATTGAAATAATAACATACAAAGTATGATCCTTTGATTACTTTTACTCGCAAGTAACAAGGATCTGGTATATTACTAATTTTATATTTACGCAGAATTGAAGAAGTGCCGAAAGACTGTATTTATCCTAAAACACAATATACATTAACATTGTACATTATATCAGATGCAGAAATCTGCCCTTATCGCCTTCAAAAAAGCAAATCCTCTAAGAGATTTATTTATTATTATTTTATCTACTTTATTAAATACAAAGTTAAACAGATATAATGAAATTGCACCACTCTAATATTACCAGATTTTGAATATATTACTCTGTAACACACGATGTGTTCACGTTTATCACACTGTTTCTTTTGTCTTAAAGTCTAGACTAGACTGGCGTAATAACCTGCCCTACGAGGCAAGCTAATGCAGGCTGCCCGTTTTAGGCCAAGCTAGTCTCAGGCTGATTTGCACAGTAAAGAATTATCGTAGCGATTAGAATTGTAAACAGGGCTTGATATTCCTACTAATCATGTGCCGTGGGTCAGAGGCAGAATGAATGTTGGTAAACAAAGCTTCAGTGTGTCACGAGGGGGCCATGTGGGAGCTGTGATCTCAATCAATGTCCCAGCATGTCGTCTGGTCAGGGGAGATATTCTGATCTCCTGGACAGCCCATAATCCCCAATGCCCACAAAAACGGGACAGTGTGTGGTTCTGCGGGAGTGTGCCCAAAAATCACAACTGTCCCTTTTCAATCGGGACCATTCTTTTGGGGCGGTCTAGGGAGACAGATGGGAAGCACTTAATGGCAGGTCAAGCACTGCCTACTTTCCCACCGATTTTTTCAGTGCTGGCTAGTTAGGGGAGGTCTGCAACATTCAGCCGCTTGGGCAAGTCCAACCAAGCAGCCCATTAATAAAGGAAGTGTAGACAACACACTTATTGTGCAATATCCAGACTGCAAAGGAACCCCATAAGTAAAGGATTGAGTCAGGTAGACCCAGACAGAAGGCAATTACCTGGTGTCCTGCACCCTCACCGAGTGTGTGGCTCTCCGATGGATCCAAGCTGTGAGAGTCTAGATGGCTGGTGTAAGGGTGTAGCGTGCAGCCACATGTAGCCAGCAGACAGCTGCAAGCATGTCATTTATCAGCTGCTAGCCTTAAAGTGAGAGGGGCGATTGTCATCCCCAATCCGTTCCTGAAATCAGGATATAAATACTGCATGAAGTCATTGATCTGATAGTCAACCCGGTGGCTACATATGGAAGAGCAGTCCAAGGGGACATGCGCCCTACTTTTTAGGGGCAAACTTTAAATGGCGTGGCCCATTAACTGCAAGAAGTGAACAAACATGACAATATCTGACATTACATATTGCCCAATTCACAAGAGTTCCTAGCCCTTTGCTTCTTTATACCCTGACTTTCACAGAGTCCATTAATTCCAAGCGGCCATTGATTCTCCCGAGTGGGCTACAATAACCGAAGCTAACATGACTGGTTACACTTGCCTACTTTGTTTCAGGATTTCCACTAAAGCCGGGATGAGCTCACCCTGCATTAACGTGTTTTAAGTCTATAAACGTTTTTGAATGTCTTCTTGTCTGCATACCAGGTAGGATATTTCTCACCCCAGCAATACGTTTATGGAAGATATAACTACATTTCCAGATATGCAAAGAACCCAGAGTATGTAAGGCTTTAAGCTTCCAAGGTCAGTCTTGCTAAGTGTGAACAAAACCAAAGCCCATGCATGTTTATTTCTGTAGGAATCATGACAGCTAGAAGAAAATATCCAGAACGTCCATCCAGCTCGTCCAGAACATACATGCGGTGACTGAGAGTTCAATGCAGCGGTAACGACAGAGAGATGCTCAGCAGGATTCTAGCAGGAAGAGATAAATGGAGTGATACTCTGCAGTATCCCAAACAGGAAGTTATTCATTGACACAGCATCAGCTTCTGATAGGAAGTTGTTAATGGCCTACAGCAGGAAGGAGTTAAGTAAGAGTGGGTCACATGGTGGCGGTTGAGGGGCAGGAGTAAGTGAAGCAAAGGTTTTATTAAAATGACCGGCGTTTTATTCCCCAGGGGGTGTATATTGAAGTTTGTCAGGTAGGACCGATGCAGATGCAAGCACTCTACTGCGCGTGCGCAATCTCCATACGCATCCAGCTGTACACCGCTCTCTCAATTACAAATTGTCCTTGTTAATAAACCGAAGAAAAATAGTAGATGGTACACATTATCAGCCATCAAATTTCATGTTAATATATGTCGTTAGGCATATACACGACCATCAGCATATTATAGCCCTGCATATAACATGTAGCAACATAACTAGAAGATTATCCAGAAAGTGGGGCAGGTATTCGGCTAGAGCTGACACTGACATAATTCTTTACCATTATATAAGTTATGGTGGGTAAAGGTGATGGGAAAACTCTTCCACTTAAAATTAAGGGGATAGTAGAAGTATTATTAAACACTCATCTACAGACACCAGACAAGCCAGAAGGCTTGTTTTTCCCTCAGAAATCTCATGGTGCTGCCACAACCACAAGGGATTCTGGGTAGGCACATGCAAATAAGGTCAACAATAATAACCTTTTGCCTCTATATCCACTTTACATGGATCCCTTGATAATTCTTTACAGCAGGAAAAATGGGCAGCCTAGATGGGCCAATGGTTCTTATCTGCCTGTATTCTTTACAAAGGAGCAATACATTCAGAATTACACTTCAATCCTAAATCTGAACTAGGCAGGAGGTCCCAGTGACAAACGCCTTACATTCTAAGGGTAGTAGGAGATTTGATTTTCGAATTTCACGGTTCGATCACAGTGGCTTATAGACAAAAGTACAGGCTGGGCTCCAAACAAAAAAAACAAACAGGTTAACATTTAAGGTGGGTGATGACTGTTCTTCATGCAAGCAGCGGGAAGATCATGGCAGGAAAGCACCTCTTAGGAGCACCTTAGTATGGTTTAAAAAATAGGTAAAAGGGAGAAGATTTAAAAAGTTTAGGGATGGCATGAGTGGTCTTAGTAATATAAGGATTTGCAATGAAAGTAAGTGCCAAAGAAAAGGGGCTCTAAAAAAAAACAACTGAAGGTAGAATCGGAGTTAAGGGGTGCGGTGGTGACACCATATATTGCTCTACAATGACAGTGGTGGATGCAGGGAAAGCATCATGGCAGTAGAGACTAGACTGGGAATTCAAGTAAACTGCTATCTGTGGCATCCTACTTAACCCTGCTCTAGATGTGGAGCAATAACCATGAAAATCGAGAGAATGTTCCCGTTACTCACTCCGCAGTTACCCAATATTGGCTTTCATTGTACAGATGCTAGGGGATACTGCAGACATTCTAAAAAAAGTTATTTAAAATTAGGATACAAGAAGAACAAATGGCTTTGGAGAAAACTTATCAAACCTCCCCCGTCTGAAAATCAAAACAACATAAAAATAACAAAAAACAAAGTCTCTGAGCCAGTTAATCTGTTTGATACTGATTAGTGAGTTTTGCAATAAG
Organism: Spea bombifrons; assembly: GCF_027358695.1. Lineage (NCBI taxonomy): Eukaryota > Metazoa > Chordata > Amphibia > Anura > Pelobatidae > Spea > Spea bombifrons. The sequence continues at coordinate 119,154,228 of NC_071088.1, forward strand.
AAAGTTGGTGAATGTTCGTAGAGTGAACTGTTTTGTTAAAATGTTCTGTTATAAACAAGCCAACGCTGTTAATCACTAAATATATTCACGTGCTTGTTTTTGACTCCCAAAATATCTAGCTGTACTGTTGATTAACTAGAAGATATTTATGGCAGCTGACTGACCAAACGAGAAAGGGATTTTCCGCTTTACTTTGAATACAAGATTTCTCTTCCTGAAAGTCACCCTGTGAGGGTTGGAATGACGAGAAGTCCAAGTTGAAGAGGGATTGAGGACTGTCCCATCGATCCAGGACAGAAACATCTCCTCCCTTTTCCCCGGATGTCCCTCTTGTGATAAGAGGAGCAGAGAAAGACTTTTCCCCTGATATTATAAGAATGTGCTACGAGATCCCAGCAGCTGGACAGACGGAGGGGGGGAAAGTGGGACATACAGAAAGGGAGCGCAGAAGGAATGCAAGCAAGGGGGATAAAGAAATAGAGGTCATGCAAAACAAATCTAGCTTTAAGTGATGGAATATATTGCAACGCTGGCATCCTTCATACAGTCTAATTATTGGAATTTAGGCGTGACTCTATATTATGGTAGTCATCTGCTGGTGGTTTAGAGTGGCATGCCTGTCCTTCCATTAGACCATAAGCATTTAAGCGAAACGGCTCACAAGTACGACATCTGTTATCTGGCACGGATCCAGGAGGATATGATGCTGAAGCTAGGACCGAACGTGCAGGAATGAAGAGAACAATTTAAAGACATACACATAGTGATAAGGTGAATCTCATATTTTCACCCATTCTGTTTCTGGAATGAGAAAACGTGGTACAATATTTTGTAATGAAAACAGTGGGGTAAATTGTGATGACACAACGCTATAAATGGTTTTCCTCAGCCCTTGGATTTTTTAGCGCGTATTGGAGTTAGAAGGGGAAGTAGGGCTGTTCTCAATACCATGCTGGTGGCCGTGGCCATCCACAGTACCAGGCTGGTGGTTGGAGACCCCTGTGCTGCACAGAGACCTCCAGCTTCTCATCCTAGAGACATGGAGGTCCCAGTTGAGGTCCCCATAGAAGCTTCCAGGTTACCATGGCCTAATGCATGAAGTCAGGTCAATGTTTTAATTCATCTTAAATTTTATACCTGATGTAGGGAAAATATACGGCAGAGGCAAGAAACCAGGTCAGGTAAGAATGCTCATGAATGAATTTCAGACAGTCTGTATTAAGCAGATGAGTGTAGAGATTTCCCTTGTTGTTGTTTTGTTGCATCATTTCCTAGCTCGATTACAGGTAGTATGTGATAAAAAGATAGAGAACTCGCCTACTTCCCACAATAGCAAATCTCCCCCAAGAATCCGGTCAGTGTTATCACCGTTATCCTTATCAACAGGAGTATGGATTTCACATTATGATTAAACCAAGGAACCCCACAACACATATTTGTGATGATATAGCAATTATTTAAATTATTACCAATTATTTCACCCCACTTCTCTCTACTTGGGTTCCTGGCATTTTCCTTCCCACATCTCTGATGTAATTCTTCTATATGAACATTAGATAATAGAGTTTCTGTGCTGTGTCCCCACGCCTGGATCACAGTAGAGGACTAAATGAAAGGTTTTGGAGAAGGTCATTGCCCTGACGTTCTACAGCTCCCACTATGCGTTTTCATATTAACCTTTCACACAGTGAAAACACTCCCCTGCTAAGAACGGTTCTTTTCCAGGAGTCACATGCTGGATACCCCATCACGCCACAGCTGCTGTGACTAAAAGTGCCGGGAGATAAAGAAAAGGATATAGTGGTAGAAGAGGAAAGAATAGGAGAGAGGAAAAAGGAAACTGATAACAAATTTTAGGGTAACAGGAAGCTAAGGTAAGAGACATACTAAGGAGAAAGTCAGATAAGATACTGATAAAAAGGGGATAATTGGGTTAAGGAGAGCAGGAACGGGAGAAAGATGAAGACAGAGGGTACAATAAAAAAAGGAAAGCAGTGTATATAGAGAGAGAGTTTTTTGAAAGCGGAATGGAGATTACAGAGAGATTAGATGGGCAGATTGGTTCTTATCTGCCGTCAAATTGTATGTTTCTATAAGAGTAAAATATTAAACAAATGATAAAAAAGCAGAAAACATACAGAGCAGAGATTTTAGATGATACCCCCAATCACCATGAAATTTGATGCAGATGATTGAGAAAAACCATGTGTGATGGTGAAAAGGGCAGGGAGAGTTTTATATGTATTAATAACTAAAATGAGTTATGTATAAGCAAATGAGATACAATGGGAGTAAAATATAAATATAATAAAAAAAAGAAACGGAAGGAGGAAATTAGGTGTAGGATGTGAGAAGAAGTTTGTAATTAAAGTATACACACTGCGTGTGTTACTCTAAATGAAACATTAGGCAATGCGATCAGATGAGGATTTTTGAAATTTATCAAAAATGTAAAACTTGGATTTCTAGGAGGACTTGTAAATAGGACATTAATGTGCTAGGTATTTTTTTTTTCTGCTGTGGGATATTAAGTTGACAGCGCAGCTGTGAAATGCGGTATTGTAATATCCAAACTACAGGAGCTTTTACAGATGGTGTTGTATGAACACAGCTGAGGAAGACGATAACACAGCTTTCAAACAATTCATCCATCTCATTATTAAGGGAGTGATCCCGGCACACCAAGATTGGCAAACGCCAAAGCTGGAACATGAGACTGAATAAGCAGGTTGTTGCATTTAAGAAATATTTGTAAGAAGTCCTGATTTCCCCTGTGAGCTATATGCAAGTAGCTCTGCATACCTTCTAAGTGACCCTTTTCAGGTGGCACAGTCCCTCTCCTAATATCCATGTCTTCTTTCTCCAAATCCAAAGCTTAGTTACATACACGGCTGTCAATGGATCACAAATCCACATAAAAGGTCTCAGAAACGCCTTCCCAACCATGACTCGCATCTACTCCCTAAAGCAAACGTGTCCCTCACTAAAGCAAGTGTCCCTCTGTACTTATTTGAAGCATCAGGGTGTTTGGAAGGTTTAAAAGACAGGTGGGGAGCAACTTGAGTGGAATTTAGAACAATACACGGCAACGTTTGCTATCTGGATAAGAAGACGGCTCTAGGAAGGAGAAGATACATAATGATCTGTGCTCTGCCGCTGTCCCAGGTAGCTCAGTCTATTGGGGCAATGGTTCGTTTAGTATGGACATACTACATAGTATCCACAGTTCCTACATACTACAAATGCTTAATGATCACAAGGGGAGCACCTGAAGAGAAAGTAAACGCACCTTTTGAATGGAAGATGGGCAATGGCAGAGTAGTAAAGAGCCACAGGTTAAGATTAACATCCAAAGATAGGCAGTGGTGGTAATATATAGGAGTAAGAATGTACACAGGACATGGTTATTACATACCTCCCAAATTCTACCCTAGCAAATCGAGACACTGGAGGGCAGAGCTTAGGAGGTAGAGTGCCACTCAACTGACTCAACTACTGTGCATGCGCACAATTCTGCGCATGTGCCGTGTGCATTCTCCGTTGTAAGACATCTCAGAATGAAATCAGGATCACAGGATATCGGTCCTGAATACCGCTGTCCGTGTAAAGCCACTGATAGCATGCAGAAGTTTTGGAGATGTTGGGTTTGTGACAGTACGCAGCACACTGCCCATGTTTTGAGTTAATACAGAGCAGCGACGGAGAAGGTTTTGTGACAGGCCATAGAGTAATGGAATAAGCAGTCACAGGATGCAGTGTATAACAATCCACAGACCCAGGGAGAACGTGCGCAGATCACCAGAATCCAACGCATAGCTAAACATTACAACTTGGGTTTCCTCATCTGACACGGCATTTTTAAACCATAACCACAAGCTCCGATGTCAGAAGGTAGAGTCGCGGTGGTGCTCCTTGGCGCATCCCTGCTTGGCATGCGTACTTTTGCATTGTGTTTTATAAACGACATCTATTTTTGAGGCTTGGGGAGCTGAACTGTCACATTCAACCATTACCATCAGCTATAAAAGCACAAGAACCTAATGACTGCCTATTTCTTTTATTTTTACCATTACGGCAACAAAAACAACACTTTTTTTTAAAGGATGTTTTTTCTCCCAGTTGGAAACGGGAACATTCTGGCCCATCTAGGGGCAAAGTTTTGACCATTATTATGGAAAGAAACACAAGACTATTTCCCCACAATCTACTCAAACCTCATCTGTGTTTTTAAAGCTGTGACCTTTTCTGTCTGTTTTGGGTTTTAGTTGTGGGGATAAGAATAGTGATGCGTTTAGCGAGGTTCATGCCTCAAAAATGACTGCAGTCCAAAGTGGAATAAGTGATAGCAAAGAATCACATCATATAGCTCTGCAGGAGTAATGTTGGTGCCCACCCCGGACCTAGGCAATGTACGTTGCTTGTATGAGAGCACCCAGCTAGCAGCTCTCCAGACATAAAGGGTCTGAGATGTCTAGCATTTCTCATACAAGACTCCCTGACTTTTATGGGACATAGGATACTTTACGTCCTCCCTTTTGTTAGAATTAAAAAGCTGCATGGTATTTCACACGCTGCTCTTTAATCCCTATTTAAGGGTGCTATAAACAAATGATAGCGTACCCTCCTCATCCTAATGAATGGAAGATGTATCCTTTTTGATTATAGACTTTCTTAACCCTTCTAGTGCTGGATGGATGATCTACAGCTGTTGTTTACCCCCTCTGGTTACTCTCACTATTATAACTCAATTTACGGAGATCTGAAGACAAGTTTACCTTCAATACATTCCTTGTATGATTTGTATAATGTATTTTAAATGCCACACACACACTGCCTGTGCCCTTCAAGGTTCCTTGTGCAGAATTTATTTTTATTTAATTAACAGGAATTATTTTTTGAAATAATATTCTGATGGTATTTGGGTACAAACACTACTGCAATTCTGCTCCATGCTTTTTATAATATGCCTGAAGAGGAGACCAAAGTAGTCTACTCTTGAAAGCCAACGTAGATTATATTTAATTGGGCACAATCCAGCCAACAGTTTGCTGCCTCTATGTCACTCTCTACTCTGATCTCTCGTTCATCCATCATATCCAATCACACTGTCCAATTCCTAAAGAAGCCACCAGCGATGGCCACCTGCAAGATAGACATAGAGTTCTCCACATTGCCCTCGTTTCAATCAACTCGACCTCACCCATTCTCTTCTGTTACTGTCTCCTTCGTCCTCAATCACCAAATAGATTGTAAACTCACAAGAGGAGGGCTCTCTTCTCCTTCTGTACCGGTATGTCTTAAAATGAATGTTAATGTTGTAGACACTTTCAAATTGACTTTACACTACGGAATCTGCGGGTGCCATATAAATAAATGTAACGCGGACCCAAGGGGAAGTGTTCCAGTAATCCAAAAGCTGCATTGTCTTAAGTTTACCATTTTACGTCACTCTGTTTACTTCATTAGAAAGGCAGGAAGTTGTATTTTTCTGTCCAATGGCCAGAAATGCACATTTATCTCTAAAATGTCACGTATGGACAGAGCTGATAAAATCAGCACATCTAAACGGGGCTGCTGATAACTGATTGTGTAACTTTTCTTGATAACACACAGATCAATAGATTATGTTATTTTCTAAGCGGCTTACTGCTAAACGGTGTGTGCAAGGGTTGGGCATCATTCAGTCCCATGGCTATTGCTAGAAGCGCTAACACCTATCACCCCAGCCAACAGATTCCTGAAGATGATCTCAGCCATACCCCAACAATGGCTGGGAGTCTGCAGTGCGTTGGAGTAAATGCTGTCCTACTCTATGGTAACTGTTCATAGTTCATAGACGAACACCCAACCTTTCCTCCAAAGTCCATACATGGTTGGGACCTCCATTGCACCCTTTGCTCACTCAGAAGTATTTTCCTCCTGTCTCCTCTTAGTCACCCTACATCCCCCAGACCCTTCCCATGTGAATGTTTACAGAAAGGAGACGGGAAGCTTACATAGCGGTATGTTTTATGTAGGCTGATAGGAGACCTTGTATACACATCGGTCCCGCTGCCCTATTACATCACGTCACTAACCCCAACGACTGGGAACATTCATTCCACAAAACCGCGGCTACCAAATATTTTCTTTACTAATCAACATTAGTTATTTGTGAGCCTGAATGACAACATTGAATCTGCAACTGTTGAAAAGTTTGTGTTAAAGTAGCAGATCTATTGCGTAACAGTAGCATGATAAAATGCATTAAAAAACTCGGATGGAGCAATTACTCACTAAACAGTAAACCGCAATAAGATGAAGAATTCCTTATCTCTGCATTAACCGCATATTATGACAAGCCAGCAAGTTTCTCCTACGTGAAGAGCCCAGGTAGCCCTGTACGATGCATAGATAATGCGGAAAAGAAATTCTTCATTTTACCAATAACTCGGCGTCTACTGAACAGCCTCCCATAAATCGTTATGGACTTTTTCGCACTTCTTTAACACAACGATCGCCTCTTTCCTTAACTTTTAGTTCTTTTTTTTTTTAAGTTTAATCCTCCTCTGGATGCCACAGGGGTTGCAGATTTCCCAGACACAAGAAAATACACAACGGAGGGGAAGGGACAACCAACCTCCGCCACCGATCCAAATCCGATCACAGAGCCCAGGGCTGGCTAAACATCATAGGAGTTGCTCTGCACAGCGTGGCTGGATTGTTTAACACAGGAACAACATAAGTGCACTATAAGAAGGTTGGGGGTAGATTTTTTTGTAATTCAAAAGTGCCCCTGGAGGCCCATTCATCGAGGCTTTGATCACTGGGTCTAAACAAGGATTGAAGCTTGGAGGCATTGAGGGAGAGATCTGCCTCCTGCGGATCCTCCGGGATTCAGACGGGCAATTTGAACACCTCACTCCAAGTGATGAATCAATACAGTGTTCTTTACAGCTCCACTTTACAACTCAATCCTACGCATGCATCCTATATGTTCCTGACTTTCTCCAGACACTAACTTTCTGGTCCAGTGAATATGCACCGACCCTTTTACATGCACGGGATGTACTCAGTACTGTACTTTTACACAAATCATTGTACACCTCTCTGTCACTGAAGGTGTTAACACTCATCTGCACCCTCCCGGCTCCATTCAGCCCATTGCTTGCAAAAAAACAACTGCATATATATCCAGTAACGTTAATAAAGCGCATTATATATTAACAATTCTAATGTTACAGTTAATTCACGCTCTCTATTGTAATAGCGGAATCTTCTGGGCTCATTTCATATAATTGGAATACCGCAAAGCCAGGGATCATAGAACCAACGGCACAGAGACTCCAACATGCTGCACCCCGGCTAATGGTCTAATAATGATTTTTCCTTAGGAAGCGCAGCGCTGGCTCCGGTAACTGTGTCACGAAAATCTACATCTATAGTAAGAATGCCAGCAATACCAAAGCTGCCCTAATTAACTGCGACTAACAGGGGTACACAAAGCAGATCTGAGAAGGGATCATCTGCAGGAAACACTGGGGACCCACTGAGACTTAAGAGATGATCTGCAGGAAATACTGGGGACCCACTGAGACTTAAGAGATGATCTGCAGGAAATACTGGGGACCCACTGAGATTTAAGAGATGATCTGCAGGAAACTCTGGGGATCCACTGAGTGTTTAGGGGGATTTCCGCCCCCATCCCGTCAGCAGCCAGGAGCGATTGTTCAGCACAGAAGTTTCTCTAGAAAGTTTCTAGATGCCTCTATGACAGATCACACGTAACGGGAACCCTACAATAAGGCAGAAACACACAGAACCTCAGGAATGCCCGTAACACCAAATAACCGCTACATTCACGCCAGCTCGGTACTGGGGGAACCGAGTGCCTCTGGCTGTAAGAATAGTAAACGCGAGCCGCAGCCGGTACCTCGGTCAGATGCATTGTCCTCTTGCTGTGTCCGGCTGTCTGTCCTCCCACCGCACAACTCCCTGCACAGCCCATACAGGACAAATATCATGACACGCACAGCACAACACCGCACCACGCAGCAACACCGCACCACTGTGTGCAACTGTGCGGCAGCCACAGCAAACCCCGCCCACGGGGCGGAGCCACGGGCACACGCTGAAACACGGACACAAGAGCATACAACTTACACACATAACTCAACATACAACTTACACACATAACTCAACATACAACTCACACACAAAACTCAACATACAACTCACACACATAACTCAACATACAACTTACACACATAACTCAACATACAACTCACACACATAACTCAACATACAACTTACACACATAACTCAACATACAACTCACACACATAACTCAACATACAACTCACACACAAAACTCAACATACAACTCACACACATAACTCAACATACAACTTACACACACAACTCAACATACAACTTACACACATAACTCAACATACAACTCACACACACAACTCAACATACAACTCACACACATAACTCAACATACAACTCACACACAAAACTCAACATACAACTCACACACATAACTCAACATACAACTTACACACACAACTCAACATACAACTTACACACATAACTCAACATACAACTCACACACACAACTCAACATACAACTTACACACACAACTCAACATACAACTCACACACATAACTCAACATACAACTTACACACATACAAGTTACATACATAACTCAACATACAACTCAAACACACAACTCAACTTACACACACAACTCAACATACAACTTACACACATAACTCAACATACAACTCACACATAACTCAACATACAACTTACACACATAACTCAACAAACAACTTACACACATAACTCAACAAACAACTTACACACATAACTCAACATACAACTCACACATAACTCAACATACAACTCAAACACACAAATCAACTTACACACACAACTCAACATACAACTTACACACATAACTCAACAAACAATTCACACACATAACTCAAGATACAACTCACATGCATAACCGATACATGGATACAGATACATACAAATCTCACACATAGTGATACATGGATACAGGAACATACAACTCCCGTACAATGATACACATGGATACAGGAACATACAACTCCCGTACAATGATACACTGATACAGGCACATATTTACTTGCATGGTAAAATAGATATACTGTTACGTGTGTACAAACAGAACCGTTACAAACATTTGAGCTCAACATGTGCGTTGGGTGTGAGTGCCTTCTATCCAATGTGATACATCCCTAAACATAAAACAACAAGGCAAAGCAGAAACACAATTATTGGGTAACTCATAATGACATCTTAAGGGGGGTCTATAACCAACCCTTCACCATGGTACCCAGCCTTCACACCTGTCTCTAACCTCCTAGACTCTTTGCCCTCTTTCTTCCATATCCTCCATATTAATGACCCTTTATCACTCTCCATCCTTCTCTGTATTCTTTATTTTTCCTGACCTTTTCTTGTTATCACCCAGAAATCACTTACCCTTGTTCCACTCTGGTATTATTTTCTCTTTCTCACATTATCCAAAAGTTCATTTATCATTATTATTATTATTATTATTATTATTATTATTTGTTTTATATAGCACTATCAGATTCTGTAGCACATTTCTATTTTTTACTCCTCTCTACAAATCCTTTTCCTGTTTCACCTTAAACCTGCTTTCCCCTCTCAGCCGTCTCCTCTTTCCTTTTCCTACCCCCAGTCACCATGACTTTCCACCCAACTTTGTCACCCCTGCCCTTTTGCAGCGTAAATCTTTACAGGCATCTCCTTTGCAGTCTTCTGGGCATGGAGCTACTTTAGTCTGAACTCTGCCCCGTGAAGAATATGTCCATGCCGGACAAAAATGAATTCCTGTCCAGAAGAGGACATTTTTTTGCCAATTTGGAGAATGTTCCATTAACAGCAACGTATCTTCAAGGTCGGGGCTAACCATGTAAAGTATATTTTCCTCCCATGTGCCAATACCCCTTCTATACATGATGATAATCTGCTGGCCTTGCAGGAGCTGACTGACATTGCACTCTGTTGCCAAGTCTATTGCCTGCAAGTATTTCCAAATCCTTCGTGTTTAACATTTTTCCCCATGGAGGTTGGCCAAATTTCATAGGTTTGCTATAGGAAGGATAGCTTATAACTAGATTACACACACAGCCCATGTAGTTCAGTAGATCCTATATAACACAAGGTAGCGATATACAAGAAGGGGTTAAATACCATAATTCAGAAGAAATAAATAGTATATTTTTGTATTTCCACAGTTCTACATGACATCCCTTTTGCACTCTCTGTATTCGGATCTTCTGTCGCTCAGGAAATTCTCGACATAGGATTATGAGCCCTTCTGTTGGCCTTTGCCTTCGGATCTGCCAGTTATTCCGCACCTATGCCATAAATCATTCTGGTGGCCTCAGCAGTGCCTGGGGAATTTCAGACCTTGCATATACGGTGATTGTGATCTTCACTCAAGATTCAGTACTCGGTACTGATTTGGCTACTCTGGCACCATTCTTCTAGGACTAGAAATTGACACCATTTGTTTAAGCTTTTTGAAGTATCCATGGTTGTGAATGATTTATATCATTAATCATATCATCTCTTTCAGGTATGGTGGCTAAAGCAAGGGGAGCAGGGCCAGACTGGGGATTAAAACCAGCCCTAGAAATAATTAAATACCAGCCCCATATTTCATTATGGGCACACTGCACATGTCAGGTTCTGGCACCAGAGAATGCGGCCTGCTGGGAAATCTCCTGGTATCCTGGTAGGCCAGTCTATTCATCAGACCAGGCCACCTTCTTCTATTTCTCCGTGGTCCAGTTCTTATGCTCACGTTCCCATTGAAGGCTCTTTCGGCAATGGACAGAGGTCAGCATGGGCACCCTGACTGGTCTGCGGCTACTCAGCTCCATATGCGACAAACTGCAACACCTTTCAGAACCAGCAATTTCAGCTACAGTAGCTCGTCTGTTGGATTTGAGTCTGGACAGCCCATGACTCTGTCGCCGGTTCACACGCTTTTCCTTCCTTGGACCACTTTTTACAGGTACTGACCACTGCAGACCAGGAACACCCCACAAGAGCTGCAGTTTTGGAGATGCTCTGACGGAGTCATCTAGCCATCACAATTAGGCCCTTTGGTCGCTCAGATCCTTACTGTTGCCCATTTCTAACACATTAACTTTGAGTATGAAATGTTCACTTGCTGCCTAATATATTCCATCCACTTACAGGTGCCTTGATAACAAGATTATTGCTGATCAATGTGTATATGGATAGATAGATAGATAGATAGATAGATAGATAGATAGATAGATAGATAGATAGATAGATAGATAGATAGATAGATAGATAGATATGTGAGTGTGTATATCATTAAGTTGTGTTAGGGTGTTATGTATTGGTGTATGGTGTAGTGTGTTAGCTATAGGCGGCCGCTCTTATAAGCTGTGCTTATGGGACGATCGTAAGGAGGCGTGATGGGTGAAGCAAGTGGAGGGAGCGTGGGGCAGGCTGATGGGAGCATGGAGGCCCAGGCCCTGTTTCCTCTAATCTCCCTTTGGATAGGTTGCTCCAACTTTTAAGCTTTCTTATCAGTCCTAAAAAACAGTTTAGGATTTAAGATATTTCATTTCTTTAACATTCTAAGTAAATAAACCTTAATGGTCTATTTTCAGAGACTTTTCCAGCTTGTCAGTGCCTTTACATTGATTACATAACCTTCATTCACTGATCCACTCTAACAACTCAATCATTTTGCAATGAATCCTACATTTTAAACGATGGGGAAAGTTAGGAAACATTTCTACATAGTCATACCAGGATTAGATAATACTTAGCAATCCGGCTGCTGCGACTATGACTCCCATTGTGCCAGCACGTACTTTCATAGCAAGAATATATCAGTAAGGAACATTTCTTTATTTTTAATGCATACATGGAATGGAATTTGTCGTTCTGCGGTGATGTTTTTTTCAGTCAAATTTATGAAACGCACTTTCATCCAAAGAACCTTCCACTATGTGTTGACATTTTCTTAGTAGATGTTGCTGTAGTTGATGTAGGTGAGTTAACCAGCACACATTGCTTTGAAAAAGCGTTTTTGTGTTTCTATAAATAAAATGTCTGAGATGACGAAGGAAAGTCCTGCGAGAGAAGGTCTTCTGACCACAGAACTTGTGCAATTTCACTCTAACAAATATACTAGAGATAGAGGGACAAACTTAACTTGCTAAGCTGGGGCAGAGTCTGATGTTGACCCAGCCACCTAGGTGACCCACATCTAAACGCAGATCCTTCTGTGTGCTTCCCAACACAGACGCAAGTACCCAAAGATGGAAGGGGAAGGAGAAGGAGCTCTGAAAACTATAAATATACCTAAATATTTCAATAAAAAATATTCTTTCATTCATTCTTCCATATATTTCTGTATAGTGTTTGTATGATGTGGATGAAAGACAATTATACATGAGAACCTCACATAGATTTGGTGACCATCTGGAAAACTCAATGTTATGTGTAAAATATAGAGTTTGATAGGTGGGTTCATGGATGAAAGACAGTTTCTCTTCAAGAAGGATACCTACTGTGACAAGTCAAGAAGAGGTCATTGGTCACTGATACCAGTGGTTGGACATCAATGACACATACAGTCCTTTTTTAATTAGTAGAAAACCAATGGTATGTGTGAAATGGGCGTCTGTAAAATTCCCTGCTGCTCCCACATCACTGAAGGCCTTTGTTCTATGTGATCCACAATACAAAATCAGAATGTGACGCTGGTATTTTTGTCGATGGAACAGATGAGACACTTATTGACAGTTCGTTCTTTAATTTTGCAGGGTCTGGCTGCATGACTTGTCTTGCATATACTGAGCATTTACAGAATGTGGTCAGATACTCCACAATACAAGGCATTATGTTCTTATTTTGGGAAGATCTACCCAGCACCAAGGGGGGGGGGGAGAATATTCTGAAACCTTGCTATTTTGTTTTTAGGTGTTTTATGTAAGGGCTTAGTTTGTAAAATCAATTTTGACAGAATTACCAGTTACCAAAAATACTATTCCTATGTGACGTCAATACCCCTAAATGGTTAGACACTTAAATATATTTTTGGAAATATGTTAATTTCTTTGACTTTGACAAATCCTCCTAATTCCTTATTTCCATCACACTTTATTTATTTTACAAACATAGAATGATTGCTGATGAGATCCACTTGGGCCATCTAGTCCTACCTACTTTAAGACCCTCTCACCTTGCATGGTCCTTGGCTTATGTTAGGATAACCTTATGCCTATACCACGCAAGCACACATTCCCTGTACCCGAAAAAATCCTTCATCATCCTGTAAGTGGCAAGGGGCATTAATAAATAGTGTGAAATAGGATTATTACAGCAAAATATTTTTACATTTTGTCCTTGCTTGGTATACATTACCCAGCTTCCAGAGTCCACAGAGTCTAAAGCTGGTTCAGAGAGATGGTCAGCAGCACGTGTCATGGAATCTGACGGCAGATAAGGACAATTTAAACCATCTAGTTCATCTGTTTTTCCTGAAGTAAGGAAAATGTCACATTTTTGGGTGTCACCATTAATGTGAACGGCGCCAAACTACAAAGTTGTGTAAATTGTGTCACTGCCCAAGTATTTATGGACCTGACTGACAGTGACACAATTTACTTTATTTTGGCTCTGTAGGCCACCACAATGGATTTGAAAGATGTGATTGGAGTGCATACTTGCCTTTTCTTCAGACTTTTTCAGACTTTTTAATTTAAGGGGATTAACAATTTTATGTATACTTTTAGCCAGTAAAAACAAAAGCTAGAACCCCCCCCCCCAAATATACATGCGTGATATACATATATATATATATATATATATATATATATATATATATATATATATACACTGTATATATATTTATATATATTTCAGTTATGTATGTTTTTTATACGTAACTGTTCTTCTTAAAGTGAGTGAATGAACAAGTTTTGCTTGCATTGCTCACTTCCTGAGAACTTTGTTCCGTTATTAGAAATTGAGAAACAGAGTGAATAGAAGATTTTCCCGACAGGGAGCAAAAACGTTCCTGTAAATATTTTGTAGATTTAGAATGCTTCTATATACATTTTAGGATACGCACATTCATAAACATACGAATAAGGAAGAGATACTTCTGTTCTTCATATTACTACCATTGGTGACGTGCAGTAACCCTTCCAATTTTAGTAAAAGAAAAGGGATTTCCTTTGTATATATGATATAAATACATACTGTATGTCTGCCCATACTCCCATAATTTAGCTTCTTTTCCATGCTTCCCTTCAAGCTCAGTACTTTATTCTAATCAACATTTTTTTTTTTTTTTTTTGCATGTTGGATTTTGGCCAAAATAATTATTTGGTTTCTTAGAATAAAAACACTCAATTATTTTCTGGCTCCTGGTTCCCAGGCAGCAGCTGGCAGACCTTAAACACTGCAGGTCACTTAAATATTCCTTTAATGGGTAAATGTTTACGGGAGAGCAGAGTGATCCTGCTTGAAGTTGTTAAAATGAAGGAGATTTTTGAATACCTTCATAGGCACGAGAGTGCCTGCGTAATTCATATCAGAAGGATTTATATCTCTTAGCAGAGGGAAACGCTACATTTAAAAAGAAAGGTTAGTTTTTGCTGACAAGGAGTTTTAAGTGTTTTGTTAATGTGTTAGTTTTATTGTTGGACTAGATGCCCAGATTTTAGTTTTTAAGATCTAGTTTATGCGGGTTTGTAACCTCTTGACGATGAATGTCTTCACAACATTAATAAGATATGACGCCAAAAAGCAGTGCCTCTTGACGTACAAGATAAATATCTGGAAGGTAAACTAAAGCCAGACATATGACAAAGAGACAAATGGTTTAGGAAATGTTTTGTTGATTTTGCTGCTTCCTTTATCTGTATATTATAATGGATTGCGTGAAATCCTGATTCTAGGGCATGGCCAACGCTTATTAACCAGATTTGCTGTTTTGTATTTTTTCAGGCACTTATTATAGTTGTTAACGTACGTGGAAACATCCCAGGGCTACGTCCCCAGCGCCCTGCTGCTCCTTATAGGACACAGGGAGGTTGTGTGTCTGGATTAAGGAGGCACGGCTAGATAGAGCTTCTCCCCAAAGCAATTTGAAAGAAGCCAGGTAGAAGCAGGATTGGGGCAGGACCGGAGAAGGCATTGGGAATGGCCTAGCCTGTAGGTTAAACACACACATCTCTGATTTCAGGAGCCGCTGGACAAGATAAAGAGTTCTCGGGCCAAAGAGCATTTTCTTGTCAGTGATTGGCTGCTTCAAACAAGGCATTGAAAATCTTAAGGAGAAGACCTACAGAGGACGCATTGCATTCTTGGAACTGCAGCTTCTCCTTAAGGCAATGATTTCTAAGTACTTGCAATGTTTAGGTTTGACCATTAATCCAGGGAGATTACATAGGATTTCTCAAATGCATATATATTAGTGGCATTGTTTTGTTACATCTGGAGGAAGCTCATACTACAGAGCTAAATGCGTTGTCACTTTTTATTTTTTTTATCGTCTTTTATTATCTCAGTTATTTTTTATCTCGGCCATCCTTTATGTGTACACATGGCTACTATAGCTTTGGACGGTGCAAGTAAAATGTACTTTGCACTCCAACTGAAATGCGAGGGTATTGGAGTGTTCCATCTCAAGAATATTTAGTGCAATATTACACAATTTTTTTTTCTCTTTTATTGTTTACATCCTTATATGTTGGATACATATGTCCATACTACAATATATAATCGGGTGATTTGTATATATTTATATTCTGTCTAGAATCATTATCAACCTTTCAGAATTCCCATCAGATTCATATGAATATGCCCTTTGCCTTGCAGCCCCTGTAGCAAATAATAAATGGGCAACATTTCCAAAATGTGCCCCTGAAACAAAGTATAAGAGCCTGGAGTTGTGTTATTTTATTCCCCCCACCTCTTCATTTATTTTGTTAAATACCAAATATTTGACTTTAGAGCTTTGGGCATCGGTTGGCTGGGTTTTGCATAGATCCAAGCTATTTATTCTCCAGAGGCGCTATGTTTTACCAAGTTTTAAAAAATGTATAGCTGCTTGTAATGGATCCACGTTACAAACATAACACGGTCAATACTTAAAGTTGTAATTAACATTTTCATCAAGCTGTAATAAAACATCAGATTTAGGTGAACTATGGGGAGTAAACATGAAGGTTATTTTAACTCCTTGAGTTCGCTGTACATTATAAATGGGCAGCCCCAGTGAGCCCAACATTTTCGTCGTCCGGGTTGCCATGGAAACAATGAAACTGAATTTAAATTGCAAGCTTCTCCTTCTCTTAGTGTAGTCAAAATGGCGGTCCTGGCGATTAAGAAATGAACTAAGATTTTCGTATTGCGCACATTCGTTTTTTTGAATTTTGTCTAATTTTACATTCGTTGGTTACATGGACCAATTGACGAAATGACAAAATCCAGCACAGAAACGCATTTGTACAAAAATAAGCAAGCCTAATAATTATCCGGCTTCTCCCGGTGACCAGTCCAAGCCTGTATATAGTTATTATAATCTGTATTCACCATTACATGGATTGGGTATATCAAAGTTAACAGATCTGCTTTAACATTAAAACATGTGTATGAAGTTTAGCGCTGCTTAACCGTGGTTTGGATACCATTCATTTCTTAACATTTGCATTAAAGCCTTATTGGGGTTAGTGTCACTCAAAGCTCTTTTACAGCTCTTTTATACTATGAGGGTTTTTAGGAATGGATGGAATGGGGCTTGGGACAGAACCTGATGGATGGAAGGTAGAGAGATTTAGGAAGTTGGGGGGGGGTCGCTGACAGGACACATTCTTCAACGCTTTTACTCTCCTCCAGACCTAAGAATTTGTGGTATCCTCTACAATCAAGAAGTCCCACTCCTCCTTCGCATACAAGCATATGCTTTCCTGCTACAGCAAAAAGCATGCATTAATCCATATATATATGCGGGATACAGCCATTTAACTTGGAAGGGAAACGCGATCAGTGGAAGCTTCATTGTTTCCAATAAAACTACCATTCCAAACAGAGAAAAGATCTCTGCAAACCTCAAATAGAAATATACAAATGATATAAGTCCTCCATATTAACTCAAAGATATTAATGCACACATTTAACCCTTTGAGCCATATTTCTCTAACTAGGCTGCTCAAATGTTCATAGCAGGAAACTTAATACGCTTTTCTGGAAGCTAGACATTTAACAATACGCATTTATGTATACTGCATTGCTCTGCTATACAATAAGGTTGGAATAAAATGGAAAGCACTTTTGTGAATGATGTATGCTACATATCTTTGTTATACAATATATTGTTGGGATTATTTTTATACATGCACTCAAGTAACATCTTTCAGTTACCGGTCAGGGTTCTGACATGCGACGCACTTGGAATATAAAATACTAAAAGCAGAATAGCAGAATAAAGGGTAGTGTACCGATAGTAACATAGTATTTTTTTCTAATTAGCTGTATGGCACACTCGTTGGTGGGGATAAACAGAACAGGAACGCGTATACACGGAAAACCTTAGGCTCCTGAATGGGGGGGGGGGGTACAGCCTGAAATCAGTTCATATAACTAGTATTTATCTAGCGCCTGTCTCCCAGTGGGACTTTTAATACACGTTCACACTGTTTAAGTTTTTAACAATTTTATTCACATTCTCTAGGAATATATCCAGCAAAAGAAATTCCCATTTCGTCACAAACAGGGGCCTATCAGGATGGGATCAGATCGAATCGAGTTTTATACATAGGTTTATTGAAACACTCGAATTGAAACTGGTTAAACTGTTGCACGAAGCATGCAGTAGAAATTTCCTTTGGCTACAGAGATGAAGTCATTGGGAGGCTCCCTCGATTAATAAATCTGCGGCCAAGTCAAAGAAAGTAACTTTTGGAAGCCGAAGATCCCAGCGGCTGCTGCTCCATCTCCTGGATGTAAATGAAACTACGCTGCCAGCTAAAGCTCCAGACAATGAACGATAACCATACTAAAACAGAATTATAAATAACAACCAGACAAAAATATTTTAAAGATTAGTTTATTTCGAGGGGGACAGAGCTGATAAACAGAAAAAAAAACCTAAGAGGGCTGGTAAGGGACTTTACATGATAATAAAACATCTCTGAGAAAGCAGATTATAAATCATTACAAGTTTGGTTTTTTATTATAGATTTTATTCCTTGGTGTACACTTTTGCAAGTGTAAAATGGTAAATGGCGGTATTGCAAACTGGTCTGCGACGGGACACAGCTCCCAGAAGTACAATAGTTATAAATTAGGGAAAAGGGTGATTGAGGATGGGTACAGGACCAATTAGGGATTTGCCAAATGCGTAAGGCAATATCTAGGAAAACAGGGAGCACTGTCTGATCCAGATGCTTTATATACTCCTACTAAACACTGTAAGATACCTTCCCTAGCAGCATTCACTGCTATGGCAGTCTGTCAAACCCACAGCACCACACCAAAGCCTGACGGGGGTCTCTAGAAGTATTTCAGTGCCTTTAGGGGGCTGCTACTTGTATGATCACTGGCACACTGGTTGAAGGATTCTGACAGCAGTACTATTTGAGTGCAAACCATACATCTGAAGACATCCCTTTCTCTACTGATACTCAAAGAGCTTCATTAAATTGATTTCATCTGCTTTACCATAATGTGCTAAAAAGGGTCAATCATTCCTTTCATTCTTCGCCAAATTAATGTTTTTGAACTGGTTTTCCAGAGGACAATCATAAGAAATTGCATCTCTGAGAAGCACCCTAATATGAAGTCTGGAGCCTATCTGCTCCTTGCTTAAAATGATATCTTTACAAATGAGGAGGGGGGTTGTAGCTCAGGAAACTATTACCCCAAGCGATGATTAGGCAAACCTCGCTGCCACGCACTGCATTTCCACCCCTCCCAACCCACGCACACACGGTAAAAAGCTGCAGCGGCATGCAAGAGAAGAAACAGCTCATTAGATTTCTAACTGAAGATCCTTGTCTGAGGTGTTGAGGTCGGATTGTTTTTACATTTGAGAAGGACAGAGCCGGAAGAGGGTGTTGCTTTTCTTGACAGGCTTTTGCCAATGACTGTCATGGAGTAGGGCAGAAGGGACAATAAAGGTAAGGGGAGGTGTAGAGAAATCCACGAACACAGACGTTCCCCATGTTAGTCTGCGTAATCTTCAATGTCTTCCTCCCCGTCCACAGCTAGCGCTGCATACTTACTCGCTTGGCTGAATTTCTGCAGGAAGAATATAACTTTGATACATTTCTTGCACATTATATTTGATTCTTACAATACATATATTCAAGGGGTATGACAAAACTAGAATTGGCCGATTAAGCAGCACATACATTAGGTAAGGTTTAAGCTTATTCATTTTCCTCGTTGTGAAAATCTAGTTAAAAATATTTTTGTAAGTTCTCTCTTAGCAAAATGGAATTAATGTGTAACATTTATCCCCAATAGCATTAAAAAAATGTATCAAGAAGACAAACAAATGGAAGGTTCCACAGAAATGAGATTTTCTTACAGCTTCCTTTTCTTCCAACATCTTTCCTTCCGGCATCACCCTGGAATCTGGATTGCCCCTTTCTTTCCTGTCGAAAGTTACAAACTATAATTACACATCAGAGTTCAGCAGCCTTAAACTCAATTACATTTAGGAATTTATTTTAGAGAGACAGAAGGCATTGGATACGTATAAAGCTAGGCTGAAGTTATGATAAGACCAAGTAATGGTTAAGGTCTGTCGTTACATCAGAAACAATGGGCATACTAGATTGAAGAATGTTGCTTATCAGCTGTCACATTGTTTCTATGTCCGATGGTTGGCATAAGCCAACAGTAATATGCAATGACATGCCTTTCAGAAACAGTGTGATATACCGTATTGGCTCGGATATAGGCCGCCCCCGTATATAGGCCGCACCCTAAAAGTTTTTTTCTTTAAAAAAGCACCAAAAAAAACATGCTGCCACTGTCCCCCCCCAAGATATGCTGCCACTGTCCTCCCTCCCCGAGATATGCTACCACTGTCCTCCTCCCCCCCCCGAGATATGCTGCCACTGTCCTCCCTCCCCGAGATATGCTACCACTGTCCTCCTCCCCCCCCCGAGATATGCTGCCACTGTCCTCCCTCCCCGAGATATGCTACCACTGTCCTCCTCCTCCCCCCCCCGATATGCTACCACTGTCCCCCGCCCCCCCCCCCGAGATATGCTACCACTGTCCTCCTCTCCCCCCCTCCTCGACTTACCGGAGCAGACTCCCAGGTGTCTTGCGGGGCACATCTACGCAATACGCGTATGCAACTTCCGGTGCCGGAAGTTGCATACGCGTATTGCGTAGATGTGCCCCGCCGGCCCCGCAAGACACCCGGGAGTCTGCTCCGGTAAGTCTGGGGGTGGGCAGAGGTAAAACGCATCGTGCGGACGGTCCGCACGATGCGCTTAGACAACCTCCCTTGCCGGCACCCCCCCCCCCCCCGTGGGAAGTGCTGGCAGGGGAGGCTGTCTGAGCGTATCGGGGAGTAGGATGCAGGTCCCCTGCACCGCTGCGGGGGATCTGTATCCTAGCCCCGCTGCCTGCCCGGGCGTCGAGCGCTAGACCCCGAACATGCGGCCTATATTCGAGCCAATACGGTATTTCATACAGTAATGGTGAATGGGCTTGAACTGGCTCAAGGTAAAAACTAGGTTTCGAGGAATTATGGTGGAGTATTTTGCAGAACCTCCAGCTATGTGCGGTGCGCCTTCAGGCAGGGGCACCAAACGCCCGACAACGGAAAAGCTGGCCGGCTGAAGCCTCTGCTAAAGGCAAGTCATTTCTGCGTCGCCTAAAAGGCCGCCCGGGATACTGGAGCAAATCTTAACTGTAGTTCATACACAGATGTTACAGCGTGTGGATATTTTAGAGGAGAAGCACATTCCATATATATATATATATATATATATATATATATATATATATATATATATATATAAATCAATTTCTTACTTATCAGTCACTCTGCCGCGATCATCGCTGTTGCGCCCACTTGTTTTTGATCCAGGTTCAGGACTCATTTTACCATCTTCTGAAAAGAACAAAAATGTTTTGGTACATGGCACCCGTCTAACTGATAAAGACTCTGCTTGGCTGCTTTCTTTTTACTTTACCTGGTCCTTGTGCAGTCCCTGATGTCCACCTATCAGAGTCAGACTGCCTTTCGCTGCTACAGAAAGGGATAGAACAGATTGGAATAAAAATTAGACACAAAGGCTTAATAATGTTCATTTTATCTAAAGAGTAGCATAGACACAGTAAGCGAACACTTACCCCTGTGAGGATTCTGAACTCAGGGATCGTGAGGCAGGAGCTACTGTACTGCGTTTCACCCAAGCGTTCTCCTTAGGCGGTGGGGCTGGCATTACTTTTAAAGGAAGCGAAGAGTCTGCCTTGGGACCTTTTGAGTTTGGAGAATGAATTTCCTCGTCTTTTCCAAACACCTCATTTTCCACCGATTTCTCACTCTCCCTTCTCTTTGAAACTAAAAAAAATATGTAGATTCTTAGGATACTGAACATGTTTTAAAAGGCAGAGGTTTACAAAGTAAAAACTGCATGAACGTCAATACAAAGCCTTCAACATATTTGTTCACACAACCTTCTAACATGTTGGGTACATCCACATATACTAGCAAACAGCAGCCATAACATGTTTTGCCAAATCAAATGCTATACTTACTCCTGGATGAAGACGAGCCAGTGTTGCCTGTTTGAGAAGACTCACTGCCAGTCCTAGAACGCTCTTGGGTATCTTCACTGCGCCAGCTGGGATGTCTGTAAGGAAAGAGGAATATTAGAGTCTGTAACCAATTAAATGTATTAAATTATTTAGATAGCACATGCATATTTCACACCACCATACAATGGATGAACATTTCATAGGTAGTACATCACATGTGGTGGATCAAGGTCTGACTGTTGCACTGATGTTTAACTTATTGTGCCAGAGGAATGAGATCTACTAAGACCAGCACAAGCGCTGGATAGACAGGATGGCTATGGATTTCTCCCTTCATCAATTAAATTGCCCAACAGAAGACAGACTTTGGGAGTTTTGCCAGGAACAATTACAGAAATCACATTTTAACAATACACAGGTGTTGCTGGAAACAAACAAATTTTAAAACTCTTCCCGAGTTAAGTTTGTGTCACGTCAAGGAAAGCTTAGACATGGCAACTGCCTAAGCAAACTCTTACTCTGTGACACAGAGGTCACAGGGCTGCTAAAACCTGTATAAGAGGTATAATCTTTCCTTCCACATTACTCATTCTGCTTTATAAAAAGTTACTGGTTGGTATATCACCAAAGCTGGGAGATCTACCGGCTGCATTTGGTTTGACCAGGTGTAATCACCGGCAATTTTGTGCAGACCAAGTAATGGTTAAGGTCTGTCAT
This sequence comes from Spea bombifrons, assembly GCF_027358695.1. Taxonomy (NCBI): domain Eukaryota; kingdom Metazoa; phylum Chordata; class Amphibia; order Anura; family Pelobatidae; genus Spea; species Spea bombifrons. Next base: position 119,176,781 of record NC_071088.1, read on the forward strand.
TACATCAGAAACAATGGGCATACTAGATTGAAGAATGTTGCTTATGAGCTGTCGCATTGTTTCTATGTCCGATGGTTGGCATAAGCCAACAGTAATATGCAATGACATGCCTTTCAGAAACAGTGCGATATATATATATATATAATACAGTAATGGTGAACGGGCTTGAACTGGCTCAAGGTAAAAACTAGGTTTCGAGGAATTATGGTGGCGTAGTTTGCAGAACACACGGAGGTCACACGGAGGATTCACATAATGGAATTCTGAATTATATATAATATGGAATTATATATACACACACACACTATATATGTATAAAATAAGCAAGTTTTACACAAACAGAACTATTTTAAACCAGGATTGTACCTTTCTCTGGGTTTCCTCTCTATTTGTCGAGGCCTGTCATCATCCAAATGGCGTTGCTGCAGTTTTTCTTGTTCTTTCTGCAATCGTTCCTCTACCTCACGTTCCCGAGCAGATGTATCGACCGGCTTGGCACCACCAAAAATTGAGGCTGCACGGCTGGAAGCGGTTGAGGCCCCACTACTTTCTTCCTCTTTGGGCGCCGAACGTGGCTTAAGGTTTAACTTCGGTCTCTGTGGAGGACCTGCTGTGTAAGGCAGAAAATTTACAGCAATAAAAATTTGGAAGCAAAACTAAAATTTTAAAATAAAAAAACAAGTTTTTACTTATTTCTACCTCGTTCTTCACGCCTGCTGTCCTCATTCCGAGAGAAACCATTCCATTTGTCTGATCGATCGTCTCGTCTCTCCTCATATCTATCAGGGTATCGATCTCCTCCACCCCTGTAATCGTCATCCCGCCGATAACCGCTACCAAACGCCCTTCTGCCTCCACGGGAATCATAACCACCTGAGCACAAGTTTAAAATATGAGGAAATGGAAAGCGAAAATGCAAAATACAGCAAGTTCAAATAAAATAGTTATGTACCCCCCACACTAACAGAATTGGGAAAAGCTTTGTGTTTTGCTTAGAATCTAAGTTCATAAACTGACTGCCGATGGTCTTCTTTCAAATCCTCATAAGTTACATTGCTTTTTAAAGAAAATCAATTTTAACTGCCTAGTTTATGCATTCATCTTACAGATTTTTTTTCCGGCCATTAAATCTTCTCCCAATGCTACTACCAAATCAAAGCACAGGAAGGGGTTAATTCTGGGTATCAGGTTTTTACCTTTATCATAATCACGGCGATCCCGGTCATCATATCTGTCTCTTCCTCTCTCTCTATCAAAACCACCACCACCACCACCATCTCTACGCGGACCATCTCGGTACCTATCAGATTCATATCTGTCACTGCGGTACCCTATATTTGAAGAAACAATATGGTTTGAGAAACACAATAAAACTGGCAAATGTTTGTAGAAGCATGCGCTGTAAACTCCTAAAACATACTGTCTCCGTAGCTGTCCTCTCCACGGCGTGGGGGATAATCATCAGCGCTGTCGGTTGTAGGACGCGCCCTCCAATCAGAAGAGTCGGTCTTGTCAGAATCTCTATTGCGATCGCGATCACGATCCCTGCCAAACGAGCGATCATCCCGTTCTGAAGCAATAAACAAGTGCAAAAACATTAGCTGACCTTGCTCTCCGCTATAAAATGTGTTAAACTGGAAACATACACAAGTGTCTGCGGCCATTAAACAGACATGGATTACATGCCATGATTGACCCTTTAAGGAGCCCCAAAGTTACTGAAATGATTGATAAGCTTATTTTTGAATATATTAAATATGCATTAAAGTCAGTATCAGCTTAAACACAGTGGTACAAGCATGAGAAATCTACAGTATACCTACCGCAATTTAAGCATTAAAAGGCGGCAACAATTATTTGTATCAAGGCATATCGCCTGTTTCACTAATTCTATTTTTGGGCAAAACTAGCAACATTTCACTTAGAACATTGTATGTTCACGTTGCCTTATGAAGTCAACAGAGATTGTGACCAGGACATTAAGGTATACTAAACTGGCTAAGTGGTCACCAGCCCTGTCCAACCTGCGGCCCTCCAGCTGCTGCAGGACTACATCTCCCAACCTCTTCAGCCAGCCGCTTAGCTGAAAGAGCATTATGGGAGGGCAGCAGGCTGGACGCCCTTGCCCTAGGATTACTTGGGGATAAAATTAACTTAACCTGGAAAGAAAGGAAAAATGCAAGCTTAATAGACTTAATATATCATGGCCCAGCCCATCTGTGGGGACATGGCTTCCACATCAACAGTGCTCACCTTTATCTTGTGCCTGATCAGCTATGTCCACTCTTATCCTTCGGTTTCCAAGAGACTGCAATAAAGAAAAACTAGTTACAGGAAACATGACACATAGGATTAAAATCGAATTTCAGCCAAAATATTAAACCAGGGATCAGAATGGGTTATGGCTTTAAAACTGCACTACATACGTTTTCATCAGTGAACCGCGTGGCAGAGAAATGATATTCCGTTCCACCGACTCAAGCCAGAGCTGCTATACTAAAACTGGTTCTATTAACGTCACAAATAAGCACTCGTTTCCTAGACTGTTCCACATAACTATCAACTTGTAACAGTAAATGCACGTCCTGTGACAATAGCAGGGTGCTTAGGATTTGGAGAGATTGAAGTTACTGTGAAAATGTAATGAACTCGACTGCTTGTCAAACCTAAGACACACGATGTGTGTGATTCTTAAGTTATTAGTTGCACCAATACAAACGTACATACAATGGATACTGTGAATTTAAGGGCTAACAAATGATCGGTCAATAAAAAGGTCTCAAAAAAGGTTGCAGTATGTGTTTTAGACGTCATGGAGTGTTAGATTGCACACACACAACAAATTCTTAAATGTGGCAATAACTTACTTCTTCATTGAGGCTCAGAGCCCGTAACAGGGAGTCCAAGTCATCAAATTCAGCATAACCAAATCCCTTTAACCTCTCTGGGTTGCTGGGCTCTCTGGGCAGGCGAACAGCACTAATCTATATTTAAAAAGGAACATGAAGAGAACATTTTTAAGATTTAACCAAACATCAAATCACAAGTATCCAAAAAAAACCCAAAAAACAAATTGTGCTTATTGGAATAATTAAACTGCCGCATACATCATAGTAAAAAGCATACATGGAGACTATACCCAATACAACTTCATAAAAAATAAATAAAAACAAAGCATTTACCTCACACAGAGGCTGCAGCCCTGCTGCTTCCCTCCTCCTCTGTGGTCTGGCTGTTTGCCACTGATCAGCTGCTTGAAGTAGCCAATCAGTGGCAAAAAAGATACCCCATTCAAACAATGTAAGCATTTTGCATGCATGTGCACGAGTATCACAGAGATCTAAACACGTTCTGAATTGGAAGGATGACACCATAAAAATCTGAGAGCACACAGCTAACATATGACGGCTGGAGCGTCTCTTTCATGATTTATTTCTAATACAAATGGAGAAAGGCTTGAAATATAAAAGGCCTGATACTCCTAAAAGTAGTATGTGAAACTTATCTGAAACTAAAAACATATTGAGCAAATCCATTTTAACATCTTCCACTGACCAAAAATGATGTAATAAGTGATCTAATAAGCTAATCAGCTATGATGTAATAAGTGATCTAAACAAAACTCACATTAAGTCCTCTAAAGAACTTCTGGATTGATTCCTCAGACACATCATAAGGAAGATTCCCGAGGAAAGCAGTAAAAGGAGGGCTTTTGGGAAGGCGGCTTCGGTCCACATCAGGTTCACGTGCAGCTCGGGGGGCAGTTGGCAGTATAGAGCGATCGATCGGAGGGGCTCTGTACATATCGTCATCATTGCTATGCCACGTTGTGGAAACTGCAATAAAGTAATCAAAAATACTTAGTTTAACGGTATAACAAAAATGTAAATTAAACAAACTATTTCAATAAATGTAAACTTCGCATGTGCCTAAAGATTATTTTAAACCAGTGAAGAGCGTAATTCTCCAAAAGCACCCCAAATTGGGAGCTTTGCCCAATCCCTCCGCTTATCGATGTAACAGCTTTCTGGCCGTTAACAGAGGTACATGTGTGTGTCTTAAATACTGTCATTCTTGGATTTTTTATATTCTGGTTACAAAATCATTCAAGTGCAGGCGGTAAATAACCAAAAGCAATAACGCTCACCATCACCCTCCAAGTCATCGGTTTCGTCTGCCCAGCTGACTGGCTTGGGGGCATAGCCACTGCCACCAACAGGAGCTGCTCCACCACTACCTTTATCGTCCGCCAAGAAGTCGGTCAGGGTCAGAGTCTTCCCCTTCTTATTCTTCTTCTTTGCTGTAGGGAAAAAGGTATGTTACTATTTGGCCCATTAAATCCACTCATTACCCCTGATGCTGAGACTCAGACCTTAACCGGTTGACTTCACAGGGGGTGACCATCAGATATGTCAGATAGATCAGTACAAGGAGGTAAGGATTTGATCGAGTGAGTGATGGACTCGGGTTGTATGTTATTGGAGAGAAAGACACACTCGCAGATTATGATTTTCTCCACTGATGGGACACGGCAGCCGCCCTACGCACTTTAATGCATATGAAAGCTGTACGGCCCTTTTAAATTCTTGAGGCGTTGCTTTTCCAAATGCATGGGGGATACTGCAGTATTTGCATATCCATTTGCCCCCTACCAGCCACCCAGTTATTTGCACGCAGACCCCCTGCACATGCACGGCAAGGGCTGCAGCTTCTAGGGAAAGGATTTGTTTAAATGGTTATTAAAGTAGCATAGGTATTCTTATTTAATGGGGGTGACCGGGGACAGTAAACTATGCCTTTGAAGGAAGGTACAATTTTCATTCATTTCCAATATTAAGGGCTTTATATAGCATTCAACTGTAATATATATATATATATATTTACACAGATTCGTTAATGTAGCACCTTTTGGCGAAGGAAGGTGGCACTCCTAAACAGAAATTTAGCAATGTGAATATACATGGGGAAAACACTAAAGCTCGATTGAAGCAATATATACCTGGCTTATGGTATAAGAGTAAACCCTTTAAAGAGCATTTAGTGTCATGGTGTCCCTTACTGTGAAAAGGTGCGCCATTTGTGTTTTTGCCCAAAGAAACATTCCCCACTGCAACCATCGCAGATATTCCACAAGACTATGCTGTGATAAAGACCTGCTAAAGCATATTTTATATCGTATCGACTTCACATTGATTTTGGCAGCTGATGGCAGAAATATCTAGTTAGCTTGAGAAAAAGAAAGCGAGCCCAGACACACAGAAGATGCCTTGTCAACGTTAGAATGCTTCAGTACGCAGAAAACGGCTTCAAAGTAAGCGGCGTAGTGAATTGTGAATGCAGAGGTTCAAAAATCCTGCAGAATTCTGAATTTGATTCCAAGAAATGTTTCTTCCCCCAGAAATTAACCCCTTAATGACAACTGACATGCCTGGCACATCATGGGGTTAAACAAGCTTTGAAAGTGATCAATTATTACTTTCTTCGATCAGCTGCTTTTGTTGCAATGCTTTGATATATCGGGGCATTCAGCAACACCAAACATTTACAGGGGCAGGGCAATGGAGCCCTGTAAATAGAAAAAATATTAGAGATGTAAAAACAGTGATATGAACATGACATCATAAGGTGAACCATCTAGTTTCACGAAAATCAAAACTAGAAACCAAAATGTAAAAATAGATACCCAAACAACTTGTGCCCCTCCCACTAGAATTATACATTAAAAACCCATCTCTGGCACCTAAAGTACAAATATAGGAAAACGGTGTATAATGTAAGGGGCCATTTTATGCCCTTATAAAATATGAATAAGCTACTTGCACTTATTGCCCTATAACAAAAACCCCCAAAGACATTGGGTATTTCTAAAGTAATTTGTCAGTTTTTATTAGCTTTCGTAGACAAAAGATTTTTCAAATAAATGTCATAAAGTGGTAATCTTTTACTAGATTTTATTATGTTTATAATATGTTATATGATCAAAACAAAGCTATAATGTGTGCGTATAGTAAACCAGAGAAACAAACCACAGAAGTGTCAAAAGGGGTTACGGAAAAGAGAAAGCATGGGTCGATGTGAAACTGGATTTGGATATGTTATTACAGGGACACTCCAGCCATCATATGCACTTTAATATACAATAGTTCCATGGCCCCTTTAAATGTTCATTGTGTCCCCTTTGCAAATGTGTGGGGGGCTTCTGCAGAACCCCCATGGATACATTTGTCTCTTCCATGCTTTCACTTTCTGTCCGGCACTACCAAGAACCCACAGCAGGTTCTGCCAGATAGAGGAGAGGGGCTGCTGGATCATGTTATGTGCAGGCGGAGGGAAGGTGAGAAAACATGCACATGTAACTTCAAAGACAAGCACACACGCCAGTTATAGAAGCACTGCAAAAGCTGATCATGATAGGGATATCTCTCGGTGAGCAGCAGTGCTGAATAAGCTTGATAAAGGCCTTCAAAGACAAGTCCAGCCCAGAAGAGAACATTTTAACTTACAGCATATGAAACATTTTATACTGCATTGGCACAGAGCAACTAAACCCCCCAAAATAATAAAACCGCACAGGTTGTCATTGGCAGGCTAGAAGATGAGCAAGATGAAGAGCCACCGGACAGCGCAAAGAATGTAATGAAACCGCAGGCTACTTCAAACATTGTTTACTTTATATTTTTTATATTTTAGAAAAGCATTTGAGATCAGAAGATTGTGGCGTTGGAAATTAACAGAAATCATAACGATGAACGCCTGCTTCCTTTAGAATACGATAGGATAAGGCTATGAACATGCGCGTAAAGCACAATCACACACTGTGCTTTCCCAGAATAACTACAAAGTGTAAGAAATCAACCTGGAGGTTCTAACCCAAGGAATCATGGGAGTTGTAGTTTGAGAAGAAAACACAGCTGGAGCTCTACTTTTGCTTAGATCTACTGTATCTGGTACAGATTGCCGATATATCAACAGCATATTGCTTCCAAACTAAAGGGTGCAAAAGCCCTTATACATGTAGAACATTATCTTATATATAGCAATAGCAAAAAAAACTGCATTTACAGTATACAGGCGATGCCAAAACTACGAGCAAGATGAACCAACACATTAGGTAAATAAGTCTCTTTTCACTTACTTGCATCACATCAATAAGACAGGGCAGACTAGATGGCCGTCATGTTTATATACGTGTACGCATGCATGTATGTATATATATTTTTATTTGTGCACTAGTGTTATACTGAGGTTTGGAAGCATCCCCATGTTAAATACATATTAAGGTACACAACCCGTGTGTCAGCATCAGCACCACAGACACGGTGAGATTAACCCTGTGGGCTCCGGCAAGCAGCATATGGTAGCATTTAAAGAGGTTTAATGCGTGCACCGCTGGCTGCTGAGGCACTTAGCGCACATTCTCACACACGGCTCTGAGCTTTGTTTGCGGCTACAGCCTGCGAGCAGCAGCCATTGCAGTAACTGCGGACTGCCCACTCTGGCCTTGCATATGTTGACGTGTCCCCCCGACTGGGGGCGGAAGGTTAAAAAAAAAATCGGGCCTTGCGGCAAACAAGGCCCGAGTCCGGCCTGCCCAAAGCAGTCCTTCACCGCCATTACATCCCGCTCCCCGTAAATTGTGAAACGATTAGTCTTACTTCCTCCGGGCCACGTGTTGTTCACATGCCCCAGCCGGACACAGGGACCCCCGAAATAAAGCAAAGCTACTGCAGTGAGCTGGCATTGCGGGAATAGATTACGCCACGACTGAATGGGTTAAAAAATCCCCAAACCAAGGTGGCTGCTTTCCCCGCCTGCTAGGCCCAAACACACCGGCCAGGCGGCGATCTGAGGTATGCGCCATTGCCATACAAACATTAAAAGGGGCTACCCGGTACGGTGTCTGTTACACTACACTGGGGGATAGCGAGGATCGAGTAGTCTGATGGCGGGACGGTCGGCGTATGTTCCATACTGGAGCGGCTGCTAGCAGGGCGCCAGCCCTTTACAGACATCACGCTCGGGGATCTATTAAACCTGAAGCTTACCCGTAGGACCTACAACAGATTTCAACCCCTCAAACACATGTACCGGCCACGCAAAGGCGAGGCGAGCAGACTGGGTGCGGCCTGCAACTGCTCGAGGATTAGATAGCGTGTCTGTGCCCGCAGGACGCCTCGCGGTGGCCCATATCACCAGAATGGGCCGCCTAGCGTCAAGCAGCGATCGCCCAAGCAGCCACACCGCATGCAGGATTAAATGTCCGACAGATTATCTGACGAACATACACGGCAAACCTCTTAATACCGGCCCGACCCCCTGTTCCCGCACACACTCACCTGAAGCTGCCATGTTGGGCCGAGTGTGAAAGAACGCGAAGACCCGGATGAGGCGGTCACGTGCGCGCAGCGCCAGGTCTTTCAGCGAAGCCTACTGGAAAATGGGTGTGACGTAAGCGCGCAGCAGACGTACAGCATGCTTCCGCCATTTTTGTTACTGGCTTAGGGCATAGGCTCTAATGCACTATATGCAATCAACAAAGTCATCGAGGAGAACATCATATTAAATAAGCCCGTGGCTGGTCGGTTTAGTGTGCTGAAATCTTACCTCTTTATCTGTTGATGGTAGGTGCCTGGATTAGACTAGTAAGGAGTCCATTGGCATCTTTAGGGTTATGACGACAGTATACCTACATTAATAAATGCTCTGGAAACGTCCTGATTTCAGCATAAGGCCACGTTTTTGTCATCAATCAACATCAAGTCATGTTAAATAATGCATCATAACAAGACAGCTGAGGCATCTGTTATGTATGATCAAAGGGGTCAGAAAATTGCTGCACAAAACACCAGGACACTAATTCAAAAGCGTATCTTTCATTTAAGAAAAGAATAGTAAGTAGGTGTCTAAAATGTGTCTCTTGTTTAATCTAAACACTGTTGCTTGGATTTTGTAATATAGAAAGTAACAAAAGAAAGCCGAAGTTAGGGTCAGACACTGTTAAGTATTTAATTACATTAAACAGAACACTGGTGAATACACCATATGCGGCATTAAATCAACAACAATGGATTAAAACAAAAGCCCCTGCTCACTGTTTTTGTAACCATGCCTAGATGCATTTTTCTAATAAATCTTGGTCGTGTCATAATAAGGCCTGAGCAAAGAAAAAGTGTCACTGGCATATAGGTGATACTGAAAAATTAGTTTGCCAAGGAAGTTAGTATAAAGTGAGAAGAAGAAGAACTAGAACTGAGCCTTGGCATAGACCGGCTGAGAAGGAGTTTACAAAATGGAGACATTGAAGGTGTGATCAGAAGAAGATATGAACCAGGAAAGAGCAGTATCATAGAGGTAAACAAAGGAGAGGTCAAAAGAGAAGAGGGTGATCCAAAGTGTCAAAAGCTCCAGAAGGAATAGCAGAAAGTAGTGACCCTTAGATATAGCGATGAGTATATCATTGTCACTTCAGAAAGAGTGGCCTCAGTTGAATATTTGGAGCGGAATCTGGATTAAAGAGGGTCAAGTACAGAGTTGGAGTTGAGAAACTTGGTTAGTTGGGTATATACATGTTGTTCAAGAAGCTGGGAGCCAACAGGAAGTGGAGAGATGGGGTGGAAGCTTTACATATTAGTAGGGTTCAGTGATGGCCTTTTCAAGATTCTGGTAGGACCCTTTTTGCTGCTTTTGACACTGTGGACCACCTTCTTCTCATTACATTTCATTTACTTTTATAGTGCCAGCAGAATCCGTAGCGCTTTACAATCAGAGTTTGTAGGATATGTTTAAAATCACAAACAATAACAAACTGGTGTAAAAGGAGAAGAGGGCCCTGCTCTTGGGAGCTTACAATCTAGTTGGCTGAGGGGGAAGTGAAACAGTAGGAGAGGATTGCTTGGATGAGGATGAGCTGGTCGAGTCATAATGAGCTCTCAAGGTTATTGGTTGTTCAGGCCAAGTGAGTGCTATGAGGAAGGGTTGTATGCTTCTTTTGAAATTTGCTTATGAGGGAGAAAATCTCACAGAACGGAGAAGGAAGACAGAGAGCAGAGGAAGATTAATCTAGCTACAGTGTTGAGGACAGATTGTAGCGGTGAAAGGCAGGAGAGGGGTAGACCAGTTAGTAGGGAGTTGCAATAATCCAGATGGGATATCACAAGGGAGTGGATTAGTATTTTGACCATTTCTTGTGTGAGGCCATTTCTTGGGTACCGCAGGATTTGGCAAGGGACTGGATGTGAGGGATGAAGTAGAGAGCAGAGTCAGGTGTCACACCAAGGCAGCAAACTTGGTCTGTTGGTTGGATAGTGGAGTTATCAACAGTGATAGAGATCAGTAATTGTGGACAGAGCAGATGACTGGATTACTATAAACTCAGTCTTGGAGAGGATGAGCTTCGGGTAATGCATCACCATCCATGATGCTATTCCAGAAAGACAGTCGGTGAAGTGAATTTAAAGAGAGGGTGAGAAGTCAGGAGAGGAGATATAGATTAGGTTGTCATCTGCATATACATTGTATTGGAAACCAAAGGAAGGTATGAGTTGTCCAAGTGAAGAGGTTTAGATGGAGAAGAGTAGAGGCCCAAGAACTGAGTCCTGAGGAACACCAACAGATAGTAGTAGGCGAGAGGTTCCAGTGAATGAGACAATAAAAGTATGGCCAGAGAGGTAGGATTAGAACCAGAAAAAGAGTTATGTCACAGATGCCATAGGCATGGAGGGTTTGTAGAAGGAGGGGGTGGCCAACTGTCTCAAAGGCTGCAGAGAGGTCCAAGAGCATAAGTAGTGAGAAATGGCCTTTAGTTTTAGCGGTGAGGAGATTCTTAGTAATTTTAGTGAGTACGGTCTGTGGACGGAAGCCATGTGGTAGAGGGTCAAGCAGAGAGTTTGTGGGGCGATTTAGTTGATTATAAATTAATTGTTCCAGCAGTTTGGATGCCAGGGGATAAGGGAAACTCGACCATAATTTTATGGAGATGTGAGATCAAGTGAGGGTTTTCTTAGGATGGATGAGATGATAGCATGTTTAAGCAAAGATGGGAATATACCAAAGGAAAGAGAGAGATTAAATATATTGGTCAGGGTTGGGGTAAGGGGTCATAGGAGATGTGAAGGTACAGAGTCGAGGGAGCAGTAGGGGTGACTGGAGTGAAGCAGTTGATGGTGGCTTGTGGTGAGGATGGAGGTTGGGGTACCATATGATTGACACCATGGGGAGAATATTATCAATGATGGTGTCAATTTAGTTTTTAAAGTAGATGGCAAGTTCTTGAGCAGAGTGGCAGAGCCTTTCCTGGTGTGTATTTGGGTGTCTGTGTGGTAGAGCCTGTCCTGGTGTGTGTGTTTGGGTGTCGGTGTGGCAGAGCCTGTCCTGGTATGTGTCTGGGTGTTTGTGGCAGAGCCTGTCCTGGTGTGTGTGGGTGTCAGTCTGGCAGAGGCTGTCCTGGTGTGTGTGTCTGGGTGTTGGTGTGTGCACTCTAGTATAAATTGATTTATTTAACACCCTCCTGAATTTGTAGTTGCTTCAGAGGACAAAACTTTCTAGGCCCAGAAATCAGTGAGAGGAAAAGTAAAGGTATTGTGTTATTTACTCTTATTTCAATCTGCATATGTTTTCACAAAGGATTAATCGCAGAAACTTGAATGGTGGTTGGGACCTTCAGAGTGAAACCCAATTTAGTTGTAAGAACTGATTTCATTATTCCTGTTGGTTTCACAGTCCTTTCCCCTTAAGAGAGGACCTTTTACATAAACATACTGGCAGACCACTTTGCACCATGAACTGTGTGCGTTTAAAAAAATAATAATAATATGTATCTGGAATGAGGTATTCATTGGCTGATGATGCGGTGCTATAACAGTTGTGGTGGTATTAATAGCCAAAAGCTTCTTACAAGAATATCGTGAATAATAATGTGATCACTGTTTTGTTCCACTGAATAAAAACAATTTCTTCTAAAATTTTTGCAGTAGCAAACGTTTTCATTCCATTATGTCTAATGTATTTAATTTATTAGGACCTTTTAACACTTTTGCTTTCTGGTATTTTAATACAAATAATGAGATAAAAAGAATGTTTTATAGTTATTTGTATGGCAAATAGTGTGACTCGGGTATGTATAAGGGGTGCGTGTGGGTACAAGAACTCGACCACGAGATACAATATATGAGGCTGGTCTCCAAATGTTTCCAGGGCTGCTTTTCATTCCCAGTCCGGCCCTGAACATGCATATTTAGATACATGGTGATGCACACAATATACTGGCGTTCACAGCTATGGGGAGGTAATACAAAAAAGTATGAATAACCATCAAAATGGTTGAATTTAGGCATAACAGAGGCCCCTTATTGCAGGGTCCTCCTAATGCCAGCCCGATCAAACCCTGAGTTAGTATGTTAATGTGTCTGTAAGCACTTGTGTGTTAGTATGTTTGTTATTGTGTATGTTAGTACTTCAGTGTATGTTAGTGCTTAAGTGTCTTTAAGAATGCTACTAGGACCGAGCTCCTACTTGGAGCGAGATTACTAATCAAATGATGTTTCAGGCAAATATGGAAAGATATTTTTATTCTTTAAATCAGAATCTTTCCAAATATAATGCTATTTGGTCCTTATGGTTTGATTATATTCAAGCTGCACACCTCAACTTCCTAGCTATTCCTCCCATATATAAATACTTGTTATCGTGAGGTGGCCTTCTTAGCTTGACTTTAAAGCTAACACCCCAATGGGACTAGTGTCTCAGTGATCACCCTTAATAATAGATGGATAACTTTCGGGCTCCCCTCTACCGCCGCCGAATGTGTGTGTCGTGTAGGATGTATGACTGTTAGTATGAATGTTAAATACATATTGATATTACATTTTCAGCCCAAAAAGTGACATTTTTTCTTACTTACTTAGCCATGTTGTAGAATTGGCTATTATAATTTATAATGTTCCTAACCATCGCTCAATTGTTAGTTTGATCCTAAAAATCCTTTCGGGTCGTCCCTTTGCCATGCATGTTAAAGCTGGTAAAACGAAACCACAGCCCCTTTTAACAAATACATCTTATAACCATGATTTGACTTGCACATAAATTATGCATAATGCAGATCAAACCCCTTCTTCCCCAGCGAGGACCAAGTATTTAAGCCAGTGAAATAAAATCCAAATGTAACTATGCATTTTTGTAGGGATGTCCCTTCCTGAGAGACTTGCCACATCTGGCCACATATTAGATAATACATTGTCCCAACTCACCTGCATCTAAGTTAACTAGCTAATCCATTTTCTTATTACTATTCAATTTGTCAATCCATTACTACTGACACGACTTGTTACAGTACCTGTGGATTCCATATTTTTAGTTATTCACATTATTATTTATTGATTTATATACAGTAGAGTCATCATAATCCCTAGCACTGTACAATAGATCTTCCTTGTGTCTTCTCTTGGCAACACATCCTATTTATTTTATTTATTTGTCCCATTACTAAGGAAGAAAAATAGAGAAGTTCATTTGATTAAGGAGTACGTGTTGGCTGTACCTGTGTCACTAGTAGAAATAGACAATGCAGTTGGTGGCACTTTACAAATTGTGCTAGATCCCTAGCTCATGAAGTTGCTGAGCCCACCTATCGCTTAAGAAACGTTCTCATGTGCGTCTGTAGGAACACTCACAAACACGAAAACTCTGTGACATATTTAACTTCGGCGCTGCACTAGGCTCAACCCAGGCAGCTCCAACTGCTGTCCTTCCTAGTGGCCCTGGAATATTAACTCATATCCCAGCACTCAGCTTTTAAAGAAAGCACAGCAGTACACAATGCAGGAGTGTGCCTACCCTGTGAGGACTGCACCCTCAGATGCCCACTGTCATCGGCACGTAAATTAAAGCCTGGTTTGCTAAATCAAAAGGGAAAAAACCTTTCCTGCCCCTGTAATTATGCATTATGAAGAGCTTACCTAGGTGAGTGTTTCCTGCATGAAAGGCTAAGCAGACCAACACAACTAGACACTCACACCAACACAACAAGAGACTTGAACTAACACACACAACCAGACTTTCGTATTAATACACACAACCAGACATCAGGGGAGTATTTAGCACCCCCCACTTAAAGACTTAAAGAGCATTCCCCTTAAGACTTAAAGACTTAAAGAGCAAAGCATTGATTTGAATGGGAACACTTTTCTGCCACTTTTTGATATCTCCAAGCAGCCAATTAGTGATCCATTTACACTTTGATCTTTTACCAGTAGAGGGCACTAACCCTTGGGATCCCTTCACTGCCCAGTACCCACTATGTTCAATTGGACTAGTCCTAATATTTTCCACCTCTCTTTCCTTTACTTCTGGGCACCTCTCTTAAGCCTGGTTTTCCATGTTTCTCTCTGTCCCTTCATCCATCTACAGCACTATCTCTTCCCTAGAATAGAATAGTCCCTACAGTCCCAGACAGTCCTAACAACAGGAATCCCCTAAGAACACAGAGTTTAAAGGCAGATGAGAACCATTCGACCCATCTAGTTTTTTTCTGCTGTAAAGACTCAAACCTTAACCGGTCCTTGGTCTCATCTTAGATTCGGGAAAGCCCTATGCCTATACCACATATTTTTAAATTCCGTATTAACATCTACCACCTCTGCTGAGAAGCTTAGGCTTAGGCTGAACTGCTCTTGTTAGTGGGTCTAGTCTTAAATGCTGTTTTCCTCCGTAATGACAACAATTAGCTGAAATTCTAGACTCTCCAGAGTTGAGTTCATGGTAGGGTAGATTTTTTAAGCGCTGTCTCTTCTGGGATGAGCTACTGTCATACCTTCACCTTAGGGAGGTAGATAATTGGTGTAGCCTCCCATCAGAGGTGGTAAAGGCTAATACAATGAAGGAATTAAAGCATGAATGTGATAGGTATGAAGCTATCCCGAATCTTAGACCAAGGACTAATTAATGTCTCTACATCAGGAAAAATGTGTGGACTAGCTGAGTGGAATGGTTCTTACTTGCCGTCAAATTCAATTCAACAGTTATATACTGTTTAAATAACCCGCTTAACCTGCAGTTCCAGATATGGCCACTGAGCGGAACTAGAGGAAAACTTTTCTGGATGTTCCCTGTGCCACCTGCTGGTAACTGTGGGCCTTTGGCCATCATAAACAGTGTTTTGTCTCATCTGTGTACAGTGAACATGTCTGCAGCACAATCAAGCTGGAGACAAGAACAAAGAACCCTCATATGTGCTTGCCAAACTGGAAAATCCTGTATTCTGAATTGTTCATTGCTCATCTTCCCAAAGGATTGAGACAAAGAGTGGCAAAGATTTTCCTATTGTTGGTGTTAACCGGACAGTTTTATTAGTTTTATGATGGTTCAGGATGTCCAAAGGCGATTTACATGCACACCACTCAGTGATGTATTGATGAGGAGTGCGACCCTGGTTTTGACTTAGGGCAGTGACCCCCTACCATGAACCAAACATGCCTAGATGCATTTTTCTAATAAATCTTGGTCGTGTCATAATAAGGCCTGAGCAAAGAAAAAGTGTCACTGGCATATAGGTGATACTGAAAAATTTGTTTGCCAAGGAAGTTAGTATAAAGTGAGAAGAAGAAGAACTAGAACTGAGCCTTGGCATAGACCGGCTGAGAAGGAGTTTACAAAATGGAGACATTGAAGGTGTGATCAGAAAGGGAAGATATGAACCAGGAAAGAGCAGTATCATAGAGGTAAACAAAGGAGAGGTCAAAAGAGAAGAGGGTGATCCAAAGTGTCAAAAGCTCCAGAAGGAATAGCAGAAAGTAGTGACCCTTAGATATAGCGATGAGTATATCATTGTCACTTCAGAAAGAGTAGCCTCAGTTGAATATTTGGAGCGGAATCTGGATTAAAGAGGGTCAAGTACAGAGTTGGAGTTGAGAAACTTGGTTAGTTGGGTATATACATGTTGTTCAAGAAGCTGGGAGCCAACAGGAAGTGGAGAGATGGGGTGGAAGCTTTACATATTAGTAGGGTTCAGTGATGGCCTTTTCAAGATTCTGGTAGGACCTTTTTTGCTGCTTTTGACACTGTGGACCACCTTCTTCTCATTACATTTCATTTACTTTTATAGTGCCAGCAGAATCCGTAGCGCTTTACAATCAGAGTTTGTAGGATATGTTTAAAATCACAAACAATAACAAACTGGTGTAAAAGGAGAAGAGGGCCCTGCTCTTGGGAGCTTACAATCTAGTTGGCTGAGGGGGAAGTGAAACAGTAGGAGAGGATTGCTTGGATGAGGATGAGCTGGTCGAGTCATAATGAGCTCTCAAGGTTGTTGGTTGTTCAGGCCAAGTGAGTGCTATGAGGAAGGGTTGTATGCTTCTTTTGAAATTTGCTTATGAGGGAGAAAATCTCACAAAACGGAGAAGGAAGACAGAGAGCAGAGGAAGATTAATCTAGCTACAGTGTTGAGGACAGATTGTAGCGGTGAAAGGCAGGAGAGGGGTAGACCAGTTAGTAGGGAGTTGCAATAATCCAGATGGGATATCACAAGGGAGTGGATTAGTATTTTGACCATTTCTTGTGTGAGGCCATTTCTTGGGTACCACAGGATTTGGCAAGGGACTGGATGTGAGGGATGAAGTAGAGAGCAGAGTCAGGTGTCACACCAAGGCAGCAAACTTGGTCTGTTGGTTGGATGGTGGAGTGATAGAGATCAGTAATTGTGGACAGAGCAGATGACTGGATTACTATAAACTCAGTCTTGGAGAGGATGAGCTTCGAGTAATGCATCACCATCCATGATGCTATTCCAGAAAGACAGTCGGTGAAGTGAATTTAAAGAGAGGGTGAGAAGTCAGGAGAGGAGATATAGATTAGGTTGTCATCTGCATATACATCGTATTGGAAACCAAAGGAAGGTATGAGTTGTCCAAGTGAAGAGGTTTAGATGGAGAAGAGTAGAGGCCCAAGAACTGAGTCCTGAGGAACACCAACAGATAGTAGTAGGCGAGAGGTTCCAGTGAATGAGACAATAAAAGTATGGCCAGAGAGGTAGGATTAGAACCAGAAAAAGAGTTATGTCACAGATGCCATAGGCATGGAGGGTTTGTAGAAGGAGGGGGTGGCCAACTGTCTCAAAGGCTGCAGAGAGGTCCAAGAGCATAAGTAGTGAGAAATGGCCTTTAGTTTTAGCGGTGAGGAGATTCTTAGTAATTTTAGTGAGTACGGTCTGTGGACGGAAGCCAGGTGGTAGAGGGTCAAGCAGAGAGTTTGTGGGGCGATTTAGTTGATTAATTGTTCCAGCAGTTTGGATGCCAGGGGATAAGGGAAACTCGACCATAATTTTATGGAGATGTGAGATCAAGTGAGGGTTTTCTTAGGATGGATGAGATGATAGCATGTTTAAGTAAAGATGGGAATATACCAAAGGAAAGAGAGAGATTAAATATATTGGTCAGGGTTGGGGTAAGGGGTCATAGGAGATGTGAAGGTACAGAGTCGAGGGAGCAGTAGGGGTGACTGGAGTGAAGCAGTTGATGGTGGCTTGTGGTGAGGAGGGAGGTTGGGGTACCATATGATTGACACCATGGGGAGAATATTATCAATGATGGTGTCAATTTAGTTTTTAAAGTAGATGGCAAGTTCTTGAGCAGAGTGGCAGAGCCTTTCCTGGTGTGTATTTGGGTGTCTGTGTGGTAGAGCCTGTCCTGGTGTGTGTGTTTGGGTGTCGGTGTGGCAGAGCCTGTCCTGGTATGTGTCTGGGTGTTTGTGGCAGAGCCTGTCCTGGTGTGTGTGGGTGTCAGTCTGGCAGAGGCT
This sequence comes from Spea bombifrons, assembly GCF_027358695.1. Lineage (NCBI taxonomy): Eukaryota > Metazoa > Chordata > Amphibia > Anura > Pelobatidae > Spea > Spea bombifrons. Next base: position 119,194,565 of record NC_071088.1, read on the forward strand.
GTCCTGGTGTGTGTGTCTGGGTGTTGGTGTGTGCACTCTAGTATAAATTGATTTATTTAATGTTTACTTATCCAGATAAAACACCCTCCTGAATTTGTAGTTGCTTCAGAGGACAAAACTTTCTAGGCCCAGAAATCAGTGAGAGGAAAAGTAAAGGTATTGTGTTATTTACTCTTATTTCAATCTGCATATGTTTTCACAAAGGATTAATCGCAGAAACTTGAATGGTGGTTGGGACCTTCAGAGTGAAACCCAATTTAGTTGTAAGAACTGATTTCATTATTCCTGTTGGTTTCACAATCCTTTCCCCTTAAGAGAGGACCTTTTACATAAACATACTGGCAGACCACTTTGCACCATGAACTGTGTGCATTTAAAAAAATAATAATAATATGTATCTGGAATGAGGTATTCATTGGCTGATGATGCGGTGCTATAACAGTTGTGGTGGTATTAATAGCCAAAAGCTTCTTACAAGAATATCGTGAAGAATAATGTGATCGCTGTTTTGTTCCACTGAATAAAAACCTTTTCTTCTAAAATTTTTGCAGTAGCAAACGTTTTCATTCCATTATGTCTAATGTATTTAATTTATTAGGGCCTTTTAACACTTTTGCTTTCTGGTATTTTAATACAAATAATGTGATAAAAAGAATGTTTTATGGTTATTTGTATGGCAAATAGTGTGACTCGGGTATGTATAAGGGGTGCGTGTGGGTACAAGAACTCGACCACGAGATACAATATATGAGGCTGGTCTCCAAATGTTTCCAGGGCTGCTTTTCATTCCCAGTCCGGCCCTGAACATGCATATTTAGATACATGGTGATGCACACAATATACTGGCGTTCACAGCTATGGGGAGGTAATACAAAAAAGTATGAATAACCATCAAAATGGTTGAATTTAGGCATAACAGAGGCCCCTTATTGCAGGGTCCTCCTAATGCCAGCCCGATCAAACCCTGAGTTAGTATGTTAATGTGTCTGTAAGCACTTGTGTGTTAGTATGTTTGTTATTGTGTATGTTAGTACTTCAGTGTATGTTAGTGCTTAAGTGTGTTTAAGAATGCTACTAGGACCGAGCTCCTACTTGGAGCGAGATTACTAATCAAATTATGTTTCAGGCAAATATGGAAAGATATTTTTATTCTTTTAATCAGAATCTTTCCAAATATAATGCTATTTGGTCCTTATGGTTTGATTATATTCAAGCTGCACACCTCAACTTCCTAGCTATTCCTCCCATATATAAATACTTGTTATCGTGAGGTGGCCTTCTTAGCTTGACTTTAAACCTAATACCCCAATGGGACTAGTGTCTCAGTGATCTCCCTTAATAATCGATGGATAACTTTCGGGCTCCCCTCTACCGCCGCCGAATGTGTGTGTCGTGTAGGATATATGACTGTTAAATACATATTGATACTACATTTTCAGCCCAAAAAGTGACATTTTTTCTTACTTACTTAGCCATGTTGTAGAATTGGCTATTATAATTTATAATGTTCCTAACCATCGCTCAATTGTTAGTTTGATCCTAAAAATCCTTTTGGGTCGTCCCTTTGCCATGCATGTTAAAGCTGGTAAAACGAAACCACAGCCCCTTTTAACAAGAACATCTTATAACCATGATTTGACTTGCACATAAATTATGCATTGTGAAGATCAAACCCCTTCTTCTCCAGCGAGGACCAAGTATTTAAGCCAGTGAAATAAAATCCAAATGTAACTATGCATTTTTGTAGGGATGTCCCTTCCTGAGATACTTGCCACATCTGGCCACATATTAGATAATACATTGTCCCAACTCACCTGCATCTAAGTTAACTAGCTAATCCATTTTCTTATTACTATTCAATTTGTCAATCCATTACTACAGACGCGACTTGTTACAGTACCTGTGGATTCCATATTTTTAGTTATTCACATTATTATTTATTGATTTATATACAGTAGAGTCATCATAATCCCTAGCACTGTACAATAGATCTTCCTTGTGTCTTCTCTTGGCAACACATCCTATTTATTTTATTTATTTATCCCATTACTAAGGAAGAAAAATAGAGAAGTTCATTTGATTAAGGAGTACGTGTTGGCTGTACCTGTGTCACTAGCAGAAATAGACAATGCAGTTGGTGGCACTTTACAAATTGTGCTAGATCCCTAGCTCATGAAGTTGCTGAGCCCACCTATCGCTTAAGAAACGTTCTCATGTGCGTCTGTAGGAACACTCACAAACACGAAAACTCAGTGACATATTTAACTTCGGCGCCGCACTAGGCTCAACCCAGGCAGCTCCAACTGCTGTCCTTCCTAGTGGCCCTGGAATATTAACTCATATCCCAGCACTCAGCTTTTAAAGAAAGCACAGCAGTACACAATGCAGGAGTGTGCCTACCCTGTGTGCTTCCTACCTGCTCTTGAGTTTACAGTCAATCTCAGAAAGTACAGAGGACCGCAAGCTCAAATCCCCACTGTCATCGGCATGTAAATAAAAGCCTGGTTTGCTAAATCAAAAGGGAAAAAACTTTTCCTGCCCCTGTAATTATGCATTATGAAGAGCTTAACCAGGCGAGTGTTTCCTGCATGAAAGGCTAAGCAGACCAACACAACAAGACACTTGAACTAACACATACAACCAGACTTTCGTATTAACACACACAACCAGACATCAGGGATGTACCTAGAGTATTTAGCACCCCCCCTACAAAAAAAATTATGTTGGCAAGAATATTTTTTTTCATAAATTTGTAAACTGTATGTCAACTGGAAAAAAAATAGAAACCTGAGAAAATAAATTCTTAACTTATAAATAAATGTAAATAAATAACATCGAACAGATATGGTATAGCATAACTCCTATCACGATATGCTGAGCCAGACATTGATGGTAGTACAGCATAGCTCCCATCACTATACACTAAGCCAGACAATGTAGGTAGGCCCCTAAAACAGCCTGCCTGTGCGACCACTGCCCTTAAAACAGCCTGCCTGTGCCACTGCTGCCCCTAAAACAGCCTGCCTGTGCCACCGCTGCCTGTGAAACAGTCTGCCCGTGCCAAATCTGCCCCTTTAGCAACCTGCCTGTACCACCTCTGCCCCTTTAGCATCCTGCCTGCACCACCTCTGCCCCCTAAACAGCCTGCCTGTCCCATTTCTGCCCCTTAAGACTTAAAGAGCATGCCCCTTAAGACTTAAAGAGCAAAGCATTGATTTGAATGGGAACACTTTTCTGCCACTTTTTGATATCTCCAAGCAGCCAATTAGTGGCAAGACATGTAGGATCATGGAGGGAAATGGTAGCTTTTGTGCCAAGTTAACCCATTACCTCTGTGTATTCAGTATGGATATTCCACAGCTATGTTGCATTCTCTTATTGATTGTTCTTATTTGGGAAGATGTATGTCATGCTTGTCTTCTCTTCAACCTGTTTTATTATATTTCCTCTTTTTCTTCTCCACTAACCATTTATCTTTTATATCCACCCCTTACTGTTCCTGCCTTCTTAAATCCTGCAACACATTCATCTATCTTCCCACAACACCCCAGCAACTGAACCCAGAGCAAACCTCCTCAATAACCCCCTCTTAAAGCCTGCAAAACATTCTTCCATATTCTCACCTGTCTTATAGATAGAGGCAGTTCCTGATCCATTTACACTTCAATCTCTTACCAGTAGAGGGCACTAACCCTTGGCACCCCTTCACTGCCCAGTACCCACTATGTTCAATTGGACTAGTCCTAATATTTTTCCACCTCTCTTTCCTTTACTTCTGGGCACCTCTCTTAAGCCTGGTTTTCCATGTTTCTCTCTGTTCCTTCATCCATCTACAGCACTATCTCTTCCCTAGAATAGAATAGTCCCTACAGTCCCAGACAGTCCTAACAACAGGAATCCCCTAAGAACACAGAGTTTAAAGGCAGATGAGAACCATTCGACCTATCTAGTTTGTTTTCTGCTGTAAAGACTCAAACCTTAACCGGTCCTTGATCTCGTCTTAGATTCAGGAAAGCCCTATGTCTATACCACATATTTTTAAATTCTGTATTAACATCTACCACCTCTGATGAGAAGCTGTTCCACTTATCTACCACCCTCCAAGTAAAGTAAAGCTTCCTTACATTGAATCTAACCCTCTGATGCCCTAGTTTCAGATTATGACCCCTTGCTCTAACATTCTCCTTTCCTCTCTTCTTCATTGAGATTCCTGTTCACAGTTACCACCTGCTATAAAAATAGGCTGAACTGCTCTTGTTAGTGGGTCTAGTCTTAAATGCTGTTTTCCTCTGTAATGACAACAATTAGCTGAAATTCTAGACTCTCCAGAATTGAGTTCATGGTAGGGTAGATTTTTTAAGCGCTGTCTCTTCTGGGCTGAGCTACTGTCATACCTTCACCTTAGGGAGGTAGATAATTGGTGTATCCTCCCATCAGAGGTGGTAAAGGCTAATACTATGAAGGAGTTAAAGCATGAATGTGATAGGTATGAAGCTATCCTGAATCTTAGACCAAGGACTAATTAATGTCTCTACATCAGGAAAAATGTGTGGACTAGCTGAGTGGAATGGTTCTTCCTTGCCGTCAAATTCAATGTCTAAGTTATATACTGTTTAAATAACCTGCTTAACCTGCAGTTCCAGATATGGCCACTGAGCGGAACTAGAGGAAAACTTTTCTGGATGTTCCCTGTGCCACCTGCTGGTAACTGTGGGCCTTTGGCCATCATAAACAGTGTTTTGTCTCATCTGTGTACAGTGAACATGTCTGCAGCACAATCAAGCTGGAGACAAGAACAAAGAACCCTCATATGTGTTTGCCAAACTGGAATATCCTGTATTCTGAATTGTTCATTGCTCATCTTCCCAAAGGATTGAGACAAAGAGTGGCAAAGATTTTCCTATTGTTGGTGTTAACCGGACAGTTTTATTAGTTCTATGATGGTTCAGGATGTCCAAAGGCGATTTACATGCACACCACTCAGTGATGTATTGATGAGGAGTGCGACCCTTGTTTTGACTTAGGGCAGTAACCCCCTACCATGAACCAAACTTGCTGAGGGGAATCCTCTGCTATCTCTTCCTTGTCCTCTGCGTTGTTTTGGAATAGGATATAATTTTGGTGCTCTGGATTAGCTCGTTTAGAGAAAGGGAGTGCTACAGAAGTATGAGAGGTAGATGCCCTTTTAATATGCGAACATACTAACAACATTGCTTTTCGAACATGATTAAAGCTACTTGATACAATAACATCCCCCTGTAACGTTATGTCATATTATGATCCCAAAAGCAAGACAGAAAAGTTGGAAACATATAAGATTCAAAAAATAATTAATAAGGTGGTTAATAATGGTTATTGGCACAAAATGTGGTGCCGATGATAATTATATCTGAGAACTGCACTGTAGATATACATATATGCATGTGTGTGTCTATATACAAAGGGTGAAGGCACATCATAAAATTAAACTTGACAAGCTCCTCCACATAACTGTGATAAAATAATTCTATTACAACAAAGGAAACAGATGTACACAAGAATAACACACAAGTGTGTACAAAAAAAAAAGATAATATAATGTTTTCACTCTATTTATGTGAGCAACATAATTCCGGGCTCTCAGACAGTTAACGTAAGTCATGTGGGCCGCACAGTTCCTATTTGTTTAGCAGACAGTTGTGGTGAGTAATGCCACATGTTTACATAAAGTAACACAATGCATCTCGATCGGTGAACTTGCTATATTGTGTTGCCAGACTTTTTTTCAAGGTGAGACCTTTGCTCCTCCCCACTATGAGCTTTACGTGATTTATTTCCCCTTTCCTGGGATATGACACACGGTAGAAGTACAGGGCGACACAGGGAATGACACATGGGAGAATGTGATTGGCTGACTAGGTTGTGGCTGCGATCCGGAATCCTGATGCCCGAACCTATATCGTTTTTAATCGCTGCTTTACTTAGTGTGACCAGGTGTGGGCGGAAACAAATGACAGCTGCTTTTGTTGGCCTTCTACTTTATGTACACACGGAAATCTGCTCACTTTTGTCCGCATGCGTCTCCCTGCACTCCTGTTTCACATCCATCTTTTCTTAGTTTTTTTTTTATTCAACCATTCTTTGAATGCGGTGTGAGACTGTGAACCCCAGGGAGATGATTAGCATGGCATCTGAGTACAGCTGCTATGCAGATTATACATATGGGTCCCTGGGGTGGAGCAATTGGAGAGCAGGGTGGGCCAATGCTCCATTTCCCCATTTTGTGGAAATTCCATGCCAGGTTTTCCAGGAGGCAAGAAGTCCACAGGATACCGGTCCGGGATTTCTATGGGGCCGGCATCAGGCACAGGTGCTGGACATTAAAAACCCCTGGAGCCTGATACTCAGAGAGACTGTTGGGGAAAGAGGAAGTTCCCTGTGCTCCCAGGGCAAGGAGAGGGCCTGAAGAAGACAATCCCTGAGCAAAGTGAGGCAATACCTGCCTGGACCTTTTGTGTGCTGTCTGGGGGAGGTTTTCCAGAGCCTGGCGTAGCTGGGTCTGTCTGGGAGGTTGAGTTAGTGGGTGATTAGGCTGGTCAGTCTAAACCAGCATAGTTAAGTTAGAGAGGGCTCCAATTGGGAGCTAGGTTTTATTTTTATGATTTGGTTTTTGGGGTTTCAGCAATTAAGAATAAAGTGCTGTTTTGTTCAAAGCTGCTGTTCCTGACTCTGATTGCCCTAGAGGACTGTGCTTAGGACCCCTAAAAGTGACATGTATGGCCCTCATGCTATAGGGTTTGTCACAGCGGACAATAAGTTTTGGCACCCCATACACTTCAATTTTGAGAATGCAATATTTGGAGTCTGCAGGAGTTTGAGGTGACCTCCTGTGAAGGACATCATTTGTATATAAAACTTGTAGATGAGGCAGTGAGAAATTTTGTATTGTTCTAGGTCTGGAATCTTTTAATGCACATATTGTGAGTCCATTTTGGTCCTAGACAATGAAGGCATTAGTAAGATTAAGAAGGCTCAATGCCAACATGCAGCCTGATGAACAAATGCACCTTTGCATGATGATCAATGATTTGCATGAACAATGGTGTTTATTTATATTTTAAAGAAAGTTAATTGAAAGGGGGTTTTATCACCATAGGAACTGATGAAATCACCATGCTGATTCAACCACTCCATTGGTTGCTATGGTGATCATACCTGGGAACTTCTGAGCTTCGGCTACCTGGAGCCTTCCCTTGCGGGACACGGCCAGAACTGCCCACTGAGGTCAGCAGGTGGTCCTGATGATGTCTGTGGGTGGTCCCATGATGTCAGTGGATGGTCCTGCTGATGCCAGTGGGCGGTCCCCATGAGGTCAGTGGGAAACACCCCCATTTAAAGGAAAAATGGGTGGGGAACGGGGCTTGTCAAGACCCTGCTCCCGCGACCCGGAGGATTCGGGTCTTGACCCAGAGAACCGGTATGATGTGATAAAGCAATTTTTAGAAACTTTGCACCAAATCGCATTGATACATAACCTTCAATGAGTGGTAAAAGCTGAGCAAGCAACATAAACATTGGTTGCTATGGTGACCACTCCATTAAACTCCTTTACATGCTGTAATAGTTATGTTGATCCTTCTATGTACAGAGTGAATGTAGTGATTAATAATCTAAACTATAGAACATCAATGACTATCCCCCAGGCAGATGCAGCCACCCATAGACAGAACTTCCAAAAACAATAAACCCAAAAGGGGCGCAAGCAGTTCAAGGGAAAGATTTATAGTATAATATACATGTAGTATGCAATGGAATAGTGCAATGTGGACCACAAAAATGGGAGGATGGTGGATAAACGGAACAGCGTCCCAACAGAAGTGGTAGAAGCTAATAAACTTGAGGGAAGTAAAACATGCATGGAATAGGCATATGGCATATCTTGAATCTAAGACAAGACAGGACTAAATGGGCTGAATGGTTGTTATCTGCCATCATATTCTATGTTTCGAAACACATTTATTTATTAAATAAATAACAAAACCATTTACATAAAATAAACCCCCATAGAAGAAACACAACCGCTCAGGCCCAATTTTTTTATTGGTGAAATATACATTGAAATACGTTAATTTTCTCATATAACAAGACTTTGATGCCACCAAAAAGTCTTTTAAAAACGCTGTTTTAAGTTTCTACATGCTTGACATATTTATATTTGCAATTGTAATAATTGTGGAGGTGTTTGTACTTAATAATGTTTTTGTTGACCGTCTATATTATGCTTTGATTTCCTAGCAGCTGTCCTGCGTATTAATGCAAATTATGTGTAAAATGTATGATAAATCAAGTAATTTTATTAACCCCATCACTACTTATGCATATGCATTAATGTTTTTATTTCTTTAGTGCTAACAGGTGTACTTAGTGCTTTATAACATAACAAAGAGTAGGTAAAATATGTGTAGCCATCCAAGCATACCAAGGGGCTTTCTAAATGAGCTGACCAGAGATGCTTGAAATATTAACCGTTTCATAGCCTACCGAGAAGAGTGTATGTGGTGACTCGCTAAATGTACTAACCAAATGGCTCTAATCTTGGTACTCATGGAAACCTTGACTTGTCTTTATTTTAAGATACACTTAATTGAGTCGCCTACATTTTAGCAGAAATATCAACCATATTGTACTGGGGGCAAAAGTCTTATATATGATCCCAGCAGTGTAGAATAGGAAGGAGTCAGCTCCAGTCTGTGAGACCCTCTGCCTCATAACTCTGAGACCCTGAGATTGGGGCAAAAACTCTGAGACTTAGGTTCAAACACTGAGAATTCCGAGTTATGTATATAAGTCATATGAAGACTCATTGATAAGGATGTCCTAAAAGGATGAATGATAATAAAAGGGAAAAAGAGATTGAAAAAGTAGCGTTAGATTTGTTTTAGCATTTCCTCCCTGTCTGGCCGATAACATTTGTTTTCACATAGCTTTGTCTTCCACTCCCTTGTCCTCCCTCCAGGGCTGCTCATTAGCTCCCCACCTGCACTGTTCCCTGCTAAAACAAAATATCTTTATATAGGCAAACATGGGATGAATTGGAAAAAAGGATTTCAATAGCCCTTTATATTTTGCCTCTAAATTGTGAAAACAATATTCAATTTAATGTTTAACATAATATTTTTAAGTCTAATAATAACAAATAATTTGTTATAAATGTTTTAATATTATTATTGCATGACCGTTATCCTATGTTACTTTGATCTAGATCGTCGGGGTAGAATATATTTGCTTCACTAAATGTTGTTTCAGTGGAAAATGCTGCTTCCCTGTTAGCTAAGATTTCAGTTTAAGGTACACATAACTCCCAAGTTTCCCGGTTTCCTTGGGATAGTCCCAATTTCCAAACACTGTCATGCTGTTCTGCATAACTGTTCCACCGCTCAGTCTTTGCGGGAGCTGTGAAATCTATGCAACAACACAGACCTCAATTGAAAATCTCTTATGGCCACCTCACAACGTTCTAAAGCTGAGCTCTGCAGGTAGGTTTGCCACCCAGTCGGTATTTTACTGACACAGCCGGTAGTCAACTCTTTGGAGCCACTGCTGGCATAAGTAAAATACCAGCTGCGCAAAGTCGGGTTTTTTTTTTGAGGGTGGGGAGCAGACAGCGGGCGTAAATATTGGCATGCGTAGCGCCAACGGTGTGCTGTGTGCATTTGGTCGGTGTCTCAGTCAACGCCAACATCCAAGGAGGGAAGTGCTGACTCAATCTCCAGACCCTCGTGACAGGTAGTCAGTGCTGCTGCATGCAACATTGAGTGGCCCCTTTTGTGGCTCTGACACTTTCTAATACTCCACCGTTTTATGGCTCCATCTTTTTGGGGGGTCCAGTGTCCACCCCATTTGTGGCTCCACCCTCACTGACCCGCATCTATGCCCAATATTTTTGGAGAAAACAGGTGGCAACCCCATCTGCTAGATGGCTCTTTAGGTAAGGTTAGTGGCCATGCTACCATGCAGTACATGCATGGTTGCCCCAGGCCTAACCCGTGCAAGGCCTCCAACCACCCTGTCCACGGCCATCATCTCCACTACAGGACGCCAAGATACAATGTCATATCTAGACATCTGTGTCTTAAAGGCATGCAGCACCTTTTAATGCATTCTACGAAGTCTGTGCAAGCTGTACTAGTAAAAATTGTGGTTGGTGACATTATTCCTGTATTAGCCAGGATTTGTCACTGGGTAAGTGGGTAGCGGAACATGTGATGTATAAGGATCTAATGGCGTATATCTTCCTGCATGGTTATATTTGATGGGACAGGGCTTAATTTGACTTGATGTATTGATAGCTAGTTATGTAGTAGGATAAGACATCACTACTGATGCTCATCGTGCTTGAGGACAGAAGAGACTCAGTAGGGTCTGTCTAGACCAGGCATGTCCAAACTTTTTTCGAAGAGTGCCAGATTTGATGACGTGAACATGTGCGAGGGCCGACCATTTTGCCTGACATTCTTTGAACCATTAAAATTAAATGCAAATTAACAATTTTATGCAAAGTTTATTGAAAATGGCATACTTTTCATTTTGGGACTTGGATGACAAATCTAAACAGGTGTTAAATCACTCTGCCTTTTATATAAAAAACAGATCTATATTTGGGCAACTTATCTGTGGGGCCTTATCAGTCCGGAACTTTGGACATGCCTGGTCTAGACCCTACTGGGATCTCTGATTGCTCCCACTGCTGCATGCAAGTCTATGGAACCCTGCTTGCTGATCCCTGTGTGATCAGTGCACAGGAGATCAGAGGGTAGAGAGTGAGAAAGAACTTAGAAGAGAGAAAAAGTATTTTAATGAAAAAGTTTTTTATACTGAAATATAAATAAAAATGAAAAATAAAAATTAAACAATACAGTGAGCCCTATTATTAGCACTACATGTAAAAATTATAAACCCCCAAGCCCCTTAAGCCAGAAATATTAAAAACACTACCCTATAGGGTATAATGCAAGGGATGGATGTGGCCCTTTAGAACATAAATAATATGTATGTGGGGTATTTCTGTAACTAGGGGGTGTTTGTATTGTTTTTTTTCACTAGCACTCACAATTAATATATTTTACATGGTTTCAAATGAAAGCCCTATTTTTTCTGTGAAAAAAAGAATATCTTGATTAAACAAACATGGTGGAATGGCAAAAAAACCTTAATGTTTTGGCACTTATGGCAAAGCCTTGGTAAGGGAGGAGAAAAGTCCCAAACAGAGGCACTTGGGATGTATGGGTTGAGCAAATCACAGATTTTATACTAGGTTAATATAAAAATTACATTTTTACATGAATATTTCAACATAGGCATCTAAGCAACACAGACAAAAATGAGGTTTAAGCAGGTCTAATAAAAATAGAAAAACATCTGGTTAATTTTGCTATGAAATTGTTATTTTTTGTATATTTTGCTGTTTCTTTTATATTATGTATTTATCTGATATAATATTGTTCATTGTTGCTGGATTTGCTTTTTGAATATTTTCAACATGGCTGCTGTGTCACTCTGTGCTTGGTGAGAGTTTTTCATTTTGCAATATATAATTAGCTCAAGAAAGCTGGTATCTTGCGTATTTTAAACACATGTCCAGATGTTAGAGGTATTGTGGAGGAGCGAGTTAATGTCTGCTCTTATCAGATGCCTCCTGTTGGAATTCCACTTAAGCTGAGTAAGAGATTCCAGAGACCTTCATAGATTTACAAAGTAAGGTATGCTGAAAGGCTTTCGGAGTTTGTCCTGACAGGTAAACTCCACAATCTAAAAACAAAATTGCCATTCCATGGTGTCATCGTGGCTTATATGCTTTTGTATGCCGGAGCTCAGCGTGAAGCGCCGGCACCCGAGACAAAGGCCTCATGCTTCCAACACTGCACTCTGGGCAGCGCTGAGGCAGGCGGCAGTGGCGGCAGCGGTGGCAGCAGCGGCGGGGAGCGGAGGCATCCTGGATTTCTGTCAGTCGGGGGGGCCCAAGAGTTGCCGAGCGGTCATTTTCAGCAACCGCTCGGCACCCCTTGGGCCCCCCTGACTGGCAGAACTCCAGGGCCCGGTCGCAGTCGCGATCCCTGCGACCCCGGTAGTTCCGCCACTGGACGTTGCATTTCTACTTCACACCCATTTTATTAAAGTGCATTTGTCGCTCAAACAAATCAAGTCCTGACCTCCACTATGAAAATGCAGTGTAAAACAAGCATTATTGGCACATTTCAACAACGGTGCTAGGAGGCTAGTCAGCAAAGGTGGATGGGTGGTCACCACCAGGACCAGACCCATCAATCCCTGCTACAACTTCTCAACACAGACATGGCTATCTTGGCCAAGACACTTTACAGGGAGCGGCATAAAGTTCTCTGGTATGATTATGTGCTTGAACACTTGAACAATTCATCTGTTTCATGGCTGACACAGCCCCATTCTCTCTGGCTCCTGGTTACAAGGTGCAGGCTGAAGCTCTGCCTCATGGGCACTAAATGTCCCGGGCAAACTCCACACTCTCAGTAGGTGTGAGCAGCACCTCCTGAGGACCTCTGAAGCACCTATCCATCCTGTTGATTTTAGAGTGCTTGGCCCTCCAAACACACCTGCTCCTCCTTTGGAACTCCAAGCCCCTTGACCGTTGCCCTACAGCAACCGTTATCCTCCCAACTCTGCTAGGTGCTCAAGACTGCCTTTGTGGAGGCACTCTGATGTCCCATTACTTTTGCCTATCCAAAGCCTTCCAATATGCCCTGTGATTAGATGGCCAGCCTCAAGAATGGCCCCAGAGAAGTCATCCTAGCAGGAAATTTCAAGTTGCACTTGTGCTGTATTATACAGTATTATACAGTTGAATTGCAACTCATTGACACACACCTTAAACGTTAACTAACCTTCTGTGCATACATAAGGTGTGCGTCTACAACATATGTTGAATGCAAAACGTGTGTGTGCGTGCACACGGGCACAGCTTAGAGGGGACATTGGTGGTGGATACTTTCACTTTTCCCCATCTGCTTCCTGCCCAACTGAAACACTGATGCCTCGCCATCCTGAGGCAATGGTCACAGAGCTCGACGGGATGCTCATTATCAGCTTGCACAGGAAGTGTACGGTGCACTCCGCTCTCCTGCTTTTATCCCCAACTGCTCTGAAAGGCGCCCAATCCTGAAACCGGAAGCTGGCACCAACAAGATGGGTCCATCCTGTACGACATGGGCCAGGTCAGTCGTCCGCCCACAACGCTTAATGCACCCTGGGGCTCCTTTTCCCAGGTCCTTTTGTCCTGTTCTGTTTTCAGAAGATTGATACAAAAAGTTTATGTCTGATGCATAAAATCTATTAAACCATTTGTGGTCATTTATTTTTCTTGGGTCCCTTTAAAAAAAAAAATCCTTCATGGAAACTGTCCACATTTTCTCAGGAAGATTGGAAAATGCATAACATGGTTTATTTTTTATTATACTGTTCTTTGGTAGATAAGTATTTTTTTTTCTATCGCTCCGTAGACGTTCAAGGATATTATTGTACTGAGTCACAGTTCTTTCATCTCCTAAGGACAACATATTTGCAAGTCTCTTGTGGTCAATTCATATCTTTTAAAATGTATGCCCTTAATAAAGCCCAGAGCTGCTAGTCCATCAACACAGGTCTACATCTCTCATCACAGGACGGCAAAACATCTTGCAGAGCAAACACTACATGATGGTTTGTGAGACAGGGCATGTAACATAAGGGTTAACATTGTTGCATCATGTGAAAAGAGCGTGATGTTGCTTTGTTCCGCCAGGATGCGGTGTGAGCCTTGTTTATGTAGGTGATGGTAGATGTGGCTACCTGCCAATTTAATTAGAACTAGTCATCAGTCTCACCCAATATGCAAACAGCAAGTCCAATCTGATAGCGCCTCACTGTTCAGCGGATACAGTGAAGTGGGAGAGTGCAGGTGTGTAGTTGGAGGAGGTAGCAACCGCTTCCAGCAGATAATAATTTACCTGTGTGTTAGTTACCGGCTCTGCCGCGATAGGGGATGGATTACAGTAAGTCTGCAGCTGCTTCATCCAAATCCCAACAACTCACACGCAACAATGTTTAACCCACTCTGTGTCGCTGGTGAGAGGGGTCTCAACCCAAACAGAAATATTTACCTAATTTTAGTTGCATATTAATATCCCTATGACGTGCAGTGTTTTACTTCCATGTGGAAATAACCACAAACCAAGGTAGTTTCGAAAAAACTATTTCAGTGACCTTACCAACATGTTATTTGAGAGGTGGGAGATTACAAACTGAGTTGGGATGAACCAGGCCCCAGGCTAAACTCATTGAGGTGCATGTTTCCCGAAAGAATCCCAAAAGAAGGGAGAAGTTTGAGCCAGCTTGACACATGCTCCTCGATTCTTCCCAATGTGGCTTTATTTAATATTGGGAAATGAGAAACAGGGAACCACACAATGTCACACCTCCCACCTACGTTTTAAAGGGACGTCATATTAATATTTAATGTGTATAATAGCTGAGTGGTTCCTTTAAATTTTCACTTGCCTCTCCTCCTGCAAATGCATGGAGGGATTCCGGACCCCAACTCCTTGACTTGCAGAAGCACTACCATGCTATTCTCTCGGCCAATTGCTGCTGTAAGGTGACTTAAATAGAAGTATTATCCTGCCTCTAATTGGCAGCTAATCAATGGCACAAAAACTAGACCAAACGGGGAGCATTGTACTGCATCTCTGGAGCTGCAGCTTTTTCTATAAGTAAGTACTATTTTTGACAGATTTAATGAATGCATTAAAAATACTTACTAAGTACTTTCATATGCATTTTTATTGAGTGAGGCAGCAGCATGGTACATTAGACTGTCCCATCAACAACAATCAGTAATGAAACCTACTTCAGTGCCCCAGTCTGTCTGTTGGTTACTGCTTGGTTACTAATGGATCAGCCGCCTCCTAATATAACATCATGTTAGGTTAAGTCCATCTAGTAACATTAATAAAGAAAACATATTTATCCAATGCTACTGTATGCCAGAATTTCAAAGCATCAGAGCTCAAGTGCCCTCCTTAGGCTAGGTTTCCACTTGGGTTTTTGTCCGGCGTTTTTTTCTTGATGAAAAACGCCAGGAAAACTGCCAAGAAAACTGCCACTGCATTTACCTGCGTTTTGGCGTTTTTTCTGCAGTTTTTTCTGGCGTTTTAGCCTTTCTGTGGAAATTGCTTTTTTTGACCTTAGGCAGTTTTTCCAACCTTTACAAGTTAGAAGTTTCACCCAGCTAAAAGGGATTAGGATAAATGGCAAGTATCTGCCCTCTCCTGATGTCATTTACTTGGTAGACCCTTTTGTCTCTTTTCTGTGGTTTGTAAGGCATGCTTTATTTCGAATGTCTGCTCCTCTGGGAAGATTGGCCCCAAATGATGGTGCAAATTGTTTGCTGTTGCTTTTGGCACGCAGGATCCGGTCGCGTATGTTTGTTTGTAATGGCATGTTTGTTCCAAATGGTGTAAAATTCAATATGAACCAGTCCAGGACTTTGTTTTGTGTGAAACTGTTTGTTTTCAGCCTATTTCTCGTAGGACACACAGATACTGGGTCCATCCTCTGCATTGTAACTGTGGAAAAAACGCCATAAAAAACGCCAAGGCAATAAACCCACATGGCTTTTTCAGGCTAGGTTTCCACTTGGGTTTTTTTAGCTAAAAACGCCTATAAAAACGCCAATAGCGCCACCTGGCGTTTTTTTGTGAAAAACGCATGCAGCCAGATGTTAGCTGTAATTCAATGGGAAATCGCAAAATGCCATTTCCACTTGGCGTTTTTCTGTTTGGCGTTTTTTCAGTCCTCTTTGGCGTTTTTCTGCTTTTTTGGGCTCTGTGGCAGTTTTTCAAAACTGCAGCATGTTGACACTCTGGCGTTTTTTGCAAGAAATCTTGGCTTTTTTTCTCCAATAGAAGTCTATGGGAGAGAAAAAACGCCATGAAAAAGCCATGTGGGTTTATTGCCTTGGCGTTTTTTATGGCGTTTTTTCCACAGTTACAATGCAGAGGATGGACCCAGTATCTGTGTGTCCTACGAGAAATAGGCTGAAAACAAACAGTTTCACACAAAACAAAGTCCTGGACTGGTTCATATTGAATTTTACACCATTTGGAACAAACATGCCATTACAAACAAACATACGCGACCAGATCCTGCGTGCCAAAAGCAACAGCAAACAATTTGCACCATCATTTGGGGCCAATCTTCCCAGAGGAGCAGACATTCGGAATAAAGCATGCCTTACAAACCACAGAAAAGAGACAAAAGGGTCTACCAAGTAAATGACATCAGGAGAGGGCAGATACTTGCCATTTATCCTAATCCCTTTTAGCTGGGTGAAACTTCTAACTTGTAAAGGCTGGAAAAACTGCCTAAGGTCAAAAAAAGCAATTTCCACAGAAAGGCTAAAACGCCAGAAAAAACTGCAGAAAAAACGCCAAAACGCAGGTAAATGCAGCGGCAGTTTTCTTGGCAGTTTTCCTGGCGTTTTTCATCAAGAAAAAAACGCCGGACAAAAACCCAAGTGGAAACCTAGCCTCATGGCGTTTTTTCTCTCCCATAGACTTCTATTGGAGAAAAAAAGCCAAGATTTCTTGCAAAAAACGCCAGAGTGTCAACATGCTGCAGTTTTGAAAAACTGCCACAGAGCCCAAAAAAGCAGAAAAACGCCAAAGAGGACTGAAAAAACGCCAAACAGAAAAACGCCAAGTGGAAATGGCATTTTGCGATTTCCTATTGAATTACAGCTAACATCTGGCTGCATGCGTTTTTCACAAAAAAACGCCAGGTGGCGCTATTGGCGTTTTTATAGGCGTTTTTAGCTAAAAAAACCCATGTGGAAACCTAGCCTTAGGCTAGGTTTCCACTTGGGTTTTTGTCCGGCGTTTTTTTCTTGATGAAAAACGCCAGGAAAACTGCCAAGAAAACTGCCACTGCATTTACCTGCGTTTTGGCGTTTTTTCTGCAGTTTTTTCTGGCGTTTTAGCCTTTCTGTGGAAATTGCTTTTTTTGACCTTAGGCAGTTTTTCCAGCCTTTACAAGTTAGAAGTTTCACCCAGCTAAAAGGGATTAGGATAAATGGCAAGTATCTGCCCTCTCCTGATGTCATTTACTTGGTAGACCCTTTTGTCTCTTTTCTGTGGTTTGTAAGGCATGCTTTATTCCGAATGTCTGCTCCTCTGGGAAGATTGGCCCCAAATGATGGTGCAAATTGTTTGCTGTTGCTTTTGGCACGCAGGATCCGGTCGCGAATGTTTGTTTGTAATGGCATGTTTGTTCCAAATGGTGTAAAATTCAATATGAACCAGTCCAGGACTTTGTTTTGTGTGAAACTGTTTGTTTTCAGCCTATTTCTCGTAGGACACACAGATACTGGGTCCATCCTCTGCATTGTAACTGTGGAAAAAACGCCATAAAAAACGCCAAGGCAATAAACCCACATGGCTTTTTCATGGCGTTTTTTCTCTCCCATAGACTTCTATTGGAGAAAAAAAGCCAAGATTTCTTGCAAAAAACGCCAGAGTGTCAACATGCTGCAGTTTTGAAAAACTGCCACAGAGCCCAAAAAAGCAGAAAAACGCCAAAGAGGACTGAAAAAACGCCAAACAGAAAAACGCCAAGTGGAAATGGCATTTTGCGATTTCCCATTGAATTACAGCTAACATCTGGCTGCATGCGTTTTTCACAAAAAAACGCCAGGTGGCGCTATTGGCGTTTTTATAGGCGTTTTTAGCATAAAAAACCCAAGTGGAAACCTAGCCTTAGAGTGTCATTAGTTAGCACAAGTGGATCATTTATCGTCTAATTATAAATACACTTGTTTCTATGTACATACTTGAGAAACTCTGCTCTATATCAAACAATATTTAATGCTCTAAAAAAAAGATGTTTTTGAGTGTGGGGAGATTGCCAACACATGTGACATAAGTGCTCCTGAGGTCCACTTTACCAACCAAATGTCACAAAATGCTTGGTACTGGAAGGGTTAAGCATTTGCATATCTTATGACAGGTGCCGTCATTTAGCATTTCAGTATGTAGAGCTATGTATGTTTTATCCAACTTCCTCTGAAGGTTTCTTTACAGAGGTTAGTAAAGTTTTTTGGAGGATCGTGTTTCTGAGTTGTCCTGTTCTTCAACCTATAGATGTGTGAATTGTAAATCATATCCATGTTAATCATAGTACTGACCCAGAGGCCTATCTAGGGTATGGCACCTATGGCTCGTGCCATAGGTGCCATTTGAAGGGGGCGCCAGTGAGCGGCTTTCAAACGCCGTTTTTTTTTTTTTTCCGGAGAATGAGACGCCCCTCATTCTCCTCCACGAGGCCTCTACCTCCGTCCCGGTGCCGGCATTTCATGCTGAGCACCGTAATATGACGTCATATTTCGGCGCTCAGCAGTGAAGCAGCGGGCACCAGCGAGCGACTTTTAAACGCTGTCTTTTTTTTTGATGCGGAGGAGAGAGAGGGGCGCCTAGCAACCGCTCGGCGCCCCTCGTTCTCCCCCGCATAAAAAAAAAAGACAGTGTTTAAAAGCCGCTCGCTGGTACCTGCTGCTTCACTGCTGAGTGCCGAAATATGATGTCATATTACGGCGCTCAGCAGTGAAGCAGCGGGCACCGCAGCAGTGCAAGAAGACAGAAGCTTCTTGCTCCCGTCGCTGGCCCTCAAGGTGAGAGAACTACAAAGGGGGAGAGGGGTTAGAAAATGATAAGGGAGGGAGAGGGGTTAGAAAGTGATAAGGGAGGAAGAGGGGTTAGAAAGTGATATGGGAGGGAGAGAGGTTAGAAAGTGATAAGGGAAGGAGAGGGGTTAGAAAGTGATAAGGGAAGGAGAGGGGTAGATAAAAGTGAAGAGTGTGAATTAATGTGTGGATGCATTGAGTGAATGAGGGAGAGCATGAGTTGTCTAAATGATGGAGAGCATGAGTTAATATGTGGATGAGCTGTCTGTATGAGGGAGAGCATGAGCTAATATGTGGATGAGTTGTCTGAATGAGGGAGAGCATGAGTTGTGTGAATGAGGGAGAGCATGAGTTGTCTGAATGAGGGAGAGCATGAGTTAATATGTGGATGAGTTGTCTGAATGAGGGAGAGCATGAGTTAATGTGTGGATGAGTTGTCTGTATGAGGGAGAGCATGAGTTAATATGTGGATGAGTTGTCTGAATGAGAGAGAGCATGAGTTGTCTGAATGAGGGAGAGCATGAATTGTCTGAATGAGGGAGAGCATGAGTTCATATGTGGATGAGTTGTCTGAATGAGGGAGATCATGAGTTAATGTGTGGATGAGTTGTCTGAATGAGGGAGAGCATGCGTTAATGTGTGGATGAGTTGTCTGAATGAGGGAGATCATAAGTTAATGTGTGGATGAGTTGTCTGAATGAGAGAGAGCATGAGTTAATATGTGGATGAGTTGTCTGAATTAAAGTGTGAGTTAGTAAAAGTGTTTGTGTATCATAGATGTATAATTGTGGAAGGGCAAAGATGGCACTAGCAGGAGGTTTGAGCCTTGGGGACCAAGAATGATATTCTCCCAGACATGTGGAAAGCTGCTGTGAAAAAAATGGTTCGATTGATAAATCTGTGCGCTTTTTGTCAATGAGTTGTAATGATTGTACATAAAATGGCATATGCATGAAACAGAAGACATCAAAGCTGTTTCACGGCTATTGGCTTAGTATATAGACCATTGAACTTGCTTTAAAATATGTTATTTATTTAGTTACCTAACATGCTGTTGCAATGCACTGGACACAAAAAACATATTTGCTACATATTTATGTTCTCGGATGTTGGAATTCTTTCTCTTAGATACACATTCACTCCAGTCTGTGTTAAGGGGCAGCGGAAAGGGTTGTGATGCTAACCGCACTGATAAACAGCTACTTCAAGATAAGTTTCCAACTTTCATTTTCTTTCTGTTCCACTGCCATGCAGTGTAAGGATGCCCAGAGCCACCTGGCGTTGGTTTTTTTGTTTGATTGGCACGGTAGGCTGTTTGGCAGGCTGCCATGCCAATGACACGGATAGATAAGGGAAGGGAGGGATACTGGGTGCGATGTACAGTAGTAAGTAACACACTGGTAGCCAAGCACTACTGCAGTCTTGGACATAACTCACAAGTCTTGGTATTCATTGTCTCAAAAACATTTTGGTTCCATGTACCAAAACAAAAGAAAAAACAGAGATAAGTTTCACTGTGATCTACAATAACATACATCACAAGCGTCCTATTTTCCGGTGCTGTCCTGTTGTTCCCCCCAGCAATAGGGATCAGGAGCCAGCTGGGGAGATCTTCTGATGCCCCCTGGTTGGCCAAGGGAGCTTTTAAATACATGGAGGTCTGTGCTATTGCTTCACAGACCTCCATCACAACCACATGGCATCCTTGTGATGCTCTCCATCTCAGTGCCATGAGAAATATCAGAAATATCATTAGAAATATCAGCCATATTACTTTAAAATATCTGACTAGATGTATTTATTTTGAAATACCGTATTGGCTCGGATATAGGCCGCCCCCGTATATAGGCCGCACCCTAAAAGTTTGGTGCTTTTTTAAAGAAAAAGTTTTTTTCTTTAAAAAAGCACCAAAAAAACATGTTGCCACTCTGTCCCCCCCCGAGATATGCTGCCACTGTCCTCCCTCCCCGAGATATGCTGCCACTGTCCTCCCTCCCCGAGATATGCTACCACTGTCCTCCTCCTCCCCCCCGAGATATGCTACCACTGTCCTCCCCCCCGAGATATGCTGCCACTGTCCTCCCTCCCCGAGATATGCTACCACTGTCCTCCCCCCCGAGATATGCTGCCACTGTCCTCCCTCCCCGAGATATGCTACCACTGTCCTCCCTCCCCGAGATATGCTACCACTGTCCTCCTCCTCCCCCCCGAGATATGCTGCCACTGCCCCCCCCGAGATATGCTGCCACTGTCCTCCTCTGCCCCCCCGACTTACCGGAGCAGGTGCCGGCACCGGAAGTTGTATACGCATATTGCGTAGATGTCCCCCGCCGGCCCCGCAAGACACCCGGGATTCTGCTCCGGTAAGTAGGGGGTGGGCAGAGGTAAAACGCATCGTGCGGACGGTAAAACGCATCGTGCGGGGAGTAGGATGCAGGTCCCCTGCACCGCTGCGGGGGATCTGTATCCTAACCCCGCTGCCTGTCCCGGGCATCGGGCGCTAGACCCCGAATATAGGCCGCACCCCCACTTTAAAGACTTAAAGTGGGGGAAAAAAGTGCGGCCTATATTCGAGCCAATGCGGTAATTTATGTATTTTGCTAATTTGTATTACTGCAGCTTATGTGATGCAACCATCTATAGGTTGACATATCTTCTGGCAGTCAAAGAACCCAAAAGAATGTTTCTACAGTATGATGTTTTTCTGTGTTTGAAACTATTGGGGAAAGAATTAAAGGGACAAATCCCCTTAAATTCTTTGTGTAGCAAACTAGAACACCCTGTTAAGCGGTAACCTTTGAGCTTTTCAAATGAGCCAAACAAGCATTAGTGAAAAAAGATGCTCTTTTGTTTGTAGTCCTGTATGACTCCCAAGAAAAAAAAAAAGCACCTGAAATCATGCATGGCGTAAGCAAGGTGTGGTGGTTTTTACCTTACACTTTGATTATTTTGAACACATTAGGTACTTTTGGATGACCGTGGGATTCCCAAAGGAGTGGAAACATAGTAAAAGCAAATGCATATAGAATAAGAAATTGTGGATGTAAGCACAAAATCATACCCCAACGTTTCAGGTGTCCAAACCAGGACAACCTTATTGGGAGGTGGAGGTATAGGAGGGCAGGACTTGGTGAACCTACCTAATCCATAGCAATGTAGTGAATTTACACAATAGTATTGCGATTCTTTGCATCACCGCATCAGAGTAGATCAGAGAATAACTTATGATCCCCACAGCTGACCAAAGTGGGGCAATGCCCAATAATTGGGACTGTAAAGTTTGTTGACAACCAAACTTGAGCAAATTTGCAGTATTAGTGGTTCCATGGGAGTTACCATGAAA
The DNA here is from genome assembly GCF_027358695.1 of Spea bombifrons. Classification (NCBI taxonomy): domain Eukaryota; kingdom Metazoa; phylum Chordata; class Amphibia; order Anura; family Pelobatidae; genus Spea; species Spea bombifrons. Next base: position 119,216,632 of record NC_071088.1, read on the forward strand.
GCATGCGAAAAAAACTCAGGACTTCTAACAGGAGAGCCAGCACAGCCCAGACAGCTTGTCTGTGCCATCTTTGCCCCACGCAGCTTTTCAGTGTCCCAAGCAGCTTGTCTGTGCCATCTATGTCTCAAACAGCTTGTCTGTGCTATCTCTGTCCCCTAGAGAGCCTGCCTGTGCCAAATGTGCATATTAAACAGCCTGCCTGTGACACCTCTGCCTTTAAACAGCCTGCTTGTGCCATTTCTGCTCCCAAACACACATTCATTGACTCATTTACTCACTCACTCATTCAAAACTTCACAAACTGACTTATCAAAAGGGTGGCATCTTGTCACAGTGCCATGCTTGAATTCACTGAGCTCTTCAGAAGGACCTTTTTTCACAAATGTTTGTAAATGTAGACTGCATGGCTAGATGCTTGATTTTATACACCTGCGGCAAGGGGTTTATGTGTGTGTGTGTGTGTGTGTGTATTCTTAGACCTTTCTTCAAGATATCATGCTGTCCAATACTTACCACTTACACTATGTTACCCACGCTGTAAGCCCCGACCACAGTATGGCTTTTACCTGTTAATGGTTTACTAGGGATAATGGGAAGATGTAATGTAAGAGTTTGTTTGGTGTATAGTAGGCTATCTCAGGTTGGTTCAGGGACATTTTTACACTACAGTACACTTCTTACATGCAGATTACGGCTATAGTCTTAGTAACAGTCAACATGGAGACCATGACTTTAGCTTTAAATGGTTTCAAAGAGTTTAAGTGCTTACTTTTAGCTGAAAGGGCTCATAAACATGTAAATTGAATGTATACAGAGATAAACACCAAACCGATTTATCTGTTAATCTGTATGCAAGAATTTTAAAGCCTATTTGATCCAGTTTGTTTCTGTCTTAACCAGCAAAGTAGTGGACAAAAAGACTGGTAGAGCAGCTTTGCTTGTATCTGATATAGTAGATATTCATGCAGGAAGTTAATATGGCTGCTCCCACATAAGGGGGGCACATACCTGAAAAATTTCGGGTAATTTTCCTTTTTTTTTTATATGATGCTGTAGATTATAAAGTCCAAATTTGCGAGCAGGGCCCTCTTTACTTGATACCCCTGATATATATTGAAAGAAGCGCCACATAAATTGTTGGCGCTACATGAAAACGACATAATAAAAATTTTAACAGATCTCAATATATGGGTCAGAAAAGAGAACTCCTATAACAACAAAATTTCAGGGTCTCTAGTTAGGAACTGAATTAGGTAAAGTGGTTGTGTTAAATGTGCTGTTCCAATTAATGAACTAAACTTTTGTAACTAAATGCAGCATAATAAATACCTAATTCTCAAAACCTTCCTAGAAAGTATTCTTTAATCTTTTGTTTAATATAGAATTATAGAATTAATATATTTTTTGCTGGCAGCACTTCATTTTCATGAGATCTTCATAAAATGCACTCATAGGTTGTTGCCATAGAGTCTGAAAATGCTTCTTCTGGTTTTATATGATTAAACCTTCAAATGAAATAATAAAAAAACAGATCTACTTAGGTTTATTTGCTTAACTTATAAAAGAGAGTGTAATTAATGTTTTACTTAAGTGCGAGAGCTCCTGAAAAGGTCAGGAGCTGAATAACTTCCACACACCCCAGACTAACAGGTAACCTGGGCTTTAGTCATTAATCATTACATCCTTCAGCCCACAGGGCTTCTTCACGGTAACCAGAGAAGGGTCTCTTTTGTGTCTACCCATTAAACATGAATTCCAGACAAAATGACATGCATAGAAATGGTTGAACCTGTAGGTTCTGAAACGTTACCACCCGCTGAAAGCTACTGACCGCACTTTAAGAGAATATACTTGGAAAACACCACATTAAATAGTAGGCTGCTTGGTATGGATCTAGAGAAAGGGTCGCTTGCAAAGGCTTGCTCAGGCGGTTCTCCCAGTGTTTGCTTCTGTTCTGTGTTTGAGAAGTGTCAATGTATAGCTTTATTTTCAGTTAAAAGGCGGTGATCTCTTTTATCTACATAACCTTTAGAACAGCTTAGACATGCCCCTACATTACTAGTAAGCACATAGAAGCACATTCATCAAGCCAAGGAAACTAGAGAAGGAAAATGCTTTGGACTCCCGCAGTTTGGCTCCATCTCAGGTTTCAGAATGGTGATTTGTATAGCAGGATTTAGCGTAGTAAAAAAAGAGGAATTAGGAGAAAAAAATGAATTTAGTGAGCGTTCAGCATGAATTCAATGCTAGACATAAATATGTGCCAGGAGATCACGTACTGAAGACTTTTTCTCTTTGTAGTATTGCAGAAAAAGTAGTAGAATGCCAAGGAAGGATTGTAATTCCTGAATTTGTTGCCACCGATGCCACAATGACTCATTGAAATAAATATTTTTTAGAAACTGCAATTATACACAGCAGCATATTCAAATGCTTCATGCAAGCTGTGCATCATTGGCTTACAACAAATATTAGTATATTTAATATTACAGAATATTTTGAATTACAATAAATAGAATAAAATTAGGTTACCAAAAGACTTTTGACACTGTATATTTATTATGTAGTTGAGTGTTGATTTTTTTTAAAACTAAACTTTGTAATTATCATAGCTCTTTATCGTAATGCTCGAATATCAAATGTTCCTGAGAAAAAAATACTATTGTGGAATTATGGTGAGAGAATTCCCAGAATTGACAAAATAATTTTAAGTGGGTCTTAAATTATTTTCCTAAAACCAGGCAACAATGTATTATTTTAAATATTTGTTAGTGTTATACAAAATATAGAAATGAGTCCGTTCAGTGTTTTTTCAAAAAAATGTTTTCATATGGTGAAGGCATTTTATATTTATTTCCCATTTTATTACTCCCCTTGTATTTTATAATCTTGAACCAGATCATAAACATACACATAATGATGAATTTGCAGGATTATTTTAAATTCCACCCTTATCATCCTTCAGTGCACCTTATCAAGTCATCAAGTGCATTAAGCAGTCCGATGAGTAATGGTGTAGAAAAGGTCAAGCGCACAGAGCGTCTCACCAGTTAATGGTCAACGCAAAACCACTCCCTGCTCTAAAAACAGCTTTGCTGGTTCTGTGGTTTGTTTTCTCTAGGTTGGAATGTAATAAAATTTGGAAAAAAGGCCATTGTGGAATGTGTGGTATATGACCTTTAGTCTCCTCTCATAAGTAAGCCAGTTTCAGCAAAATGTATCAATAAAATGACTCACAACCATATATATTTTCCTAGCAGCGGCTTCCTATGTTTTAATTGTAGTCAAAACTGACACCATCAGAACAAAATGTATTGTACTTATCGGAACCACACTACAACAATTTAGTAATCGAGTAATCTCACAAATAAGGTTGTTAGGAAGAACAGTTAAAGCTGAGGTTTGGTAACTACATGCATTGCTGGTTATTTAAACCCCTCAAGATGATAGAAATATGACTCATTGAGAAGAACGAAAATGAATGGATAAGCACACATACAGCATAGAAGGATAAGAAAGCAAGGTCTAAAATGATGGGAAAAAAATTTGATGTGTAATAGAATGAGAATTGGCAGTGGCAAATAAAAGTATGCATACATAAGACAGACTTAATGTTATGCTGGATATAGGAAGAACCATGTTTTGAAGATAGAAACACGGACATGCTGTGTATCTATGATCCTGAGGACATTAAATGCTGATGTTGAGATTCTTAGAGGATGCCATTCTAAATAGACTTAGTGTTGGGTGTCATATACAAGTAATTTGTTTGAATTTTGTTTCTTCAAAATAAGATGGCAACACAGCTGGTAAGAATGAAACCAGTGACCTTTATTTATTGCATGTATTGGACATGAGAAACATTGTGTCCTGGCAGTATGTGGAACAAGTTAGGACTTCAGAACGTGTGTGTCATTGCTTTCTGAAACAACTTTTCCATCTACTATCTTCTGTGTGGTTGTGATGACTTTCTTCACCGTCTGTGTTGTTGAGGCTGTGACTGCATCTTGTAGACTGCAAAGCAAAGAGAGCGTTAGAAACCTGATAAGAGGACCAGTCAAAATGTGCTTGCAGGTTGAAGACCCAATTGAGTTAGATGAAAGGGCACAAAAGTTCCATATGAATTATGTAGTAATGTTATAATCAGACCTTGTTCACATGAAGGTTCTATTATATCATGGAACATATTTAAACAAGCCCAAGGAGAAAATCTAACACAGCGAACAAGATACTTACTCAAGGTCATCTCCCTCGAGGAGGCGTCTGTATGTTTGGATTTCTGCCTCCAGCTTCATCTTGATGTTGAGCAGAACCTGGTACTCCTGTTGTTGTCGCTGACAATCACTGCGCACTTGAGATAGTTCTGCTTCCAGAGATAGTACGTTTCCACCAAGCATTTCCAGCTGCATTACATAATGATTTTCTGTTTCAGCTAATGTACCTTCAAGGTTGGCTTTCTGTTGAGTCAAAACATGGTTTTGTAAAGAGTCCAAACAATCTACATTATACATACATGTTTACATTCAGATGTGTGCATTACCTGGTTGCGCAGGGAATCAAGCTCTATTTCCAGTGACTGTAGGGTACGTTTAATCTCTGTAACAGTGGTCCTTGCAGATTGAAGTTCTTGGGTATCCTGTGTGATCTGAACTGTATGCTCTTCCACCTGCGGAAGTGGCGGAACAGAGAAAGATTTACAAAGATGTCTCTAATGTCATCCAATGACAAATATACTATTTGTGCATCTTTTACATATCTAGTAAACTAGTACTTTTCTCATTCAAATAAACATACCTTTGACTGATACCATTTCTCTGCATCTTCACGGTTCTTCTGTGCTAGTACATCGTATTGTGCCCGGATTTCTGCCATAACTTTGCCAAGGTCTTGAGTGTTGGGAGCATCTACCTCAACACTAACTGCAGAGCCAGCAATCTGTGCCTGAAGTTCTTTAACATCCTGCAGAGATATAACAAAGAGACATTGTTACAATCATTACTTTAGTAAAACAGTCACTACATTCTGCAAGACAACTTTTTACAGAACAGAAAGCAGCCTCCTTCTGGTATCGGAAGGAAATTGGAGGTTTTATCGCAAAGCATCAGTGACCCTGGAATTCCTTCTGATTTCCACATCAGCTGCAACAATTGGAGACTCAACTAAACGGTGACATAGCTATAAGTCCTTACATTCTACCCATTATTAATGTTACTTACATCTTGGTGGTTCTTCTTCAGGAATATTAGCTCCTCCTTCAGGGATTCAATCTCATTCTCCAGGTTCAGTCTGTTTATGTTGGTATCATCTATGACCTTACGCAGTCCTCCAATATCAGCTTCAACGGACTGACGGATTGCCAGCTCAGCTTCATACCTGTGGTGAAAAAAAAAAAAAAAAAGGTTGTAATTAAACTCCCCAGAACTCAATGATTAAAGTATATTTAGTTTACACTATGAAAAATGGATGGATGGGAAATGCTAAAGCATTGTTGGCCATCTTTGTATAAATGGTAAATTGACAGTAAAAGGAAAAAAATATATTGAATAAACTTTGGCCCCATTTCTTATGGAAGGCGACACAATGCAATCAAGACTTACTTTACTCTGAAGTCGTCGGCAGCCAGGCGTGCGTTATCAATCTGCAGAACCAGCTGAGAGTTCTCAACTGTGCTATCAAACACCTAGGATGGGAAAGAAAAAGGCACAGGGTATTAAAATGTAGGAAGCGCTTTACAGGTAAGGGGGGGGGAGTTTAATAAATAATTTTAGCACAGTAGACCTAAATGCCCTTGTAACATGTGATCAGAAATATCCAGAAGTGTATTATACTGTAAATAGAATACACCAGGCTGATTAACAGGTATCAACACTGGGCAGTTTAGACTAAGGTGGGGTTAATTCATGGACCATGCATTAACACAAAGTATAGAGAAGCCATATCATGTTTTCCATATTACAAATTTACATATTTGTTGACTCCTGGGAACAGGATCCGCTTAACCTTATCCTGTCCACACCCATGTCATATCCCTTTCACCCCCTCCCTTGCAACACCTGCTGATTAGCAGCATCCTAGAGGCTCAGATATAAGGAAGTGGATGAGGCAGAGATAATGTTACTATTCATCATTTTTTTATCCAGTTAAAGCTGATCAGCAAGATAACTTGTGCACCAGTTAAATAGGGAACAGAACAAGTTAATTTCTAATCTTGCATGTACGGTACAAAAAAAAAAAAATATATACTTTAACTCGCAGTTACAATTTTGGCATTGCAAGCTTAGCGTTTGGATTTCTAAACATTCTGGGTTATAATACAGAACATAAAGAGCCCTTACCAGTTTCCTTAGGTCTTCCAGAGTTTTGTAGTACGGGCTATAATCCTTGGAGGGGCCCTTCTTTTCCATATGCTGACGGATCTGCACCTCCAGTTTCTGGTTGGCTGATTCTAAGCTGCGCACCCTCTCCAGGTAGGATGCCAGACGATCGTTGAGGTCCTGCATGGTCTCCTTCTCATTCTGGACCCCTCCAATCAGATTTACAGCACCGTAGCCCCCGCCAAACCCGGATCCGCCAAACCCGGATCCGCCAAACCCAGATCCCACTGTGGATACCCTGGACACTGAGATCCGGGCCCCTGAACCCCCTGCTCCAGCATGGACACTGGCAGAGCTGCTCCCTGGTACAAACCGGGGAGCAGAGCTCAAGGGACGGTAAGCGCCCGTTCCTACGGTAGAGGTGGAAGAATACACAGAGCGAGAGTAACTCATGATTGCAAAGGACAGAGCGTCACACAAACCACTAAAGAAAGAGCTGCTGGCTACTCAGTCTTACTTTGAACAGTTGGATTTATACCAGAAAGGGGAGGGGGGTGGAATAAATTTCTCCACCCTTTCAGCTGAAGTTCTGCCTCCTGCCAAGTATTCACAATCACAAGGCGTGGGTGCTTGGGGGGGGGGGAGGGGACAGATATTATGCTTACCTTCTTGCTTATACCTGTGTTATCACAGGTAATCAGTCAAAATTTAAACAACCGAACAATAGTGAACACAAAGAAAAGTAATCGAAAGTAGGAATGAATGCAAGCTACCAGAGAACTATAATTCTAAAGAAGAACGTTTATTCTAAAAGTTTGGAAATTCTGCATGTTATGCAAAAGCTTAGGTCCTTTGCAATGTCACAATTACTCATATAATGAAAATATTATATTACATATTAAATATATTATTATTTTACAACGTCTAGGGTGATTTAAAATCTTTAAACATCCATGCAAAAAACCCCACTATATCTAGAGCAGTGTACTTAGTAAAGATATAAGGAATATATAACATTTTTACTATTACAATTTCAAGCACTAAGTATTTGGAAGATTAACCTCTTAATCTCATGTATAGTAAATATATGTTGCAGCCTTTGTAAAAAGCTAAGCATGTACTGGAGATGATTTTTATTATCGCCTTATCTGCTTTTGGGTCTTACTGTGCGATATGTATGAGAGACAAAAACAGTATTATAGTTGCAGTGTGCATTGCACACCTCTGGCAATTAAGGAGTTAACAGACGTGAATCCATAGTTGCACCTGGCCTTACCAATGCTAAAAGTGAAGAACATCTGGCACATGTATGGCTTTGTGTTACTCAAAGCAGTTCTTGTGAATTATTTAAAGTGAATTGCAAACTACAATTGTTACATTTGTTATATAATATGTTATTCTTGATGCTGTTCGGGATTATTGTTGAACAGCAAAAGTATCACTGCACAAATCTGTTGGTTCTTGTGTTATTCTAGAGAATCCATGTATTAATGTACTATATTTGCTGAAATATAGGGCTCACTTTCCTGGAGGAAAAAAAAAACTACTTCTGTTTTATAGTCTATATACAGCCAAACAACAGGCAACTTTACCCCCCTTATGTTTGATATACATATTATTATTTGATTTTATTATTTGATTGATTGGATTTGGGCAGTGCTGGGCAAACAAGACAGAAACAATAGGCGTACAATCTAGAAAGAAGTGGGGGTCCGGCAGATGCCACATAACTGTATCCCAGAGTAAATATTACTCAAGCATATAATATTACTGAATATTACTGACTTCAGGGTAAGCATGTGTGACGGGAGACAATAATTATTATGTTTGTAAAAGTTAGGCTGCGTAAAATGTTGGAATAGTAGGTTCACCCCATGGAATGAAAGGTCTCCAACATATAATACTTTTCTACATCTCTCCCGGTAATCATATCTGTTCGTTGAATGTTGGAGCTGGGCAGCGTGTAACATGTAAAAGGCTGAGCGTGTAGAATTAGTACCTGCAAGACATCCACATGTAAACTAAAGAGAGTAAAAGAATTACTGTGGCTGAAGCAGCAAGGGGTTAAATTGCGTCTCCGTGGGTGACTCACACAGGTATAAATTACGGTGCACCTGCTCCAGTGTTTCCGTTTCATGTCTAGGCCCAGCGGCACTTTGAAGGGCCGCGCCCTGCACCGCTTACCTGGCCGCAGATTATACAGTCTCCTCGGGGCAGCAATTTTTCGATCATGTAGTTTACGCTCAGAAATACTAAAGAAACTAAAGCCTCCGCATTAGAACGGCAGGTGTACGACAATACAAGAGATAAACCTACAGACTGCAGAGCCGCTTCAAAAACAATGGCTTGTGATATGTCATGGAATGAAACAAAGGTCTGCAAAGCAAATTAGCCAAGTTAAGGGATTTGCATTGAAAAGCATTTGTAAATAAGTACAAACAGAAACACATTGTAAAGGAATAATTTGAAAGATAAGTCACCTATTGCTGTCTATTAGGTCAGCTGGAGCTTTATATAGAAATACACAGAATACGAGGTGGACAGGTTTCTCCTGCAGTTGGTCCTTGGATAACACATAGTTAAATCTTCAAAGAAATCTAATTACACCAAGTATTCCTGATGCTGGCAACACATTCCTGCTATGCATGGAATGTACTGGTAATTGTGGTGAAAGAAGGGAGTAAGATGTGTATTTAGATTTAAACCTCAGGTTTGCTGGTTCTTTTGCAAGATGGACTGAGTTGGCACTACTTCAGAGTCACCTCATTGATTTGCTTTACGCATGGCGGCTTCAACCGTTCTCGCAGGGGGAGCTCACTGGGGTTAGCCCTTTGTAGTGCGCGGTGAAGTTAGTGAGATGACAATGCAATTTATTGTACTTTGTTTAATAAATGCATGTAGTAAAAAAAAAAAAAAAACAACAAATAAAATGATCAGGAAAACGTACCTCTTAACATTGGGCAAAAGAGGCTATGATGACTTTATTTTTATTATTATATTATATAGCGCCATCAAATTCCATAGCGCTGTACAATGGGAGGACAGGTCATAACAAGTAGTATATAACATAACAATTTGACTTGCAGAGACAACAGATGAGGACGGCCCTGCTCAAACGAGATTACAGTCTAGAGATTGTAAACTTGTTTGTCCAGGGCCCTCCTTAGCTGCTGTTTTTGTACTTTATGCTAGTATAACTGTAGATGGTAAGGGCAGATACGCTGGTAATCTGAGGCTTCAGGTAGGTTCCTTGATAAAATATTATGAGTTCTTTCTCTAAGGGTCCATTCAACATGTTGGTCATTTGGATATTTGTTGTGGGGGTCAATTTGGAATCCCCTGAAGCCTGGGCCCACCTATACACACCCTGGTTGTTAAATTAGTGGGGAATGTGAAAAAAAACCTCAAGATTAAATCAAGAGGCGTGGGTCAAGGATGAACAAATATTTCCCGGATTGCATTGTTAGGCAGAAAATTCAATCTCTTAAGGAATTTTGTACCTGCCCCCTCAAGCAGAACGTGAGAATGAGTAAATGGCATGGGGAGGAATGGGATATGGGTAAACAAAAAGGAACGTGTCACATTTCAGTGGAAAAGTAAATGAGGCAGAAGGAGTGGCCATATTTGCCAAGCATTCAAGTTATTATGAGCTAAAATCAGAGAAGAACCTAGAAACACAAAGTGCTAAAAGTCTTGTATGAGTACCTTACTTATTATACAACACTACTAAGTGTACTATCTCTTTACTGTATTGTACATACAGTATCTCACAAACGTGAATAAACTGTAAACTGTAAATAAATCACAGTTTTGTAAATATTTTATCTTTTCATCTGACAACACTGAAGAAATGACACTCTGCTAAAATGTATAGTAGTCAATGTACAGCCTGTAAATTTGCTGTCCCCTCAAAATAACTCAACTAGTTCACTAGTGGAGAGATACAGTTACAGACTGTAAAACACCATCACCAGGAACTGGAACGTTCTTCAACATTTATTAGCAGTTATCTGCTGGTTGGCATCCCACTACGTGAAGCTTAGCATCTCCAAGACTGAGCCTCTTGTTACTGCTATCTCCATCACTGGTGAGAATCTAACAAGTTTGGTTCCTTGTTGTTAAACTAGACTCTGCTGAGTTTGACCTTCACTACATTGAACTCGGTCAAGCAGTTCTCATGTTCTGTCTCATTCCCCCTCAGCCTCTTAATCGGTTTTAAGGGCCCTCTTCACCTTCTGTTCCAGTATGTCTTTTATATAGCTAATTTGAACTCCCCTTTATTGTAATAGCCCCACTAAATCTGTGAAGTGTAACATATTGCTAGGCTTCAGATGCATCTATGATGTCTGTGTTGACCTGGAAATTATTTAAATGTTTGTAACTCTTGGGTCTTTTGTCTTTTCGGGCAACTCTGAGTCCCTGCCATAGAATTGTGTAATAAGAGTGCTAATGCAGCAGGTAAGTATCACAGTGTTAAAAATAGATCATTATTTTTTAAAAAAGCTCATCTAATTGCTTCTCGGATGTTGCAAAGGGTAACTAGACAATAAACCTGAGATTTGAGATCTTGCATGCAAATGTCATCTGCAGAATAAAAGAGTATAATTATCTTCTACAGGAATCCACCCAGTGTGGTCTTGGGCTTCTTATGCCTGGCAGAATCATCAAAGATAAAATTTGTTTTTCCCCACCGTTTAGCCTATGGCACCATACTCGTAACGGACTCCTCTGCTTCAAGAAATTCCAGCGGAGAGGCATCGTTACATCATAGGGAAACGTTCTGCTCTCTGAGTTTATTATTATGATTATTATTTGCTCAAATATAAGACAAGGTTTTTTCAGACCTGGATCCTCCTCTCTTCCAGCCGGTAAACGTCTGCACGTTGCGCGCAGACAACCTCTGCTTCCAGGGCCGGCCTTTGGGGTGTGCGACCTGTGCGACCGCACAGGGCGCCACACTCCAGGGGGCGCCGCTGCCGCCGCCGGCGCGGGGTCCTCCGCCGCCACGGGTTCCTCCGCCGCCGCCACGGGTTCCTCCGCCGCCGCCGCGGGGTCCTCCTCCGCTGCCGCTGCCGCCGCCGCGGGGTCCTCCTCCGCTGCCGCCCCCTCTGCACCTAAATGAAAACGTTGTTTTTTTTGTTGTTGGTTTTTTTTTAACTTTATTTAATAACCTCCATGTTAAATAAAGTTTTTTTTAACTTTATTTAACATGGAGGATGTTAAATAAAGTTAAAAAAACCAACAACAAAAAAAACAACGTTTTCATTTAGGTGCAGCGGGGGCGGCGGAGGAGGAGGACCCCGCGGCGGCGGCAGCGGAGGAGGACCCCGCGGTGGCGGCGGAGGACCCCGTGGCGGCGGCGGCAGCAGCGGCGGCGGTGGAGGACCCGGCGGCGGCGCCCCCTGGAGTGTGGCGCCCTGTGCGGTTTGAAGGGGCAGAGGGGGGGTAGTTTGAAGGGGCAGAGGGGAGTAGCTTGAAGGGGCAGGGGGGGTAGTTTGAAGGCACAGGGGGGGTAGTTTGATGGGGCAGAGGGGGGGTAGTGAGGGGGGGGCGCCAGAGGAGTAGTTCGCACAGGGCGCCGGAACACCTAAGGCCGGCTCTGTCTGCTTCTACCCGACACTTCTACTGGGGCTTCTATAACGGAGCTCCGGCGTGACATGACCTTCCAGTGCTCCGGAAGTGCCGGAGAGCAGCAGAGTTTGTCTACCACATCGCGCAGGCGTTCAACGGCTGCCCCCACTAGACACCAGGGAGTCTGAAACACGGAGGTTAGGGGATGCATTGATAAGTCTGGGGGGGGCAGAGTGGCATATCAGGGGGGAGAGTGGCAAATGGGTATAAAGCATATCCGGGGGGAGAGTGGCAAATGGGTATAAGGCATATCTGGGGGGCAGAGTGGCATATCAGGGAGGCAGACAGTAAAGTAGGTTGAAAAGCCGATATCTAGCCTAGATATTCACAGTTAATCATACCTCCCAGAGTGACAAAGAGTCACAGACATACACCAACACACTGTTGCGAAAAGTACAATCGATACTTTGATATGATTCACAATTGATTCCGTTTTTTTTAGAATGACCTTTGTTCTGCTTTGCATGTTATATAGAAAAAGGAACTCACCGCTGCTTTGTTTGAGTTATGATCACAATAGCTTGGCTCACACCTCAGCGGGCTTTCACAGAAACCACTCCTTAGCTCACAACATCACTCCATAAAGCACAAAATATTCCAATCCCAAGATCTTGACCGCCTAATTTAATGCTGGGCAAAATCCTGTTTTATTGCGGCTAGAGTAAGAATAACAACAGAGGAAACGAGAAAAATGTGTTCTCATTTATTCATAAAAAATACAATATCTCAGCAGCAGTTTGCAACGGTTTGAAGTAGGCAGAAACATAAAGGGTTGGGATTTGGGAAACTCAATTGCTAAAGGTTACAACCTACTGTAGAGCTGGGAGTAAGACAGTGAAATTTATCAAAACATTTGGCCTGGTGCATTTTGTTCTCATGGAAAATCAGCCGTCTAGATCCTTGAAATGTAGCCAAAAGCTACATTTCAGCCAAAACATCTGTATGATTCTTTTAGGAGGATTTACTTATTTCCCAAAACAGGAAGAACTTCAAAAAAGCCATGAGAATTTACACGGTATGAAGAATAGGCTACAAGTCTACCAACAACTTTTATTACCCTTTCAGTACCGAGTAATCCAAATGGCATACAGTGAAATAGTAGATTCTGAGTGTTTTTGTGTTTTTGTGTTTGCGTTTCTGTTCTGTCAACGCTAGGGTCTACATACCCACAGCCCCCATGCATACCTGTACAATGAGCAGTTAATTGAGCCCCTATGCTCATTGTGGGGTAGCACAAAATATCACTTCATCTATGCATTTGCTGGCTATTATAGATCAAGAAATGTGCGGTACTGTAGTCTGAGTCATTCTCTAAGTTGAGGTCCCAAAAGCTTATATAATTTTAGAACCTTTTTCTATGTTGCCATATAATAAAAGGAATCAACTAAATATTCCATTCATAAACCCAACACTGAATGTTACAATAATACCAGACAAGTATATATTATATAGTTAAAATGGTAACAAATTATACCATAAACTATGCCGTATTGGGTACAGTACTGTAGACTCCAGATACACATCCTCCAGAAAGGTATTGGACATCCCAGAGAGTTCAGAAGAGGGCTACTAAAATGGTAAATGGTTTGTAGAGTTAAAAATTATCAGGAAAGACTAAGGCAGGGGCGTCCAACCTGCAGCCCTTCAGCTGCTGCAGGACTTCATCTCCCATAATGCTCTTTCAGCTAAGGGGCTGGTTGAGGAGGATGGGAGATGTAGTCCTGCAGCAGCTGGAGGGCTGCAGGTTGGACACTCCTGGACTAAGGTATAGCTTGGAGAGGGATGAGATAGCAACATATAAATACTTAAAATGATTTAACAAAGGAGCAATGTTTAATATGAGATATGTTAGAACAAAAGATCATAATCTAGAACTAGTTCACTGTGAGGGTGGTAGATATGTGGAAAAGCCTCCCAGCAGAAGCGGTAGAGGCTAATACAGTGAGTGAATTTAAACATCTATGGGATAGGCATATGGCTATCCTGAATTATTATTATGATGATTATTATTATTATGTTTTACTTATATAGCACCTACAATTTGTGAAGCGCTTTTTACATTACAAAACTCATACAAAAAAAAATAAAAATACAAAAGTCATACAGACTAAGACAAACTGATAGATTAGGTTAAAAGAGAGCCCTGCTAACAAGTTTACAATCTAAGACAAGATCAAGGATAAAGGAGTCTTTACATAAGGAAAATCTGGGTAGACTAGACTGGCTGAATGGTTCTTATCGGCGATCATATTCTATGTTTCTATATTGGTATTCTATATGGTATTACAGATAACGACAGAATGAAGGGTTCAATGATCCATTCTGGTTGACTATAGGACCTAATGTATTGCTCATAGTCTCAGTAGGGGTTTGGAATATATATAATCCAATAATTTCCTTGCTTGGGTGGGTAAAACACAGAAATAAATCTGATGCCCCTGATCAAGATAAGAGATCACAGGGGATATATTTGTAGAGGGTATTGGGTCCCCACCCTTTTACCAATTATAGGTTAAACCTTGCATCTAAAAAAGTCCTTCAAGAAGAACACAGGTACTCTTGGTTAGACACCCAATCTCTAACAGTGACTGACAGATCTCTACCACACAACATCTTCCCCATTCCAGCTTGTAATGACTTAATATATGTGTGTGGTTGACCATCTTATTTTAATTCGATGTATCATCTCTGCAAAAGCAACATTATTATATATATGAAAAGGCCATAAAGCACTCTACATATACTGTCATAGTATATTAAATTAATTGAATTACATTTAGAAAATATACAAAAATAAATTGAATTTAGAAAATAACCAAAAGGAAAATATTATGATAGCTAGCTATTCACAAAGGAGGAGATATGTAATGATTTAAAATTAAGAATTTAAAAAAATAGAATAATTGTTACAATAAGCTTGTTAATTCACCAATTTTCATATGTTCTTTAGCATTGGTAGATGAATTTATATATCTTCTCTAAGTTATTTGAAACACATATTAGGATATACTAAATAATTCTCTGCATGAAGTATTTCATTATTAAAAGTTTTTTTCTTTACATCAGGAAACATGGGCAAACTCAAATGGTTCTTATCTGCCATCAAATTCTATGTTTCTATTTTCTTTTAAATTCTGTACCTGAAAAGAAGAAGCAATAAGCAACTAATCATGTCGTGGCCTAGGGGAAGAATGTATTGTTTTGAGATTCACACTTCACTTAACTTCAAAACCTTCGCGCCCGGCTCCACAATTATTATAGTGCAAACATGAAGAGACAAGATCTGGATTGTTTTCCCAAATTCCTTGAAATCTAAATCCCAAAGTTTATTTGTCCAGCTGTAAGTTCCTTACATACACGTAAACTAGTTCGGCTTCATTATGTCTATATAGATTGCATTCGGGTGGGCTTTTTAAATTCATTTAGTTGTTAACGTTATTTTTTTGTAGGATTCCCTTAAGGTGGGTGTGGGATTTCTTGCATATTTGTATTACAAATCACAGGATGCGAGATGGTATAATCCCAGCAGTGGTGTGTTAGCTACAGTATAATTTTGAAGGAATAATCAACCCACTTCTTAATTGATTTCTGTTTTCATTTGAAGAAGCCTGTGGAATAGACACCTGTGTCAATGGCCTGGAGAGAGTTCTTCTGAGATCAGTGCCAAACTCAACTAGATGTGGGTAATACATTGGCTGCCTTATTCCGAGACCCATCATTTCTTGAACAGTAATTATATTGTTAATTCCCTTCATCCTGATGGAGTCCAGTGTAATTGTTAGCAATTATTATTTATCTGTTGCTTTTAATGAATTAATTGCCTACTTTTGTCATCCCATAAAGTGGTTAAAGTGGTTGTTTTATGCCAGTACTTCATGGCTGAAGGTCAGTAGGATGGATGTGGTCCATATATGATTTTATAAGGGTCTCATCATGTTACATATACTATATGAACACAAGTGTTGGGATATCTGACTATTATATCAACAGGGGCTTTTATGACATTGCATTTTTCATACATTAATATGTAGTTGACCCCCCCTTTGCAGCTATAACAGCTTCCTCTCTTCTGGGAAGGCTTTCCACAAGGTTTTGGAGTGTTTCTGTTGGAATTGTTGCCCATTGATCCAGCAGAGCATTTGTGAGGTCAGGCATTGATGTTGGATGAGAAGGCTTGCCTTGCAATTCCTCCACACCACACTCACCCAACCATGTCTTTATGGGCCTTGCTTTGTGCACCGGGGCACAGTTATGCTGGAATAGAAAAGGGTCTTCCCCAAACTGTTCCCACAAAGTTGGAAGCATAGCGTTGCCCAAAATGTCTTGGTATGTCCCCTTCAGCACACCAAAACATTTTGGACAATGCTATGCTTCGAACTTTGTATTACATTGTTTTAAAACAGCTTGACCCATAACAAATTGAATGTAAAAAATCTTTGGCTCACCTTGTGAAAATGCTAGAATGCATTAAGTTAACATCATGTTTTATGTTTATTGTCATGTGGTATAAACTTCTGCAAATGTTAGTGTAAAACTTCACATGGACTACAGCTGTACATACAGATAGTTCCCCACAGTACTTTTCTATACAAGACCAGTTTGTGATACTTTGGAGAAGCATGATAGAGATGGACCCAAGGCCTATAGTTGTATTGTAAATTGTGCAGGAGTAGGTTGTTAGGATTGGGCATTATTAATAATGTTAGTTGCGGTTGATAAGTAAGGTATGTTTATGCTAGCAGCTAGGTAGTTGGGTGTATTAGAGGCTACTACAAAGATAAGTAGAAACCTAATGGTACGATCTGAGGACCGTTGGCAATCTGAAGCCCTGTGAAAATTGTTGTTTTTGCAGCTCGTAACAAGAGACAGGTGAGAGCCGGTGTTTGTAGTGAACTGCAGTAAAATAAGTCTTTTGTCAATGTCTTTTGAGGAATGATAATTACATGTTATTTTGGTACTGAATAGGTGAATGCAGCAAGGAAACGTTTATTCATGTAAAGTGTGAGAACAGTTTAGGAGACACAGAAAGATGTGTTAGATTAGGAAGAATTAAAAGACAACTGTGATCATCTTATGAAGTGCACGGTTCATGGCTTTCTTAGTGTAGCAATCAGTGATCACATGCAGAGGTAGTCGTCTTTTTTGGTTCCCTTAGCTAAAGTACTTATCAGGGCTCTATGTTTAATAATACTAGTAAAAATATGCATAAAAGGAATGCAAAAGTATTGGGACATGTATTACAAATAGATTTTAAGGAAATACAGTACAGTCATATTTATACTTTTTTAGGGATCCATGCCACAGTTGTAGATGTCTTTCCTCTTTATAGTCGTTAGGTGCTCATTGGGAACACTTCTTAAACACAAGGTGTTGCATATGCCTGACTAACTGGCATAATACATGTCCCCTATATGAGAATGCTTAGGGAGGGTAATACATATGTAGCCAACATACAGTTGAGCTGAGGAGAAATGTATATTCTCTCTTGGACCAGATGCAGAATTAAAAATTTCCAGGCCCAGTGTCATCTTAGGACCCAGGTACCGCACCTGGCTCATTATAGAAATCCCTCAATATGCTGTCTAGAGAAATAAAAAGGCATTAGTATTCAAGTCATGAATGTATGGATATCCATCTGTAATTGTATTCTTTCTAAGAGTGCCCTTGTTTGGATCTGATGGACACTAGAGCAGAGAACACCATTTTGCAGTTTATTCACTAGGAACGGAAGTTGACTGGCGAATTTGCAGCAGAGGTCCCAAGCAATTGGATCTAGCATGAGATGGCGAGCTGGTCCTGTATAATCCATAATTCCTTCATTCATAATCCACAAGACATTGCAGAAATCTCATTGATTTAATTAGACAGTATATAGGGCCAGCCAAGCTCTTCCTGCAGAAGAAGTTCACTGGGGTTGACCCTGCACAATGTATAGTGAACACAAGGAGCTAAAACACAAGCAGATATACCCTGTGGAATATTGCAGTGTGGGAGAGTGAGACATTAGAGGTTAAATAGTGAGATAAATTGAAAGCCTCGAGACAGAATGTCTAGATTCCAGAGACCCCCCCTTCAGAAACATCCATGCACCAGACATAGATAAAAGAGGTAAGGAGTATAAAGGTTAAAATGTTTAGCTTAGACTGGTTTTAAGGAACTGAACATTATAGTGGGCTGGGGGTCACCTTTGGGACAAAGAGTGTAAATGTATTGTTGTTTAGACCCATGCTATACATATTTATGTTATGTAGAGATTTTTACTAATTGTAAACAACTTATTTTCCTGTGTATCGATCTATACACACATATATACACATATATATATATATATTGTGAGATTCTGTAAAATTCAACCTTGTGCAGGTCTCCCTACAGCTGCTTGTATCTGGAATAAACTTTCATACATTCAAAGACGTCTGGTGGTCATCGCATGATGAACGCACTTTAGCCATCGATCGCACTTTACTGCATATAGCAGGTAAATGTCCCCTTTAAAGCTTTGTGGGGTCTTTCTTGCAAATGCATGAAGGGATACTGCTGAATCCCCATATATGCATTTATTATTATTTGTTTTATATAGCGCCATCATATTCTGTAGCGTTGTACAATGGGTAGACAGGAAACTCCCCTTAAATGCAGGGACAGCATCATAAATTTTGGCCCCCGGTATCAACTTAGAGCCTGGGCCCTCATCCCCTTTTGGCCCATCATAATAATCTCCCCAAGTTCTAGCTCGTACGAGACCCCTGAGCGCATCTGCAGGAATCGCTTTTATTCATGTCAGTGGCGAGCTAGTTCCTTCCACTAAATGTCTACGCCAAAGGTGAAGGAGAGGCAGCAACTGTTAAAGGTAAGGAACTTTTTTTGTGTGCATAAGTATATGATGTATATTACTTTAAAAGTCATTCCTTGTTAGTGAGCCTGCATGGGGCAGTAAACAGCCCCTGAAATGCAGGGGACACCATTATTAATTTTGGCCCCGGTATCAACTTAGAGTCTGGGCCCTCAACCCCTCGTGGCCCATCATAATAATCTCCCTAATGTGCTCTGTAAAAAAATTGAAAACCTTCTCCATACTTCCCAACAGTCATGGTTTTTGCGTGGCTGTTGAGATCAATGGGGAGCACGAGCCGGTTGGGGGGGGGGGGACTTTAATGTCCCCTAACCAACCCAGGAAGGTGAAAACTCAGTAGAGGCCCATTATTATTATTTATTGTTTTATATAGCACCATCATATTCTGCAGCACTGTACAATGAGTAAAAAGAACATAACAAGTAGTATATAACATAACAATTTGATTTACAGAAACAGGTGAGGAGGGCTCTGTGTATGTATATATCTATATATATTACACTTCTGCATTTGGATGTCCAAAAATGAGGAGGGACTGCTTCTGGGTCCTTGTCTCTTTTCTCGCCGCTCTGCAATTTTGTGCCTCTTTTTGTTCTTTGGTCTTCTTTCTTCTGTCTTGTTTCTATGTTCGCTTCTCCATGAACCAGGTCTCCCGGTGCACTTCCACAAAAGGGCACAGCCTCTACCCCGATTGGAGGAATGGGGAGATCCCCATGGCTCCGCTCAGTTGCTGAAGTAGTGTGATAGGCCATAAAAATGCAGTCAGATTCAAGGAGAAAGATGGTCATGTGGGAGCTGCAATTTAAACCTGTGCTCCAAAACACTTGACATAGGATACACTATTACATGCTGACAATATGATCAGAATTGCTGCCTGTACTCACCAAATTGTTTAATCTAGACAATTAAAATTAAATCATGTTACACATCGTGTAAAGAGTTAAAGCTATTTGTTCTCCCTCTTCGAGAACCGTGAGTAATTTTTTCTGCCCCATACCTGAAAGTACCTGTAATTCAGTCTGCAGACTCTTACACATTTCAAGTATAGAGTCTGGAGGAGTCTTACTAATAAAGGTGGACATTGTATTCTCAGCAGATTCATGTGTCTGGAATGCTGCACTCTCCTCTTACAGTCATCAGGTCAGTGAGAAACCTCACAAGGGCATAGCACCACCAGTCACCATGACACTCAACATGTAAACACAGAGACGCTCAAGAATCCTCATATACATAGCAAATCCCATGGTTACCCTCCTATGGGGATGTAGAAAGATTTGTTTGTGTCACAAAAGGACTATTTATTACTCACTTCTGTTGTCAACGGTGAAATATATCCAATGGAACTTGTCCCTGGGAAATACAGGATGTGCATCACCACCAGGATTCTTTACCTGTTGCTACTCTGGTGTTATGGGTGCTTAGCAACAACACTGTTATACGATGCCACTTTGTCACTGTATCACCATTATACAGCTATTACTGAACTGATACCACTAGATTGATGCTCCTTTGGAATAAATAAGATTTTACATAGCATTAAAAAACTTAGAGCTTACTCCGTCTGCGGTAAATACTCTTTTATTGACTATTTGTCATTGCGTTAACTAGTTGTGCCCCCTACATGCCCCTGTTTATTGTAGGAAGTGGTGTGACATGCAGGTGGGGCTTCACTGGCGCTTGATCAGTAAATTGTATGCCATTTTCCAGTTAAATGGTTGTACATTTTTACACCCTTTTACAATATTTAAATTTTATGTCTATGGAAAATTGTCCGATTTCTGTGCCAATGGCCTAGCACTCAGTAGGTAAACTGGTTCATAGGCAATGAAAAAAAGCTTACATTTGACCTAGTTAATGCTCCAGTGTTACATGATCTTTATTGTACTTCTTGTCATAAATGTACAAAATATTGTTTATGTATCACGGTAGCCTGCATACACTGCCCTCTGGTGTCTTTTTCCTTTTTGTAGAAATTCTTTCATCTACACATGAACCATACAGTATTAATATGGAATGATTCATATGACTACGTATGATGAGTACACAGACTCGTAGGAAGACGGAGGACCAGTCCAGGGACGTTCTCCTGCAGAGTTAACTCTGTATAATGCATCGTTAACACTGTGATAGTTGAAATTTGTCTCATTGATTGAATTATACATTATGCAGGACCAACTTTGTTCTTCTTGCAAGAGAAACATGCCTGGTTTGACCTTTCAGGATGTACATGAGTAGTTGGCCAGTTGAAACTTCAACTCCCCTGCAAAGCTTCACTTTATGTCATTTAATGGAGATGTCAGTAATTAATCAATTTTCTAAAACAACACAAGCCCTTTGGTCACTGGACATTTTTGTGGACTATTTCTAGCTGTCTTGCTTTGGCATGATACCATGTATGTGAATAAAAGTGCAAACTATTATCAACAGTGGCGTACAAAAGGAAATTGTGTGACATTCAACGTCTGTCATTTTGCATTTTTTAATACACACTTGTAGCTTGTAATTAGCATTCACATACAGCTGTAGAAGGGCTTGGATGTTATATCGCTTCTTAGGTTGTAAATATATTTTGATTAACAGTTGATCGTTTACATGGTTCTACTAACAAGTTCCCAAAAGTATTTTTACGGCCCTCTGACTGCCTAAGATCTTAATATTTAGAAAATCACAACTACATCATTATTTTAACATGATTGCGTGCAATACTATGTGTCTGTATTAACGTATATATGTTATGTATCTGGTAACTGGCCCACTTAAAAAATAAAACGTAATATTAATAATAATAAACACTCATGGAACTCATGAACTTGTGTATATTTATACTATATTATGTTGCTAATGTTATAAAAGTTACCAAATGTGTAAGTAATACCAGCAATGATTCTAGCCTATGCCTAGGGGCAATCAGGCTCCTTAATATGCCTCTACTAAATGGGGTAATCACAAGGGAGCAGTCTGATCTCCCCACCTGGCCCATTTCCACTATGGCCAAACATCTATCTGAGTGGAGCTTCTCTGCCCATGTGCTGTTCCTACCTTGAATAATACCCTCTTCTACTCTACAAATGATTGTGATTCATTCAGCTCTTTGAAGATGAAGTTACGCGGAACTGTTCAATCTCTTTTTCTTTTAATCCTGACAATGAACTAACATGCTGCAAATAACACATTTACACAATAACAGAAAGAGCCTGCCCTGCCTATTTGCTTAGCTTTGCTAACAGTTTATCTGCAACTGGTTGGTCTTGTTAATGGCAGACACCCTTAGTCTGCCATTATTCTCATTAATGATTTTCGTTGGCTAAAAACCACATAGGCCAACATTCCAGCCCAGACCTGCTATTCCTGTAGAACACGCAGCCATAGACTATTTATTTCATTACAAGTGTGCCAAGAACTGTAAAGTATTATTTCGGTATAATAATTATTAGACCATGACGTATTACTACTAACATACAATACTGACTCCTGTAAATTATATGCAGTGATTTACATTATGAAATATATATATGGACAAAAGTATTGGGACACCTGACCATTACACCAACAGGGACAGAGACGGCCTTAAGTGTTCTGGCACCCTGTGCGGACTACTCCTCTGGCGCCACTTCTCACTACCCCCCCTTTGCCCCTTCTCATAACTCCCCCCTTCTCACTACCCCCCGCCCCTTCTAACTATCTACTCCCTCTCCCTACTTCTCATTATCCTCACTTACCTTGTTGCCGGAGTCCTGTGGTGGGAACGGGAGGCATCCGTCTTCCCGCTCTGCCGTGGTGCCGGCATTTCATGTTGAGCGCCGGAATGTCATATTCTGGCGCTCAACATGAAATGCCGGCACCGCGA
Organism: Spea bombifrons; assembly: GCF_027358695.1. NCBI lineage: Eukaryota > Metazoa > Chordata > Amphibia > Anura > Pelobatidae > Spea > Spea bombifrons. Next base: position 119,239,277 of record NC_071088.1, read on the forward strand.
CGGAGTCACAGAGAGTGAGGGGCGCCGTGAGGTTGCTGAAAACTTCATGAGCAACCGCTCGGCGCCCCTGTCTGGGACTTAAAGCATTGTTTTTTTTTAACTGTATTGAACATGAAGGATGTTAAATAAAGTTTTTTAAAAACAACAAAACCCCCCCAATGTTTTCATTTAAGTCCAGGGCAGGCACCCCTGCTGCCATGGCGCCCTGTGCTGCTGCACAGGTCGCACACCCCTAAGGCGGGCCCTGAACAGGGACTTTAATGACATTGCAGTCTAAATTCTTAGGCATTAATATGAAGTTGGTCCCCCTTTGCAGCCATAACAGCTACTACTCTTCTGAGTAGGCTTTTCACAAGATTTCGGAGAGTTTCTGTAGGAATTTTTGCCTATTCATCCAGTAGAGCATTTGTGAGGTCAGGCACTGATGTTGAACAAGAAGGCCTGGCTCTCCATTCCAGTTAATCTCAAAGGTGTTCGATGGGACTGAGGTCAGGGCTCTGTGCCAGCCAGTCAAGTTCCTCCACACCAATCTCATGTCTTTATGGACCATGCTAGGATGCAATGTCATCAATCTCCCTAATAGTCAGGTGTCTCAGTACTTTTGTTCAAATAGTGTATGTATGTATGTATAAATATAAATATATATACACACATATATATATACACTCACACACACATCCTTATTCACCTGTGTTAAGCCTAATTGACCTTTCTAGGTTCATGAACTGTAAACTTGTATTTGCATCCTTTTATCCTGTTATTCTGCCTGTCTTGTTTCCATTTTCATATTTTGTCATGTAGTTCATAAATTATTTTTGTTTCTTGTTATCTTTTTTGCTCTTTCCCTTTACATTTGACAATGGCTTTAGTTTAGAAAACCTAAAAACACACATCCAGGTAACATAGTCTTGAAGAAAGGCTGGTGACAGACAATCACATCAATGGCTTTGATGTCCACCCTCATTGTTGGTTCAATAAGCATGTTTGGCTTGGTGAGATCTCCAATATTAATGTCTGTAGTCTCTCAGTTACGTAAAGCCTCCATCTTCTGAAATACCTTCTGCAGAACCACATTCCTATGTCTGACCCCTGGCCCTGCTATACTGTCAGGGCCGGCCGAAGACTTAACGCCGCCTGGGGCGAAGTTTAAAATGCCGCCCCCCCCGCCGACGCCGGGGGGGGGCGGCATTTTAAACTTCACCGACGCCCCCCCCGGTGCTTACCTTTAAAGAGTCCTGCGGCGAGTCTCCCTGCTCTGCCACGGTGCCGGCTTGTAATGCTGAGCGCCGGAAATTCACGTCACTTCCGGCGCTCTGCAGAGGAGAGAGAGAGAGGGGCGCCGAGCGGGTAAGCGAAAACCACTCGGTGCCCCTCTCTCTCTCCTCCGCTTCAAAAAAATAAATAAAAAAAAAAGCGCTTGGGGCGGCAAAGTGCCGCCCCTTCTAAAGTGCCGCCTGGGGCAATTGCCCCAGTCTGCCCCATTATAGGGCCGGCCCTGTATACTGTTCCATTAAGGTTGCAGGCACCACTTCCATCAGTGACACATTAGATGTTCTGGACCCACCACATATGAGCAGTAATTGCTTAGGGGGCTGTGTGGCAATCCATTAAGACAGGGTAAAGAAATTGTACTGGAAGAACCCTGTTCCTGGTCTCCCATGTCACATTTCAAGAATGTTACAGTTTTGGATTTTTAAAAGCACTAAGCAACATCTCCCTCTGTCTGGCCCAGGTTAACTATTAAGGGCATTTTCCAACCCACCACTGATTATGGCAATCAACCCCCAGGGGAGGCCTGGCCAATCACTAACATCTAATTGAAAGTGAAAGCGAAAAATTATCTTTGACTGACTAATCTTGGGACAATATAATTTAACCTATTTTTTCATACCACACTGGATCTTAAAGGGATGCATGGGAGGAGAAGCCTGATTGAGAGATCTAGCATTAGGCTAAGCCTACAGAAAAAAACAACTTTATGTGACAGGTCCTATTTTAACAGTAATATAGTGCGGATTCACATAATCTTTTTTTTGTTTTTGTTTAACCTTATACAAATCCTTGAGCTACAGAATGCCCTATAATTGATGGTCTGGTTGTCTCCTATGCTGAATCTATATAATCTTCTGGACAAACATCCCTATTATGTCTTTAGTTGTACCAGGACATTGATGCATTAATCCACTAAATCACTACACTTGTGGTGCTTGTGTTATGTTTGCTTAGATGGGGTAGGGAGCAGGACTCCTTTCCATCAAGTTGTCTTCAAAGACCAGAAACTCCCCTCCTCTGCACATTCCTGAGAGAGCCCGTAATCTGTCACAATGTTTCCCTTTATCCCCCCCCCCTTTGTCTGATTTAATTGACCCATGTAAACCTTCATTCCTCAGAACACATTGAGTCTTAACTAAAATCTTAGTTACATTCTCATGGTCACACAGTCATCAACACTTGTGTAATTGGAGTCTTTCAGGCATTCATATTTATCCTTATAATTCATATAAAAGACACCTTCATGACCATAAGTTGAAAAATACCTCTTATTCCTGGACGTCAGGTAGGGTGACTATATGCCACCTGCTCAGGTCTAGGTCTCCTCTTCAGGTAAATTATAACTGCACATTACCGAGTGCTTAATTCACATAAATGCAATGACATATTCCAATTTATCCGAATAATGATATACGGTACATAGAGTATATGGGGAGTGGGGCCCTTCAACTCAGCTTGCAGTGGTCCTAAGCATGTTACGGGAAGTGAATTAAGGCAAAAACTTAAAAAACCCAAGTATTTCCTATGTTACCCTAGGTGTTCAGAGAACCCTCTTCAATCTGGTTTAAAGGAACAAGAAACAAATAATTTTAATACTGGTGACTGTTCTACGGCAGAGAATATTATTTTATAAATACGTTCTCACTCCACAGAGCATTGTAAGCAGCATGATCCTACCGAGCGAGTGTTTACCACAAAGCAGTAAGATATGGACTTATTAGGTTTCCCTAACTCACTGACATAATGTGCGGGATTTGTAGAGAAATATTTTGCACCTAGGGCAGATCCTATATTTGGCACCCTCCTTCTACTTTAAAATATAAAAAGACCTACAAAAATGTAATGTTTGCAAGGACATGTCTGTGCCATCTGTGCCCTAAAACAGCTTGTCTGTGCCATCTTTGCCCACCAGCTTGTCAGTGCCCCAAACAGCTTGTCTGTGCCATTTTTGTGCCCAAAACAGCTTTTCTGTGTCACTTTTATCCCCAAAAAGCTTGCCATTGCCCCCAAACAGCTGGTTACATGATGGTTACACCCTTGGCTGGAGGTCAGTGCCAGTGCGGCGCCCCCTTGATGAGTGACACCTGGAGCGGACCCCTCCAAGTATACCACTGGTAGCGTAGAACTGAAATAAAAATGATTGTACTATAAGAAAATTTTGCAATACTTTTAAAATGTAATCTTTGGTGCCATCAGTATAGTCAAAGAAATCCGGAGAGTTTCTTTGTCATGCACAGCTGGAGAATAAAAGGCCAAGATGGGAACCTGATCTAAAAATGAAATACTCCAATGGCTATTTTTTTTTACAACCACTTAAAGTTAACAAAAGTTAAAACATCTGCATTTAATCTCCCATGGGAAGAGGTAGTGCACATAGGGGACAGGTACCGGCTGGTGAGAAAAAAGCAGCTCAGCACCTCCCCCTCACTAACTAACCAAGGTAAGGAAGATAATGGAGCAAAACTTTCCTGGTAACCATGAAAAAAGGGCGCATTCCAAAGCTATGAGGTGTCTCCATGGGAATAATGTAACAGAGCCTGGCCTTGTCATAAATCTGTAATATTCAGTGAATGATTTAATAACATTATCTACAGTAGCACTCTAATGTATGACACCGAAAACGATGTAGGAAGCATACTTATCGCAACATTTGAATGTTCACAGAAAATCGAAAACCTGTAAATTTTCAAATGCACTTTGTACGTGTCTGCTACATGTGTGGGATTGCACAAGCCAGACAGTTCTACCTACGCATAGCTATTGGGATCTTGTTAGGCTGTTTGGCACCGATTCCATAAGTATACGGTTTAGTCAAATAATGCACGGAGTATGAAGCGCTAAAAAAATGGATATAGCTATATTTTTATTATTATTAGCTTTTATTTATATAGCGCCAACAATTTACGCAGTGCGTACATAGAAAAAAAGATCTAAAGAAACATAAACTACTCTTCTTCTGATTTAGTGAGGAAGAAGAGGCCTCACATGTCCCTAAAGCTTTTATAACTTCACATATTTTCTATACTGGCCCAAAAAGATGCCAACTTCACCCGAAGAGTCCAAGTTATAGAAAGTAATGACTAGCCCTATAAATGAAATGGGCTTTGAGTTGGTGTTCTGTTTAATAAGTATGTAGCAGAGTAACATTGCATATTAGCGCATGATAATAGTTTTAAAAAAAGTTCTGAGCCGGTTTCATGTTTCTTAGTAACTTTATTTAGGGATTGCACATAAATTGCATCCATTAGTGGAAATCCACTGTTGATCTGAATAGATGGATTTACACCACTCAGTTAATAATCCAATGATTTACTCAATGGATTGTTAGCCCTACGATTTAATAGAATTATCCACAGCAGTGCTTCATTTAAGTAGGGCCACATCATGCACTTTTCCAGGAGACATCTTCACATTTTACTAGAACAGATACACATTTCCACATTTTTCATATTAAGTCCTGTTCTGCAGTCTGTGAGATGTTTTATTATTATTATTAATAATATTATTACCTTTATTAATAAAGCGCCAACACTTTATACAGCGCTTCTAACAATACATAGAACTAACAGACTAAGACAAACTGATACATTCGGTAAGGGCCTGGTGTGAACCTTACAATCTAGAGTGTCAATTTACAGAGGGCAATCAGTTACTTACTATTCAATATACTGCAGGTCACTAACATGCAAAATTGTGTAAGTTTGTTTAAGTGTGAGTCTGAATTGTTATGCAGTACGCTATTTGTTGTGTCCTACCTAGTGTACAGCACTGTAGAACATGAAGGCTACATATGAATCAATAAAAATAATAATATATGTGTCCTGCAAAAGTAGAAAACTGTAGAAAAATTACGTATTTAAACAATGTAATTTATGAACACATTTCTTGTGTAAATGTACATATTGTGACTTTTAGTGTGGTGGAACAAAAGGTATAATGGTATTGTTTTAATTTGGGAATGTCCAAATATGTTTGTCAAGCTAATGACGCTTTATTCTAGACTGGTATGAAGCAAGAAACAATAGAGACGGAGAGCAGAATCTGCCTGTTTTTAAACAAAGGACTTTGTTTATCCACAAACACACACGGAGACCACAAAGTCGAACAGGGAAAAAAACAAACTGAATAATGGATGTAATTAAGCAGCGGTTTGTAGCCCAAACTACACCACACTATTTGTTCTCTAAACTGGCTCCATTTGTGAAAGTACAAAGTCCTTTAAAGATGATATCAATTTAATGAAGCAGCAACAGTGTTTACTTCGCTTGTCTACTATGGGACGGGGAGACGTGTTTCACTGCAACCGCAGCTCTGACCATACTAGGTATACAGCACTACTTGGTGGAGTGCACACTCATATGACATGCATTAATGTGCATATGCATTGGATGGTCTCTGTAAATTTACATGGTGTGCCACGGGGGAGTACAGAATGCAGAATCCTCCCATATGCATTTGCTCAATTCCCAACCCCCAGCGCAAATTGTTTATTCTTTTTTCAGGTGTAAATAAAACATATTAATGTACTTTAACATGCATTCTTTGTAGGGTCACTAAAATGACTAGTCAGGTTAAAAAAATGGCATGACTGTTCCTTTAAATATTCTTCATCTCTATGACAGGGAGTTTACGCCCCACCCCAAAAACACACTGATAATATCTCTTATCTGTCGCCCTTTGCCGCCTCTGTTAGCTTCGGAGCAGTTTGAAGGGTGTGATTCATTTTCCAAGGCACTTTTGCATTGCAAAACACAAGGACACCTGCGATCATTGCCAATAACCCTACGTCTTAATCCATTCAATGCCCTATAGTGCACAGAGAAGGGTATAAAACCAGCTCACACCCTAATCAGTGATATATTGTGAGATAACCCAGCCTCGTGTGAATCACCATTCTTTCACCACTATACCCAACCGTGCAAACGGCAGTCTACTAGCCATTGAACTAAAACGCCCATGTTCCTTAACCAACTCTGGTTGCCTGAAGACGGGCTGCTGAAGTAATACTGCCCTGATCTCTGTAAGGCCATATCACACATATTGCTTGTTGCTGTCACATTATTGCTACATTCCAAATTGTCAAATCAGCACTTAACACATCAGTTTTCTCAGCTGCTCACTTGCAGTCTCCCTTCACCCACATTACTGAGGGGATGTCTCAATCCTATGCACTTTTGTTTTACTCTTTAAACAAAAGCAATCGGAAACCATTAGAAATTGCTACTTACTATGTCACGTATGGATTTCATGACAATTTCTCAGACGTAGACTTTAACCTACTAGATATGGGTCACAGATGCCAACCGCTTTTGCGAGTATGGTTGTCTAGAAAAAAACTGGACCTAGCTCATTAAATGTACTTTATACTTTTGTATTCATGGACTGTTACTGCAGTGCACATAAAGTCCAACACGTCCCAGGATTAGATCTTTTAAACATTCTAGAAGATCATGCACTATGCACCATTTAGTAGTTAAACCATGAACTTCACTATGTATAATAATTATTCTGCTCATCAACTTGTGTCCTGCAAGTAGGGTACCTCAAAGGTCTACTTTAATCTTCTCGTTGGGAGTCAACATCATGAACATTGCTAATTTGTTTATTATTAGGTTAGAAGATGAAAGCTATTGCAGGAACAAGAAATAGAATGCATGCTACATAGGCAAAAATGCCTATTTTTTCATACATTTAACGCACCACCATAAATCTGAAATCAATAAATTATTTTTGCATTGTAAATCCCTTTTTAGCCTTAATACATAATACTTAACGCATAAAATGTACATGATCTCCGGTAAACCTGAAGTTCCCGCTTAAAGATCAGTAGTACCGATCTGCATGATGTTTTTAAAGCTTCTGGATTTGCTGCCATAGCAACCAGGGAGTGTCCCTTATGCATTGTGACAAAGGTGAATGAGCTTTCTAGAAAAATATAGGGGATGGGCAATCATTACGAGCTGCCTTGGTGTGGGTAAAGCCGAGTAATTCTTCAATCTGCAGCTAACCCAATAAGGCTAGTTTAGAGACGCATGCAATCATTATTTACAGACACATATTTCTCATGCTTGTATTTATCCGGCAGGACACGAGACAGTTCGCAGATTTTCAGACCTTTTACAGAAACAGTATAAAATATATTTATAGTTCTGACGCATGAGATTTTGGCTAGATCTTAGGTTTTTCTGGAACATTTGCAGGGAAAGCATTTATGAAGAGCCTTGATGTTAGTCCAAAACAAGATATAACTCACTGATAGAAAAACTTCTGGGCATGAAAGTTCTGCACGCCCATTCATGTCCAAGGTCTCTATGCTCCTCGGTCTTTCGGGTTTTTTTCCTTACAGCATGGGGTCTATTAAGCCTCCGAGTGCCAATTAGTTGTACAGTGAGTTCAATCCACTGAAAAGCAGAGGGTGAATTGAAGCTTGCCTTCTTATCGCTGAAGGTGATCCAATGCACCATGTTTATCAAGGGATATGGCAAATTGTTTCCAAAGGTTTTGTTCCAATATTAGTCTAGAAAATAAGTCCCACGCCCAGAGCTTCATATTTCATGTGTAACCAACGTTTTCTCATTCACTACAAAATGGTCTGCCCTAAACAGGGAGCTCTTCGTAAATAAGAAGCGATGGGCTACTTCCATAGCGATGGCTTCTTATTTAATCATATGTTTTCTGTCTCAACCTAATACACATAAGAGTAAAATGTTATTTTTCTAGTACTTAAGTAAGGTTCATTAGCTGCAAAAAAATAATATATATATTATATAAATATATATCAATAAAAAATTAACAAACATTAAAAACATAATAAATAGCCATGATACTGGCTGTAATGAAAAAAAAAATTCATTTGTTCTTGAATCCACTATAACAAAGCTAATCCCAACATAAATCAAAACAACTCAAATAATTAAATGACCGTTGCCTACAGTAAGTTTACAAACTCCATACACTTGAAGATAACTCATACGCATAGGCAAATGAATTATCATTCACAAAGAATATAAAAGCTGCAGCACGACTCCTCCTCCACAGTCTGACGATTCTTGCCCCTGATAGGCTGCTTGAAACAGCCATTCAGTGGCAGGAAATCACTCCGGTTGAAATTAACATGAGCGCATGATGGGGTCTAAGTAGACCTCCTGCAACATTCAGATATATTTTGCCCTTAGATTTCTTTGTGCACCCCTGTTTGCAAGTCGCATAACAAGTAACAAGTAATAATAGTGTACCATACCTCCCAACATTTCAGATTTCTAAAAGGAAAAACTTTTGTTTTTGAGCTTTGGTTAGAGGCGTACCTAGGGGCCAGGGCTGTATCAATATTTTTTTATGTGCTGTTGTGACCTATTGATGGGTTTTTATAAGGTGCTTCTAAGTAGTGTGAATTATTTTATTTACACAATTTAATATTGTGTAGAAAACTATGATACATTCATGTCCAATGGGAGTAAAGAACGACAGAAGAATTGGGGTCTAAAAGATGGGCCATCTACAGAGGGACACTTTGGAGGTACATTGTACCATAACAGAAGTAGAAAAAATTATCTGCTCAATTAATATTCCTCAAGGTCACAGTTTTTATTATTTCTAAATGAATGATTGTCTTCCAATACATTTCGCCACATTCTACCCCTGTAGTTTGCTGCAAAAAGTACTGAAAATAGATTGCCTGGTTGTAGTTATCTATACATTATGTGATATGCTGAGTGATTCATTTGCTTCAAACATTGGCCATGTTACCTAGCTGTGTTCCAACATTGTATATTTTGGAGGATAGTACTCAATTCCAGCAATGTGGGAATTAAATAGAGAGAAAAGGTGATAAAGAGACAAAGATAGCTGGACAAAAACCAGAGAACAGATGCCAGACTGATGAAGGGGGATAACCATAAAATTAGAGATTGTAAAACAAAGTTGGAGACAGAGGGACAGACACTCCATCACTCTTCTCTCCCTACAAAGCACAACATAGTTAAGAAGCTAGAGCGGACTGTTAGAGCTTTTAAAGATATAGGGCACATTATAAGGTTGATTTATAAACGCAGTGACCAGTCCACATAGTCCATTATATTGACATTCCTAAGGATAAAGCATTTGACAGTTTATCTACATTTTATAGTATAATAAAGTATACCTAATGAATATATGAGGTGTTAGATAAAAATAAGCAATTGGTATGTGTTCCCCACATTATATGTATATCAATGGCAACTGCGATCTTTCTCAGGGTGTTATTATTTATCCCCAATTTTACTTTTCCACTGGTGTATGTTGATGTAATCATTAAAAGTTATGGACATACATGGGGATGATCTAAAGGAGCATCCCTGAGATTATTCAAATATTTATATTTTATTATTCTGCAATGATTAGGTTATAGATGGCCCGTATGACTTTGAGAGTTATTTTGTAGGTGAAAGCTGCAGTATTTAGTGGGTCACTGGATACGAGGGGTGAAGAAGACAGAGCAGCAAACTTGGGCTGTGGGGTGGATTGTGGCCAATAGTTATGTACCGGAAAGCTTTAGGTAGTGGGATAGTTAGTTATATGATTTAGGAGAGAGGGTGCAAGGCTAGGAGAAGGTAAATTAGTGTGTTGTCAGACGATAAATGGCACTGTAATCCAAAAGAATCCATTATCTTACATAGACAGGAGATAGAGAACGAAAGAGATCCCTGTACGAAGATCAACAAAAGCCATGGAAGGAGATGCTAATGGCGTGGACTGAGAAGTGAATTTGTGTTATTGCCACAGTGCTGCAACAGTTCTACTTTTTTATTATTATTGACAGCTTTAATGCATTTTTGCATTCCATCAGATCCAGTATATTGAAATGAAAGCTCTTAACGTAAAATAACCAGTGTAATGCTTCATTTACTGATGATAATCCTTGCACTGGCCTTTTCAGCTGTGTCCAGCATGTTCCCTACACGGCAGTAGGTTAACTATGTGGAATAGCTTCTTGCTAAGGAATGCTAGGTTTTAAGATATACTGCATAGCACCACCATGTACCAAACCCTGTGACCTCTGATCCTGGCCAACGTACTTTTGTCATTCACTATTGACATGTCCTGTTCATCACATCTGGTAAATACTCATTCTTTCAATCTTGAGATTCCATAGTGGTTAGATGCTGTTCCACCTGACTAGCCATGTGTATTTTTTTTTTGCTTTTTGTTTAAGTAAATATATGACAGGATGGGTGGATTGGGTGGATTGTTCTACACTTGTAGAAAATTAACTAGTAAGAGACTAGGGATGTGTACACAATACAAACTGAACATACCATAGAGAGTTTCTTTTCTTAGGATAGCTTTTACTTCTAGTTTACATGAAGCTTTGTAAGATCCAGCCACTTTAAGCACGGCCTCTAGATAAATAGAGGATATGTTTCTAATTATATATACGCAAGGAACAGGCATGGCACGAAACAATCACAATCACATACACAGTTGCCAAAAGTTGAAAAAAATTACTTACTTGAAAATGAACCACACCCACTGCCCCAAATCTCCGCCCACTATGCACAACTCACATAATTAGCATAATTCAGCCCCACCCAGTTATTATGGCACAGATTATCTCACCAAATTCCCACCAACACTACCATACATGCTTGGTGTGCGGTAGATATATTTGCAGCGCAGCATCTTTATCAGGCAGGTGAATTTTATCGCCTTTAGGTGGGTCGGGTATCCATGGCGATGCTTTCTGTACAACTACAAATATAGTAAGACCTTATGCAGATCTGCTTCAGTCAGAGAGCTGAGTGTACACCATAGAAGAGACATTAGTTCACAAAAATAGTTATATTGGGGAGTGAATATAATCACTCAATTTTCAATTGACATTTTTTTTTTAACTCTACATGAGGCATTTGTGGCCAGTAAACATCTACTGAGATTAACCCTTTGAATATCTGAAGGAAGATGGAGGCAAGAGATATGAACCCTGACACCCCCCCCCACGCACTCATTCTAACACTCCAGTCTAGCATTGTTCACTAACACACATATACTCATTGTAACACTGTGCACTAACACTCCCCTCACACACAGGGGCGTAAATAGAAGCCTCAGGGCCCCGGTGCGAGAATCTGTTATGGGGCCCGCCAACCCTCTCCTTACACCCCCATCTCACCAACTACCCTCTCCCTACTCCCCCATTCTCTCTATCTACCCTCTCCCTACTCCCCCTTCTCACCATCTACCCTCTCCCTACCCCCCCCTTCTCACCATCTACCCTACCCCCCCTTCTCACCATCGACAGGGTGCAGAGGAGACAGAAGGGCGCCGAGCGGTTGCTGAAAACGACCACTTGGCACCCCTTCGGCCCCCCTGACTGGCAGAACTCTGGGGGCCGGTTGCAGTTGTGACCCCTGCGACCCCGGTATCTAACAATATACACTGACACATACTATACACAGTTTATCTTGTACACAAGATTCATAGGAATACGATTGGCTAAAATTAAATAGCACCAGACAGGGAGGCTGCTTTGAAATTATTATTTTCCCTGTTTACTGACATTGAGCTGTTTTTTTCACAAGTCAGATCCCATGGTTAGAGGAATTCAAACACGCTTGATTTTCTTTTGGCTCAATGGCTTGTCCTGTGGATTTTTTTTCTTTTATGGGAATGAGAAAGTGAGGAATTCCTCTTGTTTGTATTAATGCTTAACAGAAAAAAGCTAAATTTGCTCTTAGAGTGAATGACATATTGATCAAGCAGTCAGTAGTGAAGAACGCAACTAAAGTGTAAACTAAAAAAGTTCCTATAAAGCTAAAAAAAACTAATTTTCAAAACATCGTTCCTTCACTTATTGTTTCTATATAATGTTTTGGTCGTGGCTTCCTTTTTTTAGCATTCCAGGTGATCACAGAGGTAGACTGTAAGGTTTATTTACCAATGAGAGAGTTTGCAGGAGAGTTACAGCTTCATCCAACTAATCTTTACACTATGGAGAGCCAAACTCAGAAGACTTCTACTACAAAAATAGTCTGGGTGGCCTTAAAGGTAAATTAACTGGACGATGTATTATGCAGTGCCAGCTCAGCCCTTCTCATGGAGAAATTATTATTAATTATTAATTTATATAGCACCATCATATTCAGTGGTACTGTACAATGGGTACATAGGACATAACATGTTCATCACACAACAACTTGGACTTAGAAGTAAAGGCTACCAGCTATCACTGAAAAAAATAAGCTAAAAGTAGATATACATTACTTAAGAATCCATTTCCATATCTTCCAAATAACTAACATTCACTCTTCAAAAAATCTCCTAGGAAATCGAAAAAGAAAACCTTCAAAAGCAGATTAAACATAACCTCAAATGGTAATAAAACTGCATAAAATAAGATTATGTCAATTGTTTTCTCTTCTTTTTTAAGAACTCCCTCCTGTAGAGTGTTACAGCTATATCCCACTTTCGTTTTCTCCACAAAAAAAAATCATTCTTTGCATCATATCTGAGGTCAGTGAGCCAAAGGAGAACTGTCTGTTTTTAAAGAGGAGTTGGCAGGGTGTGTGTAAAGGCAGAGTAAAATTGTGCTTTATAAATCAATAAATAATAAGAACAATAATTCTAAGAGCAAAATGAATTCTAAAGAATATGATGGCTAAATCTCATTAATTGTAATGGTTGGCTTAATACAACTGCTAGCAGCACAAACATATTAGTTTTGGAACTGGGTAGTAAAATATATTTCCTATTCGACCTTCATCAAGGTTTGTCAATGCTTAAATCAGTTATAAGCTACAAGCATTCTGTGCAAACATTACTATCTATATAAATAAAAGATAAAATAATAATAATAATTATTATTTCAATAATAACATTAATGGCTATAACATTCATACATTGCTGTTTGCTTAGAATTCCTTCATGAAGAAGTTCACTAAGCTAGTAACAATCTGATCTGGAGACACACTGACAATGTTTCAAATATGGATTCTGATGGTAGGACAAAAACCATACATTTGACCATAATGGGAGGCCTGCCACATTGGAATAATCTGACCATGCTATAGGCCTGTCATAATTCCTAATGATCAGATCATCATGAATACAACCAGGGGCGTAACTAGAAACCACAGGGCCCTGGTGCCATCATTACACACACTTACTCATACTCACTAACACACACTCATCTCACTTACACATCCATGCTCTCACACACAAGTACACATCCATTCTCACACACACAATTACACATCCATGCTCACACACACAATTACACATCCATGCTCGCACGCACATACAATAACACATCTATTCTCACACACAATTACACATCTATTCTCACACACAATTACACATTCATGCTCACACACACAAGTTACACATCCATGCTCACACACACACACAATTACACATCCATGCTCGCACACACAATGACACATCCATGTTCACATACATACATATATACAAACACATACATCCCACCTTCTGACTGTCCCCGCTTACCTTACACTTCTCCAGCGGCTGTGTCAGCAGCCTCAGTTTCAACGCAGGGTCACTTGACTCAATGTGACCCCGAGATGCTTCTGTCTCCCCGTGCGGGTTCTAAATACCGATCCAGGACAGAAGGGCCCTTTCTAAACGATTTTGAATCGGTATGAGGAGACAGAACTGACAGGAGCCCCTGTAGTTATGACCGTGACTACAACTGTTCTGTCTTTAAAAAGGATTAGCTTGACATCTAAAACCTGAATTAAATTGGGTCAAAATGTAAAAAAATATTTTCTACATGTATCCTTATTGATAAAAAAGTTAAGTATACTCATATGATAAAACAAGCTGTCTTACATTTATAAACATTTTATTCCTTAAGAACTCGCAACCAATGCATATTGTGTTTGTCTTTTCATTGAAATGCATAAGCCCCAAAGTACGGTATGTTGTCAGTGATACATTTGAAAGATAATAAGTCACAATGTAACATCTTAGATCTAAAGTCTTTTTCAGATGTCATCATGTAACAACACAGATATATAGCCAGAGTGTTACATACCACATGCTACTACCGCCTCAATAATATTGATGCTGGGGACTGTTAGGGTACGCATGCACAGTTTCCGATTCCAGTGTTTTTTGGGGCCTTTCTACATACATATCAATTACATTAGTACATTGTACACAAACTACCCCTTACATGTACATATATAAAGACACACTAACACTCATACATTAACCCCTTAAGGACAATGGGCGGTCCCTAAACCCATTGAAAACAATGCATTTTGAGCCTGTACATGTACGGGCTTTGTCATTAAGGGGTTATTACAAAAAAGCTATTACACAATGGTTCGGTAACCTAGTATACATATTGTGTGATGCCTCATTGTGAGGCGCCTCTCTTAGCATGGACCATACCATACCCCACCCCATTTCTGATATCATGTTGTCCAGTATACAAACAAATCATAGTAATTTGACACATTTTTTTTTACCTCGGATGCTGCCCTAGGCCCGGCCCACAGGTGCCCCCTCCATCACACCATAGAGTGTCAGAATATCGCGTCATGTCCTGGCGGTTCATGGCTTAAACGGATGTAAAAAAGCAAAAACTAAAAATTTGCCTGAATCATTTTTCGTTCATTTGCACAAATCAGTAGCCCTCAATCCCATATGCACTTTTTTTTTAAGGTAGTACACACAAAATGGACAGTTTTATACAGTAGCGTACCTAGCGGGGGGCGGGGGGGGCGGTCGGCACCGGGTGCCGCTCATCAGGGGGGTGCCAACTTGCCGGCACCCGACACCCCTCCAGCGGCGGACATTGCTGTCCGTCTCTGGAGGGGTGCCGGGTGCCGGCAAGTTGGCACCCCCCTGCCGAGAAGGCTCGCAAGGGAGCGGTATCGGAGGTCTTTAACAGACCTCCGGCTCCCTTGAGTGATTTTAAAATCACTCAAGGGAGCCGGAGGTCTGTTAAAGACCTCCGATACCGCTCCCTCGCGATCTGCGCGGCAACTGCTGCTGTGCGCCGGGGTTTGTTGCCAAATCCCGGCGCACAACACTGAAGCCGCGCCCACCGCTGTCCGTGCCCTCTGAACCAGGAAGAAGACAGAAGAAGAGGAGCGAAGAGAAAGAAAAGGAGCTGACTGCTGTAAGAAGAAAAGAGGAAAGGTAGGAAATCATTCAGTTAGAGTGAGAGTGGATTGGTATGTGTGGAATCTGTGGATTGGTATGTGTGGAATCTGTGGATTGGTATGTGTGGAATCTGTGGATTGGTAAGTGTGGATTGGTATGTGTGGAATCTGTGGATTGGTTTGTGTGGATTGGTAAATGTGAAATTTGTGGATCGGTAAATGTGGATTGGTATGTGTGGAATCTGTGGATTGGTATGTGTGGATTGGTATGTGTGGATTGGTAAGTGTGGAATCTGTGGATTGGTAAATCTGGATTGGTATGTGTGGAATCTGGATTGGTATGTGTGGAATCTGTGGATTGGTAACTGTGGATTGGTATGTGTGGAATCTGTGGATTGGTATGTGTGGATTGGTAAATGTGAAATATGTGGCTTGGTAAATGTGGATTGGTATGTGTGGAATCTGTGGATTGGTATGTGTGGCATCTGGAATGGTAAGTGTGTATTGGTAAGTGTGTGAGAGTGATGGGTGTTATGCTGTACCATTTCCAATGTCTTTTTCATTATATAATTATGCTCTAAAGTACATCATAACTCCCATCACTCTATACTGTTCCATACAGTGGCAGAGCTGGGAGGCAGAGGCCTTGCACCCCCACCGCAGGACTTCTGAAAGGTAAGTGAACTTCAAAGAGGGAGAGGGTAGATAGTTGGGGGGGTAGATAGGGAGAAGGGAGTGAGACGGGGGGGATAGGGGGTAGATAGGGAGAAGGGAGTAAGAAGGGCTAGATAGGGCAGAAGGGGGTGAGAATGGGTAGATAGGGAGAAAGGAGGGTAGCAAGAATATTGAAATAAAGAGTCAGAATGAGAGAGCGAAAATGAATGGATTAATGTGTGGATGAATTGTGTGAATGAGTGAGAGAATTAATGAATTTGTGTAAATAATTTGTGTGAAAGAATAAATTATTGTGTGAATGAAAGTGAATTAGTGAGTGACTGTAAAAGTGTTTGTTTTAATCATAGGTGTATAGTTGATTTGTCAAAAAGGCAAAGATGGTATAAGCAGGGTGTTTATGGGACAAAAATGGCACAGGTAGCATGTTTATGGGACAAAGATGGCGTACACTCGGCTGTTTGGGAACAATGCTGACTCATGCTGGGCTGTTTGGGGCAAATATGGCACGTCCTATGTGTGTGTAATTTGGGTGCTGGTCAGGTTCTATGTGGGCAATGTGGACGCCGTTTTTTTGGAGGGTTATTAAAGAAAGCACCATTATATGTTCAGTAAATGTTATTTAAACATGTTTATTTTACTTATAAGTTATTAATTTATTTTTTCAGATTTCTTGTTGTTTACAGTTGACATACAGTTTACAAATTGGTGCAATAAATATTCTTGCCAACATAATTTTGTAGATGTCTTTACATTTTGGGGGGGGGGTGCCACTTACAGGATCCGCCCCGGGTGCCAAATACTCTAGGTACGCCCCTGGTTTTATATTCCTGACAACCCCATTAAGTAAAAATGCATGCACTCTGTGAGTATTTTAAAATATATTCTTTAAACAACAAAATAATAATATAGCACTTACCTGACCTAGAAGTTGCATTTTTGGTCACTGGTTTGGTGCTTGAATATACCCTTCTTAGGTCTGCGGACCCCTGTCCACAATGTTCATTTATCCAGCAATGGTACTGACTGTCGGTAAGTATATCAAGCAAGGAAAATAGTTGGGGGACAGGGGAAGTGGCAAATGCATATATTCAGTTTAACTAAATAAATGAGTAAAGGAAAACCACCCTTTTTTACGTATACTTTTGTATATTATGACCCTTTTGGTGTCATCTTGAACTATCCCGTTTACAAACATGAGCACAATCCTTATTTCTTATTTTAGCCCTCTATATACATTAGGTAAGTACTTTATAAACATATGTGTGTGTGTTATTCTATAGAATCCCTACATGCCCACTTTGCCTAGATCTAGACTCATAGTATGTTTGGGAAACTTGAAATTCAGGTTAAATTAAAAAGCATATATCGCTAGCCCATTTGATAAACACATTCTTCACATACCTTTTATTTTTAGTATGTTTATTGAAATATTGCACTGCACTGTTAAGGGGCAATCAGGACAAAACAATATTATAATAGCGGTGGCTTGCGAACAATAGCTGCAGCAACAGGCTGTGTGGCTGACATTTTGCCAAATGCCACATACTGTATGTATCAATGATTCCATAAGCCTTGTCACAGACACTTGTAAAGGTCCTACCCTCAGCCTACACACTAAAGGGCATTTGACACCAGGAGGTGAAGATTGAAAGGCATTTTGGGTAAATGCAGAATAGGCTCTGGGTGGTTTTATAGTGTGTTATACATTTTAGGGGACTCTACTGAACCTATACTTCAATCATGTATTTCCATTGCCAAGTTAATTCTTTAAGTAAAGACATTTGTAATCTGCAATAGTTATTTTTGTACATGACTTGAGATAAATATTTAAAAAGCAGATGTGTTTGAAAGCAGATTCCCTTTTTGCCTTAAGTTAAAGACGATCCTAGGCATATGTCGTTATTGGAACTAATATATGAAACAAGCAGTGTGCTGTGTAGGAGAACTTTGGAGGCTCTTCCCTCTGGCATAGAGATATATTTCATCAAACAAATGTGTTTGCTGCTACCTTCCGCTACACTTACAACCAGCAAACATCCTGAGCTCCTGAACAAGAATGATATCAGAGTAGAAAAGTGGAACATATGTGTTTGGGTCCAAAAGAGAGACACTTGAGAACTATGACAGTGTCCATTCCCAACTTGTCTTGCTTTAAGAAACAGGGCCACATAACATTAGCCTGAGTTGGTAAAGATATATTTTTTTCAACAACCTGGCCTGGAAAAAGTACGTTTTGGCCAAGGAAGTCCAGTAAGGTGGAAGTAAGACTGGAATCAGCACCCTTACATTTCTCATATCCTGAGGCTCCCCAATGACCACTTCTAGAAAATGCTGTCCAAATGAGTCATGAAGTTAAGTACAACTTACTGCCCCACAAAGGAATGAGATAATTTTGCTGTTGCTTAAATCTAAGTTTGGCATGGATCCAGCTTAGCTAATAGAAAATCGTTCAGCCTTCCAGATCTCTGATTCCCATTGCCCACTGCAAAATAAGCCAATTGTTCCTCAACTTAATTAGAGCACTTCTTATTTTCCAGTAACTTTCTTGCCTGGTTGTGTTAAGACCTCTGAATACACTCCCCACCACACCGCCTTGTTCCACTCTTCTGATCACTTTGAGGAGAACTAATCCAAGCATTAATACAATAAAATCTGTTTTCCCAACTTCACTTTAATGCCTTGTGAAAAATCTCCAATGTCAATTTAACAAAGAGGAAACAGCATAAAAGACTATGAACTCAGGGAGTCATGAACTTAGTAGGATTCTCTGTGCCAAATAAACCTATTATTTAAGTTGTTATCTGTTTTGTCCTTCAGTACACACTGCCATTGAATTCAAACCCTGTAATACCAGCTTGATCAACCATGATTTCCTAAATACTCAACAGACTGAATATTGTGGAAAAGTAAACCCACGCCAGCTTCCATTTATTCCCTGCCAATCCGCCAGCCTACAGCATTTTTAGCTGTTATCTTAGTTCTAAAATAATTCCTCTACCCGTGAAAGATATGGCTTCAGTCTACTCCTACCACACCTTCTACCTTTTGATACACATGATTGTTACTTTTAGGGCTGTAGAACACCATGTTACACTCATACCTAACAAACTATCTGGAAAGTAAAGAAGAACATTGGTGAAGAAAAGAGGGATTGAGGTCCCACAAGATGTACACCCGGGAGAC
Organism: Spea bombifrons; assembly: GCF_027358695.1. NCBI lineage: Eukaryota > Metazoa > Chordata > Amphibia > Anura > Pelobatidae > Spea > Spea bombifrons. Next base: position 119,258,512 of record NC_071088.1, read on the forward strand.
GTGATCATTATAAAAAATGCCAGAACTAGAGCACTGCAATTTATTTTAGGGGCAAAGGGGGTCCAAAAGTGGGCCTTCTCACAATAGAACATGGCAGAGGTGAGGGTATCTCATTTTCTTTCTATCTTTTTATGTTTTATTCTCTTTTGATTACTTTGCAGCCTGCTATATAGTTTGGGGAAGTTTAGCCTGGGCCATTTTAATATTTAATGTATATCTTCAGATAGCCCCACCCCTTACTATGCCACTCCCCCAAAGTGACCTATAAGGCAAATTATCTGTGCTATGGTATGACTATGATGACTAAATATTACTCCAAACATTATCATGTTAATCTATCAGATTTATTCTATAAAGTCTATATAGGGTTCCACTATGTATAAAACAAATACTTTATGGCCCAATACATCTCATTTGCTCATACTTGTTTATTTAAATACTAAAATAGTGCCTGCGCCCTTTATAAGTGAATTAGAAGAAACCAAGGTAATATGACCTTATATGGATGCTCCAATAAATGCAGATGTAGGGAGGCCCAATATCATCATATATAAAAAACAAAAAGGAAGAAGAAAAACAAACAGAGGGTAATACGTAAAGAGAAAAATGTAGAAAAGAGTATATAGTAGGAGAGTCCCTTACGATATGAAGGGCAATAATATGCCTATACAGTATGTAAAGCGATAAAGAGATCCCTCTATATTGGCAACAAGCGTCTCCCACTCAATTTGTAGAGACTCTTGCAACTCAAGATAAGAGTGGTTGTAAGTGGCACCCGCGGAGAATCCTATATTTGTCACCCCCTGACACTTTAAAATGTAAAAACAGCCTGCCTGTGCCATATTTGTCCCCAAACAGCTTATCAGTGCCCCGAAACAGTCTCCCTGTGCCATATGTGCTCACAAACAGCTTGTGTGAGAGAGCATGAGTAAGCGTGAGAGTGAAAAAAAAAAAACAAAATGCAAACAAAAATCCCTCAATCTCTGCTTTGTTTTCGTTTGTTTCATTGGGGTTCATCCTCGTTTTCGGAAGACATTGGCAAATGTCATTAAATTTTGTACATATCAGACTGCAGAAGTCTAACATGCAGCCATTTATGATATTTGATAAAATGGACTTGTGAAATGTACACATTATACTTAAAGAGTGTCTTTGTTGGGTCCCTCTTTTTATCACTGATGTTTGCCGGGTATGAGTGTCACAGAATTCAATAGCCCTAAAAGTCACAATAAGGTGTATTTAAAAGGTAGAAAAGGTAAGGAGAAGTGGATGGTGAGTAGTAGGGAACTGGGTGGGAAATGGGCTTGGTCCCAGAGAAGCTTTTTTTTTACATTGAGAGACGAGAAATGAAGAAATGAACAGGGAAGATGTTCAGGATGCCAGGCTTGGAAAGTCCACACCTTCATATTTTGTGAATTCTTACGTTTTGTTAATAACTAAATCATTGCCAGATCTCGTACAGCCTTGGCGTACATCTTACCTTCTGTTTAGCTTGCCTTGACACGTAAACTATGTAAACTGTATAATGAAATCCAAGAAGCTGGAAATGGCATTTTACCCAAGCTGTCACATACCATAACATCACCTCCTTCTTATAAGATGGGCAAAAACATCTGTCTTTTACTGGCTGATATATCAACAAATATTTTGGGGTTTTGTGTTAAACTATCGCAGAACAAAGCGAACGAACAACAAAAACTAAAAAGCTTGCGTTTTCAGTAAGAAGAACATTTGGAGCATCCATTTATTGCCATATGAAATTTTCTTGCGTGTATGGTACTCCTTTAGCTGCCAACTCTCTCTTGCATATTCCCAATAGCTGTATTTGAATATATTTTCCAATCAGTTGGGTTCCTGTAGATGTCATAAAAAAGGCTAGTTTCCCAGTATGTAAATCCTTGTTACACTAAAATAATCTTAATAATCTAAAGTGCATTGTTAAAATATTCTCTGTTAGTGACAAGTTGTGATGTTAAGAACACAGTTACCAGGTCGGAAGCGCCCTTTCTAAACAATTTCCAACTGGCACTGATAAGCTGCTTGGGGGAAAAGGTGGCACTCATAGGCTGTTTGGCGGCAAATGTCACACTGTGGGACATGTTGATTGGTGAAGTTGGGGGGCTCCTGGGCAATCTTTGCACCAGGGCATTGTAATTTATAGTTATTCCCCTGGTTTGTGGTACTCTTTAGTAGATATATAACATATTCAGTTTGCGATAATCTATAAGGATGCCAAACTAACCCGAAAAACAAACAAACAGATGAAAAACAAGGTGGAATTTAATAATAAGAGTTTTAATAATGACGGTTTCATGAACTCCGGAAACTCCTAGGAAGCAGGTCCTTTACTACACAGAACAGGTGTACTACCTGCTGCAGGGCACAGATAACATGCAGCCGCCTGTCACACCCAGTTACTCCCATTTACACCGCAGCTTCCACTTCACAAACTACACCCTACAGGTCATATCACTTCCAAGAGAACAGCATTTTACTGTACATATAACTGACAGGATGGTGATTTAACTATTATGCTGTAGGCAAAGGTAATTACATCGTTTGAAAAAGACAAATTAGATCTGTCTGACACTCGGAAACCAGTAGTAAAGCGGCTTTTATTACGTTACGTTGGCCATGCAATGCACGACAGCATGTAAAACCTTTAACTCCTTACTGAGACACCTGTTTCTTTCCACTCTGGCATTGAAATGGTTTAATATGCAGCAGTGAAGTAAATATATTCCCTAACACTATGCATTCTGGTGCCACTAACATATTTACCAACACAAGTGCGTTCGTAGGACAGTAGGGGTTGCTGGCATCATGTGTGGGACAGCCATAGTATATTATGACATCATAATCTCATAATTTGTTATATGGGCCATGGAATAGGGCCTCAGGGCACAGTACTCACATATCTTCATGCCCCCCCCCTTTCTACATCCACAGTGCCACATTTAGGCATTGTGTATGCAGAGTTTCTAGCATTTCAATAAAGGGACACCTGCCTGGTTCTGTTGTTATGAGTCTGACAGTAGATTTGGGACTGTTGGCAGCTATGAACTAGCATACGCATATTACACATCCCATAAACAACTATTACATGCTGTATGATATCCCTGTCAGCCTAACAGGTATGTGCCCGCCTAGTCCACCTACTGGCTCCTCTACTCACATCTCAAATTAAGTATCATCAGTAATATGAAAATTGGGTTTTAATGTCACAAACTTCACAAATGGTGCAGCCATAGCTAATGCAGCCAATGTCTTTTGTCATCAAAGCTGCGGCCAACTTATTCGAAGGAGATGTATTATTAAAAAGGGTTACTTGATATAACATAACCTGAGAATGTTCCTTTATCTATTTTGGTAGCAGTGTTGTCCCAGCACAACAAAACTTAAATACATAAATATGTGTGAAAATAACTAACATATCAGGGTGGATGGGCAGTTTAAGAGCATAATGCATGTATTGTTGGAAAAATATCTAAATACGTTTGTATTTGTAAAAATATTCTGGCTTTATTGTGGTGCGTCAGATGTCAGCTAGGGCTAGTACCAGCCTTAAGTGTCCAAAGTCTGGGAAAGGTGACTCTTAACTGATGCAAACACTGGAGATACTGAATATAAATCACATTGGGAAAATAGGAACTAAGCAACACCCATACAAAATGTAAGTTTTCCTGCCCTTTTATTTCAAGTAACAAAACGACTTATCACACATTACTAGGTACACAGGTGTAACGGGTTCACCAATAGAGCTGTAGTAACTCCCAGAGATCACCCACATCTATCCTCCTGTTGTCCCTGGAATCACTTCCAGCACCAGCCAGCATGCGCACCTTGGAACCCTGCTATGTGTACCCAATAAGTAGACACAACTACCTTGAACTGAGTACAGCAGGAATGAACAGTTTATTGTTGTAAAACATAGACTGATATAGCCACAGAACTTCATTAACATAAATTAACATTGATAAACAGGTAGACAACCCAACCTTTAATCCCCTTTAGCTACTGAATATCCCCCTGGTAGCCATCCTGTTAATGGGATTAGTTTACACAATGGAGTTCCTGCCTGTTTAGCAGCCAGGCTGGAGCCATCTCTGACTACCTTGGGCCCCTGTATGACAGGTCATTCTGTCACAACAGGGTTCACCTTTAAGGAAGCCTCCTGGTTTTTCTTTTTGGACACTACAGATGTAGAGGTAGCCCTTTATCATTGCTGATGATGACGTCAATCAAAGTTTTGTTCCAGTGGCAGGAAAGTGCCGTGTATAAATGAGATGGCTTACCGTGTATGCACACGGGGGTCTTGTTAATTCTACCATTAACATTTAAAGGAACCTCTCAGGTATCATATGCATTAAAGTGCAAATGATGGCTGGAGTGTCCCTTTAACTATCCATTATTGAAGTCCTCACGGTCTCACCTTAACTTCCCTGAAACTCACTAAAGTGGCAAAAATGAAACTTTGGTGCACTCAACCTGTTCCAAGTTTACTTTTATGCATTTGATTTATGGGGCTAACCAGTTTTAGTTTTTTCGTACGTTCAACCACTTGTTTCAGTTAAAGAACATTGTGTTTTTCTTTCCCATGTATTCCCATTTTCTTTCGCATGTATTACTCAGCATGCATCAGATCTTACTGTTCATGGGACATCAATAAACAGGTGGGGAACCTAAGTCTACAAAACAGTTCCGTGTATAAACTTGGTGACCCGGTACCTTTTGTTTCAGAAAATGAGCCCCTGTGCTAACTAAACAGTTACGCATACAATCGATATATTGTTTCACTTGCTTCTATTCTATTAGTTCTGTACAACTTTTCCACAAAGATCTATGGTTGGGAGTTGACTCAAGCATACCAATGTGCATACCAATTGTACAATCTATCGAAAGATACTCCTGATCATACAGAAACCTCCTTTCTAGGAACACATTAAGGAAGATTAAGATACAATTTCAATTGCTATAAATTTAGTTGCTACAGAAACCAGTAATTAGGAATTGTATGCAAACTAACATCTACAAAAAAAAGTATTCAAGTATTTCCATGCATATTATTTACTATTTCACTGTTTGTTAAGCTTTGTTCCTCTGTGTGATTGTATACATATTGTCCATTATTCGATTACAGTTAGTTATTCTATGACATTGTTAGCAGAGTCTCAGCATCTCACCTTTTTGGTGCCATTAAACAGGTAACTAAAGATTGTCCACAGTCATGAAAAAAGGTATTTTATATTACTTAACTAATTAAGTTTAAACTGTTGGTATTTCGTTCTGTCACCAACACAGGAAAGTTCCCCCAGTGTGCCATTATGGTATTAATAAGCAGTTAGTAAGGTTAAAAAAAGACATACACCGAAGAAGTTCAAGCTTTCCAAGAATTCCGTAATAGCATTTAAGCAGATAAAGGGAAAAAACACCCTTTTAACCACATTATAATTTTACAACAAAAACTATTTCTGCATGACTGTATAGGCAGTCAGAATTACCCTGGATTTCGGTGGGGTATTATAGCTGCCCCCCACCACTTACCTCCACAACTGTTATCCGAGTGCTGGGATATGAAGTCACTGCGTTGCATCTTAAGAATATGTGACGCATAGTTTATATGTAGTGGTTATAAGGGGGATTTAGATTGTAAGCTTTTTTAAACAGGACCCTCCTCACCTGTAAGTCAAATTGTTATATACTACTTGGTATGTCCTGTCTACCCATTGTACAGCGCTATGGAATATGATGGCGCTATATAAAACAATAAATAATAATAATCTATGATTTCCCCAACTGGCAGGGTAGCCAGGTCGCCAAATAGGACAAATTGCCACAGTTATGCTGCTCCCCTGGAACTGCCACCCTAGGCCAGAATATGCCACAATCCAGTTTAGAGTAGCCTTCATAATACTTGTGGTTACCATCTCCACATAGAACGCATTCCGGGGCTTTACAGCCCTCACTGTAAAGAAATACCTTTTACATTTACAAGGGAACTCCCGTTTCCCCCCTGTATATGCCAGAATTATTTTGTCAGTGAGGTACCTGGCAACACGTAAAGCTTACATGAAGTTTTGCATGGCTGCTCCTTACTTCTTGTTTTTCCCAGAGTGATTTACAGGCTTTACACCCAGTGCTCGCTATAGTTGTGCATCGCCTTTTCCAGCAGGACTTGGGACACTCAGGCGGATCCGAGCCTCAATTGACGTCAGTAGCACCATACATGACGTTAGAGTATTGTCACAAACGCATACACGTTTTACTACTTTTTCTGCAATTTGTGGCTTTCACAAGGATATTTCCTAATTATTTCTATGCATTTATATATTCCTTACAACCAATGATAAAAAAGTATGGCGGAAGCTCCCCTTTAATACATATCAATCTTCATAAAGAGCCTCTTGTTATTTGCCCTGTGTGTGGGACATCATACAGTCCTTGAACATATTTCTACATCGTGATGAGGCACCGCTTTGTTGGAGAAAATAAATCTAATTTAGCTAAACTCTTACTATAGCTAAAATCACTCATCCCCTTTATTCGTTTGGTGGTTCTTTGTATTATTCCTGATTCAATTACATCTTTTTTTATGAATTGACGCTCAGAATTGAGTCTCTAACTTTCTTCCTGTGATCTTTATCTCCTTTTAAATATCAGGAAAACATTTCTCCAGTCCAATGCAACTAAACCAAAGGATATTTTGCAATAACCACACTGAGCTCCCACTGAACCCTTGGGTTAATGCCATCTGGAACCTTATTAATCTTCAATTGTTCAAGTTGCCCTTTTACCTCTTCTTTAGTTAGCCTCTTATATAGCGAGATTGATGTTGTATGTAGCATTTTTCTGCGAATGTTCTACCATTGGTAATACATTGGGGTAAATAGGGCCAGATCTTATTATTGTCAATGTTAATTTCACAGTCCCTTATTTTGGTGCTCTATCAATAAAATATAGTGCGAAGGTAATAATAATAATAATGATAATTATATATATAGTTATTTGACTAAAAAATATCTCCAAGATTTACATTACTTGTTTTAGTTTATGTATCGTACTTTGCTTGGTAATCATAGTTTTCATTTCTATTTAAGATTATGGGGTTGCCTTAATGATTACTTTAATGAAAGCATTGGGAGTTCCGTAATAAAAACATGGCAACGTGAGTATTAACAAAGGACAATCTCTAGTAGTCGCTGTATTACGTTCACCTTGGCTTCTGTGTGAACGTGATGGGAGTTGCAGTCCACACAGCCGGACCCCCAGACCCGTCACGTCTATTAATATCATATTGGGATAAGGTGTTACGCTGCCTCTGTCCAGCAGGAATAGGCCGGTCTCATTTATAATGAAATCTGCCCATTGAGTGGCAATTCATAAAGCTGCCATGTCCACCTCTCCCTTGTCACACCCTCATTCCTGGCCAGACAGGACATCCTCACCCTCCGTACTGTACGAGGTTGGGCTGAGGGGTCACATTCCGAGACCCACCCACTATTTCTGATTAACCCAGTCAGTTCCTCTATTAAAACGCAGAGAAGCCATTGCAGAAGTTGCTCCTCTGGTGCCCCCTCTAGCGTTGACTGGGAGCAGCGGGCTGTGTCCGCCGCAGCAGGTGGTGACCCCGCCTACCTTGTGTCCCTACCCAGCCACTCAGGTGCGAGGTGGGGTTTGCCCCCCTTCCCTGCTCCATCACGTTATATAAAGGCAACCGCTCCCACTCCGCTCAGTCTGTCCCGAACTCGCAATCCCACTCAGAGCCCACTCTTACGCCACTGACACTCAGCAAGTCGCCACCATGTCCGTCAGAGTCAGCAAAGTGTCTTACCGCAGCTCCAGCAGCGCTGCCCCGCGCTCTGCGGGCTTCAGCAGCTTCTCTTACAGCGGAGCCCCCGGTGCCAGCAGAGCCAGCACCGCAGCCTTCAGCCTGGGCTCCAGCTACGGAGGAGGATCCCGATTTGGCAGCGGATACAGGACAGGCTATGGAGTCGGGCTGGGCTCAGGTGCAGGTTCTGCTGGTATCACCGCAGTCAGTGTCAACCAAAGCCTGCTGGCCCCCCTCAATCTGGAGATCGACCCCACCATCCAGCAAGTGAGGACCCAGGAGAAGGATCAGATCAAGACCCTCAACAACAAGTTCGCGTCATTCATTGACAAGGTGAGCCCCCGGCATCCATTGTGACAACCTGGCATAGAAATGGCTACCAGGACCAAACCTGAGCAGGTGCCTTGATAATCTGAGCAACACTCAGCCTGATGAAGTGATCAGTAGTCTGCCTTTAAACCAAGGTAGGGAAGGGGTTAACTACCCTTGGCCCTAACCCAACATTCTCCATTACAACACCAGGTTAATATTTTACTGTAATCGCTGTTCTGTATCAGAGCGTCTGGGCATTTCATTTATAAACTGACATATTGTTCTTTTTCTAAAACTATTAAACAGCTTTTTTTCTTCTGAATTTATCTGAAGACAAAGCGCTTCTGTGTTGGGGATTTAGGTTCCTTCCAAAGTGTTGTTGAGATGCCCATAGGTTGTAACAGCTGCTGCGCCCGCGAAACCCTTTGGGCGATTCTGTAAGCAATGCGAGCGCACTAAAATCTGTAATCGTCGCATTTATTTAAGCTCTATGTAACTGCGCAGAAGCATTAGGCATGCTTTGCTCTGGCACGCATAGGATTCTGTTATTTGAATTATTTTCTGGGGGGGAAAAACTGTTTTTCAGGAAGTCTGTGCTGAGTCCGTTCCAAAAAATACAAAAAAGCACCGCAGGCTTGTCCTACAGAGCAGTGTTCTCACGAAGATAATAATTAACGCTAGGTATGCCAACCAGCCCAGGCTTCTAAAAGTTAAAGCCACAAGGCGGTACTTTGCAAATACCACCTTTCCCACTCCTGGCATGAAATGAGTTAAATGATCTGTAAATGTTTGGCAATGCCACGCCGGGTGATTTGACTACCTGTGTCTTTTTTTTTTGCTATAAAAAGTGTCTTTACCAAGGAATAATATTCTAAATGAAAAATTAGAAAATTTTAATCAATATTATTTTGCATAATAATTTTTAAACCTTTCGGTGTCGAGGAGCTGCGCAGTGAATTGATTGCACCGTACCAGTGGTGAAAGTTTTAAAATTGTAACCAGTACTGTGATGTAATACCCTCTGACCAGTGCAATTTATTTGCCTATTTGTATTTCTTCTGTTACTGTGAGTGATGGGAGTGGCTGTATCTGTAAAATGCGGGTGTCAACCCAGAGCTTATCGTGATCAGATTGGGTTCTTTGTAGGTGCGGAATACGGTTTAATTCATTCTCCGGTGGTTATCGGCTTCCTTTTTAGTTTATCTGCAGTGGAAGGGAGTTGCCCTCGGAGTAAAATGTTACCTGCCATTATTGCCTTATAGGGGAATGCAGCGACGCGCCACCTAGCCTTGCCCTGCCCTGTGCATGCGCAGCATTATCTGATGCCACAAAGTACACAGAAATACAGCACGGCTTCACACTGAAAGCTGTTACCCATTCTTTTCTAACATAAGCAATGCACCTATCCCAGCAAACACGTTAACCGTAATATGAATAAATTAAATCCAGTTTAGCAGACCCTTGTTTTAGAGTTTTCATGCTCTGACATGCTAAGTATTATGTGACGATGACCATATTTTACAATAATTCCATCAATTTGAGTTATGTAGTGTCACCAAGATGATGATGATAATATATTATAATATTTTGCTTTTTAGACCATTATATTTATAACCATTGATAAAGCCTTATTAGCCCAAGAGAAAATTGAGTCTTTAGTTGAAGTTGGTACCCTGAATTTGGACAACCGAAAAAGGCGTACAATTGCATAAGTGTTCAGGACATCAGTGGTCTCCTCTTTAGATGGAATTCCATCTGAAGAAGAGACCTCCAAAGTCGAGAGTTTTTTTAACGTTACATTTTTTTCTGTTGGCCCGGTATTAGTGTTGCCCGTAGTATCTGGATAGAGTGGTGGCATAAAGAGGCATTCAGTAACGCCATAAAGGAAGATCGCCCTAAGAAGTAAAATAAGTTTGGTTGGGCGTAAAGAGAAAAATGCTGCGTGGAACTGGTCAGATTATCCCAGTTGCAAAGTGTTTTTTGCGATCTGGATGTTGGAGCCCGGATTAGTCTACAAAATACATATTGGCAAGTGTAGGTACCGGGAACATTTTAAAAAAACTTTTATACGGTGCTTTTTTACTATTCTCTATGTCTCCTATAAAGTTTACATTATCTGTTGCCAGGTTCGCTTCCTAGAACAACAGAACAAGATGCTGGAGACCAAATGGAGTCTCCTGCAGAACCAGAAAACCACTCGCAGTAACATGGACAGCATGTTTGAGGCATACATTAACAACCTGCGTCGCCAGCTGGATACCCTTGGACAAGAAAAGCTCCGCCTGGAGTCCGAGCTTGGAAACATGCAGGGTCTAGTGGAGGACTTCAAGAACAAGTAAGTTGGCTTCAGTGTGGTAGTCAGGGTTACTTATCTCAGCGTTACAGTACGCTGGATCGTTAATGGGTAACTTTATCTGTCCTCTTCATTGGAGAAGACATACCTTTGCCCAATGGATAAAGATAACTTTTGCTGGGTTTAATTCAATATGACATCGAGTTGCTTTTTTTTCGAACGATTTGTGATGTAGCAATTCTTCTGCAGAAATTGGAAGCTTTTTATGACCTTAAATGGTAATTGAGGAGCAACTGTGCAGAACTCCTGAGAGACAGTGCTGCCAAATATCTTTTGTTCCTATAAAAAGTGTCATCTTGATAGACATTTCAGAACTTCCACAAGTTTTTCGCAAGGAGCTGTGGTGAAGGAGTTCATCGCTTTTTTTAGTAACCATCCCAAAACTGCTCCATAATTATACCATTCCATGATCCATCACCTTTCATGTCTCTTGCAGATATGAAGATGAAATCAACAGGCGCACAGAGATGGAGAACGAATTTGTCCTTCTCAAGAAGGTAGGTTTTTAAAATTTTAATATACTCCGGGTTGTTAAGCACAGAAATCAAGCAGCATTCTCACGAAGATAACATAATTTTATGTATCCGATAGGATGTTGATGAGGCTTACATGAACAAGGTGCAGCTGGAGGCACGACTGGAAGGCCTCACAGATGAAATTAACTTCCTGCGTCAACTGTACGAAGAGGTAAGAACAGGCGGAAAGAAAAAAAAAAATGAGATTAAAGAGATTTTTACAGATTAATGTAAACAATATGTGTTTTTAGAAACCTGTTATACTAGACAGATCGGCTTGCTGTCCTAAGGACTTCCCCGATCATGTAGAACCATTATTATAAGTTATTCTACCTACCTGAAGGTGTTGGTCGTGGCAGCTTTATAAGGTAGAAAGGAGAAGGAAGTATAGTAAAATGATTAGTAATGCCTGTTTTCCTCTAATGTAAAATAGTCATTTACTTTTAATATTCAATACTTATTCAAATATCTCTAAATGGTTACACTGGTTGAAAAACAACAGTGTCTGTAGTTCGTTTTTGTAAATAAATCTACTTATACTAATATGTGAAGGCGACAATGTTCTAACTTGCAGTCCTTTGTGAAACGGATGACTTTTGCATGAAATGTCCCCTCCGCAGCTGTGTTGTCTGTTAACCTTGGTCGTCTTCTTTGCAGGAGCTGAGGGAGCTGCAGTCCCAGATCTCAGACACTTCTGTTGTTTTGTCCATGGACAACAACCGCAACCTTGACCTTGACAGCATTATTGCTGAAGTAAAAGCTCAGTATGAAGACATTGCCAACAAGAGCCGTGCTGAGGTGGAGAGCATGTACCAGATTAAGGTAAGACTTTTATTGTGGACCCCATGTACTGGAAACTTTACCTGAGTTGAACACGTGTGTGTGTGTGTGTGGGGGGGGGCAATTAAAATTGATTCCTTTGTTGGCTAACCAAGGAGGTGGATTATAATGTTCACGACTATGTAGGTTACTACTTTAACTCTATAATGAAAAACGCCACTGCATTCCTTGCATAGATGTGTGTATGTCCACCCCTAATGTGTGTTAAGAATGGTTGGTGTTGTATCGCCTGCCTTAATTGCACTTAACAATACCTTCAGGCTTCTCGCATCCTATGAAAACAACTTAAGAACAGCAAATCTCACCATGATTGAGAATAAATTGCAGTGCGTTGGTCCTTTGGCCCAGGCATACATTTTAAATGTTTAGGAACTTATTTTCTTTACCCCATTGATTAGAACTATGCATATATAATTTGTGCATTATTTGCATTCACATTGTTATAATAAATCCCGCAGTATCAGGAACTCCAATCCTCCGCTGGACGCCATGGAGATGAACTTAGGAATACCAAGAATGAGATCAGTGAGCTGAACCGCTACATCACACGGCTGCAGTCTGAGATTGATGCTCTGAAAGCACAGGTGAGAGCTACTATTCATTACCTCGCCATATTTCACCTGTACTATATTTGTCCGGTGAGGTACTTTAACAGGAATAGACATTTAACATTATTTTCATTTCAGCGTGCAAACCTTGAAGCTCAGATTGCAGAGGCTGAGGAACGTGGGGAGTTGGCACTGAAGGATGCTAGAGCCAAACTGTCTGAGCTGGAAGCTGCTCTGCAGAAGGCCAAGCAGGACATGGCTCGCCAACTGAGAGAATACCAGGAGCTGATGAACGTGAAACTGGCTCTGGATATTGAGATCGCCACCTACAGGAAACTGCTGGAAGGAGAGGAGAGCAGGTATAAGGACAATTCACCTCCTCTGTGTATTTATTCCATTCTACCAGTGCTTATTTGAAGGCAGGCCACGAGTCTCCGAACTGTTAAATTACAACTGATACTGCAAATAGTAGAGGTGATGTTGCTGCAGGCAGGACCACTATAGTAGACATTATCAGATTATGTAAGATTTACATAATAAACATAACGCATATTTATTTCTTTACGTTTTGGGATTTGATTTTAACACTAGTAACACGTCTCCATTTTTTTTTAAAGGCTGGAATCAGGAATACAGAACATGAGCATTCAGACCAAAACCACAGGATATTCAGGTAATAACTAGTGTCAGAGTGCATTGAATGAACTAGAATTTGGAACTTTTTAAAGTACCGGTATTTACAAACCATTGTAACAGATTTGTTTCGGATGAAGTATTAGGTATCACAGAAGTAACCCTTTGAACCTTACTTTTGCAGGCGTTAGCAGTGGCTACAGTGGAGGACTCCAGAGTGGGTATGGTGGCGGGTATGGCAGTGGTTTTGGAGGAGGTTACAATGTGTACTCAAGCAGTGTGAGTTCCCCCCTGGAAACCTCCCGAACCAAGCGCAGCATTGTAGTGAAGACAGTGGAGACCAAAGACGGAAGAGTGCTGTCTGAATCCTCAGATGTCTTTTCAAAGCCTTGAGCGACTATCTTTCCAGCACCATGCTCCCCCACAGCCAGGACACTTGACAGATGAGCCTTCTCCAAGGCAGATATCAGATTCATGGGTTAGAAGTCTTAAGATGCTTCCCTCAATGGGTCTGCCATTTATGAAATGTACAGACCCTGCTTGCCCTAAGGAATTGACAAATTTACTAATGACATTTGATGGTGCTTGTACAATACAGAATGTTGTCTGCCCACTTCTGAAACTGGGCTCATTGGCAAAATCTGATTGTAAATCTACTATAAATACTACTGTGTCCTAGTCACCAAGATCTTACACTGATTCCCTCTCGGCAGGCTCAGCTTAAGGCAGACTTGGCTAATTGTGGGCTCAGCTGTGGTTTCATAACACTTTCCTTCTTCCTTGGCTTCAGTTCTTACCACTCTTTGCAAAAAGTCACTTTTGAGTTTACAACTCTACTCCTTCAGACCTCTTGCATTGTGCCTTATTGTCCATCCGTGCTGGGTGGATACTGGAAGTGCCTAATCTTTTCTTGCACATTCAGATAAAACTGTTAATAAAACTTTTTATTTTAAAAACAAATGTGTCATTTTAAAGTCTTTTATATACAGCTAAATTAGCCTTACTAACTAAACAAACATTGTTTGGGTGAATGGAGTGGTTCTGTAAGAGCATTAATAAGAATATATGGAACCGGTGATGAGAACATACTGCTCAGGGCCAGCTCTAGGCCAGATGGCACCAGGGCCGAACCAAGACATAATGCCACCTGAGGCGAAGTTTAAAATGTCGCACCCCCCCCTGCCAACGCCAGGGGTCATTATCTACCCTTCCTCTCCCTCCCAATTATCTACCCTAGCCCCCCACCTTTGTACTTGCCTTTCAGCAGTCCTGCTTCGAGTCTCCCTGCTCTGCCACGGTGCGCGCTGCTTTACTGCTGAGTGCCGGAAATGACGTCATTTTTCGGTGCTCAGCATTACAAGCCAGCACCGAGACCGAGCTAGGGGGCTCGCAAAGGAGAGAGAGGGGCGCCGAGCGAGTACTGACAACTTAGTAAGCGAAAACCACTTGGCGCCCCTCTCTCCTCCGCTTTAAAAAAAAAAAAAAAAAAAAAAAAAGTGCAGCCTCTGCTCCATGGTAGGGCCGGCCCTGGATGGCACCACAAGAAAAAATATTCATCTGTGCCCCTCATTTTAATATTAGATAGCATAATGTATTTACAATCGTACTTTTTTGTTACATTAATGTGACTTTTAGAACAGCAGAGCACCATAGTATACTTGTATCCAGCAAAAGAGTTCCTAGAAAATATACATTGGAGGAGGAAAAAAGGAACATGTGTGCTTTGATCCTTTATAAGGTGGTATCTTCCTAGTGTCAATATTTTGGATCTGTATCAGAAGAACACACCACTGTCCAGCTCCACCATGTGTGATGCACGCCTGGCAGTTGCCTGGGATGCCCTGCTGATTTATTAAACTATTCAAAAATTGTCCTACGTTTAACTGATACTGTATATCTCTCCTAATCCTTTGTCTCCATGATATACTGTTTACCTTGAGCTAACCCTTTTACAATTGCATAAAACATGCTAAAAATAATAGAAATGCCCAATTTAATCCCAAAATTGTAGGAATTAATTGGGTATATTATTCTATGCACCTGCAACATTAGCATCATCCATGCAGGCTTTTAAAATATTGTTTGTGGGAAATTGCACAGTACTGTAAATGCCAGTGGTGCCTTCAAGGTGGAGGGGAACGTGTAGCGGTCGATCTTACTCTATACAAGCATTATGGGAACCAAACTCCCAAATAGTTGGGAAGTACATCTTTCTAAATGATCATAAGTGGGACTATCTTACAGTATGCATGTACGAATGGATTTGTTGCTACAGTATTCATGTCTCTATTCATACAACCCGAAGTGTTTTATTTATTGAATTACATGCTTTTGACTTTGGGTGGCCCTTTACAACTCTGTCCCAAAGCAACCCTAGTAGATTTCCAAAGGTCAAGGGTGTTGGTGTCCTTTTTTTTTTTTTTTTATTTTACTATATTTACATAGGGTGTGGGCATGTTATAAATCACATGAATCGGATTTACTATGCAACAATGATGTACCAATACTTCACAGTCAGTCAATAAGCAAAATTGTACTCTATGGATGATAAGGCTGATCACTTATCACTGATACCCTGGATCACACCTACTAATGAAACCACGCTCCATGCCGTTGAATGAAAAGGTAGAGGCATATTACAGGGACGCTCCAGCCATCATGTGCACTTCATGGTCTCCCTGTTGCAAATACATGGTGATTTTGTTGGATTATGGGGGAAAAAGGCAGCTAAAGGGCTGCAGCTTCTATGTAAGACCTGTTATGATTGTGGAAGAATGCATATTAAAGCTCTCATAGAGCATTCTTTTTAGTAGGAGTGTCATGGAGAGTGTAATGTCCCTTTAACAGTTATTATAGAAGCTTGGGATTACAGATATTGAATATCCATTTTTGCTTTTAAAATCTGGGTTACTAAACCTGACGTTTTTTTTTCCCCTTAGTGCATATTTGCTCTGGTGCCATGTGACGGCAGAGTTGACTTCTTATGCAGTGAAGACTGTAACCATGGTATTAGGAATGACCTGTGGTGCTTGCTGGGAATTTCTGGAACGCATCCAGCAGAAGAAAGCACATGAACTTTGAGCTGAGTTAAAGTGCTCTTGCTTCAGCTCGCTCAGAACAACTTTTGTTTGCCGTCCAAACAACCCTGAGCTTTCTATCTAATCTGGGCTGGGTTGTGTAAAACGAAATTGTTCATCGATGGAAGGAGGCATAGTTTTACGTTAATCCCTAAGAATTTTAAGGGGTTTTTTTTAGCAATACTTACGTAACTTTCCTGTTTAGAGTTTACAGTTCTTTTTATTTTTTATTTGTCTCATATTTCTAGCAGGTAAGGATAGGAGCAAGTAGGACAGGTTGTCCCATAAATCCTACTAGGCTATAGCATACTTCCTAACCAGAGCCGGACTGGCCACTTGGCACAACAGGCGAATGTCTGACAGGCTGCCAGCGGATATTGCCCAATGTACTTATGTGATCTGCTATTCAAGCAGCCAATCAGGTTCTGCCGTGTGCTGTGTGGATGAATACAAATGGCCGCACACTGCACAATTATGAGAATATGAAATGTGGCTGTATGGATTCAGATGGTGGCCGTACATACGTCATTCTGCGTCTGTCAGTCTGTTTGCCAAGGATGCTTAGTTCTTCTCAGTTCAGCCCTGCTCCCAGCTGTCCCTTTTTAGGAGAGACATTCCTTTTTGGGACCTTAACGTCCTGTGCAGGATGGAGAGATGTTGGTTGCATGACCACATTTCCAGCAACTGGTCTCTGCAGCAACTGACTCCACATGTAGGTCATTATTATAATCTTTTGTAGGGCCCCCAGGGCCCTCTGCATTGTCCCCTTTTAACAGCATTGTTCCTACATGAACTTGTTCTTGCCTTGCATGAGTGCTGCGTTGTTTTGTCCATGCAGTGCCCCTGCAGAAATCATATGAAAAACTATTTAAGATGTAGTTAGAACAAACTCTCAGGAGACTACAGACAATTTATTTTTTTCTTCAGATTATCCACAACTTTATCTTCAGCCATAAGGCCAAACATGCACATCATGCCTATTATTGTCATGGATTGCAACTAAGAAAATGAATTACGGGCCTGAAATGGCCTTAGATGTGTGCCACTGAGTCTCAACCTTGTTTTAATTCTAGAAAGGATGGACTGGTGTTCATTAAATGCCTGAGCCTGTTTGCAATTAGTGTAACCACCATACCTTGTTTCTAGCTCTCTCCTCTCACAAAGCAACTTCCTCAGAAGAGGTTGAGCTATGACCACATATGCAGGAAACCTATTTTTCACATATTGCTGACCAGCAAAAGTGTTGCCATGCACAGCGTGAGGTGTATAACAAAGTAATTCGTTCCAGAGCTTGTCCAAGGCGAGAATGGAAAATTGTGCCCCACCCAAATATTTTTTTAGAGGTGATTGTGAGGAAAGTTGCCCTGACTCAAATTGCACACATAAAATTTGCCCCAGCACCCGGATTGAATCCACATGACTTGCCCAAGCACCCAGATTGCATTTACTGGACTTGCTCCAGCATCCAGATTGCACACAGACACGGGACTTGGCCAGATTGCCCCCACAGTCTCCTCTGACAAGGAATAGGCACAGAAATGGTTCACAGTTGCTGGACTTGGCAAAGGGCACTAAAAATATTTTATTTCTTTCAAACAATACTACATAGTCCCTTTAGGCCCAAAAAAGTAATGGGTAGACACAAACATATACACTACCCTTACAAATGCTTCCCCATAAACACACACACCATTCCCATACATACACACATACATACACATTCACACTTGCCCTTACACATAAACATCCTGGCTTATACTTGCTCTTGCATCAATACACTTGCTCTTTATCTTTCACTTTTCTCCCTATTGCTCCCTTCTTCATCATCTCTTAAGTATTTCATCCCCTTCTCATTGTCTCTCCTCTTCTTTCTCTTTATCTCTCTTTTCTATCACTCCATTTTCTCATTATCACTTCTCTTTCTTATCTCTCTTTGTTCTCTTTATCTCACCACCCTTTCTTTTTATCTATCCTCTTTCTCATTATCTCTCCCTTTCGTCCTACATCTCTCTACCACTCGTTTCACTTTTATCTCTTCCCTTTCTGTTTATCTCATCTATCATCTTTCTCATTATCCCCCCTTTTCTCTGTATCTCTCTCTTATCTCCCCTTTTGTCGTTATCTCTCTTCCTTCTTTTCCTTCTCATCTCTTTTCTGTTTATGTCTATCTCTCTTCTTTCCGTTGCTCCCATTTCTCCACATCTCTTACTTGTCTGAAGTCCTGTAGTGGGAGTGCGAGGTCTGTTTCTACAGACCACTGTTTAAGTGCTTCATCATGGTGCGTGAGGCTTCAGCATGAATATCCGGCACACTTCATGGGGGAGCAGTGAAACAGAGGGGTTTTTTTAACGGACCTCATGACCCCTTTATTTTGGATCTCCCTAAACAGCCCTGCTCCTTCAATGGTGGTTGCACGTGTTGCACACCCCAAAGACTGTGACAATGTATGGCTCCCAACTGCTTCAGGTATGCACACTTCTTGTGCCCGTTCACAGCAGCCTTCCTACTGCTCTGATCTGTTCCCTTTCATGAGTTTATACATGTCACACGCTGCAGGGGGCAGCTCTTTACATATGCTGGTCAGCTATATGTCAAAAGTTGTATGATTCCTGTAAAACAGCCGATGTGGTTACCGTAATTTGCATTCCTAATCTAGCCCCGGCCATTTCATGAAAATTTGTCCTTGATATTTGTGTGCAAGAGACTGTACTGGAGTGCTAGGATGGAGGGAGACACTATTCTTAGAGAAAGCAGTGGAAAATGTTACTACTTTTATTGTGTAAAAACATACCGTATTGGCCCGAATATAGGCCGCACTTTTTTCCCCCACTTTAAGTCTTTAAAGTGGGGGTGCGGCCTATATTCGGGGTCTAGCGCCCGACGCCCGGGACATGCAGTCCCGGGCGCCGGGCAGGCAGCGGGGTTAGGATACAGATCTCCCGCAGCGGTGCAGGGGACCTGCATCCTACTCCCCGATACGCTCAGACAGCCTCCCGTGCCAGCACTTCCCACGGGGGGGAGTACCGGCACGGGAGGTTGTCTAAGCGCATCGCACGGACGTTCACCGGCAGCGGCGATGCGCCGTTGCCGGTGAACGTGCGCACGATGCATTCTAACCCCCCCCCGACTTACCAGGGCAGACTCCCGGGTGTCTTGCAGGGCCGGCGGAAGACATCTACGCAATACGCGTATACAACTTCCGGTGCCGGCACTTCCGCTGAGTGCCGGTACTGGGAGTTGTATACACGATGTGCATAGATGTCCCCCTCCGGCCCCGTAAGACACCCGGGAGTCTGCTCTGGTAAGTCGGGGGGGGGAGGACAGAGTGGCAGCATATCGCGGGGAGGACAGAGTGGCAGCGTATCTCGAGGGGGGGGAGGACAGAGTGGCAGCGTATCTCGAGGGGGGGGACAGAGTGGCAGCATATCTCGGGGAGGAGGACAGACTGGCAGCGTATCTCGGGGAGGGGGGGAGGACAGAGTGGCAGCGTATCTCGGGGGGGAGAGGACAGAGTGGCAGGATGTTTTTTGGTGCTTTTTTTAAAGAAAAAGACTTTTTCTTTAAAAAAGCACCAAACTTTTAGGGTGCGGCCCATATACGGGGGCGGCCTATATCCGAGCCAATACGGTAATACTATCTAAGATGGAGCAAAGTGAAAAGAGAGTGAACAGAAGAAAAATCTAAATTTAAATCCGACCATCCTTTTACTTCAAAGCAGCATCAATTCTTCTAGGTAAACTTGTACAAAGTCAAGGATTTTGTAGGCATATAGTCAGGTGTATGATTAAACAATTATACAAACAGGTGCAAATGGTAATTTATTTAATATATAGGTTGAAACAAAACCATTAACTGAAACAGATGTGTAGGAGGAATAAAACTGGGCGAGCAAAGACTTGTAGGAGGAGGTCCCACCTCTGCTATGATTTATACAAAATACTCTTGAGCCCAGTTTTTTTTACATTTTTCCTTCATAAATTATAGTGACTTTATCAAGAATCTTTGCCTCACCCGCAGATACACTATATGGTTACTTATTTCGGCAATCAAGGACCTATATAACCTAGCTTCCTTGCTGGAACATTGTAGTTCCTGTGGATTACAGTACCATAGTCCTGGCGTGGACTTCGACACTGATCCTGGTTTGCGTTTTCATATCGCACATAAGCATTAGCGTATTCCTTGACAGCCATATATAGTCTGAAAAAATTCTTATCATACAGTTCAAAGTTTACCTCACAGTCATAAATCAAAATCAGGTCCAATCACGTTAAACTTCCACTCTAGAATCAAAAGATGAGCTTCATTTTTCAAAAAGTATGTTATTGATACTACTTGACAGCTCTGTTTTAGCAACACTCAACTGAAAGCATTAACACTGATTATTTAAGAAACAAAGATTCTACCTAAAAGGTTTAATGTGTTTTAGAAATAATGAGAGCTGCTTCACTGATAAATGAAAATATTTATAAGTAAGGTATTAGGAAGTGTTATGTTTGCTTTTGTGTTTTCACAATGATTTATATTTTACTTTTGCAGATAAAGAGAAGATTAAAAATAATTAAGGCTTCCAATTGGAGCACAATAGCACAGATGTACCCTGAGTGCTCTTCTAAGACCAGCAGTCTGCCTGATTGTGCTTACATTGAATGTGCAGAAGATAGCCCAACATGTGCTTGACTACTAATTTCAGAACATACAAAAGTATAATCAAAAGGAGAGAAAATGTTTCAGTTAATTGAGTGCAAAGTATCTGTTAGCAGTATTCAATATTTTAATTGTTATTTTCAAAGATTAATTGCTGCATACATCAATTACACAGCTTAGCCAAAATTGCAATCATTTAACATATGTCTCTTGTTTCATATTTTAAAACTATATCTGTCCCAACACCTACAGTTAGTAATTCTTCTGTTCAACAATATCTCATCTGCCACTTTGACTGCCCAAGCCCGGTACCTGCCTGTCAAAAATAATGATGACCTGAGTGAAACTGATGGGTGGCCTTTGAATGCATCAATTGTTTTAGCTCACCTCTTGAGATTTTTAGTCCTCATACTATAAAACCTATTTTATACTATACTATCTTTAACATAATATAATTATACTACTGTATATGCCTGCCATAACAATGACGTGCACTTTTTTCCTCTCTTTCTTCTCTCTACTCCTCCTTTCTTCTTCTTTAGGTTTCCTCGTTCCCATCTTTCTTCTATCTCACCCCTCTCTTTCTTCCCTTTCTTTTTTCTCCTCTGCTTTTTTTTATTCTCCCCATCTCTTTCTCTACCTCGCTTTCTGACATTCATCCATTCTGGCTCTCTCCCTCTTTCTCCCTTCCTTCTCTTTCTCCTATCTTCATTCCACCTCTTTATTTCAATCTCTTACTTTTTTCACCCTTTGTCTTCTCTCTTTCTATTCCTTATTTCTTCTGACTATTTTGCACTCACGTTTTGCTTCTCTCATCCCACTCTTCTTTCTGTCTGGCCTTTTTTTTATCTATTTTTTGTTTTCCTCCCTCACTCTTTTTCTTCTTTCCTTCTGCCTTCCCTACACACTGGACACACAATTAATTGGAAGCCCCAGCCTGTCTTCCTATGGACAGAATATTAATGTGCAGCCTCCTCCATCCAACTCATCCCCCCGAAAAACAATATGGGTTTACTGGGTTCACCCCCTACAGAAGATTTTCTCAAGGATAGTGGTTTGATTATGTTCAATTAAATTTATATCCCCCTTTATAAAAAAAATAATAATAATAACAGCAACCATTAATTGACCAATAATAAAGATTGATTATTTCCTCATACTGACAAAGAGTACGGTAGATGGATAAAACCAACAATACCAATATGAATGACTAAATAAAACCGAAAATGGACTTAAATTTTCACCAAATGACAAATTTTATTTAATAGATTTAAATAATCTAAAACAATCAATACCATTTCCTCTTCCAGTTAATCTGGATGAATTCTCATTAACAAAATTGTCCACACGGTTATCCTTCTGCTGAATTGTGATTTAAGTGTGATGCCCCAATTGTTATTATTATTATTTATTTATTAAAGATTTAATTTAAGAGGAAATTCTGTAATGTTTACAAATTATCTAGTAGTAGGACTTCAAAATAATGTCTTCTATAAAAGTTTCAAAAGTTTAAATCTAATGCGATATAATATATATGCCATTTTCCAGAAAAGCAATGCATACCTTTTCCATGAATAAGAAACAGAATGAAGGCCAAAGTGCAATGTGGGGCGGGGATGTTTTTAATTTATTGAATATATACAATAATGTGCTTTGAAGACACTAAAATCCTTAATGATGTTTCCTTAGTGCATTTTAGTGAGTCCATTACATTTTACTGCTGTTTGTCTAAGGAGCACAAACTGTAGCAGCTGTGGAGTGTGTTTTGCTGAGGAGCAGTTAACAGCTGGCTATATGAAATATCCCTCACACATATCTGAAAACTCACAGCCTCCTATAAAGGACAAACATTGAACACATACAAAACCCTGTTAAATTCCACATACAATAAAAAAAAATTAAGATAGAAACAAGGGTGGTGAAGGAACTAGGAAGCGCTTCCCAGATTTTATTTTTGTATCGTCTTCTAGCAATTTTGTGAAGTTTAGTAAATTATATTGGTTTGGCTATTTTTATATAATTTTTTGCCTAGCCTATGGTACAAACAATATCATCATTAGTCACTTCGGTTATTGCCAAGATTTTTTCCCCTTTGTGAGGCACAATTGGAAATAGCTTAAATGTGGGGTTTTAACATCTTCTGGATCAACAGCGAGGTTAAACTTAGTGGACGAATGTCTTTTTTCAACCTAGATTACTATGTTACCGTGTTCCTAGCAATGTGCGGTCACACAGGCATACCTGGCAACATCCAGGCTCTCCCTCTTCAGGATGTGGTGGGCAAGACCATGCAGCTGAGGGTGTTGCTGGACTAGTCCCAAATGCATTAAATTTTGTAGGTTGGAAGTGGTAGGAGAGGAAAATAGACAAAAAGCGACGTGTGACTTAACGCTGCTCCTACGACCTGAAAGTTTTGTGCAGTGACCCGGAGAGCCGAAGAAGCTTTGCTTTAACCGGAGTCTCCAGGCAAAACCAGGAGAGTTCCAGGGTATGCACACAGGACACAGCAGGCTCAACTGTGGACAGAAAAAGCAAAAAAATAGGCCGCACCCTTATCGTTTGGTGCTATTTAAAAGAAAAAAAATATATATGTATTTTTAATTATTTTTTAAATTGTATGTATGAAAACATACCTAAACGTTAGTTTTGCAACATTGATGTAGATGCGGCAGACGTGACCTCCACTTCCTGCACCAGTCTGCCTCATCTACATCAACGTTGAGAATCAAGAATCAGGGCGGAACTAAAGTTTTAGCTTGTGTTGCCGAGGACCGGATTTTCGCCGGACCGCACTTCCGAAAACACTCTGCAGTCTTCTGATTCGGTCTTCCAGACACCCAGGAGAAGGTAAAAATGCTAAAACCCCGATTATAGGCCACACCCCCACTTTAAAGATTTAAATTATGGGAAAAAAGTGCGGCCTATAATCGGGCCAATAGGGTAAAATATAACTTTTAATATAGTCAATGCTAAAATCAAAAGGATGAAAGCAGTGACAGCAATTCCATGCTACAATAATTGAGAGAGAAAAAAACAAAACTTTCTGCGTACATATAATCTACCTGGTTGAGCTAGATTATAAAAAAGGAAGAAGAATGATAGTTATCTCAATGTTATAAGTCTGGTATTGTTTGGAAATATTTTCCTTTAGCTTTTTTGGGTACATATAGATTGCCACCTTTTCCTCCCAAAATACCGTCCATAGTTTTGGGTCAGAGCCACAGGGTGTAGCCACAAAAGTGGTGGGCCACTCAATGTTACATGACCCTATGAGATCCAGTTTCAGGTTCCTTGGTACAGGTACTCCCTGACATTGGTACACCACAACTCCCAATATTATATAGTGAGCCAGACAGCCGTACAGCATGACTTTTGTTATTATAATGGCATCCAGATATCGAGATAAATAAATAATAAAAAAAATTTGCTATATCCCAGTAGCGTAGGCTGATCCCTTCATGATCATTGTTGCCAAGAAAATAGTTACAGCACAATTTAGAAGAAGATTATGATGGAAATTTCATTTTACTGCTGACCGTAATAAAGTTACATTAAAAGGCTTTCATTAATCTCATACGAATTAAGGTTTTTTTTTTTGACTAGGGAGCTTTCTCATACCAGGAGTGCGAGGTAACCAAATGAAGCTGGACATCTATCATCAGGGGGATTAAGGAGTAATGGGAATGTAAAGAAGATATGTTTTTCTTTCATACACTCTTCATCCAAAACATTGTTAAAGTCATATTTTTTAGTTTAGTCTAGATTTTTGTCTTGAGGTGGTTGACCTATCAAAGAATGAGTTAGATGCCAATGATGTTACCCTTCTTGGATCAGTTTACTTTATAGGCTTACTTTTAAATATTGCAGGAATTCAGTGATGAAAGAGATAAAGAATTTGTTTTATGTACAAACTGAAATTATTTTGTAACCTGAAACTATAAGTAGGATGGCATCATTAAACGGGAGATGTATGCAAATGTAAATTATGTTAAAATCCTTTGAATATTACTAATTTCCCCCCTAGGTTTATTAGATATTATACAAAGGTATGTTTTAGTGCATGCTTTGGAGTGAGTGTAAATGTTTTTGTTAATGTTAGTGTGTATGTGTTATAGTAAAGGTGTATGTTACGGGTGGCTAGGCCCACTCCCCAAATCTGGCTCCACCCACTTCTGGCTTCCATAGGTTTACGGTTTATCTGTTTCCTGGTATGACTATATATATGTGTGTTTGTTGTTTTAAAGTTGCATTGCACCCAAGATCCTAAACTATTCAGCAATATATATACACATCATATCATCTTGAACAAACAAGCACTGATTGAATAGTGCTGGGGGTTTAAATAGTCTGCCAAAACCTGGCTCCTCCCCCCCCAGACCCTGGAGACCCTCCTCTTCTAATAGTACTCAGTAAGTGGTGACCTGCCTGACCTGGTGACCTTTGTCTCTGCCTTCGATTCGTCCTTCTGTGTCATCAGACACGGCCCCGTCGTAGGCCCCTGACACCTAGAGGGGATATTATTTACATATTACTATGTAAATACATACAGGACCATACCAGCTACTCCCTAATGACCTGTTCATTAATACAGTACAAACAACAAGAGGTCATCCGTTAAGACTTGAGAAAAGGAATTTTCATTTAAAGCAGCAAAAAGGGTTCTTTACAGTAAGAACAATAAAGATGTGGAATTCACTTCACAGGCGTTATCAAATTTAATAGATGCCTTTCAATACGAGCTTGATGACTTTTTAGTAAAGAAGAATACACAGGGAAATAATTGGTTATTAGGCAGGATTAGTTATAGTGTGTTTATCCAGTGGGATTTCATATTTCGAGTGTTGAAGGAAATTGCTTCAATTAGGGTTTTTTGCCTTCTTCTGGATCAACAGTAAGGTTGAACTTGATGGACGTGTGTCCTTTTTCTATGTTACTATGTTTTGCAAAGTACTTAGTTATCATCATACCTTTCTTCTGACTCGTAGTGTATATGCTCCTGACCCAGAGTAACTATTCATTTGGCTTTTCCCTGGATCTTGCTGGTGGTATTCTCTTCCTGGACTGCCTAAGTGGTTACAAACCATTGCTATCCTTGTCCACTAGCAACTTGGGTTGTATGACTTCAAGAATGTTACCAGATACGCCAGAGACACTGCTAAAGTGTGACGTTTGAAGACTTTACAAACTTTTGCTAATCTTTTGATATGATTTAGCTAATATTAGCAGTTTGAATAGTTTCTTTTCTGAAGAGTGTCATTAGGCCATATTT
Source organism: Spea bombifrons (assembly GCF_027358695.1). Classification (NCBI taxonomy): domain Eukaryota; kingdom Metazoa; phylum Chordata; class Amphibia; order Anura; family Pelobatidae; genus Spea; species Spea bombifrons. Next base: position 119,284,534 of record NC_071088.1, read on the forward strand.
CCAATATTGAAAATCTAATACAGGTTGAAACATGCAGCCCAGTTTAAACCTGTGGGGTGAATAGATAATAAAACAGTTCTATATACATTTACACTGGTGGGTATAAATGTATATAATGTATGTAAATGTATGAACTAGACTTGTATTGTCCTTTGTGAATTTACATTTCTTAAGATGGGAAGGGGTGAACCTAACAATGCCCAAATGTCAGTTTTCAATTCATTCTGATAATGGTTGTTTCCCCTATAGACTATGGGACCTTTTGCTGGATTAACATATTCAAAGACCTGGGGCGATCTCTGTTGACCAATAATGTGCATGCGTGTTAGTGTGAATGTCTAGTTGTGTTAGTGTGGGTTAGTGGGAGTGTGCATGTATATTAGTCTGAATGGTTGTGTTTGTTTAAGTGTCTGGTTTTGTTAGTGTGAGTGCCTGTGTTAGTGTGTCTGGTTGTGTCAGTATCTGGATGTGTGTGTGCTAGTTTTGAATTTCAAGTTTAGTTAGTGTGAATGAATATCAGAAAGAGGGGCGCATAAACATGTGGAAAAAAATAACAACACAATAGTGTAGTACAATCAAATATAGTGATGTGATGAATAATATATTGCACTCACAAAAGTGATAAGTAAAGAATGCCCATCAGATGGAAGATAATCTTCTTGAAATCTGGAAAGCAAATAAGGAAACCAATGGTGCAGTATTACAAAGCTTATGTTTAATATAAAGAAGCTAGTAAACTCACAAAAATGTTGGCATAACCGATAATGTTATGCTAAAAGGCTCAATATAAAATGTCCAACGAAAGAAAGTGGTAGTCTCAATCTCCAACGAAGGATAATAGTAGCAGCAATCTCAACGTAGCTACGCGATGACGCATCTGCAATACGTAGCTACGCGATGACGCACCTGCAACACACACAGACGTGAGGACGCACTTATAACCACTTTAAAAGCCGGAACTTGAGGACATGAACCCACGGATTACATTTTGTTTTATCCATTTGGATTTTATTCATTTGATTTTCTCCTGAAGAAGCCAACTGTGTTTGGTGAAACGCGTTGAGATTGCTGCTACTATTATCCTTCGTTACTATTATCCTTCGTTACTGTGAGTTTCTACGTATTACTGTGTGTTCGTGTTGAATGTCTAGTTGTGTTAGTGTCTGGGTTTGTGTGTTAGTGTGAGTATATGAGTACATTAGTTTGTGGGTTTAGGTGTGTGTGTGTGTAAGTGTGGGCGTGATTTTTTGATCAAGTGAATTTTGCAGCATTCATATTTTTTTGAGAGAAAATACAATTATCATGTGACACAAAGCAGGTACTAGCAAAAGTAAATAAAGTTATGTATTATAAGAAAACTGTGTAATATCTAGATTTCAGCATTTCACACACTGGTTGGCCAAATGTAACTATTTTGCTGGTTCTTGGGTAAATATTCTTTCCAGCCACCCTTGTAGACTTGCCAGTTACTTCAAAATAATGTGAGATTGCACAATTTCAACATTTTCCAGTGGAAATTTTGTTGTAGGATGCCAGCAATATAATCAAAAGGGTCCCTCGAACTGTTAGTTTGTTTTGTGCCATGCATCACTATAAGAATTCACTAGAACAGCTGCAAACGTTTCACTGTGGAAGTTGTAAAGCAAATTTCATACAACTAAAATGCTTCATAGGGAGCTTGGAGCTGCAGTGCCTGAAGTAAACACTAGATGTCAGTATATGCACAATAAAAAGTACCTATAAACAAAGTGATTTGTTGTTATCGCCATCTAGTGACATAATACGGAAATATGGTATGAAACAGAAATACATTACAAATACACAAAAAAACAAGCTTTGTGACAAAAGCATGTGACGAGTCTGTGAGCACAATGGATTCCATGGCCTTGTCATGGATAATCTGTCTATCCTTAAACCTAGATCTCTTTACACGTTGTAAGTGTAAAATAATGCCTCACTAAACTAAATTTCTCCAAAACAATTACACAGATAAAACAAAGTGCACATACTATAATGTTAGTAAATGCAGAGATCATAACAGCTGGAAAGGTAGCATTTGCTTTTTAACATTGTGAACATTTTTCTAATTTTAAATGAAAAAAACTCTAGTCTACAAAGCCCTCATTCTAAACCTTATCTCATAACCATGATTAGCCTGTCTTTAAAATTTGGGAGCTAGATGGCCTAGGGCGGAATATGTTGCTGGTTCTAATGAGACCACCCCCATGTACATTCACAGAAATTGCTCCAACTGATTTGAATGGGAACACTTTCCTGTCACTGATTGGCTGAGAGGGAAGTAAATATTTTTGCAAAATGCTTATCTTTTTAAATTTACATTCTTTCCCTCCTGATCCCCTTCACCTCTGTCTTCTTGCAGTCATAACTCCTTCCATTATACTTGCCAATTTTAAAATGTATCTTTGTCTTTGCACCCTTCTTGCCTTTTCTATAAAACTTTAAGCCTTCTGCAGGGTTGTAAAAGTAGGGTGAGGGAAATGGAAAGAAAATCAAGACAAGAAACAAAATATCATAAAGGGATACCCCAGCCATCATATGGACTTTAATAAATATGATAGCTGCGTGTGTCATTTGCAAACGAATGAGGGGATTGTGCAGAATCCCCCCAAATGCATTTGCCTCTCCCCCCAGCTAAATGCCGTGCAGCATATGTGTTCGGCTGAACATGTCTACAGGGACATGATATACTTAGTAGCAGTCAGCTCCAGTGCTAATTCTTCTATTGAGACCCCCATGCACATGAGCGGAAAATGTCATAGTAACAAGAATTCTTGGACCATGGAGGAGGTGAGCCAGTCACAGCGCTGAATATTCTGTAACAGTGTTGAAACATCAAACGTATAAATGCAAAATAACCAAAAAATTGTGTTTCTAAAAACCAGTTACCACAAGATGGCAGCAAATAATCAGGTAAGGACAGCTGGTTTATGAACTGAATCTTTTGATCTTTTCATTTCTTTCCATGAGCTTGTTAATAGACTCAACAAGTTAAAGGATCCCAAATATCAAGCTAGGAGAGGTACAGACAGACCTCTCTGATTCATCTTCAACCTAGCAAGGGTAGAGAGCCTTGGGCGGTAGCGAGCATGCTGTGCACTTGGCCTTTTTAGTTAAGATCTGTGATGATCACCCTGGATATTCACATATGAACAGACTGGCCAGTGTATGAATTAAGTGTATGAATTAAGTGTATGAATTACTGCTGTTTGTGGTGAGATTTCATCTTGAACATGGTCTGAACATGAGTATAATGCATAAACTATACATTAATGGTTGCTAATATGCCATACAATGCTACAATATATAGGTTCGACAATGTGTGGTGAAATACAGAATAAGAACTTTGCTAAAACTTATCTGTGCTTTATCAACTCTACTTCTTTTCTGTAAAAGAAAAAATCCTGGGGTCTCTGGCATCATCAGACTCTACTGTGCACTATTGGAGCTTATTAAAAAAGTCGCTGAGCTGCTCAGCTTGGAGTGAACTTCAGGTGAATGGCGAAATAAATTTATACTAAGGTAAATGAAAAGGATCAAACCCACCATATGGGAAGTTTTAATTTTTGTAGGTAGCAACCTATATGTTAGTATACAAAGATTCCATGACCCCCCAAAACTTGTTTTCTGGTTTAAATGGCAGATGCCTATAGCCACTAAATTACTGGCATATATCTCACACCCCCATAATGAGACACGAGAGTAAAGATACCATTGAAAGTGCATTTCCACTCAGACACACCATTAATTGCACTCTTTAGCATGTTAAGGAAATGAACACCAGGGGATCTGTCACTTTTCCTCTATCATCTTTCCACTTTTGAGTTTCCATGGCAACAACCAATCAATGCCCGGTTTTGTGAAAATTATGCGCTCCCGGCAAAACACTCCTAAAGAAGCCTAAGCCCCTTTCTGTGTGATAGTCTTCTAGGAACTAGAACCAGTACTAGGAAAATAAATGAGGTATATTCCAAGTTATACACCTTTTGGATATATTAAGCAAACCTGCTGAAAAAATACCATTATTGGTCCTTCTAATGCTGTTGTTCTTAGTCGAGTTTAATAGTGTTCTGGTGTTTTGTCCTCCTTTTTCAGTGGTAAGCTTTGTTGATTATCATGCATCTTAAAACAATTGTATGCTATCCTAGTAGTTGATTGAGATATGTCAAGTAAGGAATTTACAAAGATGCAGTAATTAAGCGAATTCGGTGATGAGAGAACTACATCATGGTGGAAATGCGTCACTGAGTTTCCAAGATGAGGTGTGTGTTGTTAATGGGGATTAAAAGATGATGAAGATGGTCTAAACATGAATATAATGCATAAACTATACATTAATGGTTGTTATTAAACCTATATTTTTGGAGCATAGTATGGCGTAACAATGTGTGGTGCAAATACAGAATAAGAACTTATTCGAGCTAAAGCTATGACACAGAGCAATCAGTATGCGTAGTACATTTTATATTAGGCACAACATGACACATACAAATACAATTTGCATCTTTTGTCCAAGTATTTGGACATTTTTGTGTTTATGATAACATTTTCTACCATCAGTATAAAGACAATATGCAGGTTTATTGCTGAAGGATGTATAAGAATGGAAGAAGAAAGAAAATGCATGGGAGAATCATAAAATGAATAATTTTCAATTATTCTATCAAAATCAGTGTGCTGAGGACTATGGAAGGTGGATATATATATATATATATATATATATATACACAGACTGCTTTTAAAATAAAATACAGCGACCCATTTTCATGTCAGTTTTGGCTGCCTGAGGTTTCTTGTCCAAGATGGCACAGGAGCTGGCTGGTGTTTTGGCAAGCAGGTAATGTTTTTAGCTGGACTATCTCCTGCAAGTCTAGGAGTTTGGTGGCGGGGAAGGAGGCAGGTGCACCAAGGGTATTTCTCCAGAATCTGTGCATTTGCAAGGGCACACCTTGAAAATTTAAAGGGAAGACTCTGCTATCACATGCATTAAAGAGCAAATTATGGTTGGAGTATCTAGTATTTACATACTAGAGACATTTAGTGCATTGTTACAATATATATGCAATAATAATAGGAAAATAAAGGCAAGTTACTATATGAGAATTGGGAGCTTTTAAAAAATATGCAGTTATCAAGTATAAGTAGGAAACAAAGTTGATTCTACCAGGGTCCTAATTTGGCATTGTGTTCAACTTCTGGAAAAGCATTAGTGTAAGCAGTGCTGTATTAATCTTCTGCGTCACCACCAACACACCGCCATCCTTCTGTACTCCACCTTTTAAGGAATCAGTGATCTCCCTTTTAAATGCTGACCCCTGGACCATGTGTCCTAGGCCCGGTTGGCCCAAGCTCACACTACTGAGTGTAAGAGAACATGCCACTAGGGTTTGTAATGATATAAATTGAACTTCAACATGTATAATTCAGCAGCATGACACTTCAGGAGCTCCTTCTTGATGGACCTTACAAAATAATATTAATAATGAGAAGAAACAACAGGCAATTTACTAAATGCTTGCTGATAGGGGGACCTTTTCTTCTGTTCCTCAAAATTATGAGATGGTCACTCATTCTCTGGGTTGGACTGGAAATTCTAACACAGGTATCCCCACCTTTAGAAAATTCTAGCAAGCTCTGGAGTAGCTTTGTAATATGCTGTGCTAAGTACAATAGCTTTGTGTTTCTGACTCAGTTCCAAGTAGCAGAGCCTCAGGCATATATACTCCACCCAAAGAGAGCAGTCCAGACAGCACCCTGTGTGTAGACACTGGCAAAGCTATCTATCACACTGTGCTGCCTTGTTTTGTATAACCACAGAGGCGTGAGAAAGGTGTGGCAAAGGAATGCTGAAAGATACTACCTTTGTGCTCAGCAAAAGCAAACATTTACTGCTACAGTACTGGAGGCACTTGTACTGTAAAACGTGGAGGGGTTCAGAGACCCTCATTAATAAATGTATGGATATCAATCCAAAAAGGGGTTCAGTTGTTAAGTTGGGTTCTCTGACCTGCTCGTGATCATATATCAATTGATTTGGAAGAATTTTTTACTAAACTGTCTGAATTAAGTAGAAAGAAGAACAAAGCTGAGATGTATAGAGTATCACACGGTTAAGGGGTGGCAAAGCAGGCCCAGACCAGCCCTCTGGCAGCAGCAGATCAGGTGCTGTAGTGTGCAGCCACCAGGTAGATAGGGAAAACGTGCTGTAAGGACAACCTGTAAGGGGTGAATTTAGTGGCCCCTCCAGTGTTGTACCTGTGTGGAAAGGGAAATATGTTGGTTAAGGTGATTGAGTCATAGGATGACAATAGCTGCAAGTTTAACCATTGTCTTCTTAGGTATGGTTTTTATTACCTGTTGCATTAACAATTTTCAGTTAATTAAATATTTTATCTATATACAATAATGAATATTGTTAGCTTTTTATAAATTAAGCATCACTTTAAACTGAGCTAAATGAGATATCTTAATTAAAATAATTCATTTATGACCAAGATCTTATGGAGTAATAAGGATTCTGTACAAAACAATTCTAATGCTAAGTGGTATAAATTGGGCAATCACCATAACAACCAACGGAGTTCTTTTCCACCAAAGTTATTCATTATATATAATCCCTGTGGTTCCATTGGCAAGAAAATGGGGAAAATGTGTCCTGACCCCTGGCATGTAAAGGGTTGCAAGAGAAGTTCAATGACATCAAAGGTATTCAATACTTTTTGACACACCAGCTACTATAGAGTATAAAAACTCCCAGCATGCAGAGAAAGCCTTTTGAAGAAGTAAAATTGTCTTCAACTATAGATCCAGACCATCTTCAACCATCAGAACGTTTTGGTAGGTGTTCATCTGGACTGCCAGAGGTTACGAAGACCTAAGCAGCTGCAGCGTCTAGACCTAAACACGTAACCCGCTTCAAGGAGTCACTGCATTCCTCTTCAGAAATGCATTAGCAAAGGCAGTACATGTTTATAGGCCTAGTTAATTGGATACTAATAATGCAGGCCCTACATATAGTGACATTCTGGGGCAAAAGTTCTAAATGATGAACTTTCCAGCCGACTGCTGCACATTTAACCAACGATTTTCCCTTTATAAGCATCAGCCTTTGCTGCAAATTTAATCTGATATTATATGTTCTAAACAAAATATCAATTTAGTACCGGGTAATTTTAGATAACCCAGTTAGTATACATGGGGATATGCCTATAAGTTTGAAGGTGTCACTTTTTATGTTCTAAGAGCGATATAATGTCTGTGCTGTGTGATAATTATCTACTAAAAACAGAACTACAGCAAGTTTTCATTTGGTATTTAAGGCATGTCCATTTTTAACACAGCTACTACTGTGTTGCCCATAAATAGCTTTGTTGCAGATTCGATAAAAAACAAAAAAACTAGTAATTCACCGTTGAGAGCCAACTTCAAAGAATGTTGTTCTTTCCATCATTCTTACCTGAGGGGGATTACTGCTATCCAAGGTGTTTGTGTGCATAAATACACATTTCTAGATTAAGATATTAGACTATTTACTTTCAGAAATGGAATTCCTGCAACACCTGCCGATATGATCCGATCTAATACAACGTTGACCATGTTGTAGGTTTAATCTGTCAATTTATTTTATATGTCCTGTCCATTTTTGTAAAGTTGTATCAGGGCAATGTGACCTTCCTGAGGTTTCTGAAGGACAAGTCCTATGCTACCTATGCAATTATATCATAAGAACTGGAGTCTGCATGTTTTCTCATTCGATGGCCTGTAGAGGAGTCAGCAGTTACATAAATTACTATCAATAGGTTTAATATGACATAAAGTCTTGGTAAAGCCCTACACCCTAGTCACACCTCTAACCACATGTGGAAAATGTCCCCTATTTGGCCATTTTAAATATTAGGAGATACATTAAATCAAATGTCATGTGAAGATGCAACGCTTACTGTTTGCTGCAATTAAGCTACATAAGGTCACAAACAACAATTCTATATCGAGGCATGATACTTGTCCTGGTTGATTGGCAAATCAAAAAAGTCATTCTTAGTCCGCATTCTCTAGACATGACATATCTGCCTACTAAACTGTGTGCAGAATTTCAACATCCGGATTGCTTTGTGTTTGAATGAATAATCAATTCCATATGGACATTAGAGAGGGGCAACTTGCTGACCTCTGGCTGGCCAAGCAGGCAGAGAATAATGAGACTGGTAACTCAATACACACTGGAAGGCCTGCGAATAGCTGAACCCTGGTAAATATTGCTTTGTGCAATAGGTTGCATGATCAATATTTTTAAGTTCTTTCAAGCCCTATATATGTTTTCCAGAATTATTGGAAGTTACTTGAAAAGATAGTAAATGTGCTTTATTATATGCATGTATTTATTTGATTTGAAGGTAATTTAAAATGATCGCTACACACTTGGCATACAGTAAAGTAGTGTAATTTGTATCTTCACTACCTGGTGCAAAGCCAGCAGATTTAATGTGCCTAACATGAATATTGGCACAAGTGACATCATACCAAAGAGCATCCTTGATTGCAAGAGTCTGTCTGCTTACTCTTTCCTAATATCTGATAGCTCCTGATGGCAAGACTGCTTCATCTGAGGAATATTAATGTGGGAAAGTGGGGTGTGTTAATGCAACAATCTACTGTGGTGCACCATTTTCAAGTCTTGTTGGAGCTTGGGAAAAGTAATAAATGGGGCTACATTGCAATAATTGGTTGCCTGCAGAAGTCTGAAGTATTACCCCATGTATTTGCAAGGGGGACACCGTGTAAATTTAAAGGAACACTTTAATCACCATTTAATCCATTAAATTTTTGCATGGGAGGATTCTGCATAATCTCACAATTCGCCATTCAGCTAGTTGCCGTGCAGGAGATAAATTCATACAAACACATCTCTTCACGTGATTTACTCAACCCTGTTTCAGCTCCAGAGCTGGCTCAGCAAACAGTGCATATGAATGGAAAACGCTCCCATTGACTTCAATGGAGGTGCTTACCTTTCAATGACTTGATGCTTCAAGCAGCTCCTCGATTCAGTATTAAGAGGGAAAAGGGAAAAAGGCGAAAAAGTTTAGCATGGGTTACATTTATATAAAAAAAATTATTCTGGTGCAAAGATTAACATGTGGACATGTGGACCATAGCAACCAGTGGACTGGCGTAACCAGAAGCAACCGTTCATTAGCTTTTGAAAAGTATGCATCTGAATCTTTTTTTTATAGATGATCCAGAAGGTTTTTGCAGCATCATAGAAAATATGAAACATAGAAAATTGAATGTTTACATAGATCATCCAAAATCCTTACTGTAGTACACATATGTAAGAGGTTCCTATTAAAACTGTCTCTATAAATATATTGTTTTTAACTGTGAAGAGCCTCTATTGAGTGACCTTGATGGTGGGGGATCAGGGATCCAGAGGTATTCTTAATATGAAGGGGCCAAGTTGACTCACAAGATTCTTGCAGGGTTTTAAGGGTGTGACTGTGTACCAAAGCACTCAGCTAACAGGCAAAGCAAAACTCTGTCCAGATTCCAGGTGCTCAGCTTTTTGAGTCATACACCTGAGGGGAAGGAGGGGTCCTCCTTGGAAGGCTCTAAATCTGAACAATTTGAAGACAGCCTACAGGCAATTCTAATCAAAACTTCTAGTGCTGACTTGTAGCGATCACACTAAGAAGTACAGGGTTCAGGCATGCAGAGATGTGTGCAAGTATTTCCACCCTTAGCCATACTGGATAAGTAACGTGGGCCCCCATGACAGCTCTGCAGCTCATGTATCACTGGGTATTTAACCTATGATTGCTATAGAGGTGCTTATCGGTTAGCATTACACATGGAGAAATCTTAGTTGACTTGTTGATGAGGGACAACAAAAAATGCACACAAAAAAGCATACAAAAAAAAAGAAAAAAGGCTTTATGCATTCTGGTTTCCTAGAGTAGGGTTTTTTCTGTTTCATATAAGTTGCAGTTTCTAGAAACATATGGCTGTCCACTATTACATTTTAGCATGCCTTGCTTTTATTTTAACATGGTAGGCAAAACCTAGGACCTTATAGACCCATATATATGTATAGTGTGTGCAGTAACGTTTATTTATATATATATATATATATATATATATATATACACACACACAATATATATATTCCGTTTTCCAAATTGTTAATCTTTGCATATGATTTAATGTGCTCATATAAATCAGGGTGTTTTAGCATGGACTACACGCTGCATAGTACTCATGGCGTCTGGGTGGGGTGAGAATGCTTGTGTCTCTCATTCTGATCTGCAAGGAGACTCTGGGAGAGTCGACAACCCCACCCAGGGCTCCAGGTAACAGCAACCTTGACAGAATCAGATCAAGGAGGAATCCTCACCACACCCGTCCATGGAAATGCTGCTTTCTCACTCTCACACCGTGACTGCTGTGTAACTTAACTTCCCTGATTCTTTAATTATTGGGGTTACCCCAACTTCAGATGGATTAGTGGCTTTCCCCTATCCACCGCAATTGATAGAATATTTTTCTATTATGTATAAATTAAATCGGAATAACAATTATATGTTATGTAGAAAAAGAGGACATTTCGCTGATGTTCTCAGAATTTATATATATATATAGTTATATATATATTGTAAATTTCTGTTGAAGTTTAATTGAAATATGTGTCTGAAACTAAAGTTAAACAAAATACGATTTGCATTTAGATTAAAAGTTTAATAAGTAAAAATTATTTTAAAAATATAATCTTCAGATCCCATTGCAGATACTTTTTACACCCATGCCATAAAACAGCTCCTACAAAAAGGTCCCCCTTCCCTTTATGTCTTTGAACACTGGAGAGGCTCTTCATCCCTGGTGGTCTAGTGATGGGAACTCCTCCATAATCCAGAACCCATTCATGATGCAGTGCCTTCAGATTGCTGCGCACTAGGCTATGAAGTCATATTCAAACTCTTAGTATCAATAAGCTGTGTAGGGTGCTGGGATGTGTAACATGGAGGTTTTTTGGCTCAGACCTCCTCTTCTTTCCATTGATGGTCAGCGGGAGATATATGATTTCCCAACTGGCCCACCATGCTAAGTATTAGCACTCTTGTACACCTTGAGGCAGATGCAGGGTACCCTTTGCTCGTCAGTGCTTCCCTAAGAAGAGTTAGAAGGACAGTTTATTGCCTCATTCAGCCTCACCAGTGAAGCTGCAGCTACAGAGCTGTGGCATGTCACTCCTTCCATGTTAGGATTTTCTTTCCACTTTGAGTTGAGGTAAAAAGTCGTTGGCAGAAAAGTGGTCCCATTAAAATCAATCACAGCACTTTCTACCTATGGTCTGGCAGCAAGTATACCAGATGCGTGCAGTGCAGGAAATGTGGGTTTGTGAAGAGAAAATGCATGGAGGGATTCTTCAGAATCAACCCGTGTATGTGCAAGGAGAAAAACATAATTAATAATATTTAAACCTCTACTGGCCAGCACAGTAGAATAATACGTAGTGATATCAAGGGACTGAAATGTCTCCTGCAAACTCCTAGGTTAGTGAATATATAAGTTAAGTTATACATGCAGCTCAAGGTTTGATAAAAGGTTTTTGCAGCGGCTAATCAGAGACCCTTATAAATGCTTCTGCTACTACGGAGCAATCATATAGACACACCATCAGGGGCATAACACTTCTTCTTCTAACGCTTCTAATCTAATTGAGTATGTTTTGTATTTTCTGTCCATTATTCAAGCAAATCACTGACAATGGTTACTTGTGCCTGTGGGTTTTGTATTCAGTCCACTTGAAAGAAAAAATGTTCATTATAACATTATGCTTGCTTATACATACGATGGGTATGTGGACATGTAATCCCGTGCATAGATTAAAAGAGGCCTCAATATAATTTTGTTGCAAATGGAATGATTAGTGTTTGTGACCTGTACAACTAAAGCTGCTTGACTTGCAAGGTATGAGAAGGTGCAAGGTATGCATTTAACGCATTTAATTAGGTATAAAAGGTACGTGATCAGATGTCATTATATGGGTACATTTGAGCTACTCCTTGGGAAACTGACCATAAAAATATTCGGTCAAATTCTAGTCTCTCTGGAAGGTTTGTGACAGCAGCAATCCTGTCGTGTCTCTCTTGGGTGTGGAGCGGCTTGTAGGGAGGGTAGCTGCTTGCAGGGTGGGGCTGGATAAAGCTCGGCGTGAAATACAGGAATTTGCTTGCAAGGGTTTTTTTTCTCAGTAATTAAAGTTCATTCATTCGCATTCTGTACCCACCCAAAGCTTTGCTGAGATTTCACATAGACAGACTGATGGACAGATACGCACTCAGTCCTACCCACACTGTCTTCGGTCTTTTCCAAACTTTACTAAATGACTTTTAAAGTACGATCTTTTTCTTTCTACTATACTAAAATATAATTCAGAAATCTCAAATGAAAACATGGCAGAATATGTAACCGCTACCAAGAAGAATAAGTGGATACTTGAGTTTTGAGGTGCTGGGGCTCTCTAAGCAAATCAGTGGACCAAAAGTGACAAACATTGTAGAATTCAGTGTTGGATTCCTAAAGAACTCTGCTTTGGTCACCAAAGTGTTGCACGGGGACTGCAAACTGCATGAGATACATATGTAGAAGTACAAAAGGTCTGTAGAGACAACTGAAGATGTTTGGACGGTATCATGGCAGGACTCACTCTAACCTGGTGTCACTGTATACTGAAATCTATGGCCTTACCCATCAATCAGCTATTCCCATATTTACTATGACAAAGATTACTCAGAATTCTAATAAGATTCAGATCCAGAATCTGTTTAATTGCTGGGGAGTTGTCCACAAGTGTTCAATAAATTTAAGACTAGGACAATGCCAGAAGAACCTTGCCTGAGAACTGTTGTAGAGTGCCAAAAAAATATACGGCAGAATATCCCTTCAAACAAGATGACTTATAGATAGATTAATGCATTTGGAGCCATCTAGATAGGCAGGGTGAGACTGGGAATTAATAACAATCCTCGTACTTGAGGTATATGTGGCTGTCTGCTGGATATATGAGTCTGCACACTATACTCTTACACTTTTTTACGGTGCAGAGACCTTTATGCAGCCAGCAGCTGCACGCTAAAGGATGAGATATGTCGTGCAAGGGTATGTGGGAAGCACCATCAGGCACCAGCCCATGGGGTATTTGCCCTATGGCTAGTCTGGGCCTGCACATAGATAAGGACTGCTCACAGGATCCGGGTATTCCAGCTGATTAGATAGGGCTGCACTCCAGTCCCTGTCTAGGCTAAATTCTAGCTCAGCGTACCCAGGGACCTCCCTGGCATGGACATATACTTTTCCCCAGCTCAACAGAAATATTGGTGACTGCACTATAGTAAGGCACTTGGTGTGGTCCTATGCCTTTTGGATGCTCCATTTATTAACATGTGTCCTACAGGTTTGAGTGAAAGGGATCTGCCCTGAGGCATGTGCTGTTTAATCTGCTGCCAGCATTGAAAATTATGCCAAGTTATACAGCACTCTGACCCCAGTGAATGTTCTGCTGCACAGTGTATCTCTTATCTGGCTGTTTATCTATTCATTATCAACATGGAGCTAACCTTGTGTGAACTGCACAAATGCCCAACAGAGAGATTATCTCACGTGCTTTTAAAAAGATAAGTAAGTTAGTCAAGGAATACTCAGCAACCTTTCCATATTTAGCCAAAATACTAAATCTCAGATCTACATCATAAAACCCGATATGGTAGCAATTCAAGATAAGAGTGCATTTTTCTACGTAGGATGGCAGAGTTTCACTTTATATTCTACCTTTTTTATCCTGATCCATAGAGGGAGTCGATAGAATCCCCTTTATAAGAGATGCATTCAGCTGAAAACATCTCATGCTCATTATTTCACACATGCTGATGATCATCTCCTGCAAACTTTAGCACTGACTGTTGGGAGCACTTTCCTTCCAGTGACTGCATTTTTCAGTAGAAAACAATACAGTTTTTCCTGCATTCAGGTACAAAATGCATACATATATATATATATATAAACATTAGAAAAAAAACATTTACAACTGCCTTGAAAAGGGTAGGTATGAGATGCGGCAATCACCAAGTTCCACATGTCTTGTGTTTTTACACAAGCATGTCAGGGTAAGATAGAGAATTCTCAATTTTGTTCTAAAAAAAACTTCATACTACTGGTTGGTGTCCTTCCTACAACATGAGAGGAATTTTTTCAGGTATTTATTGTGACTTGGACTGTAGGGTCCGATCATTCAAAAGCCACATGGAGCATTGATAGATTGGCATAAAGACAAAAAAACTAAATAAATAAAAATAAATGATTTGAATTGTATTACAGTGTTGAACGTTTTCAGCTATGGCCATAACTTAAAATTGTGAACTTTAACCCTTACCAAAAAAGTTTGAGAAATTCCCATTTGGCTTCAAACTGTGAGACTTGCTCCAGTATTGCATTGCTTTATAAAGTTCAAATACATTGTTGCCATTGATAAACGATGAAAGAAACATTCAAATTATTTGGCAATTTTTAAAAACGCAACTGTGTGTCACAACCATTTATTAAGTGAATTGCAAAATGAAAACTTTATAACAAATGGAAAGGCTCTGTATTTGAAATCTTTGTGAGTTTTTTTTAGTACTTAAAGGTGCCATGCCACCTACATTGTTGAATTTAAAATGTTTTAACAACATTAGAAACATCATTCATACTGCAAACTCTTTAATAAACAAATCTTTAATCATGTGACTTGTCACCTCATTTAAATGTATGCTAAGAACACTTAAATATTTTTGTATTGTGTTTATGTCCTAAAAATCCCTCTCTGGGGGCAAGTTCTATTGGACTCTTTACATTAAGCGCTATTACTATAAACTCAGAAAATAATGAGTTTTAAATACCTGTAAATGATAACACAGTGTAAACATGGCACCAATGCATTAATGTAGACTGATAAACTCTGAGCTGGTTAACACGCTGTGTGCCTGCTCTTTGCATGTGGGGAAACTGACCTGAATGCTATAGATAACAATCCATGCAGGCAGTGGTGGACCTATCCTGCCTAGGCCTAACCCAGGACAGCGCCACCAGCTACCTTACAGCTATGAACTGGGATATGATATGCTGTGCATCGCTAAAAGGTGGAGAACTAGGTGGAAGTGAACTAAAAGAAGCACAGGCATCCATAGTGTTAATAGGTCTGCTGAGTAGATCATTGATCTTACTTTTAACCAGATTGTGGTCCTACAGGTAGCCTAATTGCACAAGGGGGCTATAGACACCCTGTTTTATGGCAGTGGGGCCAACGCTCACCCCATCATCCAGGGTCTCAAAGGTTAGTATGGTAAATCTACTTGAATAGGCATATAATTATAGTAGTGTGTTAAATTAACAGCTAGCCTTCTGCAAAATGTGTCTAAGGTTCACATTAAATGAAAATTACAGAAACATGTGAAGTAGTGGATGTCCTATCCAGATAACTAGAATGGACGTTAAAACTAAACAACATTAATAAAATCTCCTTTACATACAAAACTACAACCAGTTTGGGCTGCTTTTTGAAATCAGGCTTCCCCTAATTTTTACTGCAGTTCTAGGTATTAGCACACATCAGCTGCAGCCTGGATTTCTCTACTATCCTTTTCAGAAAGCAAGCTTTTCTCATATTACCCCCTCGGTCTTCTCGTGTGTAATGTTAATCCATGCCATGTAGTTTTGATAATCCGCTTTTTATTAAAAACAGTTCCTCCCCCCTTAATTCCTCAAAATATTTGAAGCCTTTTATCAAGTATCTTATCTCCTTTCGCTTACTGACCACTAGTAATACCTTTGTCTTTGTGCTCTGGTTATAACATCGTAGATAATGCAATTTATTATTGATACATAAGTAAATCTACTCTAACTTATTAAGTCATAACACCTTTATTGATAATGTCCATCTTTTAATGACCCAATGTATTTTATTGAGACTCAGAACTATATATTTCTATTTCTTTGATGTTTGTACGGAATTAGCAAATCGGAAATTAGTGAATGCTTCCTCACCTGCAACATCAAGTCTCGCAAACTAATTAACATGGAGAGACGATGGAGGTAAGCAGAAACAGTTTTGCAGTTTGGACAAAAAACATTTTATGCAAAAACGTGCAATGATCAATTAGAATGACATTTTATTAAAGTATTCTATTTGGGCTGTTCTAGAAGTGTACACAGACAAATTACTTCTATGGCTGGATTGAGGAGGGCTAGGTGTGTGTGTAGTACAGGGATACTTAATTATGACTCAGAGTTTACGCCCTATAATTTGTCGCTACACACAAGCTAACGTTTGTTCCTCGTAAAGTGAAGAACTGTAATGAAAACCAACTCACCTAGATTGAGATGTGACTGCTTAATATTTTGGACCATTTAGATTATTTTAGCTGGTTAGTTGGCCAAAGAATGCCCACATCTTGTTAGAATAAAAATATGTGATTATTGAATTATTGAATGTTCAAATGAATTTCATTAATAAGACAGTGGGCACTAATGAATTTAGTGACTGGTGACTTAAATAAGGTAGAAAAGCAATGCATCTGTCCAGTTATTATTATTATTATTTAGTACTATATTACCGTTATTTATATCGTGTATTTCTTCTCTCCTTGATGGTGTATGAGTGTTTGAATGTAGATACACGTTCTTTTGCATAGGGTGTCAACGAGTAAGTGTGAATAGAGATCAGGTGGGGCAAAGCCGTTACAAGTGCCCATTCCAATATATACACACATACTATAGTGGTTAATGTCTATAATTCTGCCTCTTTTTATGTTCACACTGTGCCAAGGTCACTTGAGTAGAAATACTATTTCTTTCCTTGGGTGCAACACTGAAAAAAGCATAATGATAATACATGCATCCACACATATATAGTCACTTAAGAGGCACAGTAACATGCATTCATACAGAAACATCACCATATTAACACACATACAAAAGCATGGACTGTTTTCGATACACATGGATTCAAGCTCCAGTCTGCATAAAATATCTCTGCCCCTGTGACTGCAGGCTGGTATCCGGACACAGTGACTCTGAGTCTTACAGAGAATATTGCCGCTTACACTACAAATCACTCACTACAAATGGAGCTTCTTATTATTATATGACAGGAAGTCACATGACAGGAAGTCACAGGAAGTTCTGCCATTTTTGATTATACTTCAGAAATGAAGTTGGTTTGTGTCTCCGCAAATACCTCTACTTTAGGAGAAAGATACCATGGGCCAAAGATGTCCCATCTGGGCACGGACCTTACACAGTTTTGACTTCCAGTCTAATGTATAAATGAAACAACAGCAAGTAATAAAAGTGACAATGCCACCTGGGGTTCTAAGGTGAATAATCAATTTTCCCTTTGCTAACCCACCCCAGCCTGTAAGCAGTAATATATATTGTCTATTTTGGTCTGAACAATGGTTGTCACCAGCGTAGACACAAAAAGGTTACTGAATGGTTCCTATATTTGTGAAAAGGGGTGAGACTTAGACTAATAAGTAAGTGGAGTGTGTTAGAGCTGATCTTATTATGAGTGTGGTCAGGGGGCAGCTTACCACACTTCCACCCATTCTATTGTAATGATTATTTGGGGTTCTTTGAGAGGGGAGTAAAAACCTTAAGATGAAATCACGTTATTCTAAGAGACAGAGAAATAAATAGAATGTTTATGTTGTAGTACATAAGATATGTTCCACTTTGACAGAATATTTAGAACTACCTAGTACCATACATGATGGACTTTATTTGGAAGGATGTGTAGCAAATATTTGGCTTTGAATACTGGCACAGCAGTGCCATAGCAATAATTCAGTGCCCATCGCCTATTGTGTATGAGCTTACGTGTTTTTCATTGTGTATTACTTTCTATTAAAAATAAAACGCACAAGTCCTGCCATGCAGAAGTTCATAAATGTCCTTTTGCCAGAACATACAACTGTTCAATAGCCATGTACAGTGTGGTTTAAGCAACTTGGCATATAAAGTATAGTTAACATGGACTTACAGAAAGGCATAGGCACACCCAACTCCACGCTGGCCTAGACAGGCGAAAAGCACAAACGATCAATTAAATTACAAGTACACACAAAGAAATAATGATCTCTGAAAGGAGTGGCACAGACGCATGCTGATTTCAGCAGCTACATGAAGGGAGTGTGTAGTTACAAAATGAGGAAGGCAATGGGGACATAAGAAATGATAGAAATTCAGACGTGACAAGGTCTAAAGCAAATATGTGGTATGGCGCCAGTATTTGCTGACAATCTTAAATCTGATGGGACGTTCTTGACCATCAGATCCGGATCTCAGCAGCCTGCTTTCCCAGCCAGTGTTGCAATTATTGGGACTATTAGCAGCTGCAACAGTGAGACACCATATTCTAAAATGAAATGCTTGGTGTGCTTTTGGTGTGATCCCTAATATGTAAAGAAATAAGTATGCTAAACATGTTGCAGTGTAGGATGTAGGCACAGTGATTATTTGGAATGTGAGAGTACCTTATTAATTGTCTAGGACTCTAGGCTGTCCTGCTTGACCATCTGGTCTGATGAGTACATAACATGTCATCATAGCCACAGGGAAATAATGTGCCTTAAAAACATTGTAGTGTTACTTGCGAAACACGATGCCTAAAAAATACCGGTACTTTTACTCAACTCACACGGACCTCTAGCAATTTATGGCTCGGTATCCTGCTAATGAATCGGTTCATCTCGGCCTTGGAGAAGCATCTTAAATTCATGCAGTGGTTTTAAAGCTTAATAAGAAACACTGTTTATACTTTAAGTGGATTATTATAAATTCAGTGATATAATAACTACCCCTTTGATTATGAGGTTTGGAGAAACTGAATCATTGGGTTTTCTAGCAATGATTAAACCGCACAATACTTATGTGGATAACTATGTTTGGCAAGCCTTTTTTTGTTGCTATTGTGCTCACATTTGGGCAATTCAAATTTTGCTGATATTGTCTGCATACCCAATGGCTAATATTGTTAATTCATATATATAGACATCTCTAACCTACAAGATACCACAACCTAGTTTTAGCTTGTTTTCTTGCAGGTGACACTGCCAGGTCTGAAAAACATGCTTAGATTTGCACTCTCCTAATGTGGTCACCACATCAGCCATGTTTTCCAGGACACATATAGCTTCCTCATTACAATAAAATTGTGCATTTACAGTAATGTGGTTGCAATAGTCAACAGCATCCTAGTGAAGTGGGACATGGGGGGGATAATGCTAAAGAGTTGGCCTCATAGGCTAAATCAAGCAGGGCCGGCCTTTGGGGTGTGCGACCTGTGCGACCGCACAGGGCGCCACACTCCAGGGGGCGCCGCCGCCGCCGCCACGGGGTCCTCCGCCGCCACGGGGTCCTCCGCCGCCGCCGCGGGGTCCTCCTCCGCTGCCGCCGCCGCCGCGGGGTCCTCCTCCTCCGCCGCCGCCCCCTCCGCCGCCCCCTCTGCACCTAAATGAAAACGTTGTTTTTTTTGTTGTTGGTTTTTTTTACTTTATTTAACATGGAGGATGTTAAATAAAGTTAAAAAAAAACCAACAACAAAAAAAACAACGTTTTCATTTAGGTGCAGAGGGGGCGGCGGAGGAGGAGGACCCCGCGGCGGCGGAGGACCCCGTGGCGGCGGGGGAGGACCCGGCGGCGGCGGCGCCCCCTGGAGTGTGGCGCCCTGTGCGGTTTGAAGGGGCAGAGGGGGGGTAGTTTGAAGGGGCAGAGGGGGGGGTAGTTTGAAGGGGCAGAGGGGGGGGTAGTTTGAAGGGGCAGAGGGGGGGGTAGTTTGAAGGGGCAGAGGGGGGGTAGTTTGAAGGGGCAGGGGGGGTAGTTTGAAGGGGCAGAGGGGGGTAGTTTGAAGGGGCAGAGGGGGGGGGGTAGTTTGAAGGGGCAGAGGGGGGGGGTAGTTTGAAGGGGCAGAGGGGGGGGTAGTTTGAAGGGGCAGAGGGGGGGATAGTTTGAAGGGGCAGAGGGGGGATAGTTTGAAGGGGCAGAGGGGGGGGTAGTTTGAAGGGGCAGAGAGGGGGGTAGTTTGAAGGGGCAGAGGGGGGGGTAGTTTGAAGGGGCAGACGGGGGGTAGTTTGAAGGGGCAGAGGGGGGGGTAGTTTGAAGGGGCAGAGGGGGGGTAGTTTGAAGGGGCAGAGGGGGGGGTAGTTTGAAGGGGCAGACGGGGGGTAGTTTGAAGGGGCAGACGGGGGGTAGTGAGGGGGGGCGCCAGAGGAGTAGTTCGCACAGGGCGCCGGAACACCTAAGGCCGGCTCTGAAATCAAGGATTGGTTATTGGGAACCAAGGAAAAAGAAAATGCAAAACCACATAAAAATATGTCTAGCAAAAAAAAAAACTTGATGAATAGGTGGCACAACACAATGTATTATTGGGTGTTAAGGCTTTTAATTCATGAATGACAAGTTGCGTTAAAAGGATTTTGGGATGGGAAACGAGAATAGTCACTGGTAAACTGGGATACCTGAAGGTTTATTTGCGTATTGTTGTGGTGACCAGACCTCACCTTAATTGCAGGTTTGCATAAAGTGTAAAAATTTGTGTGACTGGCTCAGGTGCGGTTTGGCAGGATTTCATATTTCAGACACTTAATGAAAATGCCCAGTGACAACTTCTATGTGAAAAAGCATGAGAAAACAGTACATCCTGGTCGTTAGCTCATACTGTTTATATTTAACCATTTTATTTTTTTCTTCACGTGTTTAAACTTGCAATATTACATTATACAAAACCGTCACCTGCACATGAGAAATTATATCACTTGACAACGTTGAACCAGACATTGGATAGTTTGTTCCAGAATGCATAGGATTTTCTTGTTTGACTACTAGTCTTGTTGACTACTATTGATAAAGTGAAGAGATTCTGTAACTTCTGTGCATATATCTTGACTGACGTGGCAATTGGAACTGACAGTATCATATCCACTCTCACTAAACTTAAACCATGCTTTGTGCTTAGGGCAGCCCTTTAAGCAGGACTGGTGTTGACCGGTTACCCTGTTGCCAATTATATGTGTGCAGGTTTCAAATCAGACACAGGACATGGGAACAAAATGGACGATGGGGAACATTATACAAGGGATAATGACACTATAATATATAATGCCATATTGCCCATATAATGTAATGGTCACATATTGTGTGTGTATCAAATTGCCTTCCTCTTTCCCATCATTCTACATATATAATGGTGTTCCCAGAACCTTTGATTTTTAGCTTGACAAATACCGGTGTGTAACATATAAATATAAATATATATATATATATATATATATATATACACACACACACACAAACCAAAGCGAGCGGCTGCACACTCAAAAATACTGTTAATATACACAGGCTTTTATTTGCCCGGGTGCTCCAAAAATATCCATATATATGTAACCAAAGAAAAATGGGCACTCACGGGTCTTGAGAAAGGACTGGAGGTGGTCCGAAACGTTGGCCGTGCTGATTCAAATAAATTAGTGTTAAACGCACTTTACTACAAAGACCGGTGAGTGCCCATTTTTCTTTGGTTATATATATATATATATATATATATGCAATATGCCGATTGAATGCCTGATTTTATGTGCTATCTTACCATACAAGTGCACCTAATGGTACTGATCTACTCTGCGGTCGTCCTGTTTATTTACATCGCTACTAGACATGAACTGGATTATGTAGCTGAAAATACTCTCTCATTACTACATCCATGCATATGCCATATTGTGTCGTTCTTTTGGTTGGGTTATCATTAGCGATGATTGTGGGAGGAATGCTCTGCTAACATGGATGACAGTGGCTGGCTGAGCATATTGGTAGTTATAGTAGGATGAGTGCCAGAAGATTGTAGCGTTGCGATGCTCAGCAGATATAAAGCAGTGATGAAATAATCTGCAGAATACATGCCAGTATAAGTTTTATTGGAGCAATAGTCAGCTCATATTCAATTGTGCAGGAGTTAATAGGACAACGCCCTACACGTCTCTGAGGTGAACAGGGAACCTTCCTAGACTAACGCTGGAATGTATCATATGTTTATGCTTGTCCTTTAATGGCAGTAATAATAAATTAAACAAAAAAACTGGATTCTTTCTTTCCTTTTGACGCTGAGGGTAATTTTACACAGATACTAGTCTATACAGGCACGAACGCTACAGGCAAGGTGTGATTAAGCTGTCAGGAGCAAGGGGCTTTGATAAAATGGGGAGGGGAAGAAATATAAGGAAAACTACAAAAAAAACCACTATGACATTGTGGTATGTAACATCTTCTTTTTAGTTCGCTTAGGGAATTATTTTTATTTAGTTAAAAAAAACACAGAATTGCCATCAAGAAAACATTTCATACTACATGTTTTTTCTTTTCACCGGGCACTGAAAGGGTTACCCTATTGAGAGCGGAGGTTCATTGGGGAAACCAATTGCCTGTCGTTCTATGTCAGAATACACCACTTAATGACACCCTACATTTAATCAGGGGCCATCTGGTCACTCATCATTTTCTGGAACACAGTGTGAAAGGATGTTCCCTTTACTGTGAGAGTTTATGGATTATGTACACTGCGAGTTACTGGATTCCAGTCAGGGTGACGGCCATGTTTTCTAGGACACACATAATTTTTACATATTGCTGACCAGCCCAGATAAATTGCTGCCCTGCAGTATGTGGGATGTATAGGCTTATGGAAGGGGCCCGTTTTTTCTGGGCTGGTCAGCAATATGTAAACTCTATGTACTGGAAAACATGGCCGATGCGGCCACCCTAATTCAAGTGTGAGGTATTTTCATAACTAAGCCTAGTTAAAGAGACTGCACCCCTATCCTAGGGAGTCGCCTGAACAATAAATCCACATAAAAGTACTTTGTAAGTTAAAAAAAAAATACTTTAGGGAGTAGCAGAAGCTCCAACAGATTGCCCCTTTTCTGGTCTAATGTTTTGCTTACCCCACGTGTGCATGGGGGTCTCAAAGTGTTCGTAAGGATATCACTAGTGAGGTACACTTCAAATAGACGGAGAGTGGGAAAATTCTGCAGAATCCCCCTGTACATTTGTAAGGGGGACGCCATGAACTTTTAAAAAGACCTCTCAGCTATGATATTCATGATAGTGCATAGGCATCTTACTGTAACAGTTTAATAAACCCACAGAATACCATATGGGTTATATATTTTTTTTTTGTGCAAACCCTTTTGGCACTCATTATGCCATTTTTTATTTAAGATATTCTTTTAAATAGAATTTGTGAAAAATGTAGGTGCTTTTTGTTGGTTAACCGCCACAGGTCATTTGGAGACTTGACAACTCTGTTTAGAGATACTGCAAACGTTCAATGCAATACCCGCTGGCGAGTAATTATGTTAGCCTGCATTTATAAACTGTAAATATGAGGAAAGGGGAAAAGACAACACATCTTAAAAACAACAACATATATATCTGCTGTATTTATTATATAATGATCCTGCTCTTTTCTATCTTAAAGTAGAACACCAATCTTTTGGTTGGTAGCATCATTAATTATTTACTAATGTCCTACTGTAGGGTAACCCAACTGAGTCTAATGAAGATGGATTATGAAAAAAAGTAAAAGTATGCAAAGCAACAATGCCTAAGTTTTATCATTGCAAAATATAATTTCCCATTTGTTCATTCTGTCCTTCAAATGCCATTTGCCCGTTGAGTCTTACAACTGTGTAATTTCACCCCGTTAAGCGGTAACACATGTGAAACCGGGTATAAACTGGCAGTTTTTCCTGAACCAGTGCATGTTTTATAGTGTATAGTTAGTTTATACATCAGTATATCTGCAGGAGTTTTCACATTTTACGGGTATGGGTAAAGTTTTTTCCCACTCCCACATACTTTTAGCATGCAATAGGATCAACTTCATCCATTCCAATGTACCTCGAAAAGGAAATCTGACCGCCCCTGCAATTACATGCATAGTGCATAGAGTGGACTCATGTACATGTGCGTTAATCAGATCTTCACTTTAATTTAGAATATTTATAAAATAAACACTATGGTGCTGCTCTTTATGAACCTGGAGATGGTTTCTGTCCATACAACAGAGCAATAAACAGAGAAAGTAAATACTTTGTTGCCTTGAGGGGGAGCTGCTAGGCAAAAAAAAAAAATAGGTACAAGGAAACCTTTGTGTGTTTAGTGGTATGCGGCAGGTCAGCTGTTTTAATGTGACAGACGAGAGGATTAAAAGGTGTAGTGTTTATACAAGTCAACTGTCCCCTTTGTTCTCAAACGTTCAGAAACTGACAAACAACTGGTGCATTCCTCTGGCGGACAAGGACATATTGTGTGGTAACTAAATGCATGGGTGTGTTGCCATATAGTGTTTAGTGGTGAGGATCTTGACGGGAATGTCCAAGGACCATAAAAAAGTCCTAGTAGCCATCGCTAATGCAAACTGTGTCAGACATTGGTGTGCAGGTAACAAATGTTCTCAGTAAATGTGCGACGTCTGTTCTCAGATCGATTTTACATTCCAGACACATACGAGGCAAGAGCTATATTTAAAGTATGCTCTCTAGGCTGCACCTTAATTTCACAAGAGAGTGGGGAGTATCCTGGCATCCACTCCCTTCCACGCTCTCTCAGATACTAAACCTTTCTGTGCCTGTGAGCACAAATCCATCGTAGCGTGCAGCGACCCTGGGAATGGGTGTGACGCTACAACTCTACAACCACTATAGCAACCTCGTGTTGCTTTTATTTGGCGGCTTTTAGTATTAACGCCTGACATTTACTCCTCTTACACGTACTTACAGGCTGCATTTCTAAATTATTCCTTTTTTGTTGCGTGATAGAGTTTTATTAATTGCTGATCACTATATTATAGAAATGTCTCTATAGCAAACGTGAAAAGTATACGTGACCTGGAAAAAATGGTCAGTGTGGTCACTTAACTTTTTCCATTCACACAGGAACACAATATGAGGCCTAGGGATCTTCCCCCCATGAGATTTACTACACACCATGGCATGGAGCTGGATGGTGCTGCTCAAGTGGCAGATCTGTTTTTTTTTTAATTTGTGTTATATGTACGTCATTTAGTGGCTGCTGGCCTTAAAGTTCCAGGGCCACTTTTCATCCCCAGTTCAGCTCTTGAGTTATAAAGGAATTTACCTGCATGCTGCTCCAGATTGGGAGTAAAATCGGTCCCAGGGGTTTAGCACACTGGCCCAGGAATTTTGTGACTGATCTTGCTGTGCCATTTTGCCCAAGTGTCCAAGTGCTTCACAGGCATGTTATGAACGGACATTCCCTGGACATTTGCATGGCTGTTCGATGACAGTGTAGTGTCTTTTTTGTATACAATTTAAGCTTTATTTATAGGAACAGGGGTGGTTTTCTACAGATACATTTTGTATGACTTATGTATCACTGCAACTGCCTTTAATGCATATAATAGCTGAATGATGCCTTCATCACATATTCATTTTCACAGGTTGAAAATGTATTTACATTGCACTTTAATATGCATTATTTGTTGATGAGGCGTCCCTTTATGAATATTTTTTTTTTTATACTTATGAAATTGATATTGTGAAAAAACAAACAGGCTAACGCCCATTCTCTACAATTTTCTGTGCTCGCTTTAGCTTCAAGGCTTGATAGCATTTTAGTTGTAAAATCAATCTTTTAACTTGGGTGTACCATATTATGTAATCGGCCACCGTTTGGACAGATATGTGAGCGTGCAGTGTTGCAATCTATGAAAACCTATAGCTTGTATTCACTTTTAAAGTGACCGTTGTACCTTATTGTAGCAGAGAAATGCATAAAAATGGATAAAAAGGTCAATATGGTCATCCTAGTCTTTTAATTCATACAAGAATTTACACTTACTTCCCAATGACACTGGGGGTTTCAGTTCCCTAAGGTGCCCGTTATCAGTGTAACTCGGGGACGCTGAGACCTGTGGCAAAACGCATCTGTAATTAACTGTCTCCAATTTTTCTATCTTCTCTTCACACCACTCTTACTAATGCTCAAAGCTGCTGCTGTTATAGTGAGACAATAAAAACAATGTTGATGGACTGCTGGGCCTGAACTTCGGAGTGGGCCAAAGTGTCGCAGTAGGAGCTTCAGGCCCCTGGCACACCCCCTTGGGCACACAAAGAAACATCCAGATAACTCTGAAATTGACAAATCTACACCTAAGCCTTATGCAAGCCAGTGGTTTCTGTGGCCTACCACCCAGTAGGTGGTGACCACATGCCCCAGATTGCCCGGGAACAGTTCCACAATGGGACCTTAAATCCCGCGTCCCAGGCAGCCTCAATCTGGGACAATCCATTTTCCTGGAATGAGAATGAAGGAGGTCTCTCAACTTCAGAAGCCTCTCCTGATGGGTCCTCCTTCACACTGAGCCTAGTGTAAGCTGCAGCACCAGGTATGTGTTATGTGACTGTGTTTGTCTGTGTAGTGTCTTGTAATAGAGGGGTTCATTCTATGAATCGGCTCATGTCTGGTAATTGAGGGTTTAATTATTTGAAATTACTCATGTCTGATAATGATTGTATGTATTTTATCATATAAATATCTTATTAAATCAACATAGTTCCCAAGGTTTCCTAATAATTCATATTGGCACTCACCAGTTGCCATGTCTCGATTACCTGGCTGTTCAATCATTGGCAGGCCTAGGTTGCTGCTAATTATTTTAAAATCCGTCAATATGCGGCCATTTATGGGACATAGGCTATATTGTTAGTGGGCTTAGTCTTAAGGGATATAGATAGGCCCTATTGGCATTAATTTTAGCAGCCTAACATGTACTGTTATTACTCCTTGCCCGAACCATTTAAAAGCTTCTACTCCCCTTTCTTTGTCTGGCTCCTCACTTTGCTCTTTTCCCCGCTCCTTCACTCCTTCACTGCACCCTTTCCTTTCCTCTCCTTCTTATACTCAACAAAAATGGTTATTTCAAATAGACATTCCATATGATTATGTGAAAACTGTATCATATTTTGAATAACAAAACAAAAAACAACGTTGATGCATAAGTACTGTAAAAGTTTCAATTTAAAAAAACAAATCCCACTTTATATAATACACAATGACAAACTTTTTCATTTGATAACTGAAATTACTTATTTTTTTAACTTTTTTTTACTTTTTTACTTATCACAGTGTTTTGCTAATTATTGCTAATAAGAGTAAACATCGAAAAGAACTGAACTAATTCTGCGGTTAGCAAACAAAATCAAAATTATCGTGCTTATCCAAGGAGAATGAAAATGGAAAAAAAAAAACAATATTAGATTGTAGTTGTAGGCGATCTAGTGGTTTCCCCTTGATGGACTTGTTCTTTTATTTTACCTGTAGCCAGATGAGCTGCTAGGCTTCTTAAAGATCTGGGACAAAATCCCATAACATACTTTAATTGAGTTTTTAAATTACATTTACAAATGGAGATTTATTTGGAGCACATTAGATGCGTATATGGAATTCATAATATTTATAAGAGGAACGTTCAGCACTCCACTACCTGGTATATCTGCACCAGGCTACAGCCCCTCCCTTGGCCTATGCATGGGATTCTGTGACCCACCTGAATGATAACATGACTTACATATCATTTGCAGATAGTACTCATGTGCTTAATTTCCAGCTCAGGACTAAGCCTGGATATGGAGGATGCTCTGGAAGTAGCACGGATAGTTTTCAGTTTGATGGATCTTGGAGAACATGCTAGTTTTCATAGCCATAAGTATACCAAAGAAACACTAAGCATAAAATACATATTTCTACATTTTTGTACTTGAGCTGAGGTCATGGGAATTGTAGTCCGCAAGAACTCAGTTGTCTATTTTTTTATTATTAAAAAAAACAAATAGTATAAAAAATTAGTATTTGTGTGTTATTATCGGAGAGGGGTCGTCGTGCTTTTTTCATGCATGTAAGCTGACAACCACAACTCTACAATACTCTTGCAGCCCTTTAAACTGCATGTTTCTATCGTGCAATCGTCAACATTGTTTCGGTCAAATATACTTATTATCTTTTCTTGAGTTTCAGATATATTTTAGCAGTTAATTAGCCTGACAAGCAAATGGGAAGAGCAATAAAAAAAACATAATGACTAACAAAAAATAATAGGGTTTCAAAGAAGCTTTGGATAATAGGGGAGGAACATTAATGGTATGGCTTTCTTGGTGACACATAGGGACCTTTATAATTAACCCCTATGTCATAGTTGTATGTAACATCCAGGGCTTGGCTTTTGAAAAATACATTTGTAATTGCAGTTGTCATTTAGTCTTAATTATTGTGCTGTGAGTACAAGTGAGTATAACTGGCTGGGCTCAGAATGTAAAACTCGTATGCAGACGCAAAATGGACGTAAACCTAATTAAACTCTTTGATTGGGCTGAGATGTTAATTTTATAGCAAGTGAGCTATTATTTTTTTAATAAGAGGAGGTTATTTCATTGGAATGTAAAATATTACATCGCGATCAATAACAATACTATTAATGGAACAGTCAGTTTAATTTAGACACTTTTTTTTAGAGAAAAGCTTGACCTCTTTCCTACATTCACTGTAGCAAAGCATTTTTTTACATTTTGTATACGGTGACCAGATATTTTCAGGGAACTGTCACCCAATAGAGACTTCTGTCCCCAGTAAATGACATTTCAAGTAGAACCTGGTATTTTTCTTTAAATTCTCAAATTTACCCACCATAGTCAATGCAAATTTTATATACATTTTTCTATCAATACAATATATAAGTATTAGCATTAGCATTCTATGGTTAGTAACTGTTGCAATTTGGTTCCGTAATGTGCAGAACACATTGTTGTAACACATTTACATATCCACATTCTGTCCTGACATTATAAAAGCATAACAAATTACCGGTTTTATGTAAAAAGGCTTCAGTGTGCACAGTGAAGTTACAACCCCGGTATAGTCAATGTGTTCTTGATTGTCATCTCACGGATTTAATCATGCACTATGTACGGCCTGGTCTGCCATTCTTGTAAGAGAAATTCCCTGGGGTTGGCGTTTCCTAATGTATTATGGAATTGTGGATCCAAAAAAATCTCCATGTCTCCCTGCAAACACCAAATGAGTGACTAGATCCCTCAAGTATTTAAATTGCCTCATGTCATTTTGTCATTATAATGTAACAGTTATTTTGTAAGAACAAAGCAAAGGGTTATGTGACATCAAAAGCTCATAGGTTATATTTCAATTAAAAGGGAAGGAAACCACAGTGAATTGGGATGGAATTGTTTAAGGAACAATATAATTAAGTTTATTATTTCTCAAGGAGACCAATCCATGAAAAGGCTTATTTTACCAACAAAAAAAGCAGGAAGACATTTTAATATGAGCAATAAATGCTAACTCGTTAAGGCTTGCTTTTTATAGCCTTTTTAATAGAGTTCCTGCAGCATTTCTCATACATATTAAAAACCATCATGTTTTTTTTATCAGCAAAAATGTTACAAATAAGGCAAAACTCCCATACAGGCCACTAGGTGCAGTCTCAGACTGCTTATACTGCACCTAAATCAAGGATGGATAATATATATATATATAAACAGGCCATCAAGTTGAAGCCCAAGTACCCATATCCAATTGATTGAGATAAAAAAATAATATTATACTTTGTATTCAAATTGTCCTATGCAGGTAAACAATTTCCTAAGCTAAAATGACCCCCTGTTTTTGCTGTGTCTATATACTGTATTTAATCATACACCCCATATTCATCTTCACTCCAAAGACAAGCACAGTTTGAAAAGTATGTTTATTTCAGTTTGTAGAACTATCTCCAGTTTCATGATATCTTCTTTATGAATTGATTCCGAATACTGTATATTGAAGGCAGGCCCAGAACGGCCATCTGGCACACTGGGAAAGTGGCTGGATATGCCCTTCCGCACACTATATCAGAATAGAAACCACCAGGGATGTAAAGTGCCAGGGCTGCCAAGTCATTACCAGTCTGGCCCAGATTGAATGTGTGTCTTATCGATGATAAGAGGCAATATTTCATTCTCAATTTATACACCAATTCCCCCTTTAATTGTTTGGCATTGTACATTGCTGTCTAGTCAACAGATTACCTCCCCAGTGCAACCCTGTTGACTGTACTAGTGAAAAATCCATCCCTATGTGGTCCTTGGTGGTACATAGTAGAAGAAGGTTGTACTCAAGGGTGCAGTAAGATTCATGCCACGGGTGCTCAGGTAACCATGGAACCCGCTGGGCACCACGAACACGTGTTACTTGACCCTGCAGGAGCAGGGTGAAAGCAGCGAGGTTGCTGACACAGAAAGTATGAGCTGAAGAAATATACAGTGCTAGAATGAGTGATTATGTGCATTAGTTAATGGAGCTGGGGAGCCTGTGTATGGTGTTAGAACGAGTGTGCGTGTTACTCTATGGCAGTAGATACTACTTTGTGTTAGTGTACATTGTAATTATGTGTGTGTGTGATATAAGCATAAGTGAGTGTTGCTGTATGGTGTTAGTGTATAATATTTGCATGTTTGAGTATATGCTATTCAAATATCTTTGAGTGTTACTGTAGGATGTTCAGTGTGAGTGTGTGTTTTATTATATAGTATTAAAAAAGAGTGTGTGTTAGTGTTTGCTGTGGGCATGGGTACGTTGGTTTTTGTGTATGGTGTTATCTTTAGGGATTCTTTCAGTTCAGGCATAGTTCCGTCAGATTGGCGCAAGGCAGATGTTGTGCCCACATTTAAAAAGGGATCAAAATCTCAACCGGGCAATTACAGGCCAGTAAGCTTAACATTGGTAGTGGGAAAATCATTTGAAGGGTTGCTAAAGGTATACATTCAAGAACTTATCTTGATCCAGAATCCAATTAGTAGAAGTCAACACGGTAGAGACTCCTCGATCAAAAACAACCTACACAAATCCGTATATATGACTACAAATAGATTTTGTGATACAAGACAGCCAGAGGGTCGAATCTGTTCTTATAAATTACAGAGCATTAAGATTGATATCTAAAGTAGAACTTTCTAGCATCAACTTTTTTCTTCACAACCACATTCTTTACAATTACACACTGTAACAATAAACCAAAGCCCACTGATTCCAAAATACTTACAATATAATTTTTGAATTTCTAAATACTGTATTTCTCTTTTTATTTATATGACGCTAATCACACTGTTTTGTTCTCATGCTAAATTGTAGACTGATGTGTATCTTAAGTGATGAAAAGCTAAGAGTCTGTAGACTATCTCAACATGCATCTACCTGCTGTGCTCAGCACTAATCTTTAGATGCTGAATTTCCAAAGCCTTATATTTTCATGAAGCTTAAAGGCTAAAAATCAGATTTAGGATGAAGAGGTCTTCTTAAGGAGCATTTCCTTAAGGAACAGTCTTTTTTTTACTGAAAATCGACACACAGAATAACAATTTTCACATTCAGAGGATCTGGCAAAGAGAGTGTTGCTTTTAAAGTGTTCTTCAACATGAGGCTACTTTTGTTGTGTATACATGGATTAAGCAAACTATAGAGTAGAGGTGCATAATTTTGCCATAATAGCATGACCATGCAGTCTTATTTTTCTTTCTTTCCTTTGAAAAGCTTAAGATGTACCAAAAATATTTTGTCTCCTTGTGTCCCATTGAGTACATTGTACTACAGACTTCTTGCGGGAGGGGTCATGTCATTGGATTGGTGGTAAATAGGACCTATGATAGAATATGGATATATTGTGAACCAGGGAAATCTAGGACAAGGTTGGAGAAAGTAGAAGAAAAAGAGATAGTGAAGGAAGGCTAGAAGGGGAAGAACATACACTTAGGGAAAAAGTCATGACAGGAGAAAATTTACAGCAAGGAAGTCATCAGTGAGCTTAATCCTACCTGTGCTAGAACCATCCATCATGGTTTTTATTTTAAAAGAGGCATCTAACATCTGCATAAATGCTTCCAGGGCCAGCTCTACCAGTAGGCATGGTAGGCAGAGGCTTAGAGATCAGATCTACTGGGGCCACACAGCAAAGCTTAATGAGGTTTTTCCCAAGGTGGCAATAAATCCTTGCACCTGCCCTGAATGCTACCTAAAAATCTGAAATTATATTTTGTTTGGCACTGCCTATAAAATGTTTGCACAAAGCTCTATGTACTTATTTCAAAGAGCCAGCATGGTTTGCCTTTAACAGTTAAGAAAACAATTAAGCAAATTTATGATATATAAAAAGGTATATAAAATGGTTTGCTAAATGCGCATTCTCTCTCAGTAAATGTGCAAACAGTGTCCAGAACTCGCTGAGGGATCCTCACTGTCATTTTCTTATGTGATAAAAAAAGTTAACTGGATCTTAGGAGCGTTTGATGATGTTGGGTCACAACTTATTTAACAGATAATTTTAGGATCCAATATGATATCACTGGGACTACATATCAAAAGCTAAAGTGTGTGCTTTTGTAAAATCACCATTATTTTCGCATTACTTACATTAAAATTAGAACAAGTTAAGTAAATACTACGACATGCATGTGCTCGGTTATATGAATTCCATGAGAATAATTTTTTTTTAATTCCCCATGATCTGCATGATAAGTTAGCCTCTGTTACTGATTGTTGTTGGTTCAGATGTCCCGATTGTAAAGATTAAAAGAAAGTACATCTCACAAAAATTATGACATTGTTGGCCATAGATCTTGCTTTTCACAAAGTAAAATATCCCCTTATTTTATATAATAAATATCTAAAAAATAATAAAAAAAATAGGCATAACAACCAGTCTATGAGCAATTTTGATTAAAGAATTTAGTTATGCTCAAGGCTAGGAAGGCAACAGTTCCCCTTTGTTTACATATTTAGTGGCAAGAGCCTTATATTCCTTACTGACCTTTTAAGAGAAAAAAAATGTGAACAAGTTAAGCTTTTAAGTAAATTTGATCACAAAAACTTTATTTGGTCTTTACAAATATTGTGTAATTTATATTTGTATGTAATTTTTTTTTAATTTTTTTTATAAGAAATACCAATAAAATATTTAAAAACAAAACAAAAAAAAACCCAAGTTAAGCTGAAAGATTAACTCATCAGGCCAATAATATTGGGTAGACTGATAATATTTACAAGCAAGAAGGATAACACAGTTAAGGATTACTATATAATTACATGAAATGAAAATTATACATCTCAGGACAGTAAATGAAGTTTTTATTATTCCATTTAAATTATGTGTTTCAAAACACAAATTGGGCAAGAATTAAAAAAAAAAAAGAAACTATTAGCAAAATTGTACACCTGTTGTCTGGCGTTCATGGTGCATAGGACTTTGCAAATAAGCCTATCACCATTCAAGCTAGACACCTGCCCCCCCAGTTATGCACATCTGCCCCCGATATGCCTTCCACCCCTATATGCCACTCTGCCTGTCTGATATTCCACTCTGCCATCCTGATATGCCACTCTCTCCCCCATCAAATGCCTTATACCCCTATATGCCACTCTCTGATGCTACCTGGGACTTCCGCCAGCGGAAGTGTTGGGTAGCAGCGGAGGTTGTCTGCACACATCGAGCAGACATTCACTGGCTGCCAGAGGGGAGGATTCAGGTCTCCTGCTGTGCTGAGGGAGATCCTCCTCTCTGGCAGCCAGTGAACGTCTGCTCAATGCGCGTAGACAACCTCAGCTACTTCCGCCAGGGCTACTATGGTGGAGCACCTGACGGTCATGTGACGCCATTGCTCTGTCATAGAAGCCCCGGCAGAAATGACAGCAGCAGCAGAGGTTGTCTGCGCACATCACAGAGGAGGATCCAGGTCCCCTGGAGCACTGCGTGGGATCTGGATCTTAGTCTTGTAGTCAGACCTCTATTTGAGGTCTGATTATAAGATGACCTTGAATATAAGACGAGGGGTATTTTTCAGAGCGTTTGCTCTGAAAAAGACTTTGTTTTATAATCGGGCAAATACCATAATTCCAAACTACCATTAGTAACATGATAACATCCGGAGACTTTGCATGGACATGCAAAGTGTCTAGATAACCTAGAACATTACATGTCTTTTATTTGGGCAGGGTCATTTGAAGAAGGATTTTAATTGGGTGAGGTGCCAATCAGTATTTAATAGGTGAATATACAGTCCATGTTTATATGTTAGGTGTTACCACTCATGTGATGCATGGTTATTAAATAAATCGGCTTATTAAAGTCAACAACCATATAATATATCAAAAGATCCACATCCAGGACAAGATTTTTTTTTATATTCTAACTTGAGTGCCTGCAGCTCAATGGAAAATGAGAAAATGGCTCTTGTTCAGCCAAGGATACACAGAATTCCTTGTCTCTGTACATCCTTTGATGCCTGGAATTCACCATTTGTGATATTATAAATATAACTCCCAGTCCTTTTACATGTTTTATTATACTGTGTATACGCTTCTCCAGTCTTCTGTTCTTTGATGTATTTTCTGGTTTTGCTATGTTCTCAATGTCATTTCTTATTTTAGCTGAGAACAACTATGAACTGGTAGACAGTCTACTTGTTCATGTGCCACTTTCTTCCTCAATGTTATGTGATTAAAAAGTATATGTTTCCATTTAAAGAAGGGATTTCTGAGGTCCCTAAAGTGTATTGAGCAATAAAAGGTATAGCCTTATTGAGCTTATATGACTATTTTCCTTTTTCTTGTACAAAGAACCAGAAATTGTTTTTTTAATTATGAAGTGTCCAATGAATATCTCAAAGCAGGAACACTTGCAACACATGAGTTATGTTTTAAACAAAACTTCAGCGCTTTACTATGTATCCTAGCAAAAATAAACCCAATAACAACTCACTGCTGGCACAACAGGGACTCCAATCTCTGATTAAAGTAGTTTTAGTTAGTATTTACACCATGGTGCTGTATGTGTAATATATATTCAAGTGAATTTAATTCTATTTGCCTTTGTGGATATGCTCCTCCAATGCCTCAAAGCCCATCCAAGTAAATTGTTTTAATTCAGCACTTGTGACCTTGACCCAACCACGAGAGCGTCTTTGATGACCAACTTTATACAAGAAGAACTTTTTTTTTCCATTTTCTTTTTGGCTTAAGGCAGTAAAAACTACTCTTGGACCAAGGGAGTTTTCTAATGTTTTTTTTTCATAATTGATGGAAACATTTTATTTATTTATGACGATTTTACTTTCAGTTTCATTATATCACATTATATAATTTTAATGTTTAGGTACAACTACATGTAATAGTTGCAGATTGAACATAAAAGATTCAGATTGATTTTGTAACCTCTCTATTTATCTAGTTAATATGTGTACTTTGGGCGTGTATATACTATAACTGTCAAGAGTCCTTCTTGTTCGATATTATGTATGAAACCACAATGTAAACCCCTTGATTTAGCCTCCAGGGACAGCCTTTGCTCCTCTACGCCCCACTCATCGGTGCCTGATTGGGGTATAGTTGCAAATACCCTGTGTAGGCTCTCCTATCCCAAAAATCTGGGAGACGGTTTATTTCTGTGTACACTAGCATACTAAGCATATGTTAAAAAAATATGATATATTATATATATTATAGACACATGCACAGGCAATTGCCACCCAACAGGAGGGAGCAAAACAGGAAAATCTCACTTGGTCGAACAGGAGTTAATGAGCCAGCAAGACTTCGGCTCTATATTCTGGGCCACTTCAGTGAGACCAATACAGGTGAATAAACCAGAAACTGAAGGGACAAGCTTAATATTAAATGAATTGATATGAATGACTTGGCCGGTAGCCAAAAATGGGGTGGTTGGTTGCAAAATGGGGTAAACAGAAGGTTTAAGAGAGTAATATATCCCCATACCTATATATATAGAGGAACCGACAGTGAAAGAAAAGTTTGTATTGTTAATATGTTTAAGAGGCAGACCAAGGGATGAGCGGGTATTTATACTATTTATTTATTTATTTATTATGGAGCTCATGAAGAACTTGGCTGCTTGCTAATATAATTGTAGGAATGTTCAAATGAGTGTTGTCTTGTTGCTATCTATGTTCTATGAGATATAATAAAAGAAATAAAGCAAAACAACCACGTACGCAAAAGCAGACAATATTTTGCATTCCCTTCAGCATTTTATTTTAAAGGTGTGCTTAGAAGTGTGGCTAGATAGTAGGGTGTTACCAACGCTTTTTATGTGGCAAATAGAAAAGAAGCCACATCAACTTTAATTTAACTTTATACTGTGGGCAATGTATTTTTTTTCAAATAAATCTGGTAGTAAAAGAAAAAAATTATAGACTTCAACTCATTAAACATAAGTTTATTGCATTATTTTATTTTATGGCTGCTAAAGTACTGGCAGGGCATTCAAGTCAAATTTTATTCTACATTTTTAATATTTAATTTATTTATTTAAGAGCTATCTTATTTATTAGAGAGGAAATATTTTACTTTTACAAATATATCTAATGAACAACGTGGCCATTAAAACAACAAAAAAGGTAGGCTGGTATGCTCTACCAGTTATATATACTTTAATGCATATGATGGCTGAGTGATCCCTTTACATTTTTCTGTGTGGCCGCCTGTGCAAATGCATTGAGGGATTCTGTAGAATCCTTCCTATTCATTTACCTCTAATTTTTGTAATAAGAACCCACTTGTGCATCATCATTATGATTTGTCTTATCTTTTATTTATATAGCGCCAACAATTTATGCAGCTCTTACGATACATACAGTACATTCAAGGGGTATGACATATCTCGAATTGACAGACTAAGACAAATCGATGCATTAGGGTTGGAGAGGGCGGAACCACAAAAGGGTGGAGCCACAAAGAGGGTGGGGCCATCCAATGCTGCTCCTCGGTACAGGTAACAGTGCCTGGAGCTCAGGTAAAGCACTGTGGATACACATTTGCATATTCACTATACCATGGTAGGCCAAACTTCAGATCTTCGAGAGCCGCAAGACACCCACATTTTTTTACAGCCATTATATATAAATATTAAGTATAAATAATACGTGTATGTAATATTATTTATTTATATGTAGTTTATAAAGTTTATAACGCGCATATATAAATACATAATATAAACTGATAATATTTATTAGTTTCAATAATCACAAATATCAAATCTTTCACAGTTTCACTCATTCTCTTATACTATCTCATACTCTCACTCACTCTTACACTCTCATTCACTCACACCCCCCTCATGCTCTCTCTCTCTCTCTTTCTGTCTACCTACTATCTCTGCCAAACAACTTCTGTGTCCCTCTCCTGCAGCTCTGCTTCTTTTTTTGCCTCTTCTTCTTCTGTGTCCTTTCTTTGTCCTCTTCTCTCGGTATCCAAAGCGCTTCCTCAAGTGGCCAGAGCCTCTGTGCATACCGTTTCCCCCATACTGTGGATAACACACAGCAAAGAAAGAGTTACAGACTGCAAAATACTGTTGAGAAGAGAAATCTTGAGAAAAATTATACCCCCCAGATCTCTCTGTTATGGAGCCATAGTCTTACTGCCTTTCTATTTTTCCAACCTAATGTCCCTCTCCTAGGAGCTCAGAATAAGAAGAACAATACAGATGTTAGGCAAATAAAGTCATATGGGTTTGCTCTAAACCACCAACTCCGTAAATATCAACCAATAAAAATAAAAAGGTCTCTTCACCTGGAAACCAATGCCCATGACAATGCTTGAAGTGATGAAGACATAAAATGCCTGGCCCAATATCTATTGCTAACATAAATTAAAGTAATCTAACAATCATCAGTCATGGTCCAACCCACTCCCTCTTTGTCCACTTTAAATGCCTGTTTCTAGAGAGAATTATTATTCCTGGTCTGAAAGCGCATCTCCCTGCTATCATGTAAGCTCACCATGCAAAATGATATCATCATGGTAAAAGGCTTAGCTTACTTTAGAACTTTCCATTGGAGCACTTGTGAAATCACTCATGGCTCTGCCCATATTAAGTGACTTGTCTGAAACCACGTCACACCAAGTATTGGGTGTCTTTGTGACGGCATAATCCTATGGTCACCTTATGCCTGCCCACCTTTTTATTTACAACTTCCTGCAGGCACTGTGTATGCGAAGTTCGCTTACCCTTTGCGTACCTTGTAGAAAAATATATAGCTTCCATACATACATGTCACAGTTTATGACATTAGCAATACCATTAATATGGATTATTTTACACCCCACCACCAAAAGTCATCCCAAAACATTTACTAAAATCGTATTAAATATTTGATGCCTGTGTGAAAATCTCATAATATTTTGGCTCCGGCCCAACTGAAACTAGTCTATGATGCTTTTTTTTTGCATTCATCTCAGCAGAAACATGAAAAAAAATGTGTAATATTCTCCTCTAAGCACTTTTACTGAAAGTTCTCAGAGGATTTATTTGTAAGTTTTTGCAATACCACCTGTATTTTAATTAATGCTAATTATATCCAGCAAAAGAAAGTAATAATTCTTTATTAAGCTGGTTTATCTGCTAACAGCCGACTTTGATACTTTTCCAGCATTGTTTAGAATTCAAACTGGATGTGGGCCAAAACAAATATATCTATGAACCTTTGGCATGACTCTACTAAAGAAATCAGTGTTTCCCAATAAACCTACTGTATATCTCCAAAACTCCGAAAACCTCATTTTTTTTGTTTGGATGGGGATGTCCTGGCAAATTCTGGTCTGTTGCCAGTTATTCCATAAGCTTCGTACAGCTCCACTAGGAAAGTGCCCGGTGACAAGCCAGGCCATCATCTGTCATTTGCATATTTCTTGTAGTCAAATGACTCATACTTATTTTTGTACTTCAAAGGCAGTTATTAGTCTTGATTCAGCTCTGCTTGACCCGCATGTGCAAAACGATGGACCTCTATAATGCAACCATGGATATGCATTATTCAAACAAAATGTCCAGGTAGAAATGAATCATCATCATCATAATATGCCAATTATAGTTAATAAAATGTTACAATTAAACCTAAAATATGTGGGCATTTTCCTATATTTTTTACAAAAAGAATAATAATCCATCCAACTACAAAATATCAATTCATTTCTGGCTAGAAATTTCCAAATAGATTAAAAAATGCACAATGATTGCAGCTGTGTTTGGTGTTTGTACGACTACCTAAATTGCTGTATGTTATATAAGCAGCATAGCAATTGCAATTCACATTTTGATGTTTAGTCCAATAATAACCATCCATGTGGCTGCAGTTTCCATGAGGCTCTGCATACAGTTTGGCTATAATAAGATGGCGTTCTTGAAACTGCCTATGCCTACTCCTATATTATCTTTTGTATTTAATCACCATTGAGTTCCTTTTTTCGTAGCAAACTGCAACACAATAGCTCGTAACTGTTTTTATCAATATTGGATACGCGAAAAAAGGAATATTCATTTACAATCATAAACAAAGCGCAAAAGCTAACAACAAATTATATAAACACAATAACTTTGAGTAATACCAGTCTTTTAATGTTCTGTATGCTTTAAAAGAAAGAAGAACATTTTGGTAAATTTTGTGATTATTTTTGATATTCCAGCATAATCCTAAAATCATCTCATTAAAATTACATTTACATTTTTTTTCCCCTTACATAAGATAAAGTACAGGTATATTAAGTAAGTTAGGATTTAAGTTTATTAAGTTTTGTGATGTAGAAAAAACTATACCTGAAATCCATACTCCGTAACAGTCTTCAACGGACAGTGAAGATCATGGGCTTCTTAGGCAGATCAAAGGAGAAGAGGAACAGCCTAGTGAGGTTTCTGGGTAGCATAACAATTAATACTGTTCCCCTATATTATGGTCAACATTTATGTTTAGAAAAAATTGGATTTTCAACGACCTGTATAGGATGTGTTACGAATTTGTGGTACAAGTCAATTCATGCAAATCAGAAATATATGTATTACTTAATTTCCAAATATTACATAGATTGCTTGCCAATTCCCTGCTTATCAGCAATTCTATGAAGCATATGCTTAGGTTATTTATTAACATAATCATTATGTATACCTGTAAGTAAAAGAATGAACATTAAATAATAGTTTACCCTAATGACCGTGAGAAAGTTTAGTAAAAGAAATGCCTCCAGGACTTTATGAAATAATGTAGCGCATTGGAAACAAACAATAGGATATTTAATTTATAGACAATATTCTGTTAATGTCTTCACATCTAGATTCAATGAGTAGTGCAAGCAAAGCAATATTTCCCATAGGTGTGATCATTATCATATATTGATGGGTGGCTGCCAGTTTTGCCAAACCCACTATTGCAGCAAACTGGTCTTCTGGTCCCATGCAACCAAGCCCATCTCTTAAAGGATAAAAAGGGTGTCTTGTCTTCCTCCCTGTTCACAGGGCCACAGACTCCTTCGACTTTTCTGTTCCTGTGGAAATTTTCCCTATTTCTTTTCATACTCTGTTTTAACATACCATCATGTCTTACAGAAGAGGTGGTGGTGGTGGTGGAGGTAAAGGTGGAGGCAAAGGCTTCAGTACGTGCTCAGTTGGTGGATTTGGTGCAGGAAGAATGAGTGGCTTCTCTAGATCTGGAGGCAGCTTTGGATCACGAAGTCTAACCCACCTTGGTGGAAGTAAAAGAATTTCCATTAGCGCATCCAGCGTCCGTGCTGGGGGAGGCTATAGTGGTGGTGGAGGAGGAGGAGGAGGGGGAGGATTTGGTGGTGGTATAGGAGGAGGATATCATGGTGGTATAGGAGGAGGAGGATTTGGTGGTGGTATAGGAGGAGGAGGATTTGGTGGTGGTATAGGAGGAGGAGGATTTGGTGGTGGTATAGGAGGAGGAATTCTTGGTGGTGGTATAGGAGGAGGAGGATTTGGTGGTGGTATAGGAGGAGGATTTGGTGGTGGTGGCGGAGGGGCAATTGGTGTTGGGGGAGGTGGATTTGGTGGGCAAGGAGGTGACCCAGGCTTCCCTGTTTGCCCACCTGGTGGAATCCAAGAGGTCACCATCAACCAAAGCCTTTTGCAGCCATTGAATGTTGATATAGACCCAAATATCTCAAAAATAAAAACTGAAGAAAGAGAACAGATCAAATCACTTAACAACAAATTTGCTTCCTTCATTGACAAGGTAAGAGTGTAATGTATGAATGATAATGTATTTGGCTACTTTAGAGATGATAAAACATTTTATGTATATTTTGTATAGGAACATTAGAAATGACAATCTCTCAGTTAATCTAATCTTTTAACATTCTATAGGATTGTTATTGTACAATATAAGCATGGTAATGTTCACTGGGTCTGTTACACTTCTGGCTTTTACAAGTGTTCTTTTTGTAAGCGTTTGAGCCATTTGTTAATTTGTTCTTTTAGGTTAGATTCCTAGAGCAGCAGAACCAAGTCCTAGAAACAAAATGGCGCCTTTTGCAAGAACAGGGTCAAAAGAGTGTCACAAAAACACCAGGCCTAGATCAACTTTTTGAAGCCTTCATAAGTAGTCTGAGGAGACGACTGGATAATTTAACAAGTGAGAGGGGCCGTCTGGATGGCGAACTGACCACTATGCAAGAGCTTGTTGAAGACTACAAGAAAAAGTATGTCTTTGGTTTTCTCTGAATATATGACCTTATGAAAAAAGCATGAATGTGGAAACATAGAAAATGCGTAGGGTCGTAAAGATAGTACTCCATCAGTTTGTGACCGGAATGTAACTGTCTAACTGTACTTTTCTGCATAGATATGAAGATGAAATTAACAAGCGGACTGAAGCAGAAAATGATTTTGTGGTTCTTAAGAAGGTGAGATGATTTTCTTTAATTAATTAATGCTAAAGGAAATGTTGCAGTGCAAATGTTGTGAGCATACTTATTGTTCCCATCAAGTGGTACAGTAACCTTGCTGATGAATGAATATTCCATTGGTGCTATAGGATGTGGATGGTGCCTACATGAAAAAGGTGGAGCTGGACGCTAAGGTGGATGCTTTGATGGAGGAAATCAACTTCCTAAGACTTCTCTATGAACAGGTTAGAATTATTCCTCCCTATTGCACTATGGTGAAAGAGAATATTTGTGAAATTGTAAGCATGAATAATTTTTAAAAGAACAAGGATCAACACTCACTTGAGCAGGTTCTGATAAATGTACCTTAACTTTTTGGACTGTTTGCAGGAACTCTCGCAGACACAACAACAAGTTTCTGACACTTCAGTGATTCTGTCTATGGACAATAACCGTGATTTCAACATTAAGGATATCATTGATGAAATTAAAAACCAGTACGAGCAAATAGCAGCCAGAAGTAAGGCAGAAGCAGAGGCAGTGTATGATGACAAGGTAAGACTAGTTATTACCCCTGTTATCGTAACAAAAGTCCAAACAGGCCACACCTTTCAGCTT
The DNA here is from genome assembly GCF_027358695.1 of Spea bombifrons. Taxonomy (NCBI): domain Eukaryota; kingdom Metazoa; phylum Chordata; class Amphibia; order Anura; family Pelobatidae; genus Spea; species Spea bombifrons. Next base: position 119,326,999 of record NC_071088.1, read on the forward strand.
AATTATAGTTGTAAGTATACATTGCTAATCATGTTGAAACAAAAGCCCTTATGCAATATTCAATAAAAGTTATAGATAGGGTCATTACGAGGACCTTGCTTTTTACATGAGGTTCATTTTTTGTGATAAGACCGAATTAAGTTTCCTTAATTTCTTGAAATTAAATTTTTTTAAGGAGTCATAATGTGAAACACTGTAGAGGGTCGTTAAGTCTCCCTTCTTTAATGTCAATGCTAAGCTGTTTATGAATTCTGAATGCAGCCACATGGGACCACATCCTGTGCAGAACTATATTCATTGTTCACTTTCATTTTTCTTTACTAGTACAAACAACTGCAGACGGTGGCTGGACAGCATGGTGAAAATCTAAAGAGCACCAAAAGCGTGATTGCTGATTTGAATCGCAGGATCCAGAGGTTTAAGGCTGAAATTGAGAATGTCAAGAAACAGGTAAGCAAATATGCAAGCACAGTCCACAGATTCTTCCGTGTCAAGTTAATTTGAAAATAAACAAACAAAAAATACTTTTTAAATGTAAAATAATATAAAAGAACAGTTTTGAGCAATGTTGATTATAAATTCATTTATAAGTAAGTAATCATATTCTTCTCAATGCAAGATTACAAGTCTTCAAGCAGCCATTGCTGAGGCAGAAGAACGCGGAGAGCTTGCATTGAAAGATGCCCGGGAGAAATTGACTGAGCTAGAAGAAGCTCTAAAGAAGGCCAAGGAAGACCTGGCCCGCCAGTTAAAGGAATACCAGGACCTACTGAATCTTAAATTGGCTTTGGATATTGAAATTGCCACCTACAGAACTCTACTGGAAGGAGAAGAAGACAGGTTAGTGCTGCAAAAATACAATCCTTTTTAAAGCATTATTTTGAGATAATTCTCTTACTGGTATTACATTTTATAAAAATGGTGATTAAAAAAAGAGACAGACCACCTAACCCCCTATGCATTAGCAATGTTCCAAGATACACCAAATTATATATTTTTTAATTATATGAAACTGCTGTACCACCATAGATCTGTGTGCTAAGTGAGTTAATTCAAGGAAGGAAACAAAAACAGTCCTCTCACTGCATTAACTATGCTATTATAGTAGCCCTAGCTTGGTTTAGGTCTTGAATATCTAAAACCTGCTGCAGAATGAGGTCTGGACAAGATGCAATGTGGTTAGTCACATGTGGCAATATCATTTCCCTTTTAGTTTTACTAATGCCTCTTTCTTTTATCCTGCTTGCATTGACGCCATTCACATTATGTGATTTAGCATAATAGTTATATATAATGTTTACTACTCTGCTTTATTACAGAATATCTGGACAAATTGTCAACAATGTCAGCATCTGTAAGTTCACAAATATACAATTACTGCAAACTGTTACTGTAGATTATGTTGCAAAAGCTAACAATCTTTGTTTTTCATTTTAGCTGTGGTCAGTGGTGGTTCTTCAAGTGTAGGATATGCCTCTGGTGGTGGTGGAGGAGGAGGAGGAGGAGGAGGAGGCTATGGCTCTGGAGGAGGAGGTGGAGGATACAGCTCCGGAGGCGGAGGGTATTCAACCGGAGGAGGATATAGTTCCGGAGGAGGTGGAGGAGGAGGATATAGCTCTGGAGGAGGTGGAGGAGGAGGATATAGCTCTGGAGGAGGAGGATATAGCTCTGGAGGAGGAGGATATAGCTCTGGAGGAGGAGGATATAGCTCTGGCGGAGGTGGAGGAGGATATAGTTCTGGAGGAGGTGGAGGAGGATATAGCTCTGGAGGTTCACAGGTTGGCTATGGAGGTCGAAGCTCAGTGGCAGTTGCACAAACAGTATCCAAAACAAAAAAATCCTACTAAAACCAGCATTAGCCTTCACAGGCAAACTTCACTATGCCCCTGCCATTCAGCCCATTACTGAAGCTTGTCTAGTACATTTAATATCATACTGGTTCATTCTCTATCCTTAGATCACGGGGATACCCTTGATTAGAATTATGTACTGCCATGCTTCACAGGAAGACCTTGTCACTGAATTTCCCTAGCTACATCTGGGAAACACGATACATATTCAGCAATAACACAGTGAAATATAAAAAGCAAAGTCAAATTATAGATCAAATGTATTGATAGAACATCTATTTTAAACTCTTCATTGTACCTATGAATGAAACTAGATATCCATGCACTATGTATGAATGAAACTAGCTACAAATGTGGGGAATATGGACTACGTGGTCATACATCAGGGACTTGAAGTTATGTCTTGTAGACAAAAACAACAAATGCTAGCTGGAGTTTCCCTAATTATGACTGCTTAGTGTGTGTCTCTCTGTGTCTATGTAGCACTCAAGACTTCTAAGATGGGTTAATGTCATCATTCCTATTATTTTTGCTTGTCTTTTTTTCTGAATGTATTGGAGGGAATGGATCCTGGGTGTTTTGTATATAAAATTCTCTTAATGCATTGCTGGGTCTTCCAACTCCAGGCTAAAACTTCTTGACTTTTCTGTGAATCTTCAATAAACAGCATGTGGATCTCAATTGGTGTTAAGAAATTAATTTTAGAATAACATTTTGATATTTGTGTTTAATGTCACGTTAGTACAAATTTGACAATTTTAAGTTCTCAAAATTGGTATTAAAACCATGCTATCTTTATTTTTTTGTTTTACATCTGACCTTTAAACGGGTACCCTGCTAGTAGGAGTTATTCTTGTATAAAACTGACCACATTTTATGTGTGATGAATATCTACCGCAAAATAATAGTTCAAAACAGTAAAACTCATATTAGAAAAAGAAAAACATACAAACAAAAGTATTCTAGATTTGAGGGTTAATAAATTCATTCTGTGGGACGATGAAGTGTAATATGGACCCATGAAAGACAAATGGCTGCTGGGATTATAGGACTTGCTATATCGGACTATATACCCAAAAGTACACCCCTCCTAATTATTAAATTCACATGTTTAAACCACATGGATTGCTAACAGGTATAAAAAAATCAAGCACACAGGCAGCTATATCCATAAACACTGTCATTAGAATGGGTCATACTGAAGATCTTAGTGACTTGAAATGTGACACTGTCATAGGATGCCACCTTTGACACAAGTCAGTTCATGAAATTTCTGCCCTGCTACATTTGCCCATGTCCACTGTTACTGCTGTTATTGTGAAGTGGAAGCTTCCAGGAGTAAGAACAGCTCAGCCATTAGGTGATAGACCATGCACACTCACAGAGTGGGGCTGCTGAGTGGTGAAATGCGTGGCACAACACAATGGAAACATGCTTTGTGGAGTGACCGAATATCAGTTTGGTGGATGCCAGGAGAACGCTACCTAGCATAATGCGTAGTGCCCACGGTAATGTTTGATGGAGAAGGGATAATGGTCTGGTGCTGGTTTTCAGGTTTTTGACCCCTTAGTTCCAGTTAAGGGTAATCTATCAGTCTATCCATCTATCTATCCTTATGATAAAACAATATTTACACAATATAACTAATTTCAGATTTTGAAATGTGTACTAATCCCATCTGTATCCACATATGTGAGGAATATAGAAGCTGTTGGCCTCCTCTGTCATATATAAATTAAATACATGTGACACATAGAAAGAAAAAAGCCCCATTTACTTCAGTCAGTTTTTTTATTTAAAAGAAAATTACCAACAAAATACAAAATTGGTCTATGAATAAACCAATGTAAACAATGGCCTTGTACATTTGTATAAGTTAAACCTACAGTTATATACATAAATCTACAATTTTTAAACAAACAGCAACCGCACACCCATGGATCCGCCCAGGGAATGGGTGCTGAAGACCCACAGCATCTTCACAAAACACCTTTAACTCAAACAAATAAAATAAATATTGAGCATTGTTGTGATTTCTAATCATTGGGGTTAATATACTGTACGTCACCATGACTGGATTAAGGTCATCATTGGCCTAGTGCTGAGGATTTTCGTGGACCTTTTTATAGAAATAAGTATAATAGAATAAAAAGAATCTTAACTCCTCGGCATCCACGTGTACTGGATAAAGATGACATCAGTTCCAGGCAGTAGTACATCAGTACACTAAAATAAAAGTCAGCATACATGGGACCCTGAAGCAACTTTTTAGTGTAATTAATCCTTTTTAATAAGGTATGCAGACTGTGGCCCATGGAACAGCATAGCTAAGTGAAAGGGGCCTTGACTGGGTGAGGAGGTGGGCTTAGGATAATGGGCATACCTGGGAACTTCTCGGCTCCGGCTACTCGGAGCCTTCCCTTACAGGACTCGGCCAGGACTGCACACTGACGTCTGGGAAAAAGGAAAAAATGGGGGGGGGGGAGCAGGACAGGTCAAGACCCCGCTCCCGTGACCTGGAGGATTCGGGTATTGACCTGTAGAACCAGAGGAGCAGCGCTCACCCGGCAATCTCCGGGTCAAACCCGGAGAGTTCCCAGGTATGATAATGGGGTTAAGGGACATTAGGTAGGGGACTTTGGGAGGTCCTGTATAAATAGTAAGGCAGTTGTTCTTACCTGAATCTTCCCTCCCTGTCAGGGGGATGATTGGAAAACAATGGGGAATACATGAACTGTATTACTTTTGGTGGCAATTCTGGAAATGACTTTGTTGTGTTAATAATTTGTGGTGGTTTTTGTCACGACCACGAACACCAAGGCACTCACCGCACACCAAGGGAGACCCTTAGTGACAGGGAGTGGAGACTGGGATGATTCCAACAGTGAGGAGGCCAGATGCAGGTGGATAAATTAAGGGCCGAGTTGGAGTGCAAGCTGCAGGAGCCCCGACAGCAGGAACCAGAAGGCAAATGAAGCAGAGCCGGGTTAACTCAAGCAACGTACTCAGGATAGCCGGGTCGGTAACAGAGCGGGTAATCAGACGAGCCAAGTCGGTAAAAGAGCGGGTAATCAGACTAGCCAAGTCGGTAACAGAGCGGGTAATCAGACGAGCCAATTCGGAAAAAGAGCGGGTAGTCAGACAAGCCAAAAAACTGGAAACCAGGATAGGCAGGAGAAGGTACAGAATCGCTAGGCAAAGAATCGTCAGGCAGGCAGAGGTCAAAAACTATAGTAACGAGCAGACGCAATAACTCTGGATACATAGACCACAACAGGGTACAGATTAAAGCATTTCCCGGGTTTTTAAATCTGGCGCCCTTACAAGCTCCACCCCCTGGACTGCATCATCGCAGTTCTGGGCAGTCTCCCAGAACTCCGCCTCTGGACCCGTCCAGCCATGCCCCCATCAATACAGACAGGAGGAACGCCGCTGGACCGGGAGCACGTAAGTACAGAATACTGGGGATCAATGCTCCGTCGGGCATCATGATGCCGGATGGCAGCAATGTCTCCCGACACCGCCTTGAAACCACAATGATCGGGGACCCGACCTCCCGCATCGAGGGAGACACCCGTCACCCCCGGTACCGGCCGCTCGCGAGCGGTCCTCTGCCCGTGAGCATCCGGCACCGAGGGAGAGACCGCGACAAAATTGGATTTTCAACGACCTGTATAGGATGTGTTACGAATTTGTGGTACAAGTCAATTCATGCAAATCAGAAATATATTTATTACTTAATTTCCAAATATTACATAGATTGCTTGCCAATTCCCTGCTTATCAGCAATTCTATGAAGCATATGCTTAGGTTATTTATTAACATAATCATTATGTATACCTGTAAGTAAAAGAATGAACATTAAATAATAGTTTACCCTAATGACCGTGAGAAAGTTTAGTAAAAGAAATGCCTCCAGAACTTATAACTTACATTATGAAATAATGTAGCGCATTGGAAACAAACAATGGGATATTTAATTTATAGACAATATTCTGTTAATGTCTTCACATCTAGATTCAATGAGTAGTGCAAGCAAAGCAATATTTCCCATAGGTGTGATCATTATCATATATTGATGGGTGGCTGCCAGTTTTGCCAAACCCACTATTGCAGCAAACACCCATGCAACCAAGCCCATCTCTTAAAGGATAAAAAGGGTGTCTTGTCTTCCTCCCTGTTCACAGGGCCACAGACTCCTTCGACTTTTCTGTTCCTGTGGAAATTTTCCCTATTTCCTTTCATACTCTGTTTTAACATACCATCATGTCTTACAGAAGAGGTGGTGGTGGAGGTAAAGGTGGAGGCAAAGGCTTCAGTACGTGCTCAGTTGGTGGATTTGGTGCAGGAAGAATGAGTGGCTTCTCTAGATCTGGAGGCAGCTTTGGATCACGAAGTCTAACCCACCTTGGTGGAAGTAAAAGAATTTCCATTAGCGCATCAAGCGTCCGTGCTGGGGGAGGCTATAGTGGTGGTGGAGGAGGAGGGGGAGGATTTGGTGGTGGTATAGGAGGAGGAGGATTTGGTGGTGGTATAGGAGGAGGAGGAGGATTTGGTGGTGGTATAGGAGGAGGAGGATTTGGTGGTGGTATAGGAGGAGGAGGATTTGGTGGTGGTATAGGAGGAGGAGGATTTGGTGGTGGTATAGGAGGAGGAGGATTTGGTGGTGGTGGCGGAGGGGGAATTGGTGTTGGGGGAGGTGGATTTGGTGGGCAAGGAGGTGACCCTGGCTTCCCTGTTTGCCCACCTGGTGGAATCCAAGAGGTCACCATCAACCAAAGCCTTTTGCAGCCATTGAATGTTGATATAGACCCAAATATCTCAAAAATAAAAATTGAAGAAAGAGAACAGATCAAATCGCTTAACAACAAATTTGCTTCCTTCATTGACAAGGTAAGAGTGTAATGTATGAATGATAATGTATTTGGCTACTTTAGATATGATGAAACATTTTTCATTTAGAGAATGTATATTTTGTATAGGAACATTAGAAATGACAATCTCTTAGTTAATCTAATCCTTTAACATTCTATAGGATTGTTATTGTACAATATAAGCATGGTAATGTTCACTGGGTCTGTTACACTTCTGGCTTTTACAAGTGTTCTTTTTGTAAGCGTTTAAGTCATTTGTTAATTTGTTCCTTTAGGTTAGATTCCTAGAGCAGCAGAACCAAGTCCTAGAAACAAAATGGCGCCTTTTGCAAGAACAGGGTCAAAAGGGTGTCACAAAGAGACCAGGCCTAGAACAACTTTTTGAAGCCTTCATAAGTAGTCTGAGGAGACGACTGGATAATTTAACAAGTGAGAGGGGCCGTCTGGATGGCGAACTGACCACTATGCAAGAGCTTGTTGAAGACTACAAGAAAAAGTATGTCTTTGGTTTTCTCTGAATATATGACCTTATGAAAAAAGCATGAATGTGGAAACATAGAAAATGCATAGGGTCATAAAGATAGTACTCCATCAGTTTGTGACCGGAATGTAACTGTATAACGGTACTTTTCTGCATAGATATGAAGATGAAATTAACAAGCGGACTGAAGCAGAAAATGATTTTGTGGTTCTTAAGAAGGTGAGATGATTTTCTTTAATTAATTAATGCTAAAGGAAATGTTGCAGTGCAAATGTTGTGAGCATACTTATTGTTCCCATCAAGTGGTACAGTAACCTTGCTGATGAATGAATATTCCATTGGTGCTATAGGATGTGGATGGTGCCTACATGAAAAAGGTGGAGCTGGACGCTAAGGTGGATGCTTTGATGGAGGAAATCAACTTCCTAAGACTTCTCTATGAACAGGTTAGAATTATTCCTCCCTATTGCACTATGGTGAAAGAGAATATTTGTGAAATTGTAAGCATGAATAATTTTTAAAAGAACAAGGATCAACACTCACTTGAGCAGGTTCTGATAAATGTACCTTAACTTTTTGGAAAAAATATCTATTCATTTTGTGATATTGTGGACTGTTTGCAGGAACTCTCGCAGACGCAACAACAAGTTTCTGACACTTCAGTGATTCTGTCTATGGACAATAACCGTGATTTCAACATTAAGGATATCATTGATGAAATTAAAAATCAGTATGAGCAAATAGCAGCCAGAAGTAAGGCAGAAGCAGAGGCAGTGTATGATGACAAGGTAAGACTAGTTATTACCCCTGTTATCGTAACAAAAGTCCAAACAGGCCACACCTTTCAGCTTAATTATAGTTGTAAGTATACATTGCTAATCATGTTGAAACAAAAGCCCTTATGCAATATTCAATAAAAGTTATAGATAGGGTCATTACGAGGACCTTGCTTTTTACATGAGGTTCATTTTTTGTGATAAGACCGAATTAAGTTTCCCTTTCTTGAAATTAAAAATTTTTAAGGAGTCATAATGTGAAACACTGTAGAGGGTCGTTAAGTCTCCCTTCTTTAATGTCAATGCTAAGCTGTTTATGAATTCTGAATGCAGCCACATGGGACCACATCCTGTGCAGAACTATATTTATTATTCACTTTCATTTTTCTTTACTAGTACAAACAACTGCAGACGGTGGCTGGACAGCATGGTGAAAATCTAAAGAGCACCAAAAGCGTGATTGCTGATTTGAATCGCAGGATCCAGAGGTTTAAGGCTGAAATTGAGAATGTCAAGAAACAGGTAAGCAAATATGCAAGCACAGTCCACAGATTCTTCCGTGTCAAGTTAATTTGAAAATAAACAAACAAAAAAATGACTGTTAAATGTAATATGATATAAAAGAACAGTCTTGAGCAATGTTGATTATAAATTCATTTATAAGTAAGTAATCATATTCTTCTCAATGCAAGATTGCAAGTCTTCAAGCAGCCATTGCTGAGGCAGAAAAACGCGGAGAGCTTGCATTGAAAGATGCCCGGGAGAAATTGACTGAGCTAGAAGAAGCTCTAAAGAAGGCCAAGGAAGACCTGGCCCGCCAGTTAAAGGAATACCAGGACCTACTGAATCTTAAATTGGCTTTGGATATTGAAATTGCCACCTACAGAACTCTACTGGAAGGAGAAGAAGACAGGTTAGTGCTGCAAAAATACAATCCTTTTTAAAGCATTATTTTGAGATAATTCTGTTACTGGTATTCCATTTTATAAAAATGGTGATTAAAAAAAGAGACAGACCACCTAACCCCCTATGCATTAGCAATGTTCCAAGATACACCAAATTATATATTTTTTAATTATATGAAACTGCTGTACCACCATAGATCTGTGTGCTAAGTGAGTTAATTCAAGGAAGGAAACAAAAACAGTCCTCTCACTGCATTAACTATGCTATTATAGTAGCCCTAGCTTGGTTTAGGTCTTGAATATCTAAAACCCGCTGCAGAATGAGGTCTGGACAAGATGCAATGTGGTTAGTCACATGTGGCATTATCATTTCCCTTTTAGTTTTACTAATGCCTCTTTCTTTTATCCTGCTTGCATTGACGCCATTCACATTATGTGATTTAGCATAATAGTTATATATAATGTTTACTACTCTGCTTTATTACAGAATATCTGGACAAATTGTCAACAATGTCAGCATCTGTAAGTTCACAAATATACAATTACTGCAAACTGTTACTGTAGATTATGTTGCAAAAGCTAACAATCTTTGTTTTTCATTTTAGCTGTGGTCAGTGGTGGTTCTTCAAGTGTAGGATATGCCTCTGGTGGTGGTGGAGGAGGAGGAGGAGGAGGAGGAGGAGGAGGAGGCTATGGCTCTGGAGGAGGAGGTGGAGGATACAGCTCCGGAGGCGGAGGGTATTCAACCGGAGGAGGATATAGTTCCGGAGGAGGATATAGTTCCGGAGGAGGTGGAGGAGGAGGATATAGCTCTGGAGGAGGTGGAGGAGGAGGATATAGCTCTGGAGGAGGAGGATATAGCTCTGGAGGAGGAGGATATAGCTCTGGCGGAGGTGGAGGAGGATATAGTTCTGGAGGAGGTGGAGGAGGATATAGCTCTGGAGGTTCACAGGTTGGCTATGGAGGTCGAAGCTCAGTGGCAGTTTCACAAACAGTATCCAAAACAAAAAAATCCTACTAAAACCAGCATTAGCCTTCACAGGCAAACCTCACTATGCTCCTGCCATTCAGCCCATTACTGAAGCTTGTCTAGTACATTTAATATCATACTGGTTCATTCTCTATCCTTAGATCACGGGGATACCCTTGATTAGAATTATGTACTGCCATGCTTCACAGGAAGACCTTGTCACTGAATTTCCCTAGCTACATCTGGGAAACACGATACATATTCAGCAATAACACAGTGAAATATAAAAAGCAAAGACAAATTATAGATCAAATGTATTGATAGAACATCTATTTTAAACTCTTCATTGTACCTATGAATGAAACTAGATATCCATGCACTATGTATGAATGAAACTAGCTACAAATGTGGGGAATATGGACTACGTGGTCATACATCAGGGACTTGAAGTTATGTCTTGTAGACAAAAACAACAAATGCTAGCTGGAGTTTCCCTAATTATGACTGCTTAGTGTGTGTCTCTCTGTGTCTATGTAGCACTCAAGACTTCTAAGATGGGTTAATGTCATCATTCCTATTATTTTTGCTTGTCTTTTTTTCTGAATGTATTGGAGGGGATGGATCCTGGGTGTTTTGTATATAAAATTCTCTTAATGCATTGCTGGGTCTTCCAACTCCAGGCTAAAACTTCTTGACTTTTCTGTGAATCTTCAATAAACAGCATGTGGATCTCAATTGGTGTTAAGAAATTAATTTTAGAATAACATTTTGATATTTGTGTTTAATGTCATGTTAGTACAAATTTGACAATTTTAAATTCTCAAAATTGGTATTAAAACCATGCTATCTTTATTTTTTTGTTTTACATCTGACCTTTAAACGGGTACCCTGCTAGTAGGAGTTATTCTTGTATAAAACTGACCACATTTTATGTGTGATGAATATCTACCGCAAAATAATAGTTCAAAACAGTAAAACTCATATTAGAAAAAGAAAAACATACAAACAAAAGTATTCTAGATTTGAGGGTTAATAAATTCATTCTGTGGGACAATGAAGTGTAATATGGACCCATGAAAGACAAATGGCTGCTGGGATTATAGGACTTGCTATATCGGACTATATACCCAAAAGAACACCCCTCCTAATTATTAAATTCACATGTTTAAACCACATGGATTGCTAACAGGTATAAAAAAATCAAGCACACAGGCAGCTATATCCATAAACACTGTCATTAGAATGGGTCATACTGAAGATCTTAGTGACTTGAAATGTGACACTGTCATAGGATGCCACCTTTGACACAAGTCAGTTTATTTCTGCCCTGCTACATTTGCCCATGTCCACTGTTACTGCTGTTATTGTGAAGTGGAAGCTTCCAGGAGTAAGAACAGCTCAGCCATTAGGTGATAGACCATGCACACTCACAGAGTGGGGCTGCTGAGTGGTGAAATGCGTGGCACAACACAATGGAAACATGCTTTGTGGAGTGACCGAATATCAGTTTGGTGGATGCCAGGAGAACGCTACCTAGCAGAATGCTTAGTGCCTATGGTAATGTTTGATGGAGAAGGGATAATGGTCTGGTTCTGGTTTCAGGTTTTTGACCCCTTAGTTCCAGTTAAGGGTAATCTATCAGTCTATCCATCTATCTATCCTTATGATAAAACAATATTTACACAATATAACTAATTTCAGATTTTGAAATGTGTACTAATCCCATCTGTATCCACATATGTGAGGAATATCGAAGCTGTTGGCCTCCTCTGTCATATATAAATTAAATACATGTGACACATAGAAAGAAAAAAGCCCCATTTACTTCAGTCAGTTTTTTTATTTAAAAGAAAATTACCAACAAAATACAAAATTGGTCTATGAATAAACCAATGTAAACAATGGCCTTGTACATTTGTATAAGTTAAACCTACAGTTATATACATAAATCTACAATTTTTAAACAAACAGCAACCGCACACCCATGGATCCGCCCAGGGAATGGGTGCTGAAGACCCACAGCATCTTCACAAAACACCTTTAACTCAAACAAATAAAATAAATATTGAGCATTGGGGTTAATATACTGTTCGTCCAGCCATGCCCCCATCAATACAGACAGGAGGAACGCCGCTGGACCGGGAGCACGTAAGTACAGAATACTGGGGATCAATGCTCCGTCGGGCATCATGATGCCGGACGGCAGCAATGTCTCCAGACACCGCCTTGAAACCACAATGCCGCGATCGGGCATATATACCGTATTTGCTCGATTATAAGACGAGGTTTTTTTCAGACCAAATGCTCTGAAAAATACCCCTCGTCTTCTAATCGGGGTCGTCTTATAATCAGACCTCAAATAGAGGTCTGACTATGAGACTAAGATCCAGATCCCCAGCACCGCTGCAGGGGACCTGGATCCTTCTGTCTCCCTCCCAGTTAACACTCCCCCACCCCACACACACTTACCGGTGCTTCTAATTTCCTGCTGTATACCGGGGCATCGGGTTGACGTCCACACGATCCGCGTAGACAACTTACGCTGCAGCCGGAAGGAGTTGTGGCTAGCAGCAGGGGTTGTCTGCGTCCATCGCGCAGACCTTCACCGGCTGTCAGAGATCAGAGTTCCCCGCACCGGTCCGGCACCTTTTAACCCCCTTAACGCCACTCTGCCTCCTGAAATCCTTTATACCTCTCTATATGTCACTCTGCCCCATAATATGCCTTTTAACCCCCTAAATGCCAGAGTGGCATATAGGGGTATAAGGCATTTCTGGAGGCAGAGTGGCACATAGGGGGTTAAAAGGCATATCATGGGGCACAGTGGCATATAGAGAGTTAAAAGGCATATCATGGGCCACAGTGCCATATTGGAGTGGCAAGCCTGGGGGCAGATGTGCGTAACTGGGGGGCAGGTTGGAAAATACAAGGAAATAAAAACAAAAAAATATTTTTCTCAATCATAGCTCTTATTAAAAAATGTAATAGTTTACATGAATTAACATTTACTGGTAAAACTTTTTTCCTATAGGGTCGTCTTATATTCAGGCTTTTTCATTTTTTTCCTAAATTAATATTCAGATTTTGGGGGGTCGTCTTATAAGCAAGCAAATATGGTATATATAAATATATATATATATATATATATATATGTATTTATATATATATATATATATATATATATATATATATTAAAGGTCATTTAGCATTATTTTGTAATAAAGGTCACGTTACAAGCAGAATTATTACATTGTTTTAATAATTCTGTTTTGTAAGATTTCTTTATTACAAAAGAAAGCTTTAGGATGACTATGACTGTGAAACCACTTACAATTCAAATAGGGCCCTGACTGTCATGGTGATCTGGATCCATTAACAGTCTGGTTTAAAGAGCACTGATGACTGACGCCACCATACTCCTGGGCACCTCAAGCCCATGTTAGAGCTATCTTCCAATCATGGCACACAATCCCCGGAGGCGGATAATCTCTATGTTCAGGCAAGCCATGAGGGGTGAGGGAATGATGCCGGCAAAGGCAGGCAGTCCACTGATGCTAATGACTGGTATGGTGCCCGACATCTGCGGCTTCAAAGACTCAGGGCTAAAGCATACTTTAGCCCCAGAGTCTCCATTCGGGTCTATGGTGTTTAAATTCTGGGCTTTAGTCCCAATAGCCCTCCCAGTGATGCCACTGCCAAGTACCTTTAGACACAAAATACTACAGACACCGCATATGCTTCATTTGTGGGACATAAGCAAAATAGGAGAAGAATGTCAAGCCATGAGTGTTGGAGTAGAGATGGAGTAAGACTGAGACTTAAGGTGTAGGTATGTGTCTTGTCAGGTGTAAATTGCCATTTTGACCCTTAACCTCGATTATCACCTGGAGTAGTTATGAAAACAGCTCCTGGTTAACATGTATCTGAAGTGTTCTTTCAATTTCACTGCAATAATTGAAAAAAAAAAAAACACCCCACATGGGTAAAAATGGGGCCACTCCTAAATACTGGTAAAGGCAACTCTCATAACACTTTCATAGTACAGCAGAGAGTGGGCTAACCATTTTATTTCACGATAGATTGGCCATGGAGGAAGACCATACAAAAGAAGTTTCCCTAATGATATTCTTATTGATCAAAGGGAGGATACAAGGGATGGAGGTTGTCTTGTGTGATATTTATGCCCCGATGACAACCAAGCATTTCTTTCCTTGTCGGTAGCATCTAAGCTATTTAGATGGAAGCAGGTCAAGCTAATTCTCATAGGTAGAGCTTTCTTTATGAAGTCAGTCATTCGGTCCAAAAAATCCTGGTGGCTGGATGTGGAATTGCAATTAAAACAGATAAAAACACTTCATGTAGTAGCCTAAAAAGTTGCTGCCGTACCATTCTTACCAAAGCTCTCATGATTTTGTGAGTTTTTAAATTGAGGGGACACATGATTAAATACAGTCCTAGGTAGAGTATATTTCCAATGATAATTGGAGATCCAAACTATCGCGAAGTCAAAACTAGGAGAAGTGCGAGTCAATTGTTGCTCTATATTAATGAATCTAGAACACCCATTCCATCCTATCAATTTCTAGAAGGTGTGGAAATCAGTAGGACAATCCACAATATCCATCCCATTGATTTTCAAGAAGATTCATGCATAATAGTGGTCTAATTTAATGTATTATGCTAAAGGTAATACCTTTATTGGCAAACTGAAATATAATAGATTGAAAGCAGATAAAACAGGACTGAAAAAGAGACCTAGATAGTCTCTCATTTCATGGCTCATGTGGTATAATTCCATATGTATTAAATGTACTGATTTGAAGCTTTTTAATTTTGTATTTATTCACAAAAAAATCTAAAGCATGTACTCAGGTGTTTCCCTAGAAAATATATGTCCTAAATCACTATATTAATATGCTGGCACAACATCAGGTAGAGTTGTGAATGACATAAAGATTAAAAATATGCCTGGTTTGCACATTGATTATTAATGAGATTAAATACAATTTAGCCTGGGGATCTTTTTGTAATATCTACACCAACTTAACAGATAGAAAGATTTCATAACATTTCAAGTAAAGTCATATTTCATATCATATGTGAGGTGTGTCTCAATTTATCAATCCACTAAACAGATAAAACGCATGTGCTGCCAGGCATGCCAAAGTTGCCAAGCCCAATGATTACAGTAAATTGATCGTTTGATTCCTAAGGCAGCCAAACCCACTTACAAAAATTATATATAAGGTGCAGCAGCTGTTTCTTCTATCAGAGGGGCTTAAACTCATCCCTCTGGTTATTGCTTCTTTATGTTAGCCTATAAACTAGATTTGTTTCTCTTAACTTTGCAAAGATGAGTAGGAGTCAGCAGACATTTGCCACCAAGTCGGTGTCAGGAGGCAGGAGCTTCACCTCCTCCTCAGTTGCAGGTGGAGGTGCTGGTGGTGGAGGAGGAAGAGTCAGTTTTAGTTCAGCAAGTGTATCAAGGGGTGGTGGAGGCTATGGACGTTCTGTAGGTGGTGGCTTTGGCTCTAGAAGCCTCATTAACCTTGGAGGGACAAAAAGAATTTCAATTAGTACAGGCAGTGTTCGTGGAGGAGGTGGAGGTTTTGGTAGTGGCTATGGTGGAGGATTTGGTGGTGGAGTAGGAGGAGGTGGATTTGGTGGTGGAGTAGGAGGAGGTGGATTTGGTGGTGGAGGATTTGGTGGAGGTGGTGGATATGGTGGAGGAGCTGGAGGTGGTGGATTTGGTGGAGGAGCAGGAGGAGGTGGAGGTGGAAGAGGAGGAGGATTTGGTGGCATTGGATTTCCTGATATGCCTGGGTTTCCTGGACCAGGTGGCCCTGCGTTCCCTGTGTGCCCACCAGGTGGAATTCAACAAGTAACTATTAATCAAAGCCTTCTAGCACCACTAAACTTGGAAATTGATCCAACTATTCAAAAAGTGAGAACAGAAGAAAGAGAACAGATCAAGACACTCAACAATAAATTTGCTTCTTTTATTGACAAGGTGAATATACTAGCTTAACATTTTCAGTATATGTTTATAATATTACAAATAGATTTTTCTGTAGGTTCAATAGCATTATTGACTTTACTGTTATGTTATATGGCTTCTAGGTTAGATTTTTGGAGCAGCAAAATCAGGTTTTAAAGACAAAATGGAGCTTCTTGCAGGAGCAAGATCAAAAAGGTATCTCAAAGAAAAGCAACTTAGAACCTCTTTTTGAGGCTTATATTAGCAATCTAAGGAGGACCTTGGATGGACTTAACAATGACAAAGGCCGCTTGGATTCAGAGCTAAGGAACATGCAAGATCTAGTCGAGGATTTCAAAAACAAGTATGTTCAAATGACCATTATTCCCATTAGGAGACATATGCCCACATAATGAGCATCTTAGCTACTGTTTATAATTAACCTCGTTAAACCTTAAAAAAATCTATGGAAAAAGATGAAACATATATTATGTAGGTTGTGTGGACTCCTAGATAATGCTTATATGAATGAATGTATGAGAGATTAATAAACAGACTATGAATGTGGAGTAAGGGTAAAGCAATACACTGTGCAGTATTGTAGCATGTTGGTTGTAGTAGTCCAATACTACAGGAACTAGAAATGCTGAATGCATTTGTCCAATGCATTCCTCTTTCAGTTTTTGTCTCGGCAGCCATAGTTGACTCTTCTCTTCACAGTGCACCTGTGCAATCATTTATGGTGTTATTGAAGGAATTCACTAGTTTGATGTAACCGTTACATTTCATTTCCCACTAATAGGTACGAGGATGAGATTAACAAACGCACAACTGCAGAAAATGAATTTGTGGTACTTAAAAAGGTAAGTAGATTTAAAGGAACAGTGGATGTAAATATTGGTTGAGATCAGATGTCTGCACTTACAAATGAATATGTTGATTCTTGCTTCATAAGAGATCACCGTTAGCTTGCAATGCAAATACTCAGGAGCATTGTAGAACGCAGTTATATCTCCAGAGTTTCTGTCCTATGGAAGGATATGGTAGAATTATGTGGTATAATCATTTTAACTAATTTCTGATGTAGTCTGTATTGTTTATAATTGCAACAAAAGTTAGGTAAGATGTTGATGCAGATTTTTGCAACATATTTTTAATAAAATATTATTGCTTGATACTTGTATAACCAGTTATTAAATAGGGATGTTGGTCCTCCTGGATGTGTGGTTTCAACATCCAAACTTTACTAGGATAAAATAATCTAAGCTAAAAATAAGCATTTTAATATGGTACATATTTGGAAATTAATTTATGTCTTATATATGAAGCGTTTTCATGATCATGAAATATTTTGCCACTTTTTTTGAATACATTATAAAAAATACTTTGTTTCATTCAGTCTTTTAGTTAGGCCTTCTAGAATTATTAGCTAATTACCTTGAATCTAACCTTCCAAACATGGTCACATTCCATTAACACTGTTTGACTCTAGGATGTGGATGCTGCCTATATGATCAAAGTAGAGCTGGAGTGTAAAGTTGATAGCCTGAATGATGAAATCAGCTTTTTGAGGACACTCTTTGAAGCGGTAAGATTATCCTGCATAATTAATAGGTGGTGCTGGTTTTATGTTTAATATAAAGAAGGCAAAGAAAACACTGAAAACAGACATTTATATATTCCAAAACTATATGATTATAGTTTTTGAAAGATTTTTTTTAACCTGCAGCTCTTGCGGTTAAGGACCCACTCAGGCCTTGGGGGCTCCCAAGGCTTCTAGGTGCAAAAGTGGGTACACTGAAAGTGGCTCTCATCTGTTGTTAATGGCATCTCTAATATTATATTAGTGTTCATACAACAGGTGTTTGTTGGCATTCCAGAGGCTCATATTTTGAGAAAAATTTTGCTTACACTCTAAGATAAGTCCATATAAATGAGCAGTATTTGTATATGTTCAATGGAAGATACATTCAATTAAATAAAAAATTAGATACATACAGGAGTGGGGCTCAACACAGCTTGCAGCGGGGCCACAGGATTTTATGTTATGTCAGTGACAAAACAAAGAGAATAAAATGGAAGTCTAATATTTGATTAATAGCAATCTATTGAGTTATAATATAACATAAATACTTTATATCCTACCAGTTTAGGTAGTATCAAATGTCCTTAACCCTTTTAAGATTTTCATAAATGAATGTCTTCACCTTAACTCCACAAATAAAAATTATATGATTGTCAACTGTGACAACCTAATTGTGATTATTTTTATAGGAATTGAGTAATGTTCATGGACAGCTTTCCGATACTTCTGTTATTCTATCAATGGACAACAACAGGGCATTGGATCTTGATGGCCTCATAGCTGAGGTGAAAGCTCAATATGAAGAAATTGCAAACAGAAGCAGAGCAGAGGCAGAAGCTGCTTATGCAATAAAGGTAAATGTTCTAATGGGAGCTCTCTGACAAAATATCCTAATGAAGTTGTTAACAGAATTTATGGTAACCTTCAGTATGTAATTCAATTAACTCATTCAAAAGCCTCACAAAAATGTGATTAAAAAAGAGGTCCAATGGCCAAAAATCTCGTCAAACTTTAGCAGTATGTCGTACACAATTTCAAAGTCAACTATGTGCGGTATGTCAATTTGATTAGGTTACTGTGGCATTCCAGGTTTGTGTTTGACCTAATGCCATCATGGCAACGGCAGACATAATATCATTAGCAGACTAAAGCATGAACGTTCTTCAGCACCAACTCTCTTTGAATGAGATATTAAGTAACCCAATCCCAGTTCTTCCCGCCTGAAGTAATTGACGAAATATGAATGGCCCGGCAACTATTATGATAATGAGCTAAACTCATTATATAAAGAGTTTGTGGGTGAGGTTTAAGGGAGTTGTGATTTCCACAGAATTTACTATGCAATATGATGGGCTAACCCTGGCAATTTTCCACTGCAAGAAAAGATGAGTTGGCCTTGCGATAATGCATAAATAAATCTGTGAGATTTCCTTTAAGAAGTCTCACTGATTTAACTATTCATTAAGCAAGATCACTCAAATATTCTTACAGAAAACCTGACGATTTAATCCAATAGTCCAATGCCGCACCAAAATAAACAATAGATTAAGTGGGACAAAAATGTCCTTATGCAAAATCAATTTTTTTTCCCCTCCAAATTAAATACAATCAGTATAAATAATAATATTTTGAATTTATCATTTAGTACCAACAGTTACAAGCAACTGCAGGTCAACATGGTGACAGCCTAAAAACCAGCAAGAGTGAGATTGCTGAGCTAAACCGGAGGATCCAGCGGCTGAAGGCTGAAATTGAGAGTTTGAAGAAGCAGGTAATTACTTAAAAACTAGGCCCATATATCTATAATATATAGGAAAGGCATAGATACAAAACTGGTTGGGACAAAGGGATAAAATGGATGTGAAGTGGATGTGTGCCAGCAAAATGGAGTAAGCGTGGCTACTCATGGCATTTGGTAGTTGGCCTTGTGGGATAACCAGTCCTGCATCATTCATATTTATTCATAATTATAACTAGATAATGACTAGCTCCTGAGAGGATCCATGACATTGCATGTATATTAAAATGTCTCTTACCGCCTAACATAATTGCAAAAACTCCATGCACACTTATCTAATTAAATGAAAAGCGATTTCTTTATTAATCTATTTCACCCATTCCAGTGTTTCAAAAGATCTTTTGTTCAGGTATCAAAATATCACACAAAGGAGCAGGCCATATTCCTCTTTGAGGGGGGGCCTTCTTACCCTATGTTTCTGCCCACATTGTTATCTGAGACACTGCTTTTTACTGTTCTTTTTTTAATACAACTTATGATTACCAGATGTTCTGACTTAAATGCACACGTATCAAAACAAGGCATAAAAAGTGTAAAATCAATATAAATTATGACTTTTGGTTTTGTGTGTGATCAAATACTGCCATGGATGCTTTTATAATTATCCTTGAAATTTAATTTTATAGACATTTGTGTACTTGAAATAATATTTCACACTAAGCAACACCAAGCTCAACTTGGTTCTTTGAGAAAAAAACAGTAGGATCCCTAAAACTACCAGCACAGGATGGTAACATTTTGTTTTCCTTTTTCAAGTGCGCCAATCTTCAGGATTCGATCAAAGAAGCTGAGGACCGTGGAGAACTTGCTCTAAAAGATGCCCAGAAAAAGCTTGATGAATTAAACGCTGCCCTACAAAAGGCCAAAGAAGATATGGCACAGCAGCTGCGGGAATACCATGAGCTTATGAATGTGAAACTGGCCCTGGATGTTGAAATTGCAACATACAGAGCCCTGCTGGAAGGAGAAGAGTTCAGGTTGGTTCTGATCAAGGCAAAAGCATCTACATTTCAGTGGGCATGTACACACAGTATTCAGTTTATAGCACAAGTATTGGTCCCTCATACTCTTTTAATCTTTTAATGCTTCCTGATTTCCACTTCATATTTTCTATTACCTGGAGCCACACCAGAGTCATTCTCCAACAGTGAAGCCACTTATCTTAACACCCTTTTCATGTCTACTTTTTCCAACCTTTCATATTCTACTTCCTCATCTTTGCCATAAGCATGGCTAATTGGTAATAAAGTATTTTCTGACCATGTAACAGTACGTATTATATTGTCAGTTTTTATTGTATTTTTTTTTAACTTAATATTACATCTTGTTGTCTTTGATTACAGGATGTCAGGAGAGATCACAAACCCTGTTAGCATCTGTAAGTACATTGGCTAATTTATATTTTAATAGGGTGGGTAAATACACTAGTTCATTGACCTTTCGTTGAATTACTATACAACACATTTGTTAATTGCAGCGGTGGTCAGCGGTTCTACTTCATACACTTCTGGAGGAGGAGGAGGAGGAGGATTTGGAGCTGGAGGTGGTGGATTTGGAGCTGGAGGTGGTGGGTTTGGAGCTGGAGGTGGTGGATTTGGAGCTGGAGGAGGCGGATTTGGAGCTGGAGGAGGTGGATTTGGAGGAGGAGCTGGTTTTGGTGCAGGGGGAGGAGGAGGATATGGAGCAGGAGGTGGCAGTGGATATGGATCAGGTGGAGGAGGTTATTCCAGTGGAATTTCTAGTGGTGGGGGAGGTGGTTATTCCAGTGGAATTTCTGGTGGTGGAGGAGGTGGTTACAGTGTCGGAGGGGGTGGAGGCTTCAGTTCAGGAAGCAGGCAAGGTTTGACCATTGTCTCAAAAACATCATCTTCATCATCAAGCAAAAAGGCCTATTAAGACGTAAGGTTTTACATTGAGAAACCCCTTATATCTGCTAAGTCTAGGATAAAGTCACCACATCTTGCATAAAACCCTAAAAATCTAAATGGGGAGGACGCATAAATGGATGCATTGCTGTTTCAAAGTTATGTTGTGGCAGTATAAAACAAAACAAAAAAATCTCAATTGTCTTATTTACAGTTCCCATTGGTTCTAGAATAGTACTCTGGTTTGTGTAAAATCTAAGGCACCATGTATTTACAGGAACCATAGCATGTAACTGAATAGCTATCTCACAATACTTAGATGCATGTATACGCATGCACTTACATGTCTGTATAGGACCCTAGACATCTGTATCTGCTTCTTAGGAAATACAATCATAATCTAGAATTTTGTATATATTAAAAGCAAGATAAGCACAGAACACTGGATACTCAGTGTCTAGCCTGCCATGATTCCCTTACTCCACATCACATGTTCCTATAGTTCATCTACGGTTCTTTGTGGTCTGTTGCATGTATATGTACAGATTTCTACATCATTTGAGATAGGAAATAGATATTCTGCTAAAAGGGTTTACATTTCCATGCCGTTTTACACAAAATACAAAGGAAGACCAATTGTTATGTCTACTTCTCTTGCACGAGGAACTATACAGTTGTCAGGGCTGTAACTTCCATGGGGTAAGATGGGCTGCTGCCCCAGGCTCTACAAAATGAGGGGTGTGCTAAACCCACCTGGGTTCGCCCCTCCACTTCCTGCAGTGGGTATGACATAAGATCCTGAGCAATGGCTCTGTCACTTTTGTTCGGAATGTGTTTTTACTCCAATTTTCTCACAATACTTGCAGACTTTGTGCTGTTCAAATGATTTGAAATATTCCAAGTATTTTGTCTTGTTACTTAATTGTTTTGTGAAAGAATTTTAAGTATTAAGGTTTGCATGAGAACATATTTATGAGAGGCAAAAAAAAAATACACTTTGGTATGCATATAACGAATAGAAATTACTGTGTGCATTACAATTCTTCCAATTTCATTATATCTTATTTTGTGAGACTGATTTATCTGAATGAGTGAGTGAATATTTTAGGAAGTGGAACACATAGGAGCTGTAAAAAAGACCTATTGAGATTTTTCATGATTTATTCTTGGTTTATTTATGTGAGGTTAACACTGATACCAAATAAAAGAACACTAGAATAAGTTGAACAAAATCACAAGGAGACTCTAGTTGTAACGCCTTTGAAACAATAGATCTGCACATTTCTCCATTCATGTAGGGGGAAGAAAGCTATATTTTCATATATCATTCCCATTTGAACATTACAGCAAGGGGTTTCTTAATAAACAATGGCCTTCACTTTACGATTCACAATCTGCAACTGCAAATATGATTTCATATTGTATATTGAACAGTACAATGCTTCGCAATTTCTTTTATTCATTCAAAGCAAACTTAATTCTCTCTTTGTGATGTCAGTTTCTGTCTGTACTGTCTACCTAATAAACCGCATATAAAATAACCCATTTTGTTGTCATATCTCTTTCTAATGGGGAAGCTTATTTAGAGTAATTTAACCATTATAGTTTGCAGTGCTTTATTTTTTATACTGAACATCTTTATGTAGTTTAGTTTTCATTTTCACTAGGTTCTTTCTAAGAACATAATGAATTTGGTATCTTGTTCTTTTGTCTTTAACATTCAAATATTTATTATGATTAGGTATTAAACAACACTAGAAAACTCATGACTGAATTGTCCATTGTTTCCTGTTAAAAATGATTTTTTTTTAAATGATTGTATTCTTTATTACCATGTAAATACAGAATAATTCCAATGTATATGTCATAGGAAAAGTAGGTTGTCTCGTCTCTGATGTTAGTCCTCCACAGGGCCCTAGGCAAGGTACCAATCTGGGCACCAAAATACTGTACTACTGTACATTCTTGTTGTATCTGATTGTATCCTGTTGCTGCCCTACGAGAAGTTATCGGTTACCACAGCACAAAGTGGCCGCAGCTGGCAAAAAGCAGTACATATGCTTATATACTCTTCAACAAATGCGACATGGATGGGGCATGAATTTAATCCTTGAGCAAGTTTAAGGAGGGCTTCTAACATAAAGTTTTGGAGAAAGAGATTTTCAGCTTCACCATCTATTGAAAAGTGCTACTAAGCTTAACTTTTTCAGGAAGCCATACCTAACTCATAGATGATGTTGGGGGCACCTTAAAAGTCACCTCACTGATTTAATTAAGCCACAGCCTATCTGAAGGGCTGGACTGGCAATAATAGGATGCCCCCCTCACTTTTCGCCCAGCATGACAGATCAGGTGAGTGTACGGGACTGTCGACCAGTGGCCCAGAGGACATTTGCCAGTCCAGGTCTGCTAACTGTCCCTCAAGCCCAAAAGACAGATACGGACACTAACTCAGTCCAGACAGACTTAAGACGCTTAAAGACTTGTCTTCTAGTCAAGTCTCCATAGGGCAGGTGTAAAAAGCAGGAATAGCCACTTCTTCATGTAAGTGAACAACTGTATATATTGCAATGTCTCCTCTCTGCATTTCATCGTTGTAATGTTGATCTAGTCTCAGTCATTGAGATCTGATGAAGTGTGTTTTAGATTTGAGACACTAAAAATAAGTCATATTCTGGTTAGGAAACAACACAAAAATAAACAGTGCAGTTTGCTATTTCAAAGAAAACAAAGGCATATGTTTTTGGAACATAATAAATCTGAAAGCCCTCAAGCAAAATGCATTTTACCCCTTAAGTATGTATGTATACAGGTTTAACAGAACAAATTGCTTCAAGCTATGGCAGAAGCATGAATGTAAATTGATCTTCTACAAAAAGTAGCCAAGCCCAGTGTTCTGTAAAGATAAAAGCGTAACTGTAGTATCCAGAGTGCAGTGGTTTCTCCATTGAACTCTTCTTCAGCTCTTCTCTTTTTTTAAGAATCACCTGTTCCCAAAATGAGCCGAAGCCAATCAGTTTATGGGGTCTCTAGTGTTAGATCTGGCAAAGGGTTTAGTGCATCCTCCTTAGGACAAAGCAACAGGATCAGCAAAAGCTCAGCCTCTGTATCTCAGAGTCAATGGGGTGGTGCAGGTGCCAGTTTTGGGAGCAGAAGCCTCTTTCAGTTGGGTAATGCAGCTGGGGGTCAAAGGATATCATCTGCTAGTGGAAGCAGACTCAGACAGGGCTCATCCTTAGCATTTGGTGGGTCTGGTGGTGCTGGAAGCTTTTCTGGTTCCGGGGCTTCTTTTCCATCTGCAGGCATCATAAATGTGACCGTTAACCAAAACCTCCTGGCACCAGTGAAAAATCTGGAAATAGATCCAAACATTTCTGTCGTAAAAAAGGAAGAAAGAGAGAAAATCAAGACTCTGAACAACAAATTTGCATCTTTCATTGACAAGGTACATGACTACACAAAATCATATTATATAATCTGTTTAGTTATTTATCACTAATATAGTATTATATGGTTTTGTTTGTGCTAGGCATCTATTCAATTTCTTTATGTTCATAATGTTACTGGTTTCTTATACATTGTTAGGTTAGGTTCCTTGAGCAGCAAAATAAAGTGCTAGAGACCAAATGGAGCCTCTTGCAGCAACAAGGAGGTCAAGGAGCTCCTAAAAGTGACATTGATGGCATTTTTAATGCATATATAAATAGTCTGAGAAGCCAGTTGGACAACATAAACAATAACAAGGGTCGCCTCAATGGAGAACTGCAAAACATGCAGGACCGAGTGGAGGACTTAAAAAACAGGTATGTCTATTACAAATAACATTTGTTAGGATAGGGCGTGATGATCTATGACAATGAAGACTAGCAATTAAAGTTTATCTGGAAATAATTATCAATGTTTAGTTTTGTTAAGGTTTTCAGGGATTACTTATGTGAGCACTTGCATTTATTTCATTAGCTCACCCTGGATCTCATGTTAATTCTAATTCTGATACTAATTAACCTGTGCTGTTTGGAGATGAATGAAAACATTCATCAAGCAGATGAAAAACCTTGAAAATGAGCTCTGCTGCAGTTGTACATCTGACTTGCACACACAAAAAAAGAAAACATATGCACAGACTGTAGGTGTGTATCAGTCCAAAGGTAAGTACACACTGTATATGTTTGAAAACAGGTACTTCGTTTAATGTCATCCAGAATCAAGTGTGCTACATATGACATTACGTCTAGGTTAATAGCAGTGAGTGTCAATTGGGGACATCAGAGACAGGGCAAATACAAAGCTACAAAACAAACTACAAGAAAATATAGAAAAATATCTCCCTCCATTCTCTTAACTCAGTAACATACTCTGACACACACTCATACCAACACCTCTACCCACACACGCCAAAATCATATACGAACACACAGATTCACGTTAACACCATACACTAACATACACACACTCTAACACAATATGCTGACACATACAGTTGAACAGTTATTATAGTTTGTTTTATATAGCGCAATCATACTCCTCAGCACTACATAATGGGTAAACAGGATATAACAAGTAGTGCATTCCTCTTACCTAGCACAGAGCCCTGTCTTCAGTGCAGCTCACACTCTCTGTGTGAGATGCCATGCTGCTGCCACCCTACTACTATGTTACGTGGCTCCACCAGGCACCTTAGTTACCAGGGAC
Source organism: Spea bombifrons (assembly GCF_027358695.1). Lineage (NCBI taxonomy): Eukaryota > Metazoa > Chordata > Amphibia > Anura > Pelobatidae > Spea > Spea bombifrons. The sequence continues at coordinate 119,352,772 of NC_071088.1, forward strand.
CTGGGTGACATGCACATGCAACACCTATCTTAGTGCCCCTATTTCGCTATATCTCTAGCTGTGCAGGGGAGGACTCTTCAAGCCCCCTCTAACAATACAAGATAGAGGCGCATGTAAAACAACTTTGTTCTTGGATTATTTGTCTACGAGATTCCTCATGTTTGACTATATCACCTATGTCCTTACTATAAGTATGTAAGCATTTTTTTTGTCCGTAGTTAAGGATGCAAATGTGGTTTCAGCAATTTAAAATATGCTATTCATTTTGCATTTAAAAACTTTTGTTGACAGAAGGAAACTGTAAAAAATCATTTAACAAAGCTTTCTTGGAAATACATTTTTAGAAAACAATTTGAACCTTGTTTTGGGTTTTGAAGGTAGTTCAGATAATACCCTTCTTGGCCCAATGATGTTAGAACCTTCAGTTGAAAGTAATACCTGTTATTACAAAATTATATAGAGTCATAGACATAACAGCTTGCGGCGCCATATTACATCACATGAATCAGTCATTCTTGGGTCTATTCACCAAAGGGAGATTTGATAGGAGAGTTTTGCTTTCAATTCCCTCACTGCATTATACATTATGAAGGGCCAGCTCTAGTTAGCTTCTGCGGCAAGAAATGCTTAGCTGATCCTTTATTATCTATAGTTAAATTATTAAAATTGCCGTACCCATTATACTAGGGGTGTGCAATGTCCAGCTCGTGCGAGCTGTATAAGGCCCGCAACATCATTTGGTATGGTCCTGCCAAGGCAACCTTAGGCGGCCGCACGACCACCAGAGCTGCCTTTAATGAATGGCAAAAGAAGCAGCAATCGCAGTCCTGGGGGTTGCAACTGAGATCGTGTCCGCAGGGGCCTGCTGCTCACCTGTGAGTTGCTCACACACTATGCAAGCAATGTCTCTTGTACCACCATGGGGATGCGGATCCCCATGCTGGGTTCCTGCTTCCACTGGGCGGTAAAAGAAAAGTTGTGCGAGCAGGGAAGCACGGATAAATCTGCAGTTCAGGTAATGGGGTGGAGGTGGGTGTATGAATTACTATGTGTGATTGAGTGAATGAATGAGTATATGAATGAGGGGATATTTGTGAATGAGTATATGTGAATGAATATCTGTGGATGAGAGAATGAATGAGTATCTGCAAATAAATCAATTATTTGTGAATAAGTGAATGTGTGTGATAGCATGAATGTGTAAGTAGGGGAGAAGCATGGCACAGGGAGGCTGTTTGAGGCAAAGATGCCACATGGAGACTGTTTGAGGCAAAGATGAGTTCAGCATTTTAGTTAAGTATGCGTAAAACTGTGTTTTACAACCCCAACTTAGCATAATGTATATATAAATAGCAAGTGTGTTTATAAATTAAATTGTGTTAAAAAGATGTGCAAAATGGATGATGCTTCTTTTAAATGTCATACTGAGTTACAAAAATTGTTATTAATTGGTCAAAGTTCCAAAAGTCCCATGCCTCTAACCGCATCCTTTTATGCGTTTTTGAATATTAGGAGGTATGGAATATAGAAATCCTAAAGCAGACATGCAACCCACAAAAGCTTTACATGAATCAATATAGCATACATTATGTTGTGGCTTTCAGTCTGGCCACTGTCATAATAATTCGCCGTGGCCTTATGTTTGCACTCATGTAGCACTCCTTTAATTCCTGATTGAACCACTAAGTATAGGAAACAAAGGCAAAAAAAGTATCACTCATTAAGTTTGTGTAAGAAAACCCTTACATTTTTGTTTGAGAAGCATGTTTTAATTGACATCTAAAACCACCGTCATGTATGTCTAAGACCATGATAATATACTGGTTTTGTGAATATGTGCATAAAATGTTTCATGTTTTAACCTGGTATAACTTACTTGTGTCTAAAAAGGTATGAGGATGAAATCAACGCACGCGCAGGAGCGGAGAATGAGTTTGTTTTACTTAAAAAGGTAAAGCCCTTATATTGCAAAGTCAATAACAAAAATTATAACAAAAATAAAGAATAAGAATGAGAAAATACTGTTATTACATAACAGTATTTTCTCATTCTTATTCTTTATTTTTGTTATAATAAAGAATAAGAATGAGAAAATACTGTTATTACATAACAGTATTTTCTCATTCTTATTCTTTATTATAACAAAAATAAAGAATAAGAATGAGAAAATACTGTTATGTAATAAAACCAAAGTAAATAAACAAACTGTGAAAGATCACAGTCATTTATTATAGATATGTATGCTGGGAGTTCTCCTTTTCTTCTGGAGTAATATATAACCACATGGGCTAGAAATAAGATGTTAATATGTTTGTTATGGAACATTTCTTTAGGATGTGGATGCTGCTTATTTAGCCAAGGTGGAGCTAGAAGCAAAAATGAATGCGTTAATTGAGGAGATCAACTTCTTGAGAGCTCTCTACGAAACGGTAAACATTATTCTTCCTGGGTAATGTAAAGCAGGAACATTGAGAAACAATATCAAACCACATACAACAATGTACTTGCACACACTCCTGTAATAAAAAAAATGATCCATGTAATAATCGCTAAATGATATTTCAAGGGCATTTAAAGTAGTATGGATCAAATGTAAAGAATTAAATAATTATTTCCAGACACTATTAAGAGGTCATCAGGAAAAAAACAACAGATCAAGATGATTTCTTAACGCTTATAGTGGTTACTGATTCAGAGCTATCCCGTTAGTTAAAGTTGCAATGTTGTATTTTCAGGAACTTGGAGAGATTAAAGACCAGATATCAGACACATCAGTCATTCTCTCAATGGACAACAACAGATCTTTGGACCTTAATGACATTGTCGCTGAAGTTAAGGCACAGTATGAAGAACTTGCAAATAGGAGCAGAGCGGAGGCAGAAGAAGCATATCAAAACAAGGTACCAAAGCCATTTAGACCAGTTACACAAGGGCATGACATTGTTTATCCACCAATTTGTCTCTGATCCTAAAAATTGAGCCATTCCATATGAATATTAGGTCTGCCTAATGTTGACCAAGAATTTGCTCACCAGCAGCAATGGTTTTTGCTACAGAACGGTTAATATTTCTACTTATATTTATGAAAATCCTATTTAAGTTGTTAAATGTTAACATATTTAACACATTTGATCTGCTTTTTTACCAACAGTACAAGCAGTTGCAAGCCGCAGCAGGCCAACATGGAGATGACCTAAAAAACGTAAAAAATGAAGTTTCCCAGCTTAATCGATCTATTCAAAGACTAAAGGCTGAAATCGATAATGTGAAAAAACAGGTAAAGTTCTTAGACCATGGATTTCTGTAGCTGATCTTGCTGATATTAGAGGATTTTCCAATTTGTTTGTCAACGTATCTTATAGCATTCTTTAGCTTTTTAATTCTATATAGCTCATCTATCCGGTTATACATATGTATAGTTAGTTATAGTTACATAGGTAGGGGTTAGTGACCCAAAAATCATTATCTAGGATTTGGTAGCTTTTCCAGCCTCTAAACTACAGTTCCCATGATCCTCTGCTAACAATTTTATATATTAAATACTTTATTACAAATTACAATGGCAGAGTTAAAATACCGGTAAACGAATTACAAAAATGAAAGTAACATATGCCACCGTATTGTATCTGCATATTAAATAAAAATAAACAAAACATTGCCAAGAGAAGTCATAGAGGGGAGTCAAATAAATAAATAGAAAGTAGTCAACTTTGTAGTTGATTTGTACAAGGTATTTGTATTTTGTATTTGTATTTAGCTTATTTAGCCAATTATCCCAGGTACTATACTTCCTCCTTTGATTACCTTGTGATCAACCTTGATTTCTCCATTCTTATTTGAAATATATGTTGACCATAAGTTGTAGATCAACCACAGCTGAAAAGCTACATCTGGGCTTTCTGTTGGTAGCTAAGCTTGGAGGCACATGATATTAAGTTTTGTAATTATTTCATCAGATTGCTGCACTGCAGGCATCGATTGCTGAGGCTGAGCAGCGTGGGGAGTTTGCTTTAAAAGATGCTCATAATAAGCTAACAGAGCTGGAAGCTGCCCTACAGAAGGCCAAGCAGGACATGGCTCGCCAACTGAGAGAATACCAGGAGCTGATGAACGTGAAACTGGCTCTGGATATTGAGATCGCCACCTACAGGAAACTCCTGGAAGGAGAGGAGAGCAGGTATGTGGCTTGGCTTCACTTGAAAATTACAAAAGTAATGCATGGCAAACATTACGTATGAGTATGAATTAAATTAGCATTAATAATTGGTCTGTAGTTCTTATTTCTAAAGATTATATGTATACAACCAGATGAATTCAAGCCACCAGATTTATCTGTAGTTCAAATGTTTAAAAAGTTATAGTATTGACTTTTTTATTTCTGTACTTAGAATAAAGAAATAATAAATATTCCACACATTTTAATCAGGACTGGCCCTACCACATAGACAAACTAAGCAGTTTCTTAGGTTGCTGCGTTGTTAAGGGTCATTACCATGAGGTTCCCCCTATGTTACTATGTAAGCAAACATGTGCGTAGAGGAGGGGCTTCCAGAAACATATTTCGTTTTAGGAGCCAGAAACTAGAGAGGTAGTCCTAATTATAATATCTTTAAAACTTTTTTTGGGGTTCCTCTGGCCAAATCAGTGACTAAATATTATTTCATTGCACAGTTGTTATTGTAGAATGAATCTATGACTTCCAATGTATTAAACTACCTAGTTTAACATACAACAGAAATAAATCAATTTAATCAACATCTCTACGTGTGTTTTTGGATACAAAATAATTAGCCAAAATACTTGATTAGATCGTCTCTTGACAAATGTAATGAACTATTGTTTTATTTTTCTTAACAGAATAACTGGGGAGATTACAAATACTGTGAATGTTGGTAAGTATCCCAACGATGTGAACATGTTATGAAGTCGAAGAGTTTTAGTTATTCTAAAAACTGAGCTATGAAGTATACATATATATATAGACTTGTGGTTGTGGGAAGGAACCTTCTTGAACTGACACTACTGAAAAGGGATTCAGCACTCAACTCTATTTTCTGTTATGCTTTATAGATGTGGCAGTACTCAGTAAAAAAATGTATCATTTTGTTCTATATAATAGCAATTAAAAAATGCTTTGGGTGCTAAGTAGTAGAGAACTAAGAAATAACAGTGAATATTTCATCTACAGCTGTAAGTAGCAGTGCCTCTGGATCTGCATTTGGTGCTGGTGCAGGCTACACTTCTGGAGGCTACACTTCTGGAGGCTACACTTCTGGAGGCTACACTTCTGGAGGCAGCATCTCATCTACTAATGCTAGTTCTTCCAACGCTCAAAGAAAGCGGGCTGCCGTGAAAATAATCTCTACCACCGAAAGCCTACAAAGCTATCGGAACTAAATCCACAGTCCAAGAGCTGTAATGCCCCTTTCTACCAATTCCTCAAATAAAAAGGAATTTTATTGTTCCACACTGCTTCAACATTATTAGAGTGAATTTCTGGGTCGAATCACAATACTTGAGTTCTGATACTAACTAGTGATCGTCTACTATAGTTCTGAAATAACCACCCTTAACATATTTGAATACAACATAATTTTGCTATGAATTAAATAGATAGTTCACATTCTTCTGTGTGCTTTTTCTGTTTGTTAATGGTAACAAGTGAATGTGACTCTCGATGTTAATGGTAAAGCTGAATCATCCATTTCCAAATGCACACCTAGAGTTCTACCCAGAGCAGGCCCTAGGATTCAGGTTTTCCTAGTTCCTTGCATGAATTTTGTCTTTGTGTGACAGATTACATGGCTATAGTGGAGAAATAGTTCATTTCTAGTATCTTAATCACAGACTGAGAGAGGCACAACGTACACTTGGGACTAGTTAGCCAATAAAGTGTATGGCCAGGTGGTTAGTCAGAGAGATATTGTGTGGCGTAAAAGGAGGTTCGTGAACTGAGCAACAGAGAACAGGAATTCCAAATGGCTGACACTGGGTTGTATATCTTGCTTCTCAAGTGACTGGATTAGCTGGGTACCAATGAGTAGTTAAAAATATAGGTGGGCAAAGTGTATAGCCCAGCCAAGCATAGCTAGCTATACAATTATGAGATTGTTCTTTTCGCTTATTTTTGTATATTGTAAAACAGTCATGCCCTTGTCTAGAACCCTCAAAATACTTACCAGAGGCACAGAAACCTCATACACTAGTACACCCTTCTGCATGAATTTGCTATTAGAGAAACAACCTTATGGCACATTCCTAATTTGTGTATATGCTAGGTCCATCCTGCATTCTCCCTAAAATAGTGAGAACCGCATAATAACCCACTGTGGGCGCTATGAAACGCACCTTGCCTATACTCACCGTTAACCTGAAACATACAGTATCTCACAAAAGTGAGTACACCCCTCACATTTTTGTAAATCTTTTATGATGTTTTTTCATGTCACAACACTGAAGAAATGACACTCTGCTACAATGTAAAGTAGTGAGTGCACAGCTTGTATAACAGTGTAAATTTGCTGTTCCTACACACAGCCATTAATGCAACAAAAGTGAGTACAACCCTAAGTAGTGGCACCTCATGGCAAATGTGTCATGACAAGTGTGTCTTGCCTACAGTCAAGCATGGTGGTGGGAGTGTCATGGTCTGGGCCTGCATGATTGCTGCCGGCACTGGGGAGATACAGTTCATTGAGGGAACCATGAATGCCAACGTGTACTGTGATATACTGAAGCAGAGCATGATCCCCGCCCTTTGGAGACTGGGCCACAGGGCAGTATTCCAACATGATAACGACCCCAAACACACCTCCAAGACGACCACTGCCTTGCTAAAGAAGCTGAGGGTAAAGGTGATGCACTGGCCAAGCATTCCATTGAAGAGAGGGACATCAAGGTGAGAAAGAGGTACCAAGACATCTTAGTTCAAACGATGAATTGTCCCTCCTAAAGTGGGACATTTGGGAGATATGCTTCAAAGGATTCAGAGTGTTGTAGCGCTTACCTGTCTAAGTACTGTGACAAACCCTGTAGCACAAGGTCCATAAATGCCACAGTTAGGGGTCTTAAGCACAGTCCTCCATGGCAATCAGAGTTAGGAACACCAGCTTGTAGCAAAAACAGTACTTTACTTTTAACTGCTCAAACCCCAAAACCAAATCACAAAAAGAAAAACCTAGCTCCCGGTTCGAGCCCTCTCTAACTAAACTATGCTGGGCCAGACTGACCAGTCTAATCACCCACTAACTTGACCTCCCAGCCAGACCCAGCTAAGCCAGGCTCTGGAAAACCTACCCTAGACAGTACACAAAGGCTCCAGGTAGGTAATGCCTCACTTGGCTCAGGGATGGGCCTCTCCTTGCCCTGGTCCTCTTCCCCCAACAGTCTCTCTGATTATCAGGTTTTTTTTAATGCCCAGCACCTGTGCCTGATGCCGGCCCCATAGGAATCCCGGACCGGATCCTGCAGACTTCTAGCCTCCTGGAAAAGCCAGCATGGATTTTCCACAGAATGGGGGAACGGAGCATTGCCCCACCCTGCTCTTCAATTGCTCCACCTCAGGGACCCATATTTTTGATCTGGATAACACCTGTACCAAAATGTCAAACTAAGCATCTCCCTGGGGTTTACAGTGTCACAGTACATATGATCTGCCATCTGTGACATTATTTAACCCGTTAGGTCATGTCATGTTTGATCATGTAAAACATAGTCAAAGAGACACATCTGGAAAGTTTCAGTGCTTCTAGGTAATAAATGCAAATAACCAGCTTATTAGATGTATGCCCAACAGCTACGGGAAGACAATAGATACTGCCTAATTAGCTAAAAACAAAATGCATAAAGGACAAATAAAAATATAGAAACAATAGTTAAAAAACTTAAGTGAAGGTTCAAGAATACCCATACCTGGTTGACTGGAACTTTCTATATGGGTTTGCTCATAACCATCTCCCTGGGCAAACCAACATTTCGGTTGCCTTGCTTATGAAGAACGGAGAAGTATTAAGTAAAGTCAAGCTGGCTCAAACTCCTACTCCAATACAGTACTTTTGCCAGTATGAATCAGGTCTGTACATGTAATAAGGTCCAGGGCAAGGTACCCAGCAGGGCTCTCAACCCATAGCATCATATCACCACTCTCCAACAGCATTGGGGCACTGGACGCAAAGGAGGGAGTGTAATAAGAGGTCTATGCAAGCATGTGCTTAAACTTCTAGCAAGCTATGGTGTTTGTTGGAGCCCTAAGGTTAGTCTGGGCCACAAGAAACTGCCTTTTTTGCCTTATGTTTAGGACAACCTTGACATTGGTACAAGTAAGGACTTTTAAACAACGGATGGCTCATTCGCCTCTACCTTAAACTAAAGTATTAGAAATTGTAAGACCCTTTTCAATTTGATTTTCTTCAAACGTGTGAAAATTAAGAAGAAAAAGTAAAATAAAAAACAAAAACATGTAAGTGTTTTGATAACATAGCATCACTCATAACAACCAAAAACTAAAAAAAACATATTTTTTCTGATTGGTAGTAAGTAATAAATCAGTCTATGATTATATTATATATTTTACATCCCATGTTACAGATTATTTATGTATCTTGTTTAAATTGCTACGAACAAGCTGAACATTTACCTTACAGGCATGCCAAACGCATTAGAAATAAAAAAATGTTTCCAGGAAGCTTTAATTTGCATTAACAAAGGACATAGATCTATAATTATTATTGAGTAATCCCTGTAATGTATTATGTAATGAACAGTCCTGCCACGCTTATCATGATATTGCTTTGAAAACAAGAAACCATGTATTTTTCCTCATACCCGGGCCCCACAATGTAACCCTGTTTATTACAGTATTTTTAACCCAACCTGTTGAAGTAGGGGAACCTGTTGTAATAAGGCATGGAATGGCTAAACTAGAATTGGCCTACTTTTGGACCTCAGCATAAAAATACTGAGAGAAAACCATTTGAAATAAAGATCATTAACTATTTCCACACTAAGGGCACTGAATTAAACACAGACATAGGATTCCTGGCACCTTCCCAGAACGTCATATGCCATTTCTTTGATTGTATTCTCTTATGCAGTTATGCATTCTCTTCGTTTAACAGGCATCACTTTATTTATTTGTCTAAAGATAGATGTATGAGTTTTTTGTTTTTAACAATACCATTATCATTGTCACTACCCCTCCAAATTCTTTTCACACTGGCTAAACTAATTTTTGTTACACGTTCACTTATTAACGCTTATGAGCACTTTTGCTTAACATTTATACTACTGGATTAACACTGCTATCCCAAGCTACAGAATTTAAAAGCAAATATTTGGGAAATTCTTCATAATATGACTATACTGAATAAGTGCACCAAAAACTAAGCCAAAATATAGATTAGCAAAGCAATGGTTAATCTTTAGACAATCCACAGTATCCACAGGCAAGATGCTGAATACAAGATTTACTGTGAATTTGAAGCACAGTTAAAATTCCAAGTTAAGGAGAACAAGAAAGAACCTGTTACAAAACACCTATGGTGTCTATGGACAAAATAACTCTTGGAACACAACCTATGGGAGTACTTGGGAGCATACTTTGGAACTCTCCAGGTTTGACCCGGAGATCTCTGGGTGAAGCACTGCTTCACCAGGTCAACACACAAAATCTCCAGGTCGCGGGAGCGGGGTCTTGACACGCCCCACGCTCCCCGCCCATTTCCCCTTTAAATGGGGGTGTTTCCCATGATGTCAGCAGGAACGCCCACTGACATCAGCAGGACCGCCCACCAACATCAGCAGTACCTCCCGCTGATGTCAGTGGGCAGTCCTTGCCGCATACCGCAAGAAGTTCCCAGGTATGCTTGGGAGTTCTCCCTGGAAATGCACCCTAACTGAAAATAAAATGTTAGACAAATGGGCCAAAAATTATTCAGACACATATACAGTGTGTATAAAAAAATTGTTGCAGTATTTTTCAAATTGTTATAACCTTGAAAATATTTCAGTCTCTATAAAGTCATCTATCTTTATTCCTCCTTAGTGTGTTTTGTTAGCAAGTTTTTTCACAATAGTACTAGTGATACTGGTGCAAAGTATAAAAAGTGGTCTTATCACCATCACAGCCAACAGAGTGGTCCGACCTAGTTCTAGTTTACACAGTGCTTCAACTTTACACAGTGGTTAAATAATGTCTAATCAATAAGCTGTAAAGAAATATTTCTTTCTGCTATTAATGCTTTTTCTTGTATAGCATAGGATAATAATATTTCCAACTTTTTTGTGCACCTTAAAATATTCTGCAATAACATAAGGCCTTTTCTATTGCATATATAGGTACTTTAATATACATACTTTACATGTAAGAAAAACAAAAAGTGCACTTACCCAGAGCTGCACAGAACTACAGGCAACTTAAAAAAGGGCTGTACTATAATAAAATTAGCAAGACGTAAATTGACCTAGAACTCCCTTAAACTCTACATGACTTATAGATGTGTGATTGACAGAGCAATGAGATGATTTGACTGACAGGCATGCATGCTCATACGGCCAACTCTACCGAAAGACTGGATGAACACCACATCAGTATTAGAGCTTAACCTTATAGCAAGTTGATGGCAACTTGGCCGAATTTTACACATGTCCAACTTGACAGCACATGACTAATTTATGATGTGACTGACATCTTGGACTTTAGTGACTTGAACTGCTTATTGGCATTAACCATCATTAGCACACATCCATTTAGCTACCTTTAAGCCCAATCAAAACAATGAACAATTGTGTTACTTACTAACCACTAACAATGTATACATAATACTAAGCTAACCATAGTGAAAATGTATGTTTAAGGACGGTCCATTACTCACATTCAGTTCATATGCAAAGATTTATAGCCCTTGTTACTATGTCATTCTGGCATGAATGTGCCTTAGTTTTATGGTTCCCCTTTCTCCCTGTGCCCTGTAGAGCTGAAAACATTCTACAGGTAATACACCTCCTTTTATACACCTCCTTTTTTGACGTCCAAAAAATAATGGTCATGCATTAAGGGCACAATATTAAAATCTTGGGCATGGGGCAAAATGTCTTGTTAAATCTGAAACATGACATTATCACCGTCAACATCTGTCCATGTAGCCCTGAGAGTGTGAGACTGGTTTTCTTATATTTTTTTTTCCATCTACTGGCTTTCAAAAAGCTGTCTTTGCATCCTAAAAGCCTTGAAGCAATGTCATTCTTTGAATTTCAGTTTAGTGGGAGTTTAGGGGGAAAAAAAATATGTGGGCTTCCAGGCATGTCAGGTTAATGAATTATGTAAACTGATCTCCTCACACCAATGCAGACCAAGCACAGAGTATATAAAAGAGGGACGTTTAACTTGATCCTCAGAGGGGATCTGTCTCCTTCAGTCCACATTACTTTTCTTTCATTTTTTAACTTCAACGCAAAATGAGTCAGTTTAAACAATTTTCAAAGTCTGGAGGCTTTAGCTCATTCTCTGTATCAAGAGGCAGTGGTGGAGGTTCTGCAGGGTCTGTTGGAGGTGGCTTTGGTAGCAGAAGTCTTTATAACCTAGGTGGTAGGAAGACCATTTCTATCAGTACTTCAAATGCACAAAGTGGATTTGGAGGTGGAGATGGAGGTTTTGGCATAGGATTTGGTAGTGGTGGTGGTGGTGGTGGTGCAGGTGGTGGTTTTATTGGAGGTAGAGGAGCAGGTGGATATGGATCACTTGGAGGTCAAGGTTTTCCTGGAGGCCCTGGTATCCAAGAAGTACAAGTTAATGTTGGTCTTTTGACACCACTGAATTTGGAATTTGACAAAGATATTCAAAAAGTTAGAGTGGAGGAACGAGAACAGATCAAAACCCTAAACAATAAGTTTGCATCCTTCATTGATAAGGTAAGGTTCTTATTTATCACAATATAGAATGCTTGTTAAAATTAAACATCTTATATACATCTTACATACCCAGTGTTTACTGCTATAAAATTATGAACAATAGTAGAGTATGTTCTGTGTTAGGCATGATGGCTTTGAACATGGGTAAAACAATGTGTACAATATGAGCAACCATCCATGCTCAAATTATTCTTGTGTGCGTTTTAAAAAGCCATATGGAATTTTTCATTCATTAAACTTTTTTTGTGTTAGGTTCGTTTTCTTGAGCAACAAAACAAAGTATTGGAGACAAAATGGAATCTTTTGCAAGAACAAGGAGGACAACTGAAAGGGTCACGTAAAGGCAGCATCGAACCTCTCTTTGATGCCTATATCACTAGCCTAAAGAGGCAGTTGGATGCTTTGCACAATGACAAGTTTAGACTTGATGGGGAGCTAAGGAATATGCAAGACTTGGTTGATGATTTTAAGAACAAGTGAGTTTTTTTAGTTTTTTTTATTTGTGTTTATTTTTATTATAATGCACCATAGATTAGCTACAAACTATTAATGCCTTATTTATTCTTTATCTAGGTATGAAGATGAAATTAATAAGAGAACATCAGCAGAAAACGAATTTGTTGTTATCAAAAAGGTAAGACCTAGTCTTAAAATGTGATTATGTATTTGCCCCATTTTGAGTAATTCTGATGAAATACATAAAATCAGTTGAAAAATGTTGCCAGAGAAGGGCCACTTTTTTTCTATTAATTAAAATGATTTAAGTCTAGCAGCTGTGGTCCGATGACTTCTGTCCCTCGTGATTTAGTAAGGAAGCAGGGGGATCTGTGGCACCATACTCCTTCCTGGTAGCATGATTTGTGGAAGCTCAGACCTCTAGTTAAACAATAGCTGGGCCCTCAAGGTACACATGGAGCAGTGAAAGTAGATCAAGAGTGTCATCTAAATCACTCTGCTACCTAGCATCCCATTTAAGACACTTGAACAAAGACTTTCCCTTACAGCTAAACACTGAAGGAGAAATTAGTATGAACGTAAACTGGCTAGGATTCCCCAATTTTTTTGGATGAACTAATTTAGTCACCAATCTGGTTACTTGAAGAAAAACATAAATGTCTCAAACAAACTATATAAGAGTGAGGTAGCTTTGAGGATAATTGACTGCTTTAATATGGCTCTTGTTTCACTTAATGCAGTCGATGTTCTAACATGTATAATGTTTTTCTCACTTCATTGAGTGTGTTATTAAGAGAATACATTTTGGAGATGATGTAATTCCACAATTGCTTTAATATGCATTAGTGGGACTATTGCAGTAGTTTGTAGTGCTTTAATTATTGCAGTAGTTTGTAGTGCTTTAATTATTCAATATTAACCTCGATGGAGAAAATATCTCCATGCTTTCCATTTATTTATTTAAGTTAACTTAGATAGAGTGCACATTAAACAATAATATGTGGTGGGACATAAAATAAAAAGTACAAGGTGTTGTAGTGTACTAAACAATGGAGTGCTATGTCAGCAGTAGATATATGTCCATCCATGCCATGGTGCTGATAAATGTTTATGTTATTTAGGATGTTGATGCTGCCTACATGGGTAAAGTGGAACTGGAGGCCAAGGTTGATGCCTTAACTGATGAGATCAACTTCCTGAGGACCTTCTACGAAGCAGTAATGCATATATTATTTTGTTTGTTACTTAAACAGTGGAAACATTTATGCACTATAGATTAGTTAATAAGCTAAAATATATCTGGAAGACCCACAAACTGACCTGTTATATGTGTTTGTTAGGAGTTACAACAGTTACAAGCACAGATCTCTGATACCTCAGTCGTCCTTTCAATGGACAATAACCGAGCTCTAGACTTGGATGGCATCATTGCTGAAGTGAAGGCTCAGTATGAGGATATTGCTAAGAGGAGCCGGGCAGAGGCTGAAGCTGTTTACCAAGTCAAGGTAATCTATGTTAATAACATGGGAGTTATTTACTTACAATTATACACTATGTTAATGACATTAAGACAACTTAGTTAACAGTTTAAACTGGGTTAAGGACCTTGAGAGTTATGTAAGAAGACACGGTTTTTAGATTACTTATAAAGTTAAGGTTGACAATATTTGTGATTCTATGGCTTTTCACCTACTTAAAGGGTTTAAGACCAATAACAATGAAGCTTCCTACAAAGGTGAAGTTTGTTTATGATAATGATCATATAAAAGGCTATAAGCATAAAAAGACTTGATCATGTCTGTTCCTGATGTTAATGGCAAAGCTATGTCAGAGATGCCCAGGTTGTCTCCCAAAGTCAAGTAAGACTATGTCAAAAACACTAATCACGTTAAAGCATGTTAATAGAGCATACCAACTGAAGAATAAACTCACCAAGTCACGTGAAGGCTTGTTAATGATGCTAGGTCAGTAAAATGTAACAAATGAAAGTAAGTTATGACAAGATCTCTTGATGAGACTTTAATACAACTTACTACCCAAATCTGATTATTTGATAGCAAAATATTAACAGGATTGATAGACAAAAGAAAATTGAAAAGTGATATATCATTTAGTTAATGTGCTGTCTATATTAATAATGTGTTTTTCTACAGGTTAAGGAATTGCAAGCATCTGCAGGAGAACAAGGGGATGTTTTGCGTAACACCAAGAATGAGATATCCGAGCTGAACCGCAGACTCCAGAGACTGAGAGCTGAAATTGAAAATGTGAAAAAACAGGTAAGAATTATTGAAAAATTTTAATCAAGGTTCAGTGGTAGAATATTGCAAACAAGAACGTGAAAATATTATATAGCACAATTACATAAGTTTAATTTTATACATCTGAAAAATATGTAATTTATGAACCATACACTGTATATTATTTACTTGTAATAGAAAAACCCTTGACATTTTTCGGCTCATTATTTTATTCTTATCCTATGTTCTTCTCAGAATGCCAAATTGCAGACAGCTATTGCTGAAGCAGAAGACCGCGGGGATCTCGTCCTGAAGGATGCCCACACAAAGCTCTCTGAGCTGGAAGCTGCTCTGCAGAAGGCCAAGCAAGAAATGGCTCGCCAACTGAGAGAATACCAGGAGCTGATGAACGTGAAACTGGCTCTGGATGTTGAAATCGCCACCTACAGAAAACTGCTGGAAGGAGAAGAGACAAGGTACTTTACTCGTTTATATTTAAAAGCCATGCGGAATTCAATGTGGAAAAGAGACAAATTATAATAACATTGATGTTACAAAAGCTCTGTCTGTCCTACATTTTTTTCTCTAAATCATGTGTAAGTTGCCTTGCTAAAATGTTAAAGAAGAAATTCCTTATTTTGTTCTGTATTATTGTTTCAGGCTGGCCTCAGACAACAATGTCAGCATTTGTAAGTATTCCTCTTATACCGTAGTTTCCATCCATGTCGTCTATGTATTGGTCATCTGTACAGCACACTGCGAATAGCTTTTAAATATATAATGCACAGTGTTAAAATTAAGACCAGTGTAAATAGGCCTATCACAAAGACCATAGTGTATCTTAAAACAGAAATATTGTTTGAAACAGAAATATTCAGCAACATAAACGTAATACCAAGTGTAAGAGCCTAATATTGTACGTCCAGTGATAAGTAGAATATTTGATGGTAAATAGATAAATGGTATGAGCGCAACATTTTTTTCCCTACAGCTGTGATCAGTGGAAAATACTCTCAAGGAGCCGGTGGCAGCAGCGGTGGAGCCGGTTTTAGCATTGGTGGTGGATTTGCAAGTGGAGGAAGCGGAGGAAGTTCCAGTGCTATATTTACTTCAGCGAGTGGCGGTGGAGGATTCACCTCTGCTAGCCGCAGCGGTGGCAGCTCCGCTGTGAGGTTTTCATCCAGCCAGTCAAGCTATAGAAGTTAAATTTTAGTAGCAAGGCAGCACTGCTATCTGCAAAATATCTCAACGTGTATGGCGTAAAAATACAGAGCCTTGAAATTATGATATTCTTCTGACCCCATCCTTGCATTCTCTAAAACTCAGCCCTTATTTTGAATTTGCTGTATAACCCCTTAATGACAAAGCCCTTACATGTATGGGCTCAAAATGCATTGTTTTCAATGGGTTTAGGGGCCGCCCATTGTCCTTAAGGGGTTAATGAACATCTTAACAGGAACAGAACCTCAGAGCACTAAGGGATGCAAGTGATGGATTAAAATCGGTCAAAAGAACAGTTACATGAGATATCCAATTTTTGTCCTAATTGCCTCACTTACTGGTTTTCCAACTAAATAAAGAGTAACACCATGATAAATGAAATTTGTTTTATCTTGACTATACTATCTTGATGAATTAATTCATTCCATTTCTCGCTGTATGGTGCCTATATCATGGATTAAAAAGAACCACATTGTCTGCTCCATTATACATTTGATAATCTCTCTCTTCCCTTCATTAAAATCCTAATTCTTAATAGGTATTTGTTTTACTGCTGTCAGATAGAAGCTAGATCATATGTTTTGGAGGTGATATTATTATCAATTTTGCATAATGGTGTATGAAGAAGTGAGTTATAGATATTAACATCAGTGACGTTCATCACATCTTGGCCGAGATACTATTACCAGAAATACATGTAGCCCCAAAATAGAGTTCAGTTATTTGATTGCTATAGCATAGTGGAAATGCTCCACATTAGTCTTTATAGGAGCTGCCTAACTCCAGTCCTCGAGGGCCACAAAGAAGCCCAGAATTCTGTATATTCTTGCCCTAAACCAAGCAGTTTAATAGTTGTTAACTCAAATGGCTGTGCTCAAGCTAGGTTATCCAAAATGTTGGCCCGTTTTATTTCTTACGATTTTGATCTCTTGCTGGTAAAACATCTGCAGATTAATCTAGAATTAATGGCAGATAGAAACCATTCGGCACATCTAGTCTGCCCTTTTCTTCTGATTTAGGCACTCATTCAGTCATTGCTCTTGTCTTAGGTTCAGAATAGCCATATTGCCTCTTTGATGAATGTTCAAATCCCCTCTCCGTATTAGCCTCTACCACTTCTGTTGGGAGCCTGCTCTACTTATCTGTCACCCTCTAAGTAAAGTAATACTTCCTTGTGTTACTTTATATTTGCTCTGTATTAATTTTTCTCTCATTGTGAAATCTATATAAATGATTACAGAACTTAGTTGCTGGGTCCAAAAGTAACTGCATTAGCCCATCAAGTGACTCATAGCATGGTGCAATATTTGTCTGTACATTTCTCACATGGCCCTGAAGCCAAGTATTATAATAACATGGGATGCATATCTTTCTTATTATAAGTTATCCATTAATTGAACGAGTAGCATGTCATATCGGAGGTAAAAAATATAACTGGATCTAGCATTTGTAATTCTCGTTATATTTTAAAGTTATTTGTATGACCTAGATCATACCTGCATTAATTTAGCAGACTGATCTTCCAGTGGCTGTTTAACATATATCCATACCTGGGAACTTCTGGGGGAGACAAGATGCCACTTCCCTGCCCAGAGAAAGAAGAAACTGACATGGAGATAGGGTAAACAGAACTTTATCTGGGTCAAACTTGGAAGTTCCAACGTCTATATCTATCCACTTAGAACCACGGGTGGGCTGGACCGGGGGATGGGATGGGGCAATTGCCTTGGGGCTGGTCCAAAATTGTTCACAAATGGCCAGGGAGATAGGAATGTTATGTGACTGTGTGGTAAAAGGAATGGCTGCTCAAACAGAAAAAAACTGTGCTAGCGCGTATATGTTACTGAGGGAGGGGCTGATGGGGCCAGTTGGCTTTACCAGCCCTCCCCTGCCTAAAAAAGTAAAATTGATTATGTCCCAGTTTTTTTTTTTTTAAAAAAAGATGAAAATCACTGACAACAAACATATGCATCATTTAAACCAACAATCTCCCCCACTGTGAGATCAACACCACCATATTATACCATATTACAAGATGAACGACAGCATTGTTTACATTATCTCTATGCTTTGTTGGTTAAACACTGGTAACAGGTTCACTCTGCAGCTGGAAGTTTATGAATTCCTCAAGCATACTATCTCTTCTAGCTTGAACAAATATTATACTTAGCTGGGTGTGACTTTTTGAATGCTCTGTACTAATCCCTGTAGGCGCTATCACTGCATAAACTGGCTATTTCTCTTCACTGAGTATTTAATGGCACATAAGGGAGATCTGAGATCCAAATTCAAATTTCATTTTTTATTTATTTGTATTTTATGTAAAAATATCAAACCTCACAAACACTGTGAGTGTGGTTAATGGTATGGCTAGTATCGCGCCAGGAGTTAAAGGTTCGTAAGAGCGACTCTATGGGTCGCCGGCAGGGAGCTCATCTAGCATCAACCAATAAAGAGCAGCTGCCCTTCATTGGTTGATGCCAGAGGAGGTCCCTGCCTGCAACCAATAGACTCACTCTTATGGACCAATAACTCTTGGAGCCGGGAGACCAGGGTTCTTCCCAGGCCAAGGTTCGGCATCAGGAGTTAAAGGTCCACAAGAGAGACTCTATTGGTTGCTGGCAGGGAGTTCCTCTGGCATCAACCAATGAAGGGCAGTTGCTCAGAGCGGTTGTCTGAGTCTAAGCAACTTGGTCTCGGAGAAACAGGGATTTGAGTCCTCCTGGCAAAGGGCAAGGCAATGTGCACCTTGGAGCAAGTTGGCCTGGGGAGACCAATGGCTGGCATCAACCAACAGAGAGCAGCTGCCCTTCATTGGTTGATGCCAGAGGAGTCCCCTGCCAGTGGCCAATAGAGTCGCTCTTATGGACCTTTAACTCTGGGAGCTGGTAGATCAATGGTCTCCCCAGGCCAAGTTTCACTATCAGGAGTAAAAGGTCCATAAGAGTTACTCTATTGGTCGCTGCCAGGGGGCTCGTCTGGCATCAACCAATGAAGGGCCGCTGCCCAAAAAACAGATGAATATTTGTACAATACAAAGATTTTTTCCATGACGAACAGGAAGACTTGGCCGGCGCCAAGTTCTCTGCCAGCCACCTCTGTGTCCCTGTCTCCATGCCACACAGCTCTGCTTCTTCTCTTGTATCTACTTGTTCTTCTTTCTTCATCTGAAGTTCTTTGTGCCTTCTTTTTTCACCCGCTTTTTCATGGACATGGCCTCCCAGTGAACTTCCATAAAAGCAGAGCCTCTGGGAAACACCCTCTCCACTGTTCCTCTAATCAGGGGAGAGGGTGTGCCCTGAAGCTCCGCTATTCTGTGGAAGTCTACCGGGAGGCCAGAATAATGAAGACAGAATTTTGTACCTCTTTTTCTCTGCAAATATATCTGCATTACAGTATTCTGGTTTCTCTGTCCACATCTGCAAAAGGGCAGAGCCATGGGGACAGCTTCTCACCCCTTCCGCAAATCCGGGGAGAGGGTGTGCCCAGAGGCTGAAGTTCACTCGGAGGCCATGTCCACAGATAAGCGGACAAAGAAAGAAGACACAAAGAGCAGCTGTCAAAGAAAGAAGACAGAAGAAAGAAGACAGAAGCAGAGGAAGATACAAGAGAAGAAGTGGAGCTGCGTAGCAATGAAACAGAGACAGAGAAGATAGGGAGAGTGTGAGAGAACATGAATAAGAGAATGAGAAGCATAAGTGAGAGTGAAAGAACCAACGAAATTGAAACAAAATTCACTCCTCTTTTCTTTGTTTTCATTTGTTAAATTGGGGGTCCCTCCTTGTTTTTGAGGTTTGTACGAATCGGCAAATGCACAAGGCTACTGAAAAGCGACCTCACTGAGTGGCCTCTATTTGTTACGGTAGCCTGTACAGTGCTATGTAGCCAGTGGCTATGCTTTGAAAGATTATCCATCAGCTAAAGCTGGGGGCCCCTAGGTATATGCCTGCTGTGCCTAATTGATAATCTACCACATGCTTTTTCAACCAAGTAGTTTAGCTGAATATAATGTGTATTTTATCTGTTAACATAGATGAATGATGAATACAGAATATTTTTTTAAGCTATTTTTATTTAACTCAATCGAGGGAAGAAAACACCACCAATGTCGAAGCAATGCTTAGTCAGTTTCTGCATGGATTGCGTGATTTATTCTCAGATTAGCTGCCAGCATGACCACAAGAAGGTACACCATGTATCCTTAATCTAATTTTACAAAATAACATTACATTTAAAATGTCAAGTGATAATTAATAGCTACATAATTTTGTATTATGTATAAGATCAGGTAACCTCCTATACATATAGCAGGCATAAGTGAGGAATAAACAGTATTTCATTTCTAATAAAACCTGTCATAGTTTGGTTTGAACAAAACCTCAGAATGGCGGTCTGCCCAGTAATCAAAGTTATCAATGTAATAGACTTGCTTAGATTAAGCTGGTGACAATCTCTTTTTGAGAAGTATGTTTTTCTCTAGTGTCATCTTCCATATATTGAATACTGAGACCTAGCAAGTATGAGTGCAGAGGGGCAATCGTCTTCTGTAAGTATTGCTTTGTTGACTGTTGCCACCATTGAATGTTTCTGAATAGTCATCTCTCCTATTACTGTCCGGTGCATGTAATTGTATAGATGGTGTATAGATGTGTTTTGTCACTAATGTAAAATTGGATTGAATTATTTTCTAGAGCATTATTTTTTCTCTGGTAATGCCTAATTAATAAGAATGTGTGAACAAATATGCCTTTGGGTGATTCTTGGCCAAACCCATTGTTTGCTAATTGATACGTTGCCCAAAAATGGGAAAATACTTGTCAAAATACAGTTCATGACTAATATGTCTAAGAACAAAAATATGCAAAAACTGCAAAAATGAACTAGAAACCGTATACAGAAATATTTGTATATATATATAAAAAGTGTTTTTATCCAGTTACAATGCTTCTTTCGCAAACATAACTGAATAAAAAGACTACATTTCAACACTTACTTATTTTAACTCTCTAGGTACTACTGAAGGCATAGAAACACTTATTGTTTACATGTTAGCTGTGTATTTGATTTAGGTCTATACCCTACTTTTTATATTTGATTGTTTTAAGCCGGTTTTAGCCAAGGATTCATCTGCATTTCTGCACTCTATTTGAGTTTTAAAAACCGTTTTTAGGACTTGGTGATGGTGTGCCAGCATTCCGATGATTGCAGGGTGTTCTGATTGTATCTATGTTTGTGCTTTAGCCATATATTTCCTCTTGGATGAAAAGAAATAAAATCAATGAATATCCCAGTAATATATTTCACCTTACAATTCATGTACACTACTGTGCAAACGTTTTAGGAAGGTGTAATGCTGTAAACTGAGAAGGGTTTTTTATTTCTAAAATAGACATGTTTATAGTTTATGTTTATCATTTAACAAACTGCAAAGTGAGTGAGCTGAAGAAAAATCGAAATAAAATCAGGCCTTCTGGGGTCAAGGGCATTCCCGCTAACATCGTTGGAACCACCCCCTTTTAAAGGGAAAATGGGCAGGGAGTGGGGCTTGTCAAGACTCCACTCCCACGACCAAGAGCATTCAGGTTTTGACCTGAAGAACCGGATAAGCGGTGCTTCTACCTGTGTTTTCTGGATAAAAACCCAGAGAGTTCCCAGTATGGCCATCACTTCTGGAACTTCTTCTTTACGCTGAAGGTAGTTCTTATTTCTTTGGCTGTGTGTTTGGGGTCATTAACATTCTGCAGAATAAATCTGGAGCTAATCAGATGCCTCTCTGGTGGTATTGCATGATAGATAAGTATCTGCCTGTACTTCCTTTCATGCATAACGTTGTCCGTTATCATCTACATATATTTGATACATTTACCCAGGGCCAGCCCAAGACATAGTGCCACCTGGGGCGAAGTTTGAAATCCCCCCCCCCCGCCGATGCCACTGCTCATTATCTACCCTTCCTCTCCCTACCTTCTCATTATCTACCCTATCTCCCCCCCTTTGTACTTCACTTACCTTCCAGCAGTCCTGCGGTGAGAATCTCCCTGCTCTGCTCGCTGCTTCACTGCTGAGCGTCGGAAATTACGTCATATTCTGGCGATCAGCATTACAAGCTGGTACTGAGGCTGAGCTAGAGGGCTCGCAGAGGAGAGAGAGGGGCGCAGAGCAGGTACTGAAAACTTGATAAGTGAAAACCACTCGGCGCCCCTCTCTCTCCTCCGCTTTAAAAAAAAAAAAACAACGCTTGGGGCAGCAAAGTGCCGCCTCTTCAAAAGTACCGCCTGGGGCAATTGCCCCACTCTGCTCCATGGATGGGCCGACCCTGCATTTACCTAGAGGGATCGTGCTTTTAAGTAAAATATTATGTTTTGTAGCAAAACTACAAAAAATTGCCTGGTCTCTCGGGGGGGGGGGGATGTTCCTGACATCCTGGCACTCAAAAGGTAAAAAGTGACATTTTTCATAGAAACAATTAATAAGGTTGAGGTGATTTGAATTGGCAATGCTTCATAGTAACAAAAGATTGTTTGACGGGTTAAATACACACAAAGGATAGCATTTGGCTTTCGAGTATAACAGTACAATCATAGAGACCAGACTTAGCAACATTCCATACAGCTTCAAGAAAAAAATAACATCTTAACCACAATATAGGGAGGTGATGTTATGAGCCTTAGTCATGACACTACCTACAATTTCATACATGTATCTGCAGTGAAGTTTAACCTGACAAATGATGAACAAATGCACCCAACCCAGGGTGGGGGTCTAACTATTGTGAAAAAACATTCCCCAAAAAAACACAGAATTCGGCATGTTTTTTTTTTCTTATTCATATCAATATTAATTATCTATATATATTTTTTGTTTTAATAAACTAGATCAGCGTTAGTAGTACACACTTTATCCACTACTCAGAATGCATGTGCTTATTATGTGTAAATAGAAAGATATAGTTTAGATTCAATGTGTGAATTAGTAATTCTTTATATTGAAATGCTTTGATTACCTTAATAATTCTGTTTTACATGTAAAGATACAGATATCTTCATATATCTGTCTATTTTATTATTGTATCTACTGTTTATTTAAATTATATAACAAATAATATATAAAATAAAAAAGCAAAATGTGACTGTAAATGAAAAACAAGCCACTTTAAGAATAGCAACTTAATTTGTCAAACAGCAACTGAATGAGCCAAGGATTACAAAAGTCAGACAATAAAGAAGCAAAAAGTCTTAAGAAAGAACAGGCAGAAGGGTTTTTTTTTTTGCATAGAATGTGAGCACTTTCAGCGTGTTATACTTCAGACATTATAGGTGTGAGTTAATCAGATGAGCTCAATGTTTAGATTGCTGGCAGGCATGCCAAACCCATTATTGATGTAAGCTGATACATACACATGCCTGCGACCAAGCCCATACACGGAGAGAGATAAAAAGGAGACTTTCATCATTGAAAAATCCACTCTGCCTTTCTGTTACACATCCTCAGCATCAAATCTTTACACATTCTAGGGGATCATGTCGGTGTCTCGTCAAACAACATACTCCATTGGAACCAAAAAAGGTTTCAGTGCTGCCTCAGCTGTCCCATCAGGTGCTAACCGCTCGGGCTTTAGCACCCTCTCTGTCAGCCGCTCTGGTGGTGGAGCAGCAGGTGCTGGTCGTTCTAGCTATGGTGGCTTTGGAAGCAGAAGTCTCCAAAATCTAGGAGGAAGCAAAAGAATTTCCATCAGTTCTCAGTCTCGTCATGGATACGGTTCTGGGTATGGTGCTGGTAGTGGAGCTGGCTTTGGTGGAGGACTGGGTTCTGGATTTGGTGGTGGCCAAGGATTTGGCGGTGGCCTTGGGTTTCCAGTGTGCCCTCCTGGAGGAATCCAAGAAGTTACTATTAACCAGAGCCTTTTAGCTCCTCTGAATTTGGAAATTGACCCAAACATTCAAAGAGTTCGCACAGAAGAAAGGGAACAAATTAAGACCCTTAACAACAAATTCGCCTCCTTTATTGATAAGGTAAGATAATCAATTTTTATGTTAAATTATACATTTTGAGTGTTTTGTATATACATGTTTAAAGGTTCCCTTGCTTTGATGAGGAGATTTTAGCATTTAGATCTCACACAATACACCCTCTGCAGACCACTGTGTTCATGAACAAAATTAATTTTTCTTTTTGGTTGCCCCACAGGTCCGATTTTTAGAGCAACAGAACAAAGTACTTGAAACCAAATGGAGCCTCTTACAAGAGCAAGGTGTTAAGACAATTAAAAGTAACATTGAACCCCTCTTCGAAACCTATATTAATAACTTGAGAAGGCAACTAGACAGCTTGGGAAATGACAAAGCCCGTTTGGAAGCAGAACTAAGACAAATGCAGGATGTTGTTGAAGATTTCAAGGTCAAGTAAGTGAATTAGATGCCTAAGCATTATACAGTAAATGCATTTTATTACCGTTAAACTAAGAAGTAACAATAGTATAGAGCTCCCTCTGTGATAAATACAGAAAGAGAATTTATGCAATTTGTGTTTTTTTATTCCTTTTGCTTCGCAGGACAGACAGACAGAGAAAAAACTTTACATTTTGGAAATGATCCAAAATGTATTTTTTTTTTATTGAATGAGTATATGGTATCATTCCTTTACCATGATTTATAAAAATTATACCCCTTCTTTAATCAATTTCTGTTAACTATAAGCGTACAGCAATAATACATAGTAATGTTTGATAAATTGCACTTGCTTCAAACTTAAAAGTCAAGGGCATATTGGCTATTTCATTGCATTTTGTTGAAAGCTGTACATATAGGACATAGTTACTTGACTCTAGGAGCATAATAACTACAGTACATCTTAAGTTAACTGAAATAATTTACAGAAAAAGAAACACCATTCCTTCGCAATTCACCAACAGTTTAGGTTATTAATGGAACAAATCTACATCTTACCATTAAGAATTACGCCTTTTGTCATCACAATGTCATTATTAAATATTTATTGTATCCCCATCAATTTACATAGTATGCATAAGTGAAGGGCATTAGACTACTTAATAACTGATACAAGTGCTAAAATGTTTAATGTCAGTAACTACGAAATACAGATTACATATCTTTTTTTTTTGTTAATAATAGATATGAAGATGAAATTAACAAGCGCACAGCTGCAGAGAATGAATTTGTGGTGCTGAAGAAGGTGAGACACATTATCCATCAAACAAAACTCCTACCTTATAGGCTGCATGTAACGGTAATTTAATAAGACTCACACCCTTGTGCTTTTTATTTGCAGGATGTGGATGGTGCCTACATGAACAAGGTGGAGCTGGAGGGCAAGGTGGATGCTCTGACAGATGAAATCAACTTCCTAAGAGCTCTCTTTGAAGCGGTAATTACACAGTAACGTTTCTTTGCACAACTTTAACATGGCACCACACATTCTAATGGAATTCATAGGATTCTTAATGAGCATATTTGTCATGTATCATCTCTTCATCTCATGTGACATCATATACAACTGGGGGTATATCTGTTAACTTTTAAAACTCCATGTTGTTATCCCTCCACGTTGTTCTTTGCTAAATCCCAAGAGAGAGATGTATGCATGTTTCTTGGCATACATCAGAATTAAGCAGGGTATCTTGGGTTCAGCAATAAAGTGAGATGAAACCATCTCTGATACCTTAAAATCAATTGTTCCAGCAGCCTTGGTCAGTAGGTAGAGAAAATAGCAAAGATTAGGTCGGGATAGTCATAGGTATAAACATCAATAACCAAAAAGAAAGCCATTTATATACTAAATGTGCGTATGTTTTTATACTACTAATTCTAAGTCCAAGGCTCTATTTTGCATTCCGTTACACTAATTGAAGCGCTTGTGTTCTAGGCCATCTTAACTATAGAGGTAACATTCTTGATATGTTCTAAAGAATATTGTGATCTTATTATTTTTTAGGAGCTCAACCAGATGCAGGCACAGATCTCAGATACTTCAGTCGTTTTGTCCATGGACAACAACAGAGCTCTGGACCTGGACGGTATCATTGCCGAAGTTAAAGCTCAGTATGAAGAGATTGCCAACAGAAGCCGGGTAGAAGCAGAGTCCTGGTATCAATCAAAAGTGAGTACAGAGAACTCAAATTAATGAACATAAGATTATTTTCAAAAAACCCCTATATCCAACAGTGTTGCTGCCTTCTACAAATAATTCTTTGGTGTGAGAACGGTTTATAAAAAGTTTGGGAAAAATTACCCAACTCTGAAAACCAATAGACAGCTCATTATCACTTCTGGAAGAGTTACGATGGAAGAAGGCAAAAATACAGCTTTTCATAGTACCTCCAGTGGATGTAACTTTCAATATTTTCCCCAGCTCTAGTTATGATATGTAAAGAAAATATGTCTCTGATTTGGTGGGCACTGTCGCTAGGGTATCTTTGGTATCTTTCCTAGTGAATACAGGGAGTTATAGAAGTAGAATATGATGCTGGGGAAACAGTATGTGTATGTAAAATAAATATGCACACATGTATTCAAATTTCTAAATTTTAAGCCCTTTTTTGATGTTTGTGTTATAGTACGAGGAACTACAAGTTTCTGCTGGAAGACATGGTGATGATCTGAGGAACACAAAGACTGAAATCTCTGAGCTAAATCGCATGATTAACAGACTTCGCTCTGAAATCGACAATGTGAAAAAACAGGTGGGTCTACAGCTTAGACAAGCAGACACTTTAAACTATCAGACATAAATAGCCCAAGGCAAAATATAGCGTACAACGTTGCATTGTCTAAGAGTTCATTAATTTTCTTCCAATAACTGTGTATGAAGCAATTTAGTACTTGGAAAAGACATAAACTACAATAGAAACTTGTAGAGATAATCCAAAAACCCTTGAAAGGACTGATGCGTCTTTGTTAACCCATAATGGACATACACCAACCCATTTTTAAACTCATTCTTTATGTATCTAGTGTGCCAAGCTGCAGAGTGCAATTGCTGAGGCTGAGGAACGTGGAGAGCTTGCACTGAAGGATGCCAAAAACAAGTTGGCAGAGCTGGAGGAAGCTCTGCAGAAGGCCAAGCAGGACATGGCTCGCCAGCTGCGAGAATACCAGGAGCTGATGAATGTGAAACTTGCTCTGGATATTGAAATCGCTACCTACAGGAAACTTCTAGAAGGAGAGGAGAGCAGGTACGCTATTGTCTATTTAAACCACATTGGACTTAATATGACACCTTAAATATGTCACTATAGTTCCCCATGGGGAAATGGAGGTTCTATGCCTTCAATGGAGGTTGTATATTTCAATGGACGTTTTATGCCTTCAGGTTTGTAGCCTATTGAACACGGAAATTTGTCTTTGTTTCATGTAGGTTGGCTGGAGAAGGTGTCGGAGCTGTAAACATCTGTAAGTTGGATTACTGAATTTTTACTTCAATTTGGCTTTTGCATTTGTTTTCATAACAGCTAAGAATATGTTGCTTTTTGTTAACAGCTGTTGTGAGCTCTTCCTATGGAAGCAGCGGTGGAGCTGCACATGGTTTTGGAGGAGGAAGTGGATTTGGAGGAGGAAGTGGATTTGGCGGTGGAAGCGGTTTTGGCAGTGGAAGCGGTTATGGCATCGGTGGTGGAAGTGGATATGGTTCTGGCATTGGCGGAGGTTATGGTGTAGGAGGTGGAAGCTTCAGCTCAAGCAGTGGAAAAGGGGGCAGCTCAAGTGTCAAAATTGTGTCAAAAACATCCACAAGCTCCAAAAGATATTAAAATTCCAAAACTATTGCTATGTTGGTGACAGAAGCTTTAGAGGTCCTGAGAAACTTATGGCTGTAGTCAAAAGGGTCTTGACACATACCATAAGTGTTCTTTTTTAAGAAGTTACAATGTTGAGGTTAATATGTAAGCATCACATGTTTGTGTTTTACTGCAGTCTTTCATCTGCTTTACTTAAGCATTGTAGATAGATAGATACAAGCCACAAATTAACCTCTGTCACCAGGTGCAAATTTGAAGGCTCCCTGATATTGCTCACTCAACAAATATCTGCATTACTAGGTTGAGTAAACTCTATGGAACATAATGTCACCCAGTAACCATGTATCAAACATTACTTTCTTATTTGACAAATGGTCTAAAGTGCACCCTGCTTTTCTATAAACCAGAACATGCAATTTAGTTGATGCTTTACTTTTATGTTCCTCTGAAACAAATGTATTGTCTTCAATTCTTCAATAAACTGCAATCATCTTGATTTGTGTTGCCTCTTTTTTGTTGGTGTGATATACTTATGGTGAACAAAGAAAACCACCATCTGGTGATTTGTCTTTTGGTATTACAGCTTCAAACACATGATTGTCAAATTAGTACATATGCATAAATTATAGTAAATTGCTAAAATGGATAATAAATGATATTTTATGTAACATTATACTTTTAGTAAGAACATCAAAATACATAAATAAGATGGGTAAATTCCACATTTACAGAACATTAAAAATGGTTAACTTATAAATAGATGGATACTTATTTTACAATAAATGAACACAAACTATTATATTAGTCTATTGTTTTCTTAATTATACTGCAAAAAGTAGTTATGTCATATTTCTCTAGAAGCAGAATAACTTTGTTGCTTTGATTCTGTACTCACAGATAAAATGTATAAACCTTTCCCAGATAAAATATCAAAAGCAGTTTTCATAGCGGGTCCAATAAAGGAAATTGTGTTCATGCATTTAACAGGTCACATTCTGCCAAGATCCGTAGCTAGAAGCCAAACTTCACAGACTTAAACTCTATATTTGGACATTTCTTAGATTGCATTTACTACATAGAGAGATGGTTAATAACGTTTCTGTTAAAATAATTAACATACGCAATGCCAGCTCCAATTTTTGTGACCAGGGGGCTTACCAATTAATTTGGGCATTTAGAGAAAAGTTGAGATTAGTATGCATTTTAAAAGGACAATGCGGGCCAATTTTCCTACAAGGCTTTTGAGAATTTTTACTGTGCATTGTTTAGCGCTTGATGGAGAAGTAGCAAATAGGGTTGGAGCTTTATAATGTATGGTAATACAGTTTAAGCTTCACATCTTCTTTAAGCTCCCACTTTAGTGATTAAACTTAATTGTTCTTAGTAGAGGTGATGCTATAATAGTGGTTTAACCAGCTGTCTGATGTCTACATATAATGTAGAAGCGAAGCAGAACACAGAATTTTAATGGACACCATAATAAGTAAAAAAAAATAAATAAAACTGAAGAACATATATATATAAATTCCTACGGTTCGGTGCCTATCACTATTATGTTTCAGCTTTATTAATTAAGCTAATTGCCAAATGGCTTAGATTAGGGCTCAAAGTACAGGATGGTAAATAACACTTCATAAATATATCCATTAACTTAAAAATCCCCTTCCTAGCCTAGCTTATAGTGCCACCTTTGTTAATTGAATACTGTATTTATTCTCCCATATAATATTAAAATCTTCCCCTAGTTTTTTTGTATTTTTTTTTTTTACAGTGAAACTGTTCTCTTAGTATGAGGAATTAAGAAATCTAACAAGTTAGAACTATGAAATAAAATGGATTTTTACAAGCCAGCAACTACACATAAATTCCAGAGTTGCCCTTGAGGGGAAATATAATGTTTCTGCTCATCTGAATTATAGGCCTATCCATATAAACTCAAGCTTTGATCAGAATTTACGGGAAATCATCATGCATCACTTAAAATTAAAACAGGTCACATGTTAACACATCTTCTATTATTGGTATATTTAGGGCATGTTTTATCAAGTCCAATATATCTCCAACAGATACTTTTTGGAATTTGGAAGATCAGCATGTGGTCAGCATTTGTATAAAAAAAAGTTGATATCCTCAAACCAATATGAACCTGACATGAAAAAAGGGGTATACATTAAAACGTCCTTTTGGAACATGAAGCTGAATATTTCATTAATGGAGCATTATTCTTCTCGAGTACAGGTTGCCCCACTGTTTGACTTATGAGTTATACTATCATGTTAGAAGACAGACTAGGTTGTGTTTCTAAAACATAGGTGGAGATACAAGAAATTAAGGAACAAAACTGTATTGAGATACCGTGTACAATGCATACGGACGGGCCGCTGATTTATATTTAAGATGGTAAGGGAGTTTTTATTTGCTACAAGAAAAATGTATATCTTCCAAGTGTCTGGGAATTGGGCAGGGGTGTCAGGACCTCACTTCTGAGAACTGAAAAGTTCCCAGGTATGCCACCTTGCGATGCTGTGTAGCTGATTGCTGCAAGGTGGCTCTTCAGGTATGGTGGGTAGTCTTGCCCTGACCATGTCCACATGGGCGTAGGAACCCCATCTCTTTTTTTGCAAACAAGTACAATAATATATAACTTAAAACTGGTAAAAATAATACATAATGTATGTTTAATACATTAAATATAGGGATAAAAACAGCTAATCTTTGTAACAATTTTTTTTAAAAATGTTGAAAAATTGCCCCCGAGGCAAGAATTTCCTTGGGCCAGCTCCCTAGCATGCAATCAGTCCCTCCGCTCCCATACCAAAAATAGACAGTGCAGTCCTTCTGACCCTGACCGTGACTTTGAGAGGTCTTCTCCCCCAGAGTCCATTGTCCTCTCTTTCACTAAGCCACACCTCTCTGTAGTTCAGGTATAGATCCAATAAATAACACATGTAAACAGCGCTTGCATGTATAGATCAACTGAATACAAACCCTATATTTGCAGGTATACATAAATAATGTATGCAAACATAGCATAGCAGGTATAGATCAACAGAATAACACACAAAACCCAGCTTTGCATGTATAGATCAATTGAAAATCACATGCGAACGCAGCACTGAAGGTATAGATCAAATAAACAGAATCAGACATATAAATCCTGTATTTGCAGGTGTACAATAATAATGTATAAAAACATCGCAGGTATAGATCAGCAGGATAGAGGGGCGTGGCTAACCGCTGTGGAAAATGAACGCTTGAGTCTCGAGCTCCGTCGACCACCCAGAGTAATTAGCACTAACCCGCTATAATTTGCTGCCATGGTTCGGAACAAACGTCAGTCCTCGACCCAGTCGACCTCTGGGGAGGGCGCTGCATCCTCCGTGTCGTCTCTGAGGGAGTATTTCCGTACCCCAGCGGCGTTGGCCTCCCAGGGCCTGGAAGACCACGAGGCGTCCTCGCCTGCAAGTTCCCGCGATTTCGATGGCTGGGGGACAGCGTCTCCATCTAGAGAGCCGCACGTGCCTACCTGCTCGACGGAGATCCAGCGGCTCTTCTTCTCCTCTGCCCCATGGAGGGCGGACTTTAGCACCCTGCTCTCGGAGCTGAAGCAAACTGTGGGGGAGGCCGTCGCGGGCCTCCGTGCTGACCTAGCGCGGGTAGACCGTCGCCTCACTGCTCAGAAAGCAGATGTCGCTCACCAGGCCCAGAGAACCACGGCCGTTGAGAGGACGACCGATCGTCATGCCTTCTACCTTGCCGAATACTGGAGACGTCTGGAGGATCTCGACAACAGGGGTAGGCGACACAATGTGCACATCATGGGCCTGTCTGAGGCCGATCCACGTGCCCCTGAAGATCTTATGGTTGTCGTGGTGCGCCTCTTCAACCACCTCCTGGGGCGACCCCCTGAGACAGAGATTCGCCTGGATGGGGCCCACAGGGCCCTGCGACCTATGGGTCCCCTGCGGTCGCCACCTAGGAATGTTGTGTGCTGCATAACTGACTTCCAGTTGAAAGAGCAAATCTTGTGCAAGGCACGGGAGCTGGGGTCTTGGACCTACAATAACTCTACCATCGCTCTCTATCAGGATCTCTCGGACATCACCCTACAGACCCGCAGGGTGCTCCGGCCTCTCACTGCTGAGCTCCGGAGCCGTGGCATGCCATACTTTTGGGGTTACCCCTTTAGCCTCAACGTTCGCTCTGGAGGCTCTACTTACTCGCTCCACTACCATAGGGAGCTGCCGGCTTTCCTTCGGGACCTGCACCTACCTCACATCCAGGTCGTCGATTAGAGCTTACCCGACTTAACCAGGAGCCGCGATGATGAGACTTTCGGCCCGAGACATCCTGCCCGTGTGGAGCGTGGGTCGGGCCGCGTCACTCTGCGTGAGAGAACGGCCCCGGCAGCCCCTGCGGCCATGAGTGCTGAGGAGTGATCCTCCGTCCAGGTGCTGCTGTAACTGCTTGAGTGGAGCGATGTGTGGCCGGCTCCTATGCATTATTGCCCTGGACTCCAGTGGCTGACACCTCTGATAGACTCCGGACCTGTGTTCCAGCTCCTTGTCTGCAAGCCAGGGTCCCATACATTTGATTCAAAATACTGGCGCGAAGGCTCTCTTGCCGTCGTCTGACGCGGAGAAGACGTTTGACTGGCTTGACTGGTTGTTCATGCTGGAGTCCTTTCCTTGGAGCCCTTTTTGGAAGCTGTCCGGGTTAACCCAGATATCACGGGGGTTGTGTGTGATAGTCTACATCATAGGACGGTGGCTTTCGCGGACGATATGTTGTTTGCGCTTACGAGCTCTCGCGTGTCGTTACCCGTGCTACTCAGCAAGTTTAAGAGGTATGGTGCTCTTTCTAATTTGAAAATCAATTTGACCAAGTCCGAAATTTTGAACATCTCCCTTTCAGCGGCCGATGCAGCGAGTTTGGCCTCCTCTTTCCCCTTTCGTTGGTGTCAGCAGAAATTGAGACATCTCGGCATCTGGCTCTTTGCGGATGTCTCTCTCCTGTACACATTTAATTTCCCTCCTCTCCTTGAGGCTATTCGGAGGGATCTTCGTGCGTGGAACTCCCTCTATGTCTCGTGGATGGGCAGGGTGAATGCGTTGCCGATCGTCTTGCCGAAGATGTTTTTCTCTTCGTTGCGGGCGATGTTCCTCTCCTTTATTTGGGCCGGGAGATCTCCGCGGTTGGCGTTAGCTTAACTGCAAAGGCCTAAAGTGGAGGGGGGACTGGGACTGCCTTGCGTGCGCACTTACTATTATGCGTGTCACATACTGAGGACACCGGAGTGGTCTTACTGCCCAACTCATCAGCTGTGGGTGCGCCTGGAGGCTGCTGCGGCGTCAGTGCCGCTTCGGGTGCTCGTGTGGCTGGACCCGGTGGTTGCTCGACGGTAGACGGGGGGAATCCATTCGTCTTGGCCTCTTTAACGGTTCTGCACACGATTTCTCGCAGGTACCGGGTTTGGACTTGACCGGAGGCCCTGTGCTGGAGGTGTGGGCAGTCGGTGGGGGCGGTGCTTCATATCTGGTGGGAATGTCCTCTTATCGTCCCCTTTTGGAGAGCTGTCCATGACACTCTTAAGAATTTCACGGACTCCCAGCCACCTTTTGAGCCTGCCAGCTGTTTGTTGCATCACACTTCCTTGCCGCTCTCTGTCTATAAACATTCAGTGGTGAGGCACCTCCTGACCGAGGTGAAAGCTCTGATTCCCCTGCATTGGGGAGAGACCTCCCCTCCTTCCTTTCGGCAATGGGTCACTAGGGTAGAGAATGTGCAGGCTTTAGAGGAGTTGGTGGCCAGCTCTGATCATCTTTGCGAACGACACCACCGGACCTGGTTCTATTGGTCCCAATTTTTGTCCGCTCTTCATCACGCGCCTGCTGTCGATCTCAATGGTGCGGATGGGCTGTCGGTGGGTACCGGACCTCCTCCCTTGGGGGGGGTTCTGTTTGATGCTGGCCTATTTTGGTTGCCCTGCTGCATCAGGGTTTTGCTATGTACCTCTGTGTCCAATTGCTGTTCTCTTTTTGTCCACCTCCCCTTCTCCACTGTTCTATGTGTTCCTTTGTTGTTAAAAACTTAATAAAACTTTGATTTACAAAAAAATAATAGATCAACAGGATAACACACAAACCCAGCTTTGCAGGTATAAATCAATTGGAATTCACATAAAAACTCAGCATGAAAAGTATAGATAAAACCCCTTAAATTACACGCATAGATTACAGGTTGCACTCCCCAAAGCCAGCACTGGTGTCCACATTGCCCACATAGAACCTGACCAGCACCCAAATTACACAAACAGATTACAATCCAGAGTGAGCCAACTTTGTCCCAACAGCCCAGCGTGAGCCAACTTTGTCCCCAAACAGCCCAGCGTGAGCCATCTTTGTCCCCAAACAGCCCGCCCTGTGTTGTCTTTGTCCCATCCATTATACACATATCCATTAATGCATTCTCACAAATCATTCAAGCAACTCATCCACACGTTAATTCATTCTTTGATTTATTCACACAATTCATCCACACATTAATTCATTCTCTCACTCGTTCATACAATTTATCCACACATTAATTTGTTCTCTCTCATTCTCACTCTTTATTTCAAGATTCTTGCTACCCCCCTTTCTTACTATTTATCCTCCCTTTCTCATTATCTACCCCTGCCCCCTTTGTATTTCACTTACCTTGAGGAAGTCCTGTGGTGGGAGCGCGAGGCTTCCGTCTCGCTACTCGGCCGCGGTGCGCGTGGCTTCACTGCTGATTGCTGGAATATGACGTCATATTCCGGCGCTCAGCGTGAAGGGCAGGCACCGAGAGAGCTGCATGCTCCCACCACCGCAGAGTTTGAAAAGTGCTTATATCACCATAGTAACCTACAGGGTGTTCCTGTTGATTAAACCATTCTGTTCGTGGTTATGGTGATAAGGCTGCTTTTTAAACTTCAGAATCCATTTTAATACATAACTCCCAATGAGTTATTGTGAAATTTAAATATGACGTTTAGAGATGTGCGTTTTCAATAGTGTTTTATTGGGGTTTTAACAACAGATGCTGCAGACTAGGCACTAAATTACCAGTAATTAATATATAGCAATGTGGAATCTCTTACTCATCAGAATTAACAGAAAGCAGTTACTATAGCAAACCAGTCTGGTAGACAATAATAATAAATACAATTGCAATGTTGTTACTAATTCAAAAATGTTAACCATAACACTTACTATTAATGTCTCACCTTTAGAAAATGCTTACGAATCTGGAATTCGATAATTTTTATACCAAAGTGCAAGCACAAATACCGTATTTGCTCGACAAGGTTCTTTCAGAGCAAATGTTCTGAAAAATACCCCTCGTCTTATATTCAAGGTTGTCTTATAATCAGACGTCAAATAGAGGTCTGACTATAAGACTAAGATCCAGATCCCCCAGCGTTGCAGGGGAGCCGGATCCTCCTTTCTGGTAACCTCCGCTGTTGCCGACACTTCCGCTGGGGCTTTTATGACTGAGCACCGGAAGGTCATGTCACTCCGGTGCTCCGTCATAGAATCCCCGGTGGAAGTAATGGGTAGCAGAGATTGACTACGCCTATTGCGCAGGCATCCACCAACTGCCCCCACTAGACACCAAGGAGTCTGAAGTACAAGGAACGAGTCTGGGGAAGCGTTGGTAAGTCGGGGCAGAGTGGCATATGGGGAGATATAATTGGGATTGGGGTCCCGCGGAACCCATCCAAAAACTTGCGGGTGCTGGCGATATTCTGTGTGCTCGGAGATGCTGGGCAATTCTGGGAGCGGGCGGTCACACAATATACCTGCTGGTCCCAGTAATCCTGCGCACTCCCGCAAGGCTGCCCCCTTTTTTTTTCAATTTCAGAGGCGGTCCTACCCTCACTTTTATATTCATTTTATGTTATTCTGAATGTTATTCTGAACGTATAGCATAGCCCTAACATTTTTGTAAATTCT
The DNA here is from genome assembly GCF_027358695.1 of Spea bombifrons. Lineage (NCBI taxonomy): Eukaryota > Metazoa > Chordata > Amphibia > Anura > Pelobatidae > Spea > Spea bombifrons. The sequence continues at coordinate 119,388,327 of NC_071088.1, forward strand.
TCACGATCTCTAAAAGCTGTAACATAATTTTGCGGGAGCAGGCATAATTGTGGGAGCAGGTGGGATTGGACACACATGTTGCGGGAGCAGGGCGGGAGTGGAACACACACATTGGGCGGTAATGGCCAGGAATTCAGCGGAAGCGGGATTAAGAAAACAGTCCCACGCAGGTTTCTAGTATCCAGCTTGTCATTCAATGAAGATGTGAGTGTGAGGGGGGGGGCCTTGAAGAAATTCCTCAAGTACCCTAGGCTCACCCCACTGAGAAACATTTCACTGGCTGCTTTAGTGATTGATTACTTAAACCACAAGAAATGCTTGTTATACATGAACCTTAATGTCAGTTTGACAGAGAGTTGACAGAGAGTTCTACTTAGAAGTATTTTATGTATAGCGACAGCTCTTGCCCATTAATTTGGTTGAAATTCTGGTAGTGCCACATACAGATAAAAAAACAAAAAACAAAAACAAACTTAAAGCTTATTCATAATTGTTTCATTTGTCGAAAGAAGACCTAAGAACATTGTCAAAAAAATATAACATAGCAACAGAAGTTATACAGGCATCAAAAAATATGAATGATTTCCTAGCCAAAAATAACTGGGAAGAAGATATCGGACTAACAATAACAACCGAAGATTGCTGTAGATCACCCCAAAGAGCTAACCACGTAACCCACTGCCTAAAAGTGAATCAAATTAATCCAATTAATGAACAGATGATATTCAGTCCCAACTAGATTACACAAAATGTATCCAGTATGCTGGCGATGCACTAAACATTAAATTATATATTATGAGAATAAAGTGTTATGTCAGTATATACTGTCAGAAAAAAGAAAAACAGGAAAGAAAAAAGGAGGAGGTACCACTTAAAGCATCTTATATAGCTATACTGTATCACCAAATGTATGTGGACATCTGACCATCACACCTATATAAACTTGCTGAACCTCTTATTTTAAAACCAGAGGCATTAATATGGAGTTGCCTCCCACCTTTGCGGCTACCACAGCCTCTGTTCTTATAGGAAGGTTTTCCACCAGATTGTAGGAACTTCATTCAGCCAAAAAAAACATTTTGAGGTCAGGCACTGTTGGTGGACAAAAAGCCCAGTTCACAATCTGCATTCCAATTTATCCCAAAGGTGTTATAGGTCTTTATGGACCTTGCTTTGTGCACAAGGGCTTAGCCATGCTGAAACAGGAAAGGGCCTTTCCCCTGAAAAACAGTCCAAGACTATTATCCCTCCTTCCTCAAACTTTACAGTAGGAACTATGCATTCCAGTAAGAATTATTCTCAAGGCATCCACCAAACCCAGATTACTCCATCAGACGCCCAGACAGTGAACTGTGATTCATCACTCCACAGAACATGTTTTCACTGCTGCATAGTCCAGTGGTAGTGTGCTTTACAGCAATGCAGTCAATGCTTGGTATTGCAAATAGTGATGCCACTCATAGCTTCATTGAATGACAAGCAGGATATATTTTGTATTTAGTGCTGTAAACTATTTCATTAAGTTATTATATTAATATTGATTGACAGTTTGGAATTCTGTATTGAGTGATGCTACAGAAGACGGTCTTACGGCTTAACGGTCTATGTATTTCAGCACTTAGCAGCACTGCCCTCAGAGTATTCGTGGTCTACCGGTTCATGGCTTAGTTGCTGTTACTCCTAGACGCTTCTACTACACAAATATAGCAATTACAGTGGAGATCTACTGGGGACAAATTTCATGTACCGAGTTGTGGCAAAGGTGGCATCCCATAACAGTGCCATGTTTAAAGTCACAGAGCTATTGTGTATGACCCATGTTATTGCCAATGTTTGTCTTTGGAGATGGGATGCCTATGTGCTTGGATTTTAGCAATGGGTGAGGCGGAAACACCTAAACTCTAAATAATATAATCATATAGTGCTCCTCTCCACTTTCCATATACAGTAAATTACATGAATTAAGCAAAATGTGTTAAAACCAAAGTTGTAGAAATCCAAATGCACAAGTCTATTGTGCCCCTTTTTTAAAAAGAGTTATGGACAATGCCCTGGCCATGGTTATAAAATGTGCCTATAGGTATATTCCTTGCAACATCCAAACCCAATGGTAATGCAAAATGTTCACGTGGAACTCACAAGTTTCACCTCACACCATAAAGAGGTTTTGCAGTTGCTATCGAGCTATCTACCCTTAACAAACGCAATACATAGTTTTCCACAAATAAATAAAAACTAAACCAAAACAGCAGTCTGCAGCTCCGTTTATATATATATTAATCTCCCCGTGCCCAGCTCAGGGAGCACTATACCTTGTAGCTATTTTATTTATTACCTCTCACAAGGTTGGGGTAGGGGGGAGTTGACTTTAAGCTTCCTATTTTTTTATTTAGAGATACTGGCTATCCCTGCTATGGCCAGGTTGCCTTGGATATTCCAGTCCATGACAATCCTGTAAAGGTTTACTGATGGACAGATTTTCACATGTTTTAGGCTTACTCATGTGCCCACACCAGCTTTATACAAGTGCATGAGTAGGGATTCAGAGGTCCTGACTTAAGGGAGAAATTCAGTTTTACAGTTAAATCATTTTAGTAAAGAGTACTTTGAGGCAGAAACTGGAAATGTGTTTGAGATGACCCAACTGTTCTTTTCATTTTGCCTTGCTGAAGTACATTCATAATTCATAAATGTATACCTGGAGTGCATCAGTTTACCTGAAGAGGTACCAGGAAATCTGAGGTCCATAGGTAGGATGCAAAGGCTCTGGGCCTTGGAATCAGGACAATGCAAAGGGGTATGCTAGCATAGGCCAACTGGACCTAGACTTTGTGTGGCAGGTCTAGAGGGCGACAGCTGCTTTGGTAAATAATCAGGGGGGCATATTAGGGACAAAGTGTAACAAAGGTACCTTATGTAAAAACATTTACAGAAATGTCAAGATTATGCATATTCTATAACAACACATATATTTGTGTCATTGTATGTGAGTATGGATTATTTGTTTTAATAAATAACCTGTATTAATCCTAATAGCTCTTACTGTACTCTTTAGTATATTTTCATGCGCTTACATAAAATCTCAGTTGTAGATATTGACTATTAAATATTATTTTGAAAACTGCAGTATTCAGCACATTCCTGACGTCATACTATCAAGTACAACAATAACTAGTTTTAGATAGATAGGTGTGGAGGATTAATGTAATCCATGTTTGGGACTCATTTTGAAACTTCATTTACCGTATATCAATGTTAAGTCTCATGAACTGACATACATAGGAAGGCAATTTTATATATTTTCTTTTTCAAATCCTTGAAAGATCGATATAATTGCATTATCTATTTTAAGGGAATCTGCATGTTGCGGAGTGCTCTATCAAAATGTGGCTTTTGTTACACAGGAAAATGTAAAATATCATCTGTTTCAACTCCATAAAATTCTATGTGAATATTTATATTAATTTCCCTGTACTGCATTTTATGTCGAGTTCTGGAACATTTACAAGGCTATAATCCTTTGCACTCCCACTTTGTCTGAAATATGACACTTTATTCTGCACAACTAGCAACTATGAGCATTTTATTACATACACAAACATTTGATTTTTAATTATGGTTTCTTCTTATTACATAATGGTATGTTTAAGTTTGTTTTCATTTTTATGTAACTTGGTTTTAATTACACTCCAACTTTTTCATTCTGAGGTTTTTCATTTGAAACTTCTTACAATATATTCATTGTATTGTAAGAAATTTGTTATTTTAATCATTAACAAAGTTTTACACGATGTGGATGACAGGCGAACATCTAGTTGTATACTGAGAGTTGCCAAAAAAGAGGATTCATCTAGAAACCAAACTTTGCACATCAGGTAATATTGATGTGAATTAGTCAGATGCGATGCTCAACATATAGATTGCTGGCAGGCATGCCAAACCCATTAATGATGTAAGATGATGCATACTCATACTTGTGACCAAACCCATACACTGAGACAGATAAATAGGGGAGTTTCGTTCATGAGAAATTCACTCTATCTTGTTGCTGCTCATTCTCAGCACCAAATCTTTACACATCTAATAGGACCATGTCAGTTTCTCGCCAAACAACATACTCTGTTGGAGGAACCAAAAAAGGTTTCAGTGCTGCTTCTGCTGTCCCATCAGGGGCTGCCCGCACTAGCTTCAGCACTCACTCTGTCAGCCGCTCTGGTTGTGGAGGTGCCACCTCTGGCCGTGCTAGTTATGGTGGCTTTGGCAGCAGAAGTCTTCACAATTTAGGAGGGAGCAAAAGAATTTCCATCAGTTCTCAGTCTCGTCATGGATACGGTTCTGGGTATGGTGCTGGTAGTGGAGCTGGCTTTGGCGGAGGACTGGGATCTGGATTTGGTGTCGGACATGGATTTGGCGGTGGCCCTGGGTTTCCAGTGTGCCCTCCTGGAGGAATCCAAGAAGTTACTATTAACCAGAGCCTCTTAGCTCCTCTGAATTTGGAAATTGACCCAAACATTCAAAGAGTTCGTACAGAAGAAAGGGAACAAATTAAGACCCTTAACAACAAATTTGCCTCCTTCATTGACAAAGTAAGTAATTTTATTTTGTTTTGGTTTTATTGACTATAATCTAGTAGCTGCTGGGAACATATGGGTTTGTGGGTTATGTTGCGGATACTTTCTAGACCTATTACCACATAATCTCTGCTCAATGCCTATTTTATAGATACTATGAATATTTGTTGTCACTCAGGTCCGATTCTTAGAGCAACAGAACCAAGTACTGGAAACCAAATGGAGACTCTTACAAGAGCAGGGTGTCAAAACAGTGAAAAGAACCTTGGAACCCATGTTTGAAGCTTATATTAACGCCCTAAGGAGACAACTGGATGGTCTGGGAAATGACAAAGCCCGTTTGGATTCTGAACTGAGACAAATGCAAGATGCTGTTGAAGATTTTAAGGCCAAGTAAGTGAATAATGACTTGCTATATTTCCAAATAGATTATTTAGATGCAAAAAATAATTTGCGTTAAATACGGTCTGGATAATTAGCAATAGTTTTATTTGGGTTGCATGTAATGATGCTATTAGTTATATTTTTGTTCATTTTAAACAGTTAACATGAAAATTAGCGTAAATATAGTGAGGTAATGGTATTTTGCTATAGAGCTCAATTTTTTTAACATAGACAGACCAGATAGGGGTACTGAGAAGACCTAATTAAACAAGCGGGAACTTTTTTGAGATATAATTCAATTGCTCAAAACTCTATTTTGGATGACTTTATTGACAAACATCAAAAAAAAATCTTATGTCCCAAACACTCAAACTTACACTCAAATTAACCAAAAATATGGTTAAATGTCTTTTTAAGATGGGAAAGAGCAATTCACTGCTTAGATATACAGGAAAACCCAAATAAAATTCTCCATGGATGGTAGACCCTTCCTTGGCCTATACAAATTCCACCACTAATCTGTCAAGTGTAATAACTATGAGGTGAAATGGCATGCACAGAAACAAAGGTTGGAATACAACACTTAGTTGTGAGATGGTGCTCGAGCCAGGATACCACCAAGTCTTTCAATAAATCCAAAATAAAAAAGCAGAGGCTCAGCACTCAAATGGTAAGGTGTATGGTTGAAATTTGATACCTAACAATTTTAATATAATTCATATCCCTCCAAATCCTTTTTTAACCTTTATTATATGCTTGCGCTTTTTTCTGACGACCACTGATGACAATCGACTATGTTCATATGATTGTTTGATTGAATGACTGTCCCTTTTTTAAAATGAAGCTTTGAAGTTTAAATATCTTTCTATTTTTTGTAGCTTGTATGTATTTGAGGCATTTTTTCCCAGTGTGAATCCCTGTAAAAACCAATAAAGAATTAAAAAAAAGTCATTCTATTCTACATTTCTGTATACGTTTCTACACAGTGCTGCTGCAACATCATGCCCATTGCAATTGCATGGTAATTATTACATACAGAAAACATGGACTACATTTTCTTTTAAATAGGTATGAAGAAGAAATTAACAAGCGCACAGCTGCAGAGAATGAATTTGTTGTGCTGAAAAAGGTGAGGCATCATCCAATATGCATGTTGCATTAGACCATTTATTCATACAATAAGACATATATGTCATTTTGTATCTAAAGGATGTGGATGGTGCCTTCCTGAACAAGGTGGAACTGGAAGCTAAGGCGGATGCTCTGAAAGATGAAATCAACTTCTTAAGAGCTGTCTTTGATGCGGTAATTACGTTAATGCATTCTACAATTCAACTTTGTGAATTTGTCCATAACAATTTTGAAATCGTGTATAATAATCCTCTGGCCCAGAGATATTATACCTGGCCTGATTCTAATCCTCACATGAGTTCAATGTATAATAATAATAATAATAATAATAATATATAATAAATATTGTGTTTTAATAAGCAACACTCTCCATATTTCAAAGAGGAATGGAGATAAAACCATAGCTGAATTTAACTTTGAAGTCTGTATGTCAAGTTATTTTTTAAATGCTGCCATTTCCCATGATACCTCAGCCAATATGGCATTTAAGGTGTGAGAAGTTACAACACACTTAATTTGGTATACTACAATAAAAAGTATAGTTTTACCGTAAGCATCTTATAGAATAACTGTGTCTTGAAGTATGTTTCAAGACACAGTTATGTTTTAAAACTCACCCCCAGGGTCAGATCAGTAATTTGGATGAAATGTACTGTATAGTTAATGCACATATGATTGTATCCTTTCCTATTGTAGAAGGTCAAGCAATATTTGTGCTTTGTTATTTTAGGAGCTCAGCCAGATGCAGGCACAGATCTCGGATACTTCAGTCGTTTTGTCCATGGACAACAACAGAGCTCTGGACATGGACAGTATCATTGCTGAAGTTAAAGCTCAGTATGAAGATATTGCCAACAGAAGCCGGGCAGAAGCAGAGTCCTTGTATCAATCAAAAGTGAGTGTTCTTACAATGCATAAAGTAATGTTTTGAGTAACATCACAGATCAGTGCAGGGCATCCTGACATATTCCAGCTATTTTTAGTTTGTGATTCACATCATCATCAGATCGAGCTAGGTATTGACATTCTATATCATAGTATGTTTGCCAAAAGTGAATTTGGAGATATACAGGAGTAGCTGAAGCTGCAGGGCCAATGTGGGTAAACCAGACAAAAATACATTTAAAATTATTTTCAACGTATCATTTTACAGACATTCATTCATAGTATTTTGAAATGTAAATATTGAACAATTTGTATGTTTATCATAATTAGTATTGCACACTGATGTATGAAATTTGAATAGCGTTAATTTCGCTATTTCTACCTCTAATTACAGTACGAAGAACTGCAAGTTTCTGCTGGAAGACACGGTGATGACCTGAGAAATACCAAGGCTGAAATCTCTGAGCTTAATCGTATGATCAACAGACTACGTTCTGAAATTGAAAGTGTTAAGAAACAGGTACTTTTACTTTTCAGGGTTGGGTGATTTTTAGGACTAGTAAGAAGAATAACATGTAACAAAGACAACTACTGCCTTAAAATAGAATTTAACCATTTGCTTCTTTAGCAATCTAACTGTAAAACTGAACTAGGATATGTTCAAATGAGTATAACATGTCTTTAAAAGGCTAACTTCTATATAGTTTGACTATGTTAATCAAGTGATAGCAATATTAATAGTGTTTCTAAAAACACATTTAAACATTAAAAACACATACATCAGTCTAAAGTCATTCTTTATGCACCTAGTGTGCCAACCTTCAGAGTGCAATTGCTGAGGCTGAGAATCGTGGAGAGCTTGCATTGAAGGATGCCAAAAACAAGTTGGCTGAGTTGGAAGCTGCTCTACAGAAGGCCAAGCAGGACATGGCTCGCCAGCTGCACGAATACCAGGAGCTGATGAACGTGAAATTGGCTCTGGATATTGAGATCGCCACCTACAGGAAGCTCCTGGAAGGAGAGGAGTGCAGGTAAGTTAACCCATAATACATGTTAGTGGATCCGTGATAATGAAGAACAAAATGTAAATTATCATGTTGTTTGTCATAACACTGGTCACAAAGGAATGTGCCACATTAAACATGTATTTTTTGTTTAATATAGGTTGGCAGGAGAAGGAGTGGGACCTGTAAACATCTGTAAGTTCCATTTCTGATTTATAATGTGCATTTATTTACTTGGAGGGTTCAATCATGATAACTAAATACTGTATATATTTTGTTATCATTTTCACCAATAGCTGTTGTGAGCTCAAGCTACGGTGGCAGCAGTGGAGCTGGTCATGGATATGGAGTTGGCGGTGGAAGTGGATACGGTTCTGGTATTGGACACGGAATTGGTGGAGGATACAGTGTAGGAGGTGGAAGCTTCAGTGCAAACAGTGGAAAGGTTGCAAGCTTCGGCTCCTCAGGTGGCAGCAGCTCAAGTATAAAAGTTGTGTCGAAAACATCCACAAGCTCCAAGAGATATTAAAGTCTTTACTCATGCTATGTTGTGAGCAGCTGCAATCCTCGATACTGTGGTAACATGTGGCTTAAAATGTACTTTATTATATGATTATATGTTTTCCACCACACATTCTCTGTATCTATTTGCTTGATGTAAAAACTGTTTTAAAGTCAGCAATTTTTCACCCCTACAATTGTCACCTAGTATTAAAAGACTAAGCATGTCTAGTTATTGCATACGCTTTTCTACACATCGTATGAAAATGGTTTTACATGTTTTTTTGCAAATGGGCTGAAATGTTTCCTGCTAGTGTAAAGAGGCTATGGATTTTTCTGCCAATATGTCTTTCTAATAATCCTTCAATAAACTGCAATCATTATAAAAATATTCTGTGTCTTATAGTAAATTCAAGACAAAATTCAGACACCAAAACCAACAACTATAATGCATATTCATAATTAACTTTTGACTTTCTAAAAGGGCATCATTTCCTACATATGATCCTTATGAAATAGTATTACAGGTTTTATCTATAATTCTTATGTAGATTGCAAAATAAACAGTTTCATAAGTAGTAAGTTCACTGTAGTAATTGACAAAACATAGTGGATCTCAAAACATATTAATTTCATTAGTTACAGCAGTACATATAATTGACCATACTAAAAAATGAAACATATTATTTTAAATGAAACAATAAAAAAATATATTTTAATTTATAATATTATAATAAATGAAACACGTTATTGAATCCAAGACATACATTCCAATTTTTATTATGTTAAAATACATGCTATTTTGTAAGAACAATGCCTTTTCTTACTATGTTAATGTGTATCAAGTAAGAACTTAAAAGTTATCAAAACAGAGGTGAGTGTAGGGTGATTGATATATGGCTGCAGGAACTTCAATAAAGAAAAATACATGGCCAGAACTCAAATCCAAACTTATAAATTCCTACTATCGATAAACGTGAGTCCAAACTGCAAGGCTTCACAATAAGGCAAGATAGAAGAAAAGATAGTTAAGATGATACTATTTTATTGGCTAACTGAAAGTTTAATTGCTAGCTTTGAAGACCAAGTTGTTATGTCCCTTTCTTAGGCATTAAAGTGAAACAGAATTTTCTAAATGCAAAAGCACAGATCACACGTTAACAAAAAGGTAAAATAAACACATCGGTATTGGAGAATTCCCTCAGCAGTAAATTAGCCGGACTAACAGTGATCTAATAGACAGATACAGTTCAGTCAGAGCATCTTTGATCAGAACGCTCCCACCAGTACTTTACATCCTGTATGCTGTTCCCAGGCCGACAGAAATGCTCTCCAACAGGTGTATCTATTTTTTCTGATTGATAGCATGTCTGTGGGAATGAAACCAATTTTCTAATGCTTGGCCTGTTTCCCCCACATACATCGCATACATTTCACATGTGCAATATGTGAGGTACACCACGTTAGATGATTTGCATGTAAAACAGCCATTGATTTTGTGGTGCAAGGGTGAGCCAGGTATTAGTATTTTATCTGTGTTGGGGATGTGTTGGCATGGAGAGGTACCATTTGCTGTTTGTCTGTGAAGGGTGCTTCTCACAATGCACGCTTTGAAGTTGGGAAGTTGTTTGAATGAAAGTAGTGGGGTGTGTGGGAATATTGTACAATATCTTTCATCAGTGTGTAGGATTGTTGTAGTTCCCTCAAGATCTTGTGTAGGGCTTCAATTTGTGGATTGTAGGTTACCACTAATGGCACTTGATCTCTCTTTTGTGGTTGCTGATATATCAGAAGGTTTTCTCTGGGGATATACCTGGCTTTCTGTATTTGAGAGTCTGTGATTTTTACACTGTATCCATGGCTGATGAACTCCTTCCTGAGATTCTGAAGATGTTTATCTTGGTCTGTAGAATTCGAACATATGCGGTTATATCTTATGGCTTAACTGTAGATGATTGAGTTTTTGGTATGTCTGAGATGTTGTGTTTTAGGTAAGTTGGTTTATCTGTTGGTTTGAGGTAGAGTAAAGTCTGGATGAACTGTAAATTGTAGTGTCTAGGAATTGGATGTTTGTGTGGGGGTAGCTCAGTTTCAATTTTATGTTGGGATGGAAGGCATTGTATTCTTCATGAAATTTGAGGTGTTCCTCTTCGCTACCAGTCCAGATGATAAGGATATCTTCTATGTGGCGGAGATATACCAGTGGTTTGGTGTGGCAAGTGGAGATGTAGTTTTCCTCCAGTTTGGCCATGAACAAATTAGCATATTGTTGTGCCATTTGTGTGCTCATTGTCATTCCCATTCTTGGAGATAAAAGTCCTGTCCAAATATGAAGTAGTTGTGGTTGAGTATAAACTGTATTAGTGTCACGGTTCAATGTTGATTTTAAATGAGAAGCCTTTCCTCTCTGTGTCAGGCTGAATCAGCTGATTGCTAACTAACTGCCTCTTAAGTACCAGAGTTACCCACCTGGCTGCTATCAGGAATTTCCTTTCAGGCTATTTAAGCTTCCTCTTTGCCCTTGTGTCTGTTCCAGTTTCCAAGTGCATTATTTTGTATCCTGTATTACTGTGTATGACCTGGCTTCGTCTGACTTCTCTCCTGGCTCCTGATTCCTGGGTATTGCATACTGACTTTCTGATCTTCGTGTTCCTGAACCGGCTCATCTGACTACCTGTCCTGGCTACCGAACCCGGCGTGTCTTTTGAATACATTTTGGACTGCGATTCTGTACTTTGCATTTGCCTTATTAAACATGTTATTATATTTTACCTTTTGTATCTATCTGGTTCCTGGTCCCTTACAATTAGTCGTGTTATGGGTTCCATTTCTAGGGTCTCCTGTTCCAGGGGATTTGCAGCATGCTGCTATACCGTCACAATGGGGAATATTGGTGTAGAGGCAGTGGCGTCTCCAGCTTTCATATTTAGGGGGGGCACATGGGGGGCCAGGGACCAAAGTAGGGGGGCAAATTAAAAAACAGTACATATACACTATATATATATATAAATATATATATATATATATATACACACACACACACTTTAGACGTGCATTTTTAACTACATAATATGCACTTATCTCTTTGAAGTAAAGACCGTGATTGAAATATGATTTCAAAATAACAGCTAAACTGGCAGTTATTTCTCATTCTTTAATATTAGCCCCTGCTGACAATATATATAAATATTAGAACCTGCTGCCGATATATAGAAATATTACACCCTGCTTCTGATATATGTTAATATTAACCCCTGCTGTGGATATATATTGATATTAGCCCCTGCTGCGGATATATACTTATATTATACCCTGCTGCCGATATACATAAAAATGATACCCTGCTGCCGATATATATTCATATTTGACCCTGCTACCAGTATATATTAATATTATCCCCTACTGCCAATATATATTATTTGTCCCTGCAGCCAATATATATAAAATTAGCCCCTGCAGCCAATATATATTAATATTAGCCCCTGCTGCCGATATATATATATATAAATACTAGACCCTGCTGCCAATATGAATATAAATACTAGACCCTGCTGCCAATAAATATTAATATTAGCCCCTGCTGCCAATATATGTTAATATTTGACCCTGCTACCAGTATATATTAATATTAGCCCCTACTGCCAATATATATTATTAGTCCCTGCAGCCAATATATATTAATATTAGCCCCTGCTGCCGATATATATATATATATAAATACGAGACCCTGCTGCCAATATGAATATAAATACTAGACCCTGCTGCCAATAAATATTAATATTAGCCCCTGCTGCCAATATATGTTAATATTAGCTCCTGCTGCCAATATATATTAGCCCCTGCTGTCGATATATATTAATATTAGCCCCTGCTGCTGATATATATTAATATTGGACCCTGCTGCCGATAGATATTAATATTAGACCCTGCTGCCGATATATATAGTATTAGTCCCTGCTTCCTATATATATTAATATTAGCCCCTGCAGCCAATATATATTAATATTTGCCCCTGCTGCCAATATATATATAAATATTAGACCCTGCTGCCAATATATTTTATAGTGAAAAAATTGGACCCTACCCAAGCATTTCCTTGGGCCCCGCTCAACGCTTCCTTACATGCAATCACTCCCTCCGCTACCATACTAAAAATAAAAATATTTCCCACACTGACTGCAGATCAGGGGAAGACAGTGAGAGTCAGTCCTGCACCGTTACATTGAGAGGTCCTCTCCCCTGTAATCATCCCCAGAGTCCCTTTATCCCCTCATTCACTAAACCATAGCGCTCTTTTACTTACACCCTGTAGTTCAGGCATAGATCAAATAAACAACAGCACATGCAACTGAATGAGATTAAAAAAAAAAACTTGTATTTGCAGGTATACATAAATAATGTATGGAAACATAGCATTGCAGGTATAAACCAACAGAACACACAAACCCAGCATTGCAGGTATATATGAACTGGAAATCACATGTACACTCAGCACTGAAGGTTTAGATCAAATAATCAACACATGGAAACAGCACTCCAGGTATTGATCAACTGAATAAGACATGCAAATCCTATATTTGCAGGTAAACATAAATAATGTATGGAAATATAGCCGATACAGATGAACAGAATGCCACAAAACCCAGCTTTGCAGATATAAATCAATTGGAAATTACATATAAACTCTGCATTAAAGGTATAGATAAAACCCCCTAAATTACAGGCATAGATCACTGGTCACACACCCCAAAGCAAGCCCTGGTGTCCACACTGCCCACATAGAACCTGACCAGCACCCAAATTACACATTGTGTCAACTTTGTGCCCAAACAGCTGAACGTACGCCATGTTTGTCCCATAAACACCTCTCCCTCCCTATCTACCACATCTGCCTCCCTATCTACCACATCTGCCTCCCAATCTATCCTATGTACCCCCTCTCCCTCCCAATCTATCCTATCTATCCCCTCTCCCTCCCAATCTATCCTATCTATCCCCTCTCCCTCCCAATCTATCCTATCTACCCCCTCTCCCTCACAATCTATCCTATCTACCCCCTCTCCCTCCCAATCTATCCTATCTACCCCCTCTCCCTCCCAATCTATCCTATCTACCCCCTCTCCCTCCCAATCTATCCTATCTATCCCCTCTCCCTCCCAATCTATCCTAACTATCCCCTCTCCCTCCCAATCTATCCTATCTACCCCCTCTCCCTCCCAATCTATCCCCTCTCCCTCCCAATCTATCCCCTCTCCATCCCAATCCAGCCCTATATACCCCTTCTCACTTCCTATCTACCTCTTCTGACTCTCTAACCCCCTCCTAACTCTCTACCCCCCCTTTGAGGTTCACTTACCTTGGGCTTGTCCAGCGGTGAGATCGCGAGGTCTCTGTATCCCTGGTTCTGCCGGCTTCACTGCTGGGCGCCGGATATGACATCATATACCGGCGCTCGGCTTGAAATGCCGGCACTGCGAACAAGGCATAGGCCTCGCGGTCGCGGAGAAGAGTGAGAGGCGTCGAACGGTTGCTGAGAACTTATTCCTCAGCAACCACTCGACGCCTCTCACTCTCTCCGCCGGGTCTATTAAAAAAAAAAAAAGACGGCATTTCAATTGGGGGGGCACACCGGGGGGAAAAGCATGATGTAGGGGGGCCATGGCCCCCTCTTGCCGACGCTACTGTGTAGAGGGATTCTACATGCATGGTAGCAAGAATGGTGCCATCAGGAACTGTGCCAATGCTGGCAAGTTTGTTTAAGAGATTGGTGGTGTCTTGGAGGTAACTGGGTGATCCCTTTCCTAAGGGTTTAAGATTTGTTTTCTGTAAGTGTTCCAACTCCTGAAATTATGGTTCTCCCAGGGTTTCCCTCTTTGTGTATATTGGGGAGTATATAGAAGCAGCCCACTTTGGGGTCCATTGGCGCCAGACCTTCCACCTGTTGCCTGATGGCAGTCACCAGATTTGTCTGTGTGCTTCTTTTATGTAACCTTTAGTGTTCATAAGAACCGTAGCACCCCATTGTCCGCTTGCTTAATTGTAATGTCTCGGTTCTTCTTAAGTGATCCAATAGTCTTCTTTTTCCTTGCTGGTTAGTTGGCAATCTGTTTGGTTTGTTTCTCTAGTACTTCTGAGTTGACTCCCTATATATATTGGAAATGAGCTGTCACAGAGATTCCCTCTTTCTTTCTATCTATATTTTCTTATACATACTTTATTGAGTTGATATCCAAAACTCTTCTTTTAGTAAACCTAATAAGAGTCACATCAACAAAAGGGAGTGGCTATATCATGAAACCTTAAAATCAAACTTGGAGGAAAAGATTAACTTACAGAGTTAGGAATGTATAACCTAACTATGTTCTCAAGCTGTACAAAAGGTATGATCAAATACATGTGTTGGCATAATCTATGACTATGTTTGATTAATCATTCCAATTCATATGTAATGATATCAATCTTTCTTATTCTTGGAACTAATAAAAGTTATTATATTTGAATGTCAAAAAAATATGAGGTTGGTGGCTGCTAACCGATGACTGCTAAATTTGTTTAAAAAGTTAAAAACAGGGATCCCTTATGTCTGCAATGACGTTACTAGGTGGCAGCAAAACTTGAAAATCAGCCACGTAAAAAAACAAGGAAGAATAAATTACCAATGCTGAAATCCAAAATCAAATTCATGGAGAAATTGGAAATGCCCAAATGTCACAAAATTGAGAGCTACACTTTCTCTTGTCTTTAAAGTATAGCGAAAGGCAGAGCTCTTGTTCCTTCAGTCTTGTGCGGCCCAGACACCTCACCTCAACATGTCCTCTCTCTGTGGGGGCAAGCAGGCAGCTGGAAACCAGGCAGCTCTTTCCAGAGGCGGGCTGGACTACCTGCCACTGAAGGAGCTTTCTTAAATATGCGTGCGGCTATTGATGCTGATAAAGCACTGAAACAGAGGTTGGTATGCATAGACCTCACACTCCCACCACAGGACTTCAGAAAGCTAAAATCTGGAAAGAGAGGGGAAAGATTGTATAGAATAGATAGTAAGAAAATGGAGAGACAAAGATAGAGGGCAGAGATAACAAGAAAATGAAAAGATAATGAAAAGAGAAACGGAGAAAGAGAGAGAGAAATATTGGCCCCTGCTGCCAATATACTTTATTTGCTCGATTATAAGACGAGGTTTTTTCAGAGCAAATGCTCTGAAAAATACCCCTCGTCTTCTAATCAGGGTCGTCTTCTAATCAGACCTCAAATAGAGGTCTGATTATGAGACTAAGATCCAGATCCCCCGCACCGCTGCAGGGGTCCTCCTGTCTCCCCCCCACACACACTTACCGGTGCTTCCTGCTGTATTGCCGGGGCAGCGGGTTGACGTCCCCCGGTGCGAGGAACTCTGATCTCTGACAGCCGGGGAAGGTATATGCGATGGGCGCAGACAAACCCTCGCTGCCAACTCCACCTCCTTCCGGCTGCAGGGGAAGGAGACGTCAACCCGCTGCCCCGGCAATACAGCAGGAAATTGGAGTCACCGGTAAGTAAGTAAGTAAGTGTGTGTGTGTGTGTTAAATGGGGGCATAGGGCATTTCTGGAATGCCTTATACCCCTATGTGCCACTCTGGCACTTAGGGGGTTAAAAGGCATATTATGGGGCAGAGTGGCATATAGGGAGGTATAAGACATTTCAGGAGGCAGAGCAAATACGGTATATATATATATATATATATATATATATAAATATATATTGGCCCCTGCTGCCAATATATATATATATATATATATATACATATATATATATATATAAATATTAGCCTCTGCTGACAATATGTATCAATATTAGAACCTGCTGCCAATATATATATATATATATATATTGTGACAGAAAGGCCGGTACAGTAGTGGATGGGCGGTATATACGCCCTACTTTGTCTAATTTTGTGTGTCCTTATGTGGAAATTAAAGCCCCAGGGAAAGAGAAGCACAATAAAAAAACTACAATATAGGAAGTGACTTGTAAATTGTGTAATGGGTCCCTGGGGTGGAGTCTCCAGAAGAGCAGGGTGGGCTGGTGCTCCAACAGCTTTTAAAATCCAGACCAGGATTTACAGGCAGGGCTGGACTGGGACTGAAAAGCAGCCCTGGAAAAATTTGGAGACCAGCCCCATATAGTTTATCTCACGGTGAAGCTCTTATACCCACACACACCCCTTATACACACCCGAGTCACACTATGTGCCATTCTTTTTATCTCATTATTTGTATTAAAATGCCAGAAAGCAAAAGTTTTAAAAGGCCCTAATAAATGAAACACATTACACATAATGGGATCAAAACATTTACTACTGCGAACATTTGTAGATGAAAGAGTACCATTTTATTCAGTGGAACAAAACACTGATCACATTATTCTTCACGATATTCTGGTAAGAAACTTTTCTTTCTTTATTAATTCATGTAGACTATTTTTTTTTCCATATTTAATAAAAGCTATGATTGAGACATGTTTGGTTTTTATTTCCTTTCATATGACAACCTACCCCCGAGTTATGCACCTCTGCCCCCAGGCTTGCCACTCTGCCCCCCTGATATGCCTTCTAACCCCCTATATGCCGCTCTGCCTCCAGAAATGCCTTATACCCCCTATATGCCACTCTGTCCCATGATATGCCTTCTAACCCCCTATATGCCACTCTGCCATATAGGTGGTTAAAAGGCATATCATGGGACAGAGTGGCATATAGTGGGTATAAGGCATTCCTGGAGGCAGAGTGGCATGAAGGGGGTTAAAAGGCATATCATGGGGCACTCTGCCTCCAGAAAAGCCCCCTATATGCCACTCTGCCTCCCAGATATGCTTTATGCTCTTCTGCCCCATGATATACCTTTTAACCCCCTTTATGCCACTCTGCCTCCAGATATGCCTTTTGACCCCCTATATGTCACTCTGCATCCAGAAATGCATACCCCTATATGCAACTCTGGCATATAGGGGGTTAAAAGGCATATCATGGGACAGAGTGGCATATAGTGGGGTATAAGGCATTTCTGGAGGCATATAGGGGGACACACTTACATACACACACGCCGATTTTTTTTGTTTTTAACAAATACAAAAAACATTATACAGTACAAAAAATACATTATTTTACTCACCTTCTACTTCTCTTGACTTCCTGGTAGCTGCACACTGTTCTCCTCTATGCTGACAGGATGCCACTGACCTGACATCCGGTGCTGCAGCAGTCTGAGTGTGAGGGGGCGGAGCTTCCACCTCACGCTGCTCTCATCACTATGCAGCCATCAGACTGCTGGGATTGTAATCTAAACGACCGGTGCGTGCTGATGCCGCCGGCCAGAGCTACTTTAACACTTTTTTTTTATTTATATGGTAAGCTGGATTGGCTTTCCATATAAAGTAAAAAAAAAAAGTATTAAAGCAGAGGCGGCCGGCAGCATCAGCACCCAGCGGCCGTTTAGATTACATTCTCGGCAGTCTGATGGCTGCATAGTGATGGGAGCAGCGTGAGGGGTGAAAGGTCAGTGCGAGGGGGCGGAGCTTTCACCCCTCACGCTGCTCCCATCACTAGACAGCCATCGCACACGGTATATTAGACCTTGCTGCCAATACATTTTATAGTGAAGAAAATCGAACCCTACGCAAGCATTTCCTTGGGCCCCGCTTCACGCTCCTTAGCATGCAATCACTCCCTCCGCTCCAGCACCTCAAAATAGGTATAGATCAAATAAACAACACATAAAACAGCACATTCATGTATAGATCAACTGAATAAGACACAAACCTACATAACTACATACATAAATAATGTATGGGAACATTGCATAGCAGGGATAGATCAACACATTAACACACAAAACCCAGCTTTGCAGGTATGGATCAATTGGAATTTGCATAAAAACTCAGTAATAAAGGTAAAACCCCCTAAATTACAGGCACAGATCACAGGTTGCACACCAAAAAGCCAGCCCTGGCGTCCACACTGCCCACATAGAACCTGGCAAGCACCCAGATAACACACATAGGACCTGCCATCCCCAAACAGCCCAGCATGAGTGGACTTGTCACCACACAGCCCGGCCTGTGCCATCTTTGTCACAGAAACACCCTGCCTGTGCCATCTTCCACAAATCCATCTATGATACACTTTTACAGTCACTTTTACACTTTAACTTCTCACAATCTACCCCCTCCCATCCTATTATCTACCCTATCCCCTCCCCTTTGTACTTCACTTACCTTCCAGCAGTCCTGGAATGCCTAATCATGCAATTGTGCATTTAACCCCTTAAGGACAATAGGGGTTTTTACTCGTAGTATATTGTGGGACAATGGCTCTTTTAACGTTTTTCAGTGTTAATGTTTAGCTGTGATTTTCTTCTCTCTCATTTCACGCTCCCACACATATTATATATTGTTTTTTTCAGGACAAACAGGGCTTTCATTTTATCATATCATCTAAGTTACTATAAATAAAATATGGGGATTTTTTGTTAAAAAATTACTTTTTCTCACTTTTTAAACAGAAAACTTTTACTCATCTGCAAAAACTAATGAAAAAACCTGCTAAATAGATTCTACTATTTGTCCTGAGTTTAGAAATACCCAATGTTTTTATGTTTTTTTGCTTTTTTCTGCACGTTATGGGGCAATAAGTACAGGTAGCGTTTTGCCATTTCAAAACCTTTTTTTCCAAATCTGGTAATTCTTCCCCCCATGTTTCATTTCGGGTATCTTTGAAGCCGGCAAATGAAATTTACCCCATCAAATCATATATTTTTAAAAACTAGACACCCCAAGGTATTTGAAATGGTGGTATTTTAACCCTTTCAATGCACTAATTTTACCACCACCCTTTGTGAATCTTTATGGTAGTAATTCTTTTTGTATTTTTTTCACACATGTTGTACTTCAGGTATAAATTTATCGCTCCTGGTATATGTCCGTGTCACACAACACCCCAATATGTGTTCAGTAACATCTCCTGAGCGTAGCGATACCCCCCATGCATGGGTTTGTAGGGTTATTTGGGAGGTAAAAGGCCGCCTTTGTGAGGTGTGTATTTTTTTGCCATTTACACATCTGTCCCATGTCCCATATTTGGGACATCTTTGAACCAGGCCAATTCAATTTACCCCATCAAATCATATATTTTTTAATACTAGACACCCTATTGGCATTTGTAATGCCAATATTTTAACTCTTTCCATTAAAGAATTTTTGTAAAGATAAAAAATTTTAGGACTTTTTTTTTTTTTTTGGTGACAGTGGGGATTTTTACATGTTACCATATTTTATTACATTTTTTTTAAACATTTTTGACCATTTTTTTAAAAAAAAAATTAAATTTTTTTTTTTTTTTTTTACTAGTCACTATCATTAGTGAGCTGGGCTCCATTGACCTTGCATGGTTGGATGCAGTACCTGCATTCAACCTGCAGGAGGAGCTCGAGAGTTCTCAAGAGGGTCTGGATAGACCCTCTGTGAACTCAGATCTATTGTTAATGCCATCCTGTGAATGACGGCAACTTCATTCACAGGATGGCACTTGTGGTTGCTCCTCGGAGCAATCACAAGGTGATCGGGGGTCGGGGGGGTTGTGTTGCTACATGCCTCGATACTGAGGCATGTCAGCAACACAGTTTATGCTTAGGAAGCGATTCCGATCGCTTCCTAAGCAGTTTTAGCCGGGCGCCATTTTTCTTCTGGGGAGGGCTGCCGAGGGCTGCCCTCCCCGGATCCACGGTCAGCCTCACTTGTGAGGCTTCCGTGGATGCTGCAAAGCCGCCGATCGCGGCAAAAACGCCGCGATCACGGCGATGCAGCTATTTAACGGCAGCCCGTACATGTACGGGCATTGTCGTTAACACGTTGCACGGCAACCCCGTACATGTACGGGGATTGTCGTTAAGGGGTTAAAAATGTAACAGTTTTCTGGTGTTTGGGCCGACAGCTGTTACAGGAGAACGGGCAGCAGAAAGCCAGCAACGATGGCTTCTGCTGTCAGGGGGGAGTTCAGGCTGTCAAAGATCTCCGTGTAGCGGCAGGGATCTGTCCCTGCTGCTGCAAGAAGGGCAGGACGTACCGGTACGTCCGTAGGAGATTTTTGGAATGCGTTTTTTGGATTTACCGGTATGTCCATAGGGGACTGAATGAGTTAATATTAGCCCCTGCTGCCAATATATATATATATTAATATTAGCCCCTGCTGCCGTTATATTTACTAATATTAGCCCCTGCTGTAGATATATATATATATATAAATATTTGCCCCTGCTGCCGATATATATCTAGCTATTAGCCCCTGCTGCCAATATATATATATAAATATTAGCCCCTGCTCCAAATATAAATATAAATATTAGCCCCTGCTGCCAATATATAAATATTAGACCCTGCTGCCGATATATATTCTCTCACTCATTCACACAGTTCATCCACACACTAATTCATTCATTCTCTCACTCATTCTCACTCTATTTATTTGAATATTCTTACTACACTCTTTGTCACTATCTACCTCCCCCCTTTCTGACTATCTACACCCTCTCCCCCCTTTCTATCTGACTCCTCTCCTCCCTTAGTTCACTTACCTTCCAGACATCCAGCGGTGAGATCGCAAGGCCTCTGTCTCCTTGCTCTGCCGCAATGCACGCTGCTTCACTGCTGAGCATGACGTCATATTTCGGCGCTCAGCATGACATGTCGGCACCGCAACCGAGCTAGTTGCCTTGTGGAGTAGACGGAGGGGCAGCGAGCGGTTGCTAAAAACTTCATGAGTGACAGCTCGGCACCCCTCTCTCTCTCCTCCGTGTCAATAATAAAAAAAAAGACGGCGTTTCAATTAGGCTGCACGGGACCCAGGCAATCCGGGACATGTGGTCACCTAGTGGCACCCCTGCTGCCATGGTGCCCTGTGTGGCCGCACAGCTCGCACACCCCAAAGGCCGGCCCTGACCGGGGCTGGTAATGGGGAGGAGGGCACGGGGCATGAGAACACTTAAGGCTGGCCCTGTGTGCCGCTTACTGTTGCTAAAGGCTCGTAAGCACTAAAAGGGGCAGACATATTAGTGAAATAACCATTTGTGAGTGACACGTAGCTATCGCTAATTACAAGGAGGCACTGACACTGAATAGGGGTAATAATCCTTCTAGTTTATGTGACAACTGATAAGGACTAATAGACATAATTTAAGGTTAGGTTAAAATTGCTGGAGTAATGCAAGAACATTCTACTTTACAGAAAGAGTAGTGATACGTGAAATAGACTTCCAGTGTACTACATTTAGTACAAGCAAACATTGTAAATGGATTCAAGAAAGCTTGGGATATGTATATAGATAACTTGAATTTATTAAATGGACATAGTAGATTAGCCAATAGATTTTTGTTATCATTATCTATACAAGTGAACCCCAGCACTCTGCTTCACTGGGCATCTTCACTCCAAATGAAAAGTCCTACTCTGACGATACTAAGCTCTGTAATGTGGTTAACACAATAGAGGACAGTGCACGATTACAAATGGATCTGCATAGGCTGGAGGCTTGGGCTGGGATGTGGCAGATGAGGTTCAACACAGATAAATGTAAGGTTATGCACATGGGGAAGAAAAATCCAGGCTGGGAATATGTATTAAATGGGAAAACACTGGGGACGACTGACAGACTTAGGAGTCTTGGTTAACAGTAAATTTACCTGTAGCGACCAGGGTCAGGCAGCTGCTGCTAAGGCAAATAAAATCATGGGGTGCATCAAAAGGGGCATAGATGCCCACGACAAGGAAATAATTCTACCATTGTACAAGTCACTAGTCAGACCACACATGGAATACTGTGTACAGTACTGGGCACCAGTGTACAAGAAAGATATAGTGGAGCTGGAGAGGGTTCAAAGACGGGCAACCAGAGTAATAAGGGGAATGGAAGGACTACAGTACCCAGAAAGATTATCAGAATTAGGGTTATTTAGTTTGGAAAAAAGACGGCTTAGGGGGGACTTAATAACTATGTATAAATATATAAGGGGGCAGTACAGAGATCACTCCCAGGACCTATTTATACCCAGGACTGTATCTATAACAAGGGGACATCCTCTACGCTGGAGGAAAGAAGGTTTCTACACCAGCACAGACGGGGGTTCTTTACAGTAAGAGCGGTGAGACTATGGAACTCTCTGCCAGAGGAAGTGGTAATGGTAAACTCAATAAAAGAGTTTAAAAGGAGCCTGGAAGTGTTTCTTGAAAGCAATAATATTACAAGTTATGGATATTAGATTAATAGAGACAGAACGTTGATCCAGGGATTTATTCTGATATTTATTCTCCATATTTGGAGTCGGGAAGGAATTTCCCCCCTGGCATGGGGCAATTGGCATCTGCTTCATAAGGGTTTTTTTTGCCTTCCTCTGGATCAACACAGTAGGGACACAATATGTATATAGGTTGAACTTGATGGACTTTGGTCTTTTTTCAACCTTATGAACTATGTTACTATGTTACTATGTTACTCCTTGAGAAAAACGGTCGGTGCTCTGCAGACCAAAGAGCCGGATTTAGACCCTCCACATAAATACATTCAATCCTCAAAGCTAAGTGACACTTAGGGGTGCTTTAAGAGCAAGTGTGACCCAGTATGTTTGTGTGTATGGGCAAGCATCCATGTATGTGTGTGTATGGGCAGACGTGTGTAAGGGTAATGTGTGTATATGGGTAGTGCATGTGTGTGTGATTGACCCAAACATTCAAAGAGTTCGCACAGAAGAAAGGGAGCAAATTAAAACTCTTAACAATAAATTTGCCTCCTTCATTGACAAGGAAAGTAATGTTATTTTATTTTTTTTAGTTTTGGTTTTATTGACTATTTTCCAGTAGTTGTTGTGAACATATGGGCAGGCATGTGTAAGGGAAGTGTGTGTGTATTAACAGTTGTTTGTAAGGACAGTGTATGTGTTAGGGCAGTCTATATGGGCAGTGCATATGTGTGTGTAAGGGCAGTGTATGTGTATATGTGTGTGTATTGGGAGGCATACATGAGGGCAGTGTATGTTTATATGTTTGTGTAAGCGCAGTGTATACGTAAGTCTATGGACAGGCATGTGTAAAAGTAGTGTGTATGTATATGTGTGTGTAAGGGCATTGTATGCATGGGCAGACGAGTGTAAGGGCAGTATATATGGGCAGTGCATATTACATTACATTTATTTATAAAGCGCTGACAGATTCCACAGGTCTGGTACAGTCAGAAGAACAGATACAATAACACATACAATAACAAACTGATGCAAAGGAGAAGAAGGCCCTGCTTACAATATTAGTTGGTGGTTGAGGGGGAAGTAAGACAATAGGAGAGGACTGCTTGGATGGGGATGAGTTGATTTGGTTCAGATGATGTGTTGATTATTCAGATGGCTTGATTATGATGATGGTTGGGAGTACTGGGAAGGAACGTTGTACGTTTCCCTGAAAGTGGCTGTGCAGCCTATAATTGGGTTTAGGATCCAGATCCCTTACGGCGCTGCAGGGGACTTGGATCCGCCTTTTCCGGCAGCAGCGGACTTCTGTGCGATGCAGACAGTCCCGCTGCTGCCGGCAGCTCCACCCACCCTCCTCACTGAACCGGGCTGTCAAAGGTCACTGAGTCGCGCTGGCCAGCTGACTCAATTCTATTTCGGATCAACGAGGACGGCTTCTTAAAATGCCACCCCTGTCGATTTGAAATAGAAGTGATTCAGCCGGCGCAGCTCAATAACTTTCGTGGGCGGCACCAGCGCTGCTCAATGACCTTTGTGGGCGGTGCCAGCCCCATTCAGTGAGGAGGATGGGTGGATATACATAGTTTTCCACAAATAAATAAAAACTAAACCAAAACAGCAGTCTGCAGCTCCGTTTATATATATATTAATCTCCCCTTTCCCAGCTCAGGGAGCACTATACCTTGTAGCTATTTTATTTATTACCTCTCACAAGGTTGGGGTAGGGGGGAGTTGACTTTAAGCTTCCTATTTTTTTTATTTAGAGATACTGGCTATCCCTGCTATGGCCAGGTTGCCTTGGATATTCCAGTCCATGACAATCCTGTAAAGGTTTACTGATGGACAGATTTTCACATGTTTTAGGCTTACTCATGTGCCCACACCAGCTTTATACAAGTGCATGAGTAGGGTTTTCAGAGGTCCTGACTTAAGGGAAAAATTCAGTTTACAGTTAAATCATTTTAGTAAAGAGTACTTTCAAGCAGAAAGTGGAAACTGGAAATGTGTTTGGGATGACCCAACTGTTCTTTTCATTTTGCCTTGTTGAAGTACCGTATTTGCTCGATTATAAGACGACCCTGATTATAAGACGACCCCCCAAAATCTGAATATTAACTTAGGAAAAAAAGAAAAAGCCTGAATATAAGACGACCCTAAAGGAAAAATGTTTTACCAGTAAATGTTAATTCATGTAAACTATTTTTTTTAATAAAAGCTATGATTGAGAAAAATATTTTTTTTTGTTTTTATTTCCAACCTGTTCCCCAGTTACGCACATCTGCCCCTAGGCTTGCCACACCAATATGGCACTGTGGCCCATGATATGCCTTTTAACCCTCTATATGCCACTGTGCCCCATGGTATGCCTTTTGACCCCCTATGTGCCACTCTGCCTCCAGAAATGCCTTATACCCCTATATCCCATTCTGGCATTTAGGGGGTTAAAATGCATATTATGGGGCAGAGTGGCATATAGGGAGGTATAAGGCATTCCAGGAGGCAGAGTGGCATTAAGGGAGTTAAAAGACATTGTATAGAGCACTCTGCCTGCAGAAATTCCTTATACCCCTATATGCCACTCTGGCATTTAGGGGGTTAAAAGGCATATTATGGGGCAGAGTGGCATATAGGGAGGTATAAGGCATTTCAGGAGGCAGAGTGCTCTATTAAATGCCCCCTTAACGCCACTCTGCCTCCTGAAATGCCTTATACCTCCCTATATGCCACTCTGACCCATAATATGCCTTTTAACCCCCTAAGTGCCAGAGTGGCATATAGGGGTATAAGGCATTCCAGAAATGCCCTATGCCCCCATTTAACACACACACACACACTTACCGATGCTTCCAATTTCCTGCTGTATTGCCGGGGCAGCGGGTTGACGTCTCCTTCCGCTGCAGCCGGAAGGAGGTGGAGTTGGCAGCGGGGTTTGTCTGCGTCCGTGGCGCATACCTTCCCCGGCTGTCAGAGATCAGAGAACTCTGATGTCTGACAGTCGGGGAAGGTATGCGCGACGGACGCAGACAACCCCCGCTGCTAGCCACACCTCCTTCCGGCTGCAGCGGACGTTGTAAGAAATCATTTTTTATACTTTTATTTTGTTCTGCACATTTTAGGCCTGAATGCAACTTGAGTGCTAGGAACATATGGTATCAATTAAGTGACGTAGTTTAGAGGGTCTTCTGTGGAATGCCGGTGTATCATATTGCTGTTCCAATAGGATTCCGTTACGTATACCCTAACCAAATGTAAAGGGGTATAAATTGGCATGACGACAAGGATAAGGTCTCTTTCCACGCTCTCATCTTCATCTCATAAAGATACTTAGCCTACAGTACCTTTTATCAACATTTGTTCCAGCATTGGTATTGTATGAATTGATAATTTGTCATCGAATAAACCTAATTAATAGACTTTGAAGCTGTGGTCTTGATTGCTGTTTGATCACTGGAGAAGCTTAGATATTCAAGACAAAGAATATTCTAACAGACGTTGTCTACGCGGATCGCGTAGACGTCAACCCGCTGCCCCGGCAATATAGCAGGAAGCACCGGTAAGTGTGTGTGTGTGGGGGTGTTAAATGGGGGGGGCAGGAGGATCCAGGTCCCCTGCAGCGGTGCGGGGGATCTGGATCTTAGTCTCATAATCAGAACTCTATTTGAGGTCTGATTAGAAGACGACCCCGATAAGAAGACGAGGGGTATTTTTCAGAGCATTTGTATGTGAGTATGGATTATTTGTTTTAATAAATAACCTGTATTAATCCTAATAGCTCTTACTGTACTCTTTAGTATATTTTCATGAGCTTACATAAAATCTCATATGTAGATATTGACTATTAAATATTATTTTGAAAACTGCAGTATTCAGCACACTCCTGACGTCATACTATCAAGTACAACAATAGCTAGTTTTAGATAGATAGATAGTTGTGGAGGATTAATGTAATCCATGTTTGGGACTCATTTTGAAACTTCATTTACCGTATATCAATGTTAAGTCTCATCATTACTGTCGATGCCGCTCACGTTTTGATATTTGCCGTTTGATTGTTTTGACTTATGCCTCTCAATTCTGTGTTTCCACGCGCTGAGGCGGTGTGCACACGTTTATTGCCAGTACTTACTCGATTCTCACAGGCCTTTGCATCTACTGCGTTTGCTGTCTCAATTGAACCACATTTTATGCAACTTACTTGGTGTCACCCTGTCGCTAAGGTTACGGGTACTTTGTATCGTATGCATTTATGCCGATGGCCCTTTACTGTGGTTTCCAGTCGTGTTTTGTACACCTTAATTTCTCTGTACCTCTGTTCCTTGTATGCTCACTCACTTTGTGACTGTGTGCCATTGTGGTTCTCTTTGCAAAAAAAAAGTCTCATGAACTGACATACATAGGAAGGCAATTTTATATATTTTCTTTTTCAAATCCTTGAAAAGATCGATATAATTGCATTATCTATTTTAAGGGAATCTGCATGTTGCGGAGTGCTCTATCAAAATGTGGCTTTTGTTACACAGGAAAATGTAAAATATCATCTGTTTCAACTCCATAAAATTCTATGTGAATATTTATATTAATTTCCCTGTACTGCATTTTATGTCGAGTTCTGGAACATTTACAAGGCTATAATCCTTTGCACTCCCACTTTGTCTGAAATATGACACTTTATTCTGCACAACTAGCAACTATGGGCATTTAATTACATACACAAACATTTGATTTTTAATTATGGTTTCTTCTTATTACATAATGGTATGTTTAAGTTTGTATTCATTTTTATGTAACTTGGTTTTAATTACACTCCAACTTTTTCATTCAGAGGTTTTTCATTTGAAACTTCTTACAATGTATTAATGCATTTTTTTATGTTTGTGTTAAATGTATTGGATTTGTATACAGTGAAACAAGAAATTTGTTATTTTAATCTTTAACAAAGTTTTACACGATGTGGATGACAGGCGAACATCTAGTTGTATACTGAGAGTTGCCAAAAAAGAGGATTCATCTAGAAACCAAACTTTGCACATCAGGTAATATTGATGTGAATTAGTCAGATGCGATGCTCAACATATAGATTGCTGGCAGGCATGCCAAACCCATTAATGATGTAAGATGATGCATAATCATACCTGTGACCAAACCCATACACTGAGACAGATAAATAGGGGAGTTTCGTTCATGAGAAATTCACTCTATCTTGTTGCTGCTCATTCTCAGCACCAAATCTTTACACATCTAATAGGACCATGTCAGTTTCTCGCCAAACAACATACTCTGTTGGAGGAACCAAAAAAGGTTTCAGTGCTGCTTCTGCTGTCCCATCAGGGGCTGCCCGCACCAGCTTCAGCACTCACTCTGTCAGCCGCTCTGGTTGTGGAGGTGCCACCTCTGGCCGTGCTAGTTATGGTGGCTTTGGCAGCAGAAGTCTTCACAATTTAGGAGGGAGCAAAAGAATTTCCATCAGTTCTCAGTCTCGTCATGGATACGGTTCTGGGTATGGTGCTGGTAGTGGAGCTGGCTTTGGTGGAGGACTGGGATCTGGATTTGGTGTCGGACAAGGATTTGGCGGTGGCCCTGGGTTTCCAGTGTGCCCTCCTGGAGGAATCCAAGAAGTTACTATTAACCAGAGCCTCTTAGCTCCTCTGAATTTGGAAATTGACCCAAACATTCAAAGAGTTCGTACAGAAGAAAGGGAACAAATTAAGACCCTTAACAACAAATTTGCCTCCTTCATTGACAAAGTAAGTAATTTTATTTTGTTTTGGTTTTATTGACTATAATCTAGTAGCTGCTGGGAACATATGGGTTTGTGGGTTATGTTGCGGATACTTTCTAGACCTATTACAACATAATCTCTGCTCAATGCCTATTTTATAGATACTATGAATATTTTTTGTCACTCAGGTCCGATTCTTAGAGCAACAGAACCAAGTACTGGAAACCAAATGGAGACTCTTACAAGAGCAGGGTGTCAAAACAGTGAAAAAATCCTTGGAACCCATGTTTGAAGCTTATATTAACGCCCTAAGGAGACAACTGGATGGTCTGGGAAATGACAAAGCCCGTTTGGATTCTGAACTGAGACAAATGCAAGATGCTGTTGAAGATTTTAAGGCCAAGTAAGTGAATAATGACTTGCTATATTTCCAAATAGATTATTTAGATGCAAAAAATAATTTGCGTTAAATACGGTCTGGATAATTAGCAATAGTTTTATTTGGGTTGCATGTAATGATGCTATTAGTTATGTTTTTGTTCATTTTAAACAGTTAACATGAAAATTAGCGTAAATATAGTGAGGTTATGGTATTTTGCTATAGAGCTCAATTATTTTAACATAGACAGACCAGATAGGGGTACTGAGAAGACCTAATTAAACAAGTGGGAACTTTTTTGAGATATAATTCAATTGCTCAAAACTCTATTTTGGATGACTTTATTGACAAACATCAATCTTATGTCCCAAATACTCAAACTTACACTCACATTAACCAAAAATATGGTTAAATGTCTTTTTAAGATGGGAAAGAGCAATTCACTGCTTAGATATACAGGAAAACCCAAATAAAATTCTCCATGGATGGTAGACCCTTCCTTGGCCTATACAAATTCCACCACTAATCTGTCAAGTGTAATAACTATGAGGTGAAATGGCATGCACAGAAACAAAGGTTGGAATACAACACTTAGTTGTGAGATGGTGCTCGAGCCAGGATACCACCAAGTCTTTCAATAAATCCAAAATAAAAAAGCAGAGGCTCAGCACTCAAATGGTAAGGTGTATGGTTGAAATTTGATACCTAACAATTTTAATATAATTCATATCCCTCCAAATCCTTTTTTAACCTTTATTATATGCTTGCGCTTTTTTCTGACGACCACTGATGACAATCGACTATGTTCATATGATTGTTTGATTGAATGACTGTCCCTTTTTTTTAAAATGAAGCTTTGAAGTTTAAATATCTTTCTATTTTTTGTAGCTTGTATGTATTTGAGGCATTTTTTCCCAGTGTGAATCCCTGTAAAAACCAATAAAGAATAAAAAAAAAGTCATTCTATTCTACATTTCTGTGTACGTTTCTACACAGTGCTGCTGCAACATCATGCCCATTGCAATTGCATGGTAATTATTACATACAGAAAACATGGACTACATTTTCTTTTAAATAGGTATGAAGAAGAAATTAACAAGCGCACAGCTGCAGAGAATGAATTTGTTGTGCTGAAAAAGGTGAGGCATCATCCAATATGCATGTTGCATTAGACCATTTATTCATACAATAAGACATATATGTCATTTTGTATCTAAAGGATGTGGATGGTGCCTTCCTGAACAAGGTGGAACTGGAAGCTAAGGCGGATGCTCTGAAAGATGAAATCAACTTCTTAAGAGCTGTCTTTGATGCGGTAATTACGTTAATGCATTCTACAATTCAACTTTGTGAATTTGTCCATAACAATTTTGAAATAGTGTATAATAATCCTCTGGCCCAGAGATATTATACCTGGCCTGATTCTAATCCTCACATGAGTTCAATGTGTAATAATAATAATAATAATAATAATAATAATAATAATATATAATAAATATTGTGTTTTAATAAGCAACACTCTCCATATTTCAAAGAGGAATGGAGATAAAACCATAGCTGAATTTAACTTTGAAATCTGTATGTCAAGTTATTTTTTAAATGCTGCCCTTGAAAGGTGCTTGATTTCCCATGATACCTCAGCCAAAATGGCATTTAAGGTGTGAGAAGTTACAACACACTTAATTTGGTATACTACAATAAAAAGTATAGTTTTACCGTAAGCATCTTATAGAATAACTGTGTCTTGAAGTATAACACCTATGTTTTAAAACTCACCTCCAGGGTCAGATCAGTAATTTGGATGAAATGTACTGTATAGTTAATGCACATATGATTTTACCCTTTCCTATTGTAGAAGGTCAAGCAATATTTGTGCTTTGTTATTTTAGGAGCTCAGCCAGATGCAGGCACAGATCTCGGATACTTCAGTCGTTTTGTCCATGGACAACAACAGAGCTCTGGACATGGACAGTATCATTGCTGAAGTTAAAGCTCAGTATGAAGATATTGCCAACAGAAGCCGGGCAGAAGCAGAGTCCTTGTATCAATCAAAAGTGAGTGTTCTTACAATGCATAAAGTAATGTTCTGAGTAACATCACAGATCAGTGCAGGGCATCCTGACATATTCCAGCTATTTTTAGTTTGTGATTCACATCATCATCAGATCGAGCTAGGTATTGACATTTTATATCATAGTATGTTTGCCAAAAGTGAATTTGGAGATATACAGGAGTAGCTGAAGCTGCAGGGCCAATGTGGGTAAACCAGACAAAAATACATTTAAAATTATTTTCAACGTATCATTTTACAGACATTCATTCATAGTATTTTGAAATGTAAATATTAAAAATGTGTACGTTTATCATAATTAGTATTGCACACTGATATATGAAATTTAAATAGCGTTCATTTCGCTATTTCTACCTCTAATTACAGTACGAAGAACTGCAAGTTTCTGCTGGAAGACACGGTGATGACCTGAAAAATACCAAGGCTGAAATCTCTGAGCTTAATCGTATGATCAACAGACTACGTTCTGAAATTGAAAGTGTTAAGAAACAGGTACTTTTACTTTTCAGGGTTGGGTGATTTTTAGGACTAGTAAGAAGAATAACATGTGACAAAGACAACTACTGCCTAAAAATTGAATTTAACCATTTGCTTCTTTAGCAATCTAACTGTAAAACTGAACTAGGATATGTTCAAATGAGTATAACATGTCTTTAAAAGGCTAACTTCTATATAGTTTGACTATGTTAATCAAGTGATAGCAATATTAATAGTGTTTCTAAAAACACATTTAAACATTAAAAACACATACATCAGTCTAAAGTCATTCTTTATGCACCTAGTGTGCCAACCTTCAGAGTGCAATTGCTGAGGCTGAGAATCGTGGAGAGCTTGCATTGAAGGATGCCAAAAACAAGTTGGCTGAGTTGGAAGCTGCTCTACAGAAGGCCAAGCAGGACATGGCTCGCCAGCTGCACGAATACCAGGAGCTGATGAACGTGAAATTGGCTCTGGATATTGAGATCGCCACCTACAGGACGCTCCTGGAAGGAGAGGAGTGCAGGTAAGTTAACCCCTAATACATGTTAGTGGATCCGTGATAATGAAGAACAAAATGTAAATTATCATGTTGTTTGTCATAACACTGGTCACAAAGGAATGTGCCACATTAAACATGTATTTTTTGTTTAATATAGGTTGGCAGGAGAAGGAGTGGGACCTGTAAACATCTGTAAGTT
Source organism: Spea bombifrons (assembly GCF_027358695.1). Classification (NCBI taxonomy): domain Eukaryota; kingdom Metazoa; phylum Chordata; class Amphibia; order Anura; family Pelobatidae; genus Spea; species Spea bombifrons. Next base: position 119,420,413 of record NC_071088.1, read on the forward strand.
CCATTTCTGATTTTCAATGTGCATTTATTTACTTGGAGGGTTCAATCATGATAACTAAATACTGTATATATTTTGTTATCATTTTCACCAATAGCTGTTGTGAGCTCAAGCTACGGTGGCAGCAGTGGAGCTGGTCATGGATATGGAGTTGGCGGTGGAAGTGGATACGGTTCCGGTATTGGACACGGAATTGGTGGAGGATACAGTGTAGGAGGTGGAAGCTTCAGTGCAAACAGTGGAAAGGTTGCAAGCTTCGGCTCCTCAGGTGGCAGCAGCTCAAGTATAAAAGTTGTGTCGAAAACATCCACAAGCTCCAAGAGATATTAAAGTCTTTACTCATGCTATGTTGTGAGCAGCTGCAATCCTCGATACTGTGGTAACATGTGGCTTAAAATGTACTTTATTATATGATTATATGTTTTCCACCACACATTCTCTGTATCTATTTGCTTGATGTAAAAACTGTTTTAAAGTCAGCAATTTTTCACCCCTACAATTGTCACCTAGTATTAAAAGACTAAGCATGTCTAGTTATTGCATACGCTTTTCTACACATGGTATGAAAATGGTTTTACATGTTTTTTTGCAAATGGGCTGAAATGTTTCCTGCTAGTGTAAAGAGGCTATGGATTTTTCTGCCAATATGTCTTTCTAATAATCCTTCAATAAACTGCAATCATTATAAAAATATTCTGTGTCTTATAGTAAATTCAAGACAAAATTCAGACACCAAAACCAACAACTATAATGCATATTCATAATTTACTTTTGATCAAATAATCAACACATGGAAACAGCACTCCAGGTATTGATCAACTGAATAAGACATGCAAATCCTATATTTTCAGGTAAACATACATAATGTATGGAAATATAGCCGATACAGATGAACAGAATGACACAAAACCCAGCTTTGCAGATATAAATCAATTGGAAATTACATATAAACTCTGCATTAAAGGTATAGATAAAACCCCCTAAATTACAGGCATAGATCACTGGTCACACACCCCAAAGCCAGCCCTGGTGTCCACACTGCCCACATAGAACCTGACCAGCACCCAAATTACACATTGTGTCAACTTTGTGCCCAAACAGCTGAACGTACGCCATGTTTGTCTCATAAACACCTCTCCCTCCCTATCTACCACATCTGCCTCCCTATCTACCACATCTGCCTCGCAATCTATCCTATCTATCCCCTCTCCCTCCTAATCTATCCTATCTATCCCCTCTCCCTCCCAATCTATCCTATCTATCCCCTCTCCCTCCCAATCTATCCTATCTATCCCCTCTCCCTCCCAATCTATCCTATCTATCCCCTCTCCCTCCCAATCTATCCTATCTACCCCCCTCCCTCCCAATCTATCCTATCTATCCCCTCTCCCTCCCAATCTATCCTATCTACCCCCTCTCCCTCCCAATCTATCCCCTCTCCCTCCCAATCTATCCCCTCTCCATCCCAATCCAGCCCTATATACCCCTTCTCACTTCCTATCTACCTCTTCTGATTCTCTAACCCCCTCCTAACTCTCTACCCCCCCCCTTTGAGGTTCACTTACCTTGGGCTTGTCCAGCGGTGAGATCGCGAGGTCTCTGTATCCCTGGATCTGCCGGCTTCACTGCTGGGCGCCGGATATGACGTCATATACCGGCGCTCGGCTTGAAATACCGGCACTGCGAACAAGGCAGAGGCCTTGCGGTCGCGGAGAAGAGTGAGAGGCGCCGAACGATTGCTGAGAACATACCGTATTTGCTCGACTATAAGACGAGGTTTTTTTCAGAGCAAATGCTCTGAAAAATACCCCTCGTCTTCTAATCGGGGTCGTCTTCTAATCAGACCTCAAATAGAGGTCTGATTAGGAGACTAAGATCCAGATCCCCCGCACCGCTGCAGGGGACCTGGATCCTCCTGTCTCACCCCCCCCATCATACACACACTTACCGGTGCTTCCTGCTGTATTGCCGGGGCAGCGGGTTGATGTCTACAGCCGGATGTCTGCAGCCGGAAGGAGGTGTGGCTAGCAGCAGGGGTTGTCTGCGTCCTTCGCGTAGACCTTCCCCGACTGTCAGAGACCAGAGTTCCCCGCACCGGAAGGGGGGTAGAGAGAGAGAGTGTGTGTGTGTGTGTGTTAGTTAAATTGGGGTATAGGGTGTGTGTGTGTGTGTGTGTTAAATAGGGGCATAGGGCATTTCTGGAGTGGCGTTAAGGGGGCATTTAATAGAGCACTCTGCCTTCTGAAATGCCTTATACCTCGTTATATGCCATTCTGCCCCATAATATGCCTTTTAACCCCCTAAATGCCAGAGTGGCATATAGGGGTATAAGGCATTTCTGGAGGCAGAGTGCTCTATACAATGCCTTTTAACTCCCTTAATGCCACTCTGCCTCCTGAAATGCCTTATACCTCCCTATATGCCACTCTGCCCCATAATATGCATTTTAACCCCCTAAATGCCAGAATGGGATATAGGGGTATAAGGCATTTCTGGAGGCAGAGTGGCACATAGGGGGTCAAAAGGCATACCATGGGGCACAGTGGCATATAGAGGGTTAAAAGGCATATCATGGGCCACAGTGCCATATTGGGGTGGCAAGCCTGGGGGCAGATGTGCGTAACTGGGGGACAGGTTGGAAAATACAAGAAATAAAAACAAAAAAAATATTTTTCTCAATCATAGCTTTTATTAAAAAAAATAGTTTACATGAATTAACATTTACTGGTAAAACTTTTTTCCTTTGGGGTCGTCTTATATTCAGGCTTTTTCTTTTTTTCCTAAGTTAATATTCAGATTTTGGGGGGTCGTCTTATAATCAGGGTCGTCTTATAATCGAGCAAATACGGTATTCCTCAGCAACCGCTCGGCGCCTCTCGCTCTCTCCTCCGGGTGTATTAAAAAAAAAAAGACGGCGTTTCAATTGGGGGCACACCAGGGGGCACAGCATTATGTAGGGGGGGCATGGCCCCCTCTGGCCCCCCCTTGCCGACGCCTTTGTGTAGAGGGATTCTACATGCATGGTAGCAAGAATGGTGCCATCAGGAACTGTGCCAATGCTGCCAAGTTTGTTTAAGAGATTGGTGGTGTCTTGGAGGTAACTGGGTGATCCCTTTCCTAAGGGTTTAAGATTTGTTTTCTGTAAGTGTTCCAACTCCTGAAATTATGGTTCTCCCAGGGTTTCCCTCTTTGTGTATTTTGGGGAGCATATAGAAGCAGCCCACTTTGGGGTCCATTGGTGCCAGACCTTCCACCTGTTGCCTGATGGCAGTCCTTTTATGGTTTTCTTGAGTTTTTTTGGTATAGGTGTTTGTGTGATCCTCCTGAAGTTTGACATAATCTTTGTCACCAGATTTGTCTGTGTGCTTCTTTTATGTAACCTTTAGTGTTCATAAGAACCGCAGCACCCCCTTGTCCGCTTGCTTAATTGTAATGTCTCGGTTCTTCTTAAGTGATCCAATAGTCTTCTTTTTCCTTGCTGGTTAGTTGGCAATCTGTTTGGTTTGTTTCTCTAGTACTTCTGAGTTGACTCCCTATATATATATTGGAAATGAGCTGTCACAGAGATTCCCTCTTTCTTTCTATCTATATTTTCTTATACATACTTTATTGAGTTGATATCCAAAACTCTTCTTTTAGTAAACCTAATAAGAGTCACATCAACAAAAGGGAGTGGCTATATCATGAAGCCTTAAAATCAAACTTGGAGGAAAAAATTAACTTACAGAGTTAGGAATGTATAACCTAACTATGTTCTTAAGCTGTACAAAAAGTATGATCAAATACATGTGTTGGCATAATCTATGACTATGTTTGATTAATCATTCCAACTCATATGTAATGATATCAATCTTTCTTATTCTTGGAACTAATAAAAGTTATTATATTTGAATGTCAAAAAAATATAAGGTTGGTGGCTGCTAACCGTTAAAAACAGGGATCCCTTATGTCTGCACTGACGTTACTAGGTGGCAGCAAAACTTGAAAATCAGCCACGTAAAAAAACAAGGAAGAATAAATTACCAATGCTGAAATCCAAAATCAAATTCATGGAGAAATTGGAAATGCCCAAATGTCACAAAATTGAGAGCTACACTTTCTCTTGTCTTTAAAGTATAGAGAAAGGCAGAGCTCTTGTTCCTTCAGTCTTGTGCGGCCCAGACACCTCACCTCAACATGTCCTCTCTCTGTGGGGGCAAGCAGGCAGCTGGAAACCAGGCAGCTCTTTCCAGAGGTGGGCTGGACTACCTGCCACTGAAGGAGCTTTCTTTAATATGCATGTGGCTATTGATGCTGATAAAGCACTGAAACAGAGGTTGGTATGCATAGACCTCACACTCCCACCACAGGACTTCAGAAAGCTAAAATCTGGAAAGAGAGGGGAAAGATTGTATAGAATAGATAGTAAGAAAATGGAGAGACAAAGATAGAGGGCAGAGATAACAAGAAAATGAAAAAATAATGAAAAGAGAAACGGAGAAAGAGAGAGAGAAATATTGGCCCCTGCTGCCAATATATATATATATATATATATATATATATATATATATATATATATATAATGTAAAAGGGTGAAGCCGTATTAGTCCAGTAGACATGATGTCAAAAAATAGAGTATTGCAGAGTATGGGGTGGACTAACATAATATTAAAAAGACAAGCTTTCGAGAGTTATCCTCCCTTCATCAGGTCTGAAGCAATACTAATCAATATGATAGAGGTTACAACTTAACACAAGTGATGGTATAAGAGAAGGGGGTGGTAGAGTGGGGTGTCGTAAATAATAGGTCTGGAGGTGAGAAATGCAGAGAGGTAGAGAGATAACCCAGGGACAGAACAAATAAACTTAGGGAAACCAATAACCACAGTAAACCATCAAAGATAACAGCAATTAGACATTGGATGACTAGATGAAGTTCATATGAAGTTCTGGTAGTGTGTAAGGAAACCAGAATCCACATTAAGTCCCTCTTTTATGGTGTTAAAATGTGTAATCATTTTCATCTCAAATGTTTTTCTTTCCTGAGAGTCTCTGAAATTTCCTTTGAGTACTTTAATTTTTAGGTTTTGGATGGAGTGATTGTTCTGTGTGAAATGATGTCCTACCGGGGTGCAATATTTGTCTTCCTCATGGTTTTTGATGGAGCTTCGGTGCAGGTTCATTCTATATATATAGATTCTATATATATATATATATATATATATATATATATATATATATATATATATATCTATATATATATAAATATATATTGGCCCCTGCTGCCAATATATATATATAAATATTAGCCTCTGCTGGCAATATGTATCAATATTAGATCCTGCTGCCAATATATATATATATAAATATTAGCCTCTGCTGTCAATATGTATCAATATTAGATCCTGCTGCCAATATATATATATATATTTATATATATAGATATAGATATATATATATATATATATATATATTATACCTTGCTGCCAATACATTTTATAGTGAAGAGAATCGAACCCTACGCAAGCATTTCCTTGGGCCCCGCTTCATGCTCCTTAGCATGCAATCACTCCCTCCGCTCCAGCACCTCAAAATAGGTATAGATCAAATAAACAAAACATAAAACAGCACATTCATGTATAGATCAACTGAATAAGACACAAACCTACATAACTACATACATAAATAATGTATGGGAACATTGCATAGCAGGGATAGATCAACACATTAACACACAAAACCCAGCTTTGCAGGTATAGATCAATTGGAATTTGCATAAAAACTCAGTAATAAAGGTAAAACCCCCTAAATTACAGGCACAGATCACAGGTTGCACACCAAAAAGCCAGCCCTGGCGTCCACACTGTCCACATAGAACCTGACAAGCACCCAGATAACACACATAGGACCTGCCATCCCCAAACAGCCCAGCATGAGTGGACTTGTCACCACACAGCCCGGCCTGTGCCATCTTTGTCACAGAAACACCCTGCCTGTGCCATCTTCCACAAATCCATCTATGATACACTTTTACAGTCACCCACTAATTCACACTTTCATTCACATAATTCTCACGTTTATTCTCTCATTTACACATATTCATTGATGCATTCTCACAAATTAATTATCTCCCTCATTCAGACAATTCATCCACACATTAATTCATACTCCCTCATTCAGACAATTCATCCACACACTAATTCATGTATTCTCTCACTCAAATCTCACTCTCTCCCTCCCTCCCCATAACCTACCCCCTCTCCCTCCCTTCTCATCTACCCCTCTCCCTTCCTAACTTCTCACAATCTACCCCCTCCCATCCTATTATCTACCCTATCCCCTCTCCTTTGTACTTCACTTACCTTCCAGCAGTCCTGGAATGCCTAATCATGCAATCGTGCATTTAAAAATGTAACAGTTTTCTGGCGTTTGGGCCAACAGCTATTACAGGAGAACGGGCAGCAGAAAGCCAGCAACGGTGGCTTCTGCTGTCAGGGGGGAGTTCAGGCTGTCAAAGATCCCCGTGTAGCTGTAGGGATCCGTCCCTGCTGCTGCAAGAAGGGCAGGACGTACCGGTACGTCCGTAGGAGATTTTTGGAATGCGTTTTTTGGATTTACCGGTACGTCCATAGGGGACTGAAGGCGTTAATGTTAGCCCCTGCTGCCAATATATATTAATATTAGCCCCTGCTGCCGTTATATTTATTAATATTAGCACCTGCTGTTGATATATATATATAAATATTAGCCCCTACTGCCGATATATATATAGCTATTAGCCCCTGCTGCCAATATATATATAAATATTAGCCCCTGCTCCGAATATAAATATAAATATAAATAATAGCCCCTGCTGCCAATATATAAATATTAGACCCTGCTGCCGATATATATTCTCTCACTCATTCACACAGTTCATCCACACACTAATTCATTCATTCTCTCACTCATTCTCACTCTATTTATTTGAATATTCTTACTACACTCTTTGTCACTATCTACCTCCCCCCTTTCTGACTATCTACACCCTCTCCCCCCTTTCTATCTGACTCCTCTCCTCCCTTAGTTCACTTACCTTCCAGACATCCAGCGGTGAGATCGCAAGGCCTCTGTCTCCTTGCTCTGCCTCAATGCACGCTGCTTCACTGCTGAGCATGACGTCATATTCCGGCGCTCAGCATGACATGTCCGGAGCTAGTTGCCTTGCGGAGGAGACGGAGGGGCAGCGAGCGGTTGCTAAAAACTTCATGAGTGACAGCTCGGCACCCCTCTCTCTCTCTTGCGTGTCAATAAAAAAAAAAAGACGGCGTTTCAATTAGGCTGCACGGGACCCAGGCAATCCGGGACATGTGGTCACCTAGTGGCACCCTTGCTGCCATGGTGCCCTGTGTGGCCGCACAGCTCGCACACCCCAAAGGCCGGCCCTGACCAGGGCTGGTAATGGGGAGGAGGGCACAGGGCATGAGAACACTTAAGGCTGGCCCTGTGTGCCGCTTACTGTTGCTAAAGGCTCGTAAGCACTAAAAGGGGCAGACATATTAGTGAAATCACCATTTGTGAGTGACACATAGCTATCGCTAGTTACAAGGAGGCACTGACACTGAATAGGGGTAATAATCCTTCTAGCTTATGTGACAACTGATAAGGACTAATAGACATAATTTAAGGTTAGGTTAAAATTGCTGGAGTAATGCAAGAACATTCTACTTTACAGAAAGAGTAGTGATACGTGAAATAGACTTCCAGTGTACTACAAGTAGTACAAGCAAACATTGTAAATGGATTCAAGAAAGCTTGGGATATGTATATAGATAACTTGAATTTCTTAAATGGACATAGTAGATTAGCCAATAGATTTTTGTTATCATTATCTATACAAGTGAACCCGAGCACCCTGGGCATCTTCACTCCAAATGAAAAGTCCTACTCCTTGAGAAAAACGGTCGGTGCTCTGCAGAGCAAAGGGCCGGATTTAGACCCTCCACATAAATACATTCAATCCTCAAAGCTAAGTGACACTAAGGGTTGCTTTAAGAGCAAGTGTGACCCGGTATGTTTGTGTATGGGCAAGCATCCATGTATGTGTGTGTATGGGCAGATGTGTGTAAGGGTAATGTGTGTATATGGGTAGTGCATGTGTGTGTGATTGACCCAAACATTCAAAGAGTTCGCACAGAAGAAAGGGAGCAAATTAAAACTCTTAACAATAAATTTGCCTCCTTCATTGACAAGGAAAGTAATGTTATTTTTTTTAGTTTTGGTTTTATTGACTATTTTCCAGTAGTTGTTGTGAACATATGGGCAGGCATGTGTAAGGGAAGTGTGTGTGTATTAACAGTTGTTTGTAAGGACAGTGTATGTGTTAGGGCAGCCTATATGGGCAGTGCATATGTGTGTATAAGGGCAGTGTATGTGTATATGTGTGTGTATTGGGAGGCATACATGAGGGCAGTGTATGTGTATATGTTTGTGTAAGCGCAGTGTATACGTAAGTCTATGGACAGGCATGTGTAAAAGTAGTGTGTATGTATATGTGTGTGTAAGGGCAGTGTATGCATGGGCAGACGAGTGTAAGGGCAGTATATATGGGCAGTGCATATTACATTACACTTATTTATAAAGCGCTGACAGATTCCACAGGTCTGTTACAGTCAGAAGAACAGATACAATAACACATACAATAACCAACTGATGCAAAGGAGAAGAAGGCCCTGCTTACAATATTAGTTGGTGGTTGAGGGGGAAGTAAGACAATAGGAGAGGACTGCTTGGATGGGGATGAGTTGATTTGGTTCAGATGATGTGTTGATTATTCAGATGGCTTGATTATGATGATGGTTGGGAGTACTGGGAAGGAACGTTGTACGTTTCCCTGAAAGTGGTTGTGCAGCCTATAATTGGGTTTAGGATCCAGATCCCTCACGGCGCTGCAAGGGACTTGGATCCTCCTTTTCCGGCAGCAGCGGACGTCTGTGCGATGCAGACAGCCCCGCTGCTGCCGGCGGCTCCACCCACCCTCCTCACTGAACGGGGCTGTCAAAGGTCACTGAGTCGCGCTGGCCAGCTGACTCAATTCTATTTCGGATCAACGAGGACGGCTTCTTAAAATGCCACCCCTGTCGATTTGAAATAGAAGTGATTCAGCCGGCGCCGCTCAATAACTTTCGTGGGCAGCACCAGCGCTGCTCAATGACCTTTGTGGGCGGTGCCAGCCCCATTCAGTGAGGAGGATGGGTGGATATACATAGTTTTCCACAAATAAATAAAAACTAAACCAAAACAGCAGTCTGCAGCTCCGTTTATATATATATTAATCTCCCCTTGCCCAGCTCAGGGAGCACTATACCTTGTAGCTATTTTATTTATTACCTCTCACAAGGTTGGGGTAGAGGGGAGTTGACTTTAAGCTTCCTATTTTTTTATTTAGAGATACTGGCTATCCCTGCTATGGTCAGGTTGCCTTGGATATTCCAGTCCATGACAATCCTGTAAAGGTTTACTGATGGACAGATTTTCACATGTTTTAGGCTTACTCATGTGCCCACACCAGCTTTATACAAGTGCATGAGTAGGGTTTTCAGAGGTCCTGACTTAAGGGAAAAATTCAGTTTACAGTTAAATCATTTTAGTAAAGAGTACTTTCAAGCAGAAAGTGGAAAATGGAAATGTGTTTGGGATGACCCAACTGTTCTTTTCATTTTGCCTTGTTGAAGTACCGTATTTGCTCGATTATAAGACGACCCTGATTATAAGACGACCCCCCAAAATCTGAATATTAACTTAGGAAAAAAAGAAAAAGCCTGAATATAAGACGACCCTAAAGGAAAAATGTTTTACCAGTAAATGTTAATTCATGTAAACTATTTTTTTTAATAAAAGCTATGATTGAGAAAAATATTTTTTTTTGTTTTTATTTCCTTGTATTTTCCAACCTGTTCCCCAGTTACGCACATCTGCCCCTAGGCTTGCCACATATGTTCCTAGCACTCAAGTTGCATTCAGGCCTAAAATGTGCAGAACAAAATAAAAGTATAAAAAATGATTTCTGACAACGTCCGCTGCAGCCGGAAGGAGGTGGAGTTGGCAGCGGGGGTTTGTCTGCGTCCGTCGTGCATACCTTCCCCGGCTGTCAGAGATCAGAGTTCCCCGCACCGGTGCGGCACCGGTGCGGGGAACTCTGATGTCTGACAGTCGGGGAAGGTATGCGCGACGGACGCAGACAACCCCCGCTGCTAGCCACACCTCCTTCCGGCTGCAGCGGACGTTGTAAGAAATCATTTTTTATACTTTTATTTTGTTCTGCACATTTTAGGCCTGAATGCAACTTGAGTGCTAGGAACATATGGTATCAATTAAGTGACGTAGTTTAGAGGGTCTTCTGTGGAATGCCGGTGTATCATATTGCTGTTCCAATAGGATTCCGTTACGTATACCCTAACCAAATGTAAAGGGGTATAAATTGGCATGACGACAAGGATAAGGTCTCTTTCCACGCTCTCATCTTCATCTCACAAAGATACTTAGCCTACAGTACCTTTTATCAACATTTGTTCCAGCATTGGTATTGTATGAATTGATAATTTGTCATCGAATAAACCTAATTAATAGACTTTGAAGCTGTGGTCTTGATTGCTGTTTGATCACTGGAGAAGCTTAGATATTCAAGACAAAGAATATTCTAACAGACCGTGTCACCGCGGATCGCGTAGACGTCAACCCGCTGCCCCAGCAATATAGCAGGAAGCACCGGTAAGTGTGTGTGTGTGGGGGTGTTAAATGGGGGGGGGGGCAGGAGGATCCAGGTCCCCTGCAGCGGTGCGGGGGATCTGGATCTTAGTCTCATAATCAGAACTCTATTTGAAGTCTGATTAGAAGACGACCCCGATTAGAAGACGAGGGGTATTTTTCAGAGCATTTGTATGTGAGTATGGATTATTTGTTTTAATAAATAACCTGTATTAATCCTAATAGCTCTTACTGTACTCTTTAGTATATTTTCATGAGCTTACATAAAATCTCATTTGTAGATATTGACTATTAAATATTATGGACTAATGTAATCCATGTTTGGGACTCATTTTGAAACTTCATTTACCGTATATCAATGTTAAGTCTCATCATTACTGTCGATGCCGCTCACGTTTTGATATTTGCCGTTTGATTGTTTTGACTTATGCAGGGCCGGACTGGCCCACCGGGATACCGGGATGAAGACAGCGGCTGAGCTGCCCCACAGGCTGCCCGAAATCTAATCAAAGCGGCCGCTGGGTGCTGATGCGGCCGGCCGGCATCAGCACCCAGCAGCCGTGTGCGATGGCCGTCTAGTGATGGGAGCAGTGTGAGGGGTGAAAGCTCCGCCCCCTCACACTGACCTTTCACCCCTCACGCTGCTCCCATCACTATGCGGCCATCAGATTGCTGGGAATGTAATCTGAACGGCCGGTGCGTGCTGATGCCGCCGGCCGCCTCTGCTTTAATACTTTTTTTTTTAGTTTATATGGCAAACCGATCCAGCTTACCATATAAATAAAAAAAAAAAGTGTTAAAGTAGCTCCGGCCGGCGGCATCAGCACGCACCGGCCGTTTAGATTACATTCCCAGCAGTCTGATGGCTGCATAGTGATGGGAGCAGCGTGAGGTGGAAGCTCCGCCCCCTCGCACTCAGACTGCTGCAGCACCGGATGTCAAGAGGAGAACAGTGTGCAGCTACCAGGAAGTCAAGAGAAGTAGAAGGTGAGTAAAATAATGTATTTTTTGTACCGTATAATGTTTTTTGTATTTGTTAAAAACAAAAAAAAATCAGCATGTGTGTGTATGTAAGTGTGTCCCACTATATGCCACTCTGCCTCCAGAAATTCCTTATACCCCCCTATATGCCACTCTGTCCCATGATATGCCTTTTAACCCCCTATATGCCAGAGTTGCATATAGGGGTATAAGGCATTTCTGGATGCAGAGTGACATATAGGGGGTCAAAAGGCATATCTGGAGGCAGAGTGGCATAAAGGGGGTTAAAAGGTATATCATGGGGCAGAGGAGCATATAGGAGGGTATAAAGCATATCGGGGAGGCAGAGTGGCATATAGGGGGCATAAGGCTTTTCTGGAGGCAGAGTGCCCCATGATATGCCTTTTCACCCCCTTTATGCCACTCTGCCTCCAGAAATGCCTTATACCCCCCTATATGCCACTCTGTCCCATGATATGCCTTTTCACCCCCTATATGCCAGAGTGGCATATAGGGGTATAAGGCATTTATGGATGCAGAGTGACATATTGGGGGTCAACGGCATATCTGGAGGCAGAGTGGCAAAAAGGGAGTTAAAAGGGATGTCATGGGGCAGAGGGGCATATAGGAAGGTATAAAGCATATTGGGGAGGCAGAGTGGCATATAGGGGGCATAAGGCTTTTCTGTAGGCAGAGTGCCCCATGATATGCCTTTTAACCCCCTTTATGCCACTCTGCCTCCAGAAATGCCTTATATCCCCTATATGCCACTCTGTCACATGATATGCCTTTTAACCCCCTATATGGCAGAGTGGCCACACGCACCCCTTATACACACCCGAGTCACACTATGTGCCATTCTTTTTATTTCATTATTTGTATTAAAATGCCAGAAAGCAAAAGTGTTAAAAGGCCCTAATAAATGAAATACATTACACATAATGGGATCAAAACATTTACTACTGCGAACATTTTTAGATGAAAGAGTTCCATTTTATTCAGTGGAACAAAACACTGATCACATTATTCTTCACGATATTCTGGTAAGAAACTTTTATTTCTTTATTAATTCATGTAGACTATTTTTTCCATATTTAATAAAAGCTATGATTGAGACATGTTTGGTTTTTATTTCCTTTCATTTGACAACCTACCCCCGAGTTATGCACCTCTGCCCCCAGGCTTGCCACTCTGCCCCCTGATATGCATTCTAACCCCCTATATGGCAGAGTGGCATATAGGGGGTTAGAAGGCATATCATGGGACAGAGTGGCATATAGGGGTATAAGGCATTTCTGGATGCAGAGTGACATATAGGGGGTCAAAAGGCATATCTGGAGGTGGAGTGGCAAAAAAGGGGGTTAAAAGGCATATCACGGGGCAGAGGGGCATATAGGAGGGTTGAGGCATATCAGGGAGGCAGAGTGGCATATGGGGGGGTATAAGGCATTTCTGGAGGCAGAGTGACATAGGGAGTAAAAGGCATTTCTGGAGGCAGAGAGGCATATAGGGGATTAAAAGGCATATTATGGGGCAGAGTGGCATATAGGAGGGTATAAAGCATATCAGGGAGGCAGAGTGGCATATAGGGGGGCATAAGGCTTTTCTGGAGGCAGAGTGCCCCATGATATGCCTTTTAACCCCTTCATGCCACTCTGCCTCCAGGAATGCCTTATACCCACTATATGCCACTCTGTCCCATGATATGCCTTTTAACCCCCTATATGGCAGAGTGGCATATAGGGGGTTAGAAGGCATATCATGGGACAGACTGGCATATACGGGGTATAAGGCATTTTTGGAGGCAGAGTGGCATATAGGGGGTTAGAAGGCATATCAGGGGGGCAGAGTGGCAAGCCTGGGGGCAGAGGTGCATAACTCGAGGGGTAGGTTGTCAAATGAAAGGAAATAAAAACCAAACATGTCTCAATCATAGCTTTTATTAAATATGGAAAAAAATAGTCTACATGAATTAATAAAGAAACAAAAGTTTCTTACCAGAATATCGTGAAGAATAATGTGATCAGTGTTTTGTTCCACTGAATAAAATGGAACTCTTTCATCTAAAAATGTTCGCAGTAGTAAATGTTTTGATCCCATTATGTGTAATGTATTTCATTTATTAGGGCCTTTTAACACTTTTGCTTTCTGGCATTTTAATACAAATAATGAGATAAAAAGAATGGCACATAGTGTGACTCGGGTGTGTATAAGGGGTGCGTGTGGGTATAAGAGCTTCACCGTGAGATAAACTATATGGGGCTGGTCTCCAAATTTTTCCAGGGCTGCTTTTCAGTCCCAGTCCGGCCCTGGACTTATGCCTCTCAATTCTGTGTTTCCACGCGCTGAGGCGGTGTGCACACGTTTATTGCCAGTACTTACTCGATTCTCACAGGCCTTTTTTTTTTTATGCAACTTACTTGGTGTCACCCTGTCGCTAAGGTTACGGGTACTTTGTATCGTATGCATTTATGCCGATGGCCCTTTACTGTGGTTTCCAGTCGTGTTTTGTACACCTTGATTTCTCTGTACCTCTGTTCCTTGTATGCTCACTCACTTTGTGACTGTGTGCCATTGTGGTTCTCTTTGCAAAAAAAAAGTCTCATGAACTGACATACATAGGAAGGCAATTTTATATATTTTCTTTTTCAAATCCTTGAAAAGATCGATATAATTGCATTATCTATTTTAAGGGAATCTGCATGTTGCGGAGTGCTCTATCAAAATGTGGCTTTTGTTACACAGGAAAATGTAAAATATCTGTTTCAACTCCATATAATTCTATGTGAATATTTATATTAATTTCCCTGTACTGCATTTTATGTCGAGTTCTGGAACATTTACAAGGCTATAATCCTTTGCACTCCCACTTTGTCTGAAATATGACACTTTATTCTGCACAACTAGCAACTATGAGCATTTTATTACATACACAAACATTTGATTTTTAATTATGGTTTCTTCTTATTACATAATGGTATGTTTAAGTTTGTATTCATTTTTATGTAACTTGGTTTTAATTACACTCCAACCTTTTCATTCAGAGGTTTTTCATTTGAAACTTCTTACAATGTATTAATGCATTTTTTTATGTTTGTGTTAAATTTATTGGATTTGTATACAGTGAAACAAGAAATTTGCTATTTTAATCATTAACAAAGTTTTACACGATGTGGATGACAGGCGAACATCTAGTTGTATACTGAGAGTTGCCAAAAAAGAGGATTCATCTAGAAACCAAACTTTGCACATCAGGTAATATTGATGTGAATTAGTCAGATGAGATGCTCAACATATAGATTGCTGACAGGCATGCCAAACCCATTAATGATGTAAGATGATGCATAATCATACCTGTGACCAAACCCATACACTGAGACAGATAAATAGGGGATTTTCGTTCATGAGAAATTCACTCTATCTTGTTGCTGCTCATTCTCAGCACCAAATCTTTACACATCTAATAGGACCATGTCAGTTTCTCGCCAAACAACATACTCTGTTGGAGGAACCAAAAAAGGTTTCAGTGCTGCTTCTGCTGTCCCATCAGGGGCTGCCCGCACCAGCTTCAGCACTCACTCTGTCAGCCGCTCTGGTTGTGGAGGTGCCACCTCTGGCCGTGCTAGTTATGGTGGCTTTGGCAGCAGAAGTCTTCACAATTTAGGAGGGAGCAAAAGAATTTCCATCAGTTCTCAGTCTCGTCATGGATACGGTTCTGGGTATGGTGCTGGTAGTGGAGCTGGCTTTGGCGGAGGACTGGGATCTGGATTTGGTGTCGGACAAGGATTTGGCGGTGGCCCTGGGTTTCCAGTGTGCCCTCCTGGAGGAATCCAAGAAGTTACTATTAACCAGAGCCTCTTAGCTCCTCTGAATTTGGAAATTGACCCAAACATTCAAAGAGTTCGTACAGAAGAAAGGGAACAAATTAAGACCCTTAACAACAAATTTGCCTCCTTCATTGACAAAGTAAGTAATTTTATTTTGTTTTGGTTTTATTGACTATAATCTAGTAGCTGCTGGGAACATATGGGTTTGTGGGTTATGTTGCGGATACTTTCTAGACCTATTACCACATAATCTCTGCTCAATGCCTATTTTATAGATACTATGAATATTTTTTGTCACTCAGGTCCGATTCTTAGAGCAACAGAACCAAGTACTGGAAACCAAATGGAGACTCTTACAAGAGCAGGGTGCCAAAACAGTGAAAAAATCCTTGGAACCCTTATTTGAAGCTTATATTAACACCCTAAGGAGACAACTGGATGGTCTGGGAAATGACAAAGCCCGTTTGGATTCTGAACTGAGACAAATGAAAGATGCTGTTGAAGATTTTAAGGCCAAGTAAGTGAATAATGACTTACTATATTTCCAAATAGATTATTTAGATGCAAAAAATAATTTGCGTTAAATACGGTCTGGATAATTAGCAATAGTTTTATTTGGGTTGCATGTAATGATGCTATTAGTTATGTTTTTGTTCATTTTAAACAGTTAACATGAAAATTAGCGTAAATATAGTGAGGTAATGGTATTTTGCTATAGAGCTCAATTATTTTAACATAGACAGACCAGATAGGGGTACTGAGAAGACCTAATTAAACAAGCGGGAACTTTTTTGAGATATAATTCAATTGCTCAAAACTCTATTTTGGATGACTTTATTGACAAACATCAAAAAAACAATCTTATGTCCCAAACACTCAAACTTACACTCAAATTAACCAAAAATATGGTTAAATGTCTTTTTAAGATGGGAAAGAGCAATTCACTGCTTAGATATACAGGAAAACCCAAATAAAATTCTCCATGGATGGTAGACCCTTCCTTGGCCTATACAAATTCCACCACTAATCTGTCAAGTGTAATAACTATGAGGTGAAATGGCATGCACAGAAACAAAGGTTGGAATACAACACTTAGTTGTGAGATGGTGCTCGAGCCAGGATACCACCAAGTCTTTCAATAAATCCAAAATAAAAAAGCAGAGGCTCAGCACTCAAATGGTAAGGTGTATGGTTGAAATTTGATACCTAACAATTTTAATATAATTCATATCCCTCCAAATCCTTTTTTAACCTTTATTATATGCTTGCGCTTTTTTCTGACGACCACTGATGACAATCGACTATGTTCATATGATTGTTTGATTGAATGACTGTCCCTTTTTTTTAAAATGAAGCTTTGAAGTTTAAATATCTTTCTATTTTTTGTAGCTTGTATGTATTTGAGGCATTTTTTCCCAGTGTGAACCCCTGTAAAAACCAATAAAGAATTAAAAAAATTCTACATTTCTGTGTATGTTTCTACACAGTGCTGCTGCAACATCATGCCCATTGCAATTGCATGGTAATTATTACATACAGAAAACATGGACTACATTTTCTTTTAAATAGGTATGAAGAAGAAATTAACAAGCGCACAGCTGCAGAAAATGAATTTGTTGTGCTGAAAAAGGTGAGGCATCATCCAATATGCATGTTGCATTAGACCATTTATTCATACAATAAGACATATATGTCATTTTGTATCTAAAGGATGTGGATGGTGCCTTCCTGAACAAGGTGGAACTGGAAGCTAAGGCGGATGCTCTGAAAGATGAAATCAACTTCTTAAGAGCTGTCTTTGATGCGGTAATTACGTTAATGCATTCTACAATTCAACTTTGTGAATTTGTCCATAACAATTTTGAAATAGTGTATAATAATCCTCTGGCCCAGAGATATTATACCTGGCCTGATTCTAATCCTCACATGAGTTCAATGTGTAATAATAATAATAATAATAATAATAATAATAATATATAATAAATATTGTGTTTTAATAAGCAACACTCTCCATATTTCAAAGAGGAATGGAGATAAAACCATAGCTGAATTTAACTTTGAAATCTGTATGTCAAGTTATTTTTTAAATGCTGCCCTTGAAAGGTGCTTGATTTCCATGATACCTCAGCCAATATGGCATTTAAGGTGTGAGAAGTTACAACACACTTAATTTGGTATACTACAATAAAACGTATAGTTTTACCGTAAGCATCTTATAGAATAACTGTGTCTTGAAGTATAACACCTATGTTTTAAAACTCACCTCCAGGGTCAGATCAGTAATTTGGATGAAATGTACTGTATAGTTAATGCACATATGATTGTATCCTTTCCTATTGTAGAAGGTCAAGCAATATTTGTGCTTTGTTATTTTAGGAGCTCAGCCAGATGCAGGCACAGATCTCGGATACTTCAGTCGTTTTGTCCATGGACAACAACAGAGCTCTGGACATGGACAGTATCATTGCTGAAGTTAAAGCTCAGTATGAAGATATTGCCAACAGAAGCCGGGCAGAAGCAGAGTCCTTGTATCAATCAAAAGTGAGTGTTCTTACAATGCATAAAGTAATGTTTTGAGTAACATCACAGATCAGTGCAGGGCATCCTGACATATTCCAGCTATTTTTAGTTTGTGATTCACATCATCAGATCGAGCTAGGTATTGACATTTTATATCATAGTATGTTTGCCAAAAGTGAATTTGGAGATATACAGGAGTAGCTGAAGCTGCAGGGCCAATGTGGGTAAACCAGACACAAATACATTTAAAATTATTTTCAACGTATCATTTTACAGACATTCATTCATAGTAGCTGTTGATTTTATCTTTACAAATTTTGAAATGTAAATATTGAAAAATTTGTATGTTTATCATAATTAATATTGCACACTGATGTATGAAATTTGAATAGCGTTCATTTCGCTATTTCTACCTCTAATTACAGTACGAAGAACTGCAAGTTTCTGCTGGAAGACACAGTGATGACCTGAAAAATACCAAGGCTGAAATCTCTGAGCTTAATCGTATAATCAACAGACTACGTTCTGAAATTGAAAGTGTTAAGAAACAGGTACTTTTACATTTCAGGGTTGGGTGATTCTTAGGACTAGTAAGAAGAATAACATGTAACAAAGACAACTACTGCCTAAAAATTGAATTTAACCATTTGCTTCTTTAGCAATCTAACTGTAAAACTGAACTAGGATATGTTCAAATGAGTATAACATGTCTTTAAAAGGCTAACTTCTATATAGTTTGACTATGTTAATCAAGTGATAGCAATATTAATAGTGTTTCTAAAAACACATTTAAACATTAAAAACACATTCATCAGTCTAAAGTCATTCTTTATGCACCTAGTGTGCCAACCTTCAGAGTGCAATTGCTGAGGCTGAGAATCGTGGAGAGCTTGCATTGAAGGATGCCAAAAACAAGTTGGCTGAGTTGGAAGATGCTCTACAGAAGGCCAAGCAGGACATGGCTCGCCAGCTGCACGAATACCAGGAGCTGATGAACGTGAAATTGGCTTTGGATATTGAGATCGCCACCTACAGGACGCTCCTGGAAGGAGAGGAGTGCAGGTAAGTTAACCCCTATTACATGTTAGTGGATCCGTGATATTGAAGAACAAAATGTAAATTATCATGTTGTTTGTCATAACACTGGTCACAAAGGAATGTGCCACATTAAACATGTATTTTTGTTTAATATAGGTTGGCAGGAGAAGGAGTGGGACCTGTAAACATCTGTAAGTTCCATTTCTGATTTATAATGTGCATTTATTTACTTGGAGGGTTCAAGCATGATAACTAAATACTGTATATATTTTGTTATCATTTTCACCAATAGCTGTTGTGAGCTCAAGCTACGGTGGCAGCAGTGGAGCTGGTCATGGATATGGAGTTGGCGGTGGAAGTGGATACGGTTCCGGTATTGGACACGGAATTGGTGGAGGATGCGGTGTAGGAGGTGGAAGCTTCAGTGCAAACAGTGGAAAGGTTGCAAGCTTCGGCTCCTCAGGTGGCAGCAGCTCAAGTATAAAAGTTGTGTCGAAAACATCCACAAGCTCCAAGAGATATTAAAGTCTTTACTCATGCTATGTTGTGAGCAGCTGCAATCCTCGATACTGTGGTAACATGTGGCTTAAAATGTACTTTATTATATGATTATATGTTTTCCACCACACATTCTCTGTATCTATTTGCTTGATGTAAAAACTGTTTTAAAGTCAGCAATTTTTCACCCCTACAATTGTCACCTAGTATTAAAAGACTAAGCATGTCTAGTTATTGCATACGCTTTTCTACACATGGTATGAAAATGGTTTTACATGTTTTTTTGCAAATGGGCTGAAATGTTTCCTGCTAGTGTAAAGAGGCTATGGATTTTTCTGCCAATATGTCTTTCTAATAATCCTTCAATAAACTGCAATCATTATAAAAATATTCTGTGTCTTATAGTAAATTCAAGACAAAATTCAGACACCAAAACCAACAACTATAATGCATATTCATAATTAACTTTTGATCAAATAATCAACACATGGAAACAGCACTCCAGGTATTGATCAACTGAATAAGACATGCAAATCCTATATTTTCAGGTAAACATACATAATGTATGGAAATATAGCCGATACAGATGAACAGAATGACACAAAACCCAGCTTTGCAGATATAAATCAATTGGAAATTACATATAAACTCATTAAAGGTATAGATAAAACCCCCTAAATTACAGGCATAGATCACCGGTCACACACCCCAAAGCCAGCCCTGGTGTCCACACTGCCCACATAGAACCTGACCAGCACCCAAATTACACATTGTGTCAACTTTGTGCCCAAACAGCTGAACGTACGCCATGTTTGTCCCATAAACACCTCTCCCTCCCTATCTGCCACATCTGCCTCCCTATCTACCACATCTGCCTCGCAATCTATCCTATGTACCCCCTCTCCCTCCCAATCTATCCTATCTATCCCCTCTCCCTCCCAATCTATCCTATCTATCCCCTCTCCCTCCCAATCTATCCTATCTATCCCCTCTCCCTCCCAATCTATCCTATCTACCCCCCCTCCCTCCCAATCTATCCCATCTATCCCCTCTCCCTCCCAATCTATCCTATCTACCCCCTCTCCCTCCCAATCTATCCTATCTATCCCATCTCCCTCCCAATCTATCCTATCTACCCCCTCTCCCTCCAAATCTATCCCCTCTCCCTCCCAATCTATCCCCTCTCCATCCCAATCCAGCCCTATATACCCCTTCTCACTTCCTATCTACCTCTTCTGATTCTCTAACCCCCTCCTAACTCTCTACCCCCCCCTTTGAGGTTCACTTACCTTGGGCTTGTCCAGCGGTGAGATCGCGAGGTCTCTGTATCCCTGGATCTGCCGGCTTCACTGCTGGGCGCCGGATATGACATCATATACCGGCGCTCGGCTTGAAATGCCGGCACTGCGAACATGGCAGAGGCCTTGCGGTCGCGGAGAAGAGTGAGAGGCGCCGAACGGTTGCTGAGAACATACCGTATTTGCTCGATTATAAGACGAGGTTTTTTTCAGAGCAAATGCTCTGAAAAATACCCCTCGTCTTCTAATCGGGGTCGTCTTCTAATCAGACCTCAAATAGAGGTCTGATTAGGAGACTAAGATCCAGATCCCCCGCACCGCTGCAGGGGACCTGGATCCTCCTGTCTCACCCCCCCCCCCCATCATACACACACTTACCGGTGCTTCCTGCTGTATTGCCGGGGCAGCGGGTTGATGTCTACGCGATCCGCGTAGACAACGTCCGCTGCAGCCGGAAGGAGGTGTGGCTAGCAGCAGGGGTTGTCTGCGTCCTTCGCGTAGACCTTCCCCGACTGTCAGAGACCAGAGTTCCCCGCACCGGTGCGGGGAACTCTGATCTCTGACCTCTGACAGCCGGGGAAAGTATACGCGACGGACGCATACAAACCCCCGCTGCCAACTCCACCTCCTTGCGGCTGCAGCGGAAGGCGACGTCAACCCGCTGCCCCGGCTGGAAGCACCGGTAAGAGAGGGCTGAGAGGGGAGAGAGGGGGGAGAGAGGGGGAAGGGGGGTAGAGAGAGAGTGTGTGTGTGTGTGTGTGTGTTAGTTAAATGGGGGTATAGGGTGTGTGTGTGTGTTAAATGGGGGCATAGGGCATTTCTGGAGTGGCGTTAAGGGGGCATTTAATAGAGCACTCTGCCTCCTGAAATGCCTTATACCTCCCTATATGCCATTCTGCCCCATAATATGCCTTTTAACCCCCTAAATGCCAGAGTGGCATATAGGGGTATAAGGCATTTCTGGAGGCAGAGTGCTCTATACAATGCCTTTTAACTCCCTTAATGCCACTCTGCCTCCTGAAATGCCTTTTACCTCCCTATATGCCACTCTGCCCCATAATATGCATTTTAACCCCCTAAATGCCAGAATGGGATATAGGGGTATAAGGCATTTCTGGAGGCAGAGTGGCACATAGGGGGTCAAAAGGCATACCATGGGGCACAGTGGCATATAGAGGGTTAAAAGGCATATCATGGGCCACAGTGCCATATTGGGGTGGCAAGCCTGGGGGCAGATGTGCGTAACTGGGGGACAGGTTGGAAAATACAAGAAATAAAAACAAAAAAAATATTTTTCTCAATCATAGCTTTTATTAAAAAAAATAGTTTACATGAATTAACATTTACTGGTAAAACTTTTTTCCTTTGGGGTCGTCTTATATTCAGGCTTTTTCTTTTTTTCCTAAGTTAATATTCAGATTTTGGGGGGTCGTCTTATAATCAGGGTCGTCTTATAATCGAGCAAATACGGTATTCCTCAGCAACCGCTCGGCGCCTCTCGCTCTCTCCTCCGGGTCTATTTAAAAAAAAAAGACGGCGTTTCAATTGGGGGCACACCAGGGGGCACAGCATTATGTAGGGGGGGGCATGGCCCCCTCTGGCCCCCCCTTGCCGACGCCACTGTGTAGAGGGATTCTACATGCATGGTAGCAAGAATGGTGCCATCAGGAACTGTGCCAATGCTGCCAAGTTTGTTTAAGAGATTGGTGGTGTCTTGGAGGTAACTGGGTGATCCCTTTCCTAAGGGTTTAAGATTTGTTTTCTGTAAGTGTTCCAACTCCTGAAATTATGGTTCTCCCAGGGTTTCCCTCTTTGTGTATTTTGGGGAGCATATAGAAGCAGCCCACTTTGGGGTTCATTGGTGCCAGACCTTCCACCTGTTGCCTGATGGCAGTCCTTTTATGGTTTTCTTGAGTTTTTTTGGTATAGGTGTTTGTGTGATCCTCCTGAAGTTTGACATAATCTTTGTCACCAGATTTGTCTGTGTGCTTCTTTTATGTAACCTTTAGTATTCATAAGAACCGCAGCACCCCCTTGTCCGCTTGCTTAATTGTAATGTCTCGGTTCTTCTTAAATGATCCAATAGTCTTCTTTTTCCTTGCTGGTTAGTTGGCAATCTGTTTGGTTTGTTTCTCTAGTACTTCTGAGTTGACTCCCTATATATATTGGAAATGAGCTGTCACAGAGATTCCCTCTTTCTTTCTATCTATATTTTCTTATACATACTTTATTGAGTTGATATCCAAAACTCTTCTTTTAGTAAACCTAATAAGAGTCACATCAACAAAAGGGAGTGGCTATATCATGAAGCCTTAAAATCAAACTTGGAGGAAAAGATTAACTTACAGAGTTAGGAATGTATAACCTAACTATGTTCTCAAGCTGTACAAAAGGTATGATCAAATACATGTGTTGGCATAATCTATGACTATGTTTGATTAATCATTCCAACTCATATGTAATGATATCAATCTTTCTTATTCTTGGAACTAATAAAAGTTATTATACTTGAATGTCAAAAAAATATGAGGTTGGTGGCTGCTAACCGATGACTGCTAAATTTGTTTAAAAAGTTAAAAACAGGGATCCCTTATGTCTGCACTGACGTTACTAGGTGGCAGCAAAACTTGAAAATCAGCCACGTAAAAAAACAAGGAAGAATAAATTACCAATGCTGAAATCCAAAATCAAATTCATGGAGAAATTGGAAATGCCCAAATGTCACAAAATTGAGAGCTACACTTTCTCTTGTCTTTAAAGTATAGAGAAAGGCAGAGCTCTTGTTCCTTCAGTCTTGTGTGGCCCAGACACCTCACCTCAACATGTCCTCTCTCTGTGGGGGCAAACAGGCAGCTGGAAACCAGGCAGCTCTTTCCAGAGGCGGGCCGGACTACCTGCCACTGAAGGAGCTTTCTTTAATATGCATGTGGCTATTGATGCTGATAAAGCACTGAAACAGAGGTTGGTATGCATAGACCTCACACTCCCACCACAGGACTTCAGAAAGCTAAAATCTGGAAAGAGAGGGGAAAGATTGTATAGAATAGATAGTAAGAAAATGGAGAGACAAAGATAGAGGGCAGAGATAACAAGAAAATGAAAAGATAATGAAAAGAGAAACGGAGAAAGAGAGAGAGAAATATTGGCCCCTGCTGCCAATATATATATATATATATATATATATATATATATATATATAATGTAAAAGGGTGAAGCCGTATTAGTCCAGTAGACATGATGTAAAAAAATAGAGTATTGCAGAGTATGGGGTGGACTAACATAATATTAAAAAGACAAGCTTTCGAGAGTTATCCTCCCTTCATCAGGTCTGAAGCAATACTAATCAATATGATAGAGGTTACAACTTAAAACAAGTGATGGTATAAGAGAAGGGGGGTGGTAGAGTGGGGTGTCGTAAATAATAGGTCTGGAGGTGAGAAATGCAGAGAGGTAGAGAGATAACCCAGGGACAGAACAAATAAACTTAGGGAAACCAATAACCACAGTAAAACATCAAAGATAACAGCAATTAGACATTGGATGACTAGATGAAGTTCATATGAAGTTCTGGTAGTGTGTAAGAAAACCAGAATCCACATTAAGTCCCTCTTTTATGGTGTTAAAATGTGTAATCATTTTCATCTCAAGTGTTTTTCTTTCCTGAGAGTCTCTGAAATTTCCTTTGAGTACTTTAATTTTTAGGTTTTGGATGGAGTGATTGTTCTGTGTGAAATGATGTCCTACCGGGGTGCAATATTTGTCTTCCTCATGGTTTTTGATGGAGCTTCGGTGCAGGTTCATTCTATAAATATTAGCCTCTGCTGTCAATATGTATCAATATTAGATCCTGCTGCCAATATATATATATATATATATATATATATATATATATATATATATATATTATACCTTGCTGCCAATACATTTTATAGTGAAGAAAATCGAACCCTACGCAAGCATTTTCTTGGGCCCCGCATGCAATCACTCCCTCCGCTCCAGCACCTCAAAATAGGTATAGATCAAATAAACAACACATAAAACAGCACATTCATGTATAGATCAGCTGAATAAGACACAAACCTACATAACTACATACATAAATAATGTATGGGAACATTGCATAGCAGGGATAGATCAACACATTAACACACAAAACCCAGCTTTGCAGGTATAGGTCAATTGGAATTTGCATAAAAACTCAGTAATAAAGGTAAAACCCCCTAAATTACAGGCACAGATCACAGGTTGCACACCAAAAAGCCAGCCCTGGCATCCACACTGCCCACATAGAACCTGACAAGCACCCAGATAACACACATAGGACCTGCCATCCCCAAACAGCCCAGCATGAGTGGACTTGTCACCACACAGCCCGGCCTGTGCCATCTTTGTCACAGAAACACCCTGCCTGTGCCATCTTCCACAAATCCATCTATGATACACTTTTACAGTCACCCACTAATTCACACTTTCATTCACATAATTCTCACGTTTATTCTCTCATTTACACATATTCATTGATGCATTCTCACAAATTAATTATCTCCCTCATTCAGACAATTCATCCACACATTAATTCATACTCCCTCATTCAGACAATTCATCCACACACTAATTCATGTATTCTCTCACTCAAATCTCACTCTCTCCCTCCCTCCCCATAACCTACCCCCTCTCCCTCCCTTCTCATCTACCCCTCTCCCTTCCTAACTTCTCACAATCTACCCCCTCCCATCCTATTATCTACCCTATCCCCTCCCCTTTGTACTTCACTTACTTTCCAGCAGTCCTGGAATGCCTAATCATGCAATCGTGCATTTAAAAATGTAACAGTTTTCTGGCGTTTGGGCCGACAGCTATTACAGGAGAACGGGCAGCAGAAAGCCAGCAACGGTGGCTTCTGCTGTCAGGGGGGAGTTCAGGCTGTCAAAGATCTCCGTTTAGCGGTAGGGATCTGTCCCTGCTGCTGCAAGAAGGGCAGGACGTACCGGTACGTCCGTAGGAGATTTTTGGAATGCGTTTTTTGGATTTACCGGTACGTCCATAGGGGACTGAAGGCGTTAATGTTATCCCCTGCTGCCAATATATATTAATATTAGCCCCTGCTGCCATTATATTTATTAATATTAGCCCCTGCTGTTGATATATATATATATATAAATATTAGCCCCTGCTGCCGATATATATATAGCTATTAGCCCCTGCTGCCAATATATATATAAATATTAGCCTCTGCTCCGAATATAAATATAAATAATAGCCCCTGCTGCCAATATATAAATATTAGACCCTGCTGCCGATATATATTCTCTCACTCATTCACACAGTTCATCCACACACTAATTCATTCATTCTCTCACTCATTCTCACTCTATTTATTTGAATATTCTTACTACACTCTTTGTCACTATCTACCTCCCCCCTTTCTCACTATCTACACCCTCTCCCCCCTTTCTATCTGACTCCTCTCCTCCCTTAGTTCACTTACCTTCCAGACATCCAGCGGTGAGATCGCAAGGCCTCTGTCTCCTTGCTCTGCCGCAATGCACGCTGCTTCACTGCTGAGCATGACGTCAACCGAGCTAGTTGCCTTGCGGAGGAGACGGAGGGGCAGCGAGCGGTTGCTAAAAACGTCATGAGTGACAGCTCGGCACCCCTCTCTCTCTCTCCTCCGTGTCAATAAAAAAAAAAGACGGCGTTTCAATTAGGCTGCACGGGACCCAGGCAATCCGGGACATGTGGTCACCTAGTGGCACCCCTGCTGCCATGGTGCCCTGTGTGGCCGCACAGCTCGCACACCCCAAAGGCCGGCCCTGACCAGGGCTGGTAATGGGGAGGAGGGCACAGGGCATGAGATCACTTAAGGCTGGCCCTGTGTGCGGCTTACTGTTGCTAAAGGCTCATAAGCACTAAAAGGGGCAAACATATTAGTGAAATCACCATTTGTGAGTGACACATAGCTATCGCTAGTTACAAGGAGGCACTGACACTGAATAGGGGTAATAATCCTTCTAGCTTATGTGACAACTGATAAGGACTAATAGACATAATTTAAGGTTAGGTTAAAATTGCTGGAGTAATGCAAGAACATTCTACTTTACAGAAAGAGTAGTGATACGTGAAATAGACTTCCAGTGTACTACAAGTAGTACAAGCAAACATTGTAAATGGATTCAAGAAAGCTTGGGATATGTATATAGATAACTTGAATTTCTTAACTGGACATAGTAGATTAGCCAATAGATTTTTGTTATCATTATCTATACAAGTGAACCCCAGCACCCTGGGCATCTTCACTCCAAATGAAAAGTCCTACTACTTGAGAAAAACGGTCGGTGCTCTGCAGACCAAAGGGCCGGATTTAGACCCTCCACATAAATACATTCAATCCTCAAAGCTAAGTGACAGTTAGGGGTGCTTTAAGAGCAAGTGTGACCCAGTATGTTTGTGTGTATGGGCAAGCATCCATGTATGTGTGTGTATGGGCAGATGTGTGTAAGGGTAATGTGTGTATATGGGTAGTGCATGTGTGTGTGATTGACACAAACATTCAAAGAGTTCGCACAGAAGAAAGGGAGCAAATTAAAACTCTTAACAATAAATTTGCCTCCTTCATTGACAAGGAAAGTAATGTTATTTTATTTTTTTTTAGTTTTGGTTTTATTGACTATTTTCCAGTAGTTGTTGTGAACATATGGGCAGGCATGTGTAAGGGAAGTGTGTGTGTATTAACAGTTGTTTGTAAGGACAGTGTATGTGTTAGGGCAGTCTATATGGGCAGTGCATATGTGTGTATAAGGGCAGTGTATGTGTATATGTGTGTGTATTGGGAGGCATACATGAGGGCAGTGTATGTGTATATATTTGTGTAAGCGCAGTGTATACGTAAGTCTATGGACAGGCATGTGTAAAAGTAGTGTGTATGTATATGTGTGTGTAAGGGCAGTGTATGCATGGGCAGACGAGTGTAAGGGCAGTATATATGGGCAGTGCATATTACATTACATTTATTTATAAAGCGCTGACAGATTCCACAGGTCTGTTACAGTCAGAAGAACAGATACAATAACACATACAATAACAAACTGATGCAAAGGAGAAGAAGGCCCTGCTTACAATATTAGTTGGTGGTTGAGGGGGAAGTAAGACAATAGGAGAGGACTGCTTGGATGAGGATGAGTTGATTTGGTTCAGATGATGTGTTGATTATTCAGATGGCTTGATTATGATGATGGTTGGGAGTACTGGGAAGGAACGTTGTACGTTTCCCTGAAAGTGGTTGTGCAGCCTATAATTGGGTTTAGGATCCAGATCCCTCACGGCGCTGCAGGGGACTTGGATCCTCATTTTCCGGCAGCAGCGGACGTCTGTGCGATGCAGACAGCCCTGCTGCTGCCGGCGGCTCCACCCACCCTCCTCACTGAACGGGGATGTCAAAGGTCACTGAGTCGCGCTGGCCAGCTGACTCAATTCTATTTCGGATCAACGAGGACGGCTTCTTAAAATGCCACCCCTGTCGATTTGAAATAGAAGTGAGTCAGCCGGCGCCGCTCAATAACTTTCGTGGGCGGCACCAGCGCTGCTCAATGACCTTTGTGGGCGGTGCCAGCCCCATTCAGTGAGGAGGGTGGGTGGATATACATAGTTTTCATAGTTTACATATGGATATACACAGCAGTCTGCAGCTCCGTTTATATATATATTAATCCCCCCTTGCCCAGCTCAGGGAGCACTATACCTTGTAGCTATTTTATTTATTACCTCTCACAAGGTTGGGGTAGAGGGGAGTTGACTTTAAGCTTCCTATTTTTTTATTTAGAGATACTGGCTATCCCTGCTATGGCCAGGTTGCCTTGGATATTCCAGTCCATGACAATCCTGTAAAGGTTTACTGATGGACAGATTTTCACATGTTTTAGGCTTACTCATGTGCCCACACCAGCTTTATACAAGTGCATGAGTAGGGTTTTCAGAGGTCCTGACTTAAGGGAGAAATTCAGTTTACAGTTAAATCTTTTTAGTAAAGAGTACTTCAGGCAGAAACTGGAAATGTGTTTGAGATGACCCAACTGTCCTTTTCATTTTGCCTTGCTGAAGTACATTCATCATTCATGAATGTATACCTGGAGTGCATCAGCTTACCTGAAGAGGTACCAGAAAATCTGAGGTCCATAGGTAGGATGCAAAGGCTCTGGGCCTTGGAATCAGGACAATGCAAAGGGGTATGCTAGCATAGGCCAACTGGACCTAGACTTTGTGTGGCAGGTCTAGAGGGCGACAGCTGCTTTGGTAAATAATAGACTTGGGCACCAGGGGGCTCTTCGTGTTCGTCTTCGTGCTCGTCTTCGGGGAAAAAAAAATCTTCGTATTCCGCGAATATTCGCCCGTTCCTGTCTTCTCTTCGGGCGAATATTCGCGGACATTCTTCGTGCTCGTTTAATCTTCGTTTTCCTCCTGGTTGCCTAGCAGGGGTTAATACGGGGTTAATAACACATCACAGCAGCAGCAGCTGCCGTGAAGGTACGTGTGTGCAGCTCTATTGGTCGTTTCGGCAGGGGGCTGGTCTGGCATCAACGAGTGAATTGCAGAACTGCAGAATGCACTTCATTCGTTGATGGCAGGCGAGCCCCCTGCCGAAACGACCAATAGAGTTGCACACACATACCGAGGTGTACTGTCCATAGATGTTTAATAAAAGAATAGGGAATATTTTACATTTTTAAATTGATTTTGGACCACTTTACATGCCTAACATTTGCTACCTATTTACAATGGCATACTTTGCAACAACCCAACTTACTTATTGGACAGGACTGGAAAATAGCAGGACTGTCCACCAAAATCTTGGGTGTGTTGGCAGGTATGCTGATGGAAAAATGTTGGACAAGAACTAAAAAATAGCTTAGGGTTAATGTACGGTTATGTTTAAGATTAGTAGCAGTGCACTGGTTTGGTTAAAGATGGATTATGTCTAAATAATAATAATTTAATTTTAATGTTTTTTTTTTAAAAAAAAATAGGGGTTTATTTAAATGTATTTTAAAGTTAGATTTATTATTTAGTACTTGATTATATTTATTAAATGTTTATAGTAGCGTTACCTACCAAGCTATAACTACCTATGTGTATTTGCATTTTGCATACCTAGTTTAGCTAAATTAGATGGGACAGGACTGGAAAAAAGCAGGACTGTCCCTGAAAAAGTTGGGTCTGTTGGCAGGTATGTGGATGGAAAAATGTTATAGGGTGAAGTGTGAGTTATAGTGTTAATGTAATGCTATTAGTGAGTGAAGGCCAGGGCAAATAACAAGGAAAACGTCCTTGTGTTTTGTGCATTGTAAGTGTGTGTGTATGTGTGTTATGTGTGATGTCACTGTGTGTTATATGTGTTATATGTGTTATTGTGTGTGTTATGTTTGGTTGGTTGTGTATCAGAAGGAAAATAATGAAATGGAAAAGGAAATGGGAAAGGCAAATGAGTGGGCAATTGGCGACCCGCTCACCTGTTTCACCCCAGGGCAAAGCACCCAAACACTGTCAGTCTTAGACGTTTGGCAGCAGACTTCCAGAGCTCAGACACAAGGCCCTAGCGTAAGCTGGCCACTCCGGCGGAGGTAGCAGGCGTTGCCACACCGCAAACAGAGGCAGCCAGGGGGGAGAAACTGCCCTTACCATTAGGGACATTTTGGGCATGACTCTAGCCAGGAAGCGAACTGGCAGAGAAGAGATGCTGGCACCACCACCAGCAGCAGCATTGAAAAGGCGAATGAGTGGGCAATTGGCGACCCACTCACCTGTTTCACCCCAGGGCAAAGCATCCAAGCACTGTCAGTCCTTGGCGTTTGGGAGCAGACCTACAGAACTCAGACACAAGGCCCTAGCGTAAGCTGGCTACACCGGCGGAGGTAGCAGGCGTTGCCACACCGCAGCAAGTGCAACCAGGGGGGAGAAACTACCCTTACCATCAGGGACATTCGAGGCATGACACTAGCCAGGAAGCGAACTGGCATTGAAGAGAGACACTGGCACCACCACCAGCAGCAGCAGAATTGGGAAAGGCGAATGAGTGGGCAATTGACGACCCGCTCACCTGTTTCACCCCAGGGCAAAGCATCCAAGCACTGTCAGTCCTTGGCGTTTGGGAGCAGACCTACAGAACTCAGACACAAGGCCCTAGCATAAGCTAGCTACACCGGCGGAGGTAGCAGGCGTTGCCACACCGCAGCAAGTGCAACCAGGGGGGAGAAACTACCCTTTCCATTAGGGACATCTGAGGCATGATTTCAGCCAGGAAGCGAACTGGCAAAAGATACTGGCACCACCACCAGCAGCAGCGTTGGAAACGGAAAAAGGTGAATGAGTGGGCAATTGACGACCCACTCACCTGTTTCACCCCAGGGCAAAGCATCCAAAGACTGTCAGTCCTAGGCGTTTGGGAGCGGACTTACAGAGCTCAGACACTAGGCCCTAGCGTAAATTGGCTACACCAGCGGAGGTAGCAGGCATTGCCACACCGCAGCAAGTGCAACCAGGGGGAGAAACTACCTTAAACATTAGAGAGAAAAAATTTAACTTTCCAAGCTAAGAGCTGGGTAACCCAATTTGGGCAGATTGAATTTAAGAAAGGCAATCTGCTCCATCAGATGAGGTGCCATGCGTGAGCGCTGTGGACTCAGTATGTTTCCAGTCATAGAAAACACGCGCTCACTTTGAACAGTGGTTGGCGGACATGATAGAAGCTGCTGCGCAACCCATGAGAGTGCAGGCCACACACTCTTCTTTTCATCCCAGTAGCTAAGAGGATCAACATTAGGAGCAGAAGGAACTTCACAGAGGTAAAGTTTGACCATTTCAGCAGCACTACTCTCCTTTCTGCTGCTAGCTCTGTCAGATGGTCCAACTATACTGCCAAGTGCCTCTTCCCAAAACGCAGCTGCTCCACTCAGCTGTGTTGTGCTGCTTGTGGCACTGCTGCTGATGCTGCTGCTAGGGGTAGCAGACCACATCATCTCTTCCTCCTCCTGCACCTCACCCTCCTCGGACAGCATTCCCATTTTACGCTGCCAGTCACGCACCTTGTTGACCAATTGCTCCCGGTAGCTACTGAGAACATTGAATTTCAAAGCTAGCTTTCCCTTAATTCTTGGATCACAAAGGCACGCTAGCATCATTTCGGGACTCTCTTCCATTCGCTTGCGAAGGTGTACTTTTAGCAGATCCTTCAGCTTCCTGACTATGGCTGCTACGTCAGGATGTAGAGTGCCACCTTGAACAGCCTCACGGTTTCCAAGGAACACATCCATCTTGCTGCCTAGATGGGAGAACACTGGGATTACCTGGGCCAGACTGGCAGTGTTTGAGCTTAAATTTTCTGTGGCATCCCTGAATGGTTTAAGGACTGCCACTAGCTGGGCGATCACTGTCCAATCCTCCCTATTCAATGGAGAGGTAATCCCTATATTGTGCTCTGAGGCAAGATTATGGATTGCCCTCTGCTGCTCCAAAATCCTCTCTAGCATGTCTAACGTGGAGTTCCACCGTGTACTGACATCCTGACGTAGGCAGTGTACGGGAAGACCTGACCTCTCTTGCTCTTCCCTCAAAAGTTGGCTAGCCTTAACACTATGGTGAAAGTGCCCAGCGATCTTTCTGCAGCGGGACAGAACTACTGCTGCCACATTAGTTCCTTCTGACATTGCTGCCTTCACTACAAGATGGATGATGTGGGCTGCACAGCGCACACCAACAATATGACCATCTCGCAGCGCTTTCACCATATTGGCACCTCCGTCAGTTACCACAAAACCAACTTCAACATTGGTGCCCGCCTCTGCTCCCACCCAAAGGCTAAACATTTTCCTAATCGCATGCAGAATATTTTGGGAAGTGTGCTTTTCATCCATCACTTCTGCATGGAGAAGGAATGATCGGTAGCCTGCTGCAGCAACTTCCTTAGACACACCGGGCTGCCACCAGTGTGCTGTCAAAGAAAGAAAGGCATGCTGGGCGCTAGGTGCACTCCACAAATCTGTAGTGAAATGAACACACTGACCAGCAGCCTTGGAAAGCTCCTCTTTCACTGCTGCAACACAGGACCGATACAGCGAGGGGACAATGTTCCTGCTGAAAGTGGAACGTGACGGAACTGTGTATTGTGGAGCCACAGCCGCCATCAATTGTTTGAAAGGCTCCCCTTCAATCATGGAGAAGGATGCCCCTCCAACAGCAATGAACTGACCAATAAGTCGCGTTACTTTATTGGCCTGCTGTTTGGGCATCGTTCTCTTGGAGTGGAATGCCCCAAATTCTTCCAGGGTGGGCTGGGCATGCAGTGCTCCAACCTGCCTTGGTCTCTGGCTGCCAGCACTAGTTGCTGCTGCTGCTGCTGCTGCTGCTATTGGCTCAGAAGAAGAAGCTGTTGGGGTTTTTCCACGGCCACCAGCTATGCTGCCTGCACTAAGTTTTACCTCTGCATCTTTCCCCAATAGCACAGCGTTGTGTTGAGTGCTGAGGTGATGCTTCATGCTAGCACTGGTAAAATGGCCAGACACTTTCCCTCTGCTTATTAGCTTCCCACAATGTTTGCACTTTCCATAGCGCCCTTCTTCAACATTTTCAAAGTGCTCCCAAATTGGGGCGCGCATAGCCTTGGAGTGTGCCTTGGGTGCTGCTCTTACTGCTCGGGGTGGATGAACAGAGGCAGAACTAGTGGTGGTGGGACTGGTGGTAACAGTACTGGCCATAGTGGGACTGCTAATTGCTTTAGATTTGCTAGGTTTTGCTGCTGCTGCTGGTGGTGGTGATGGTGATGATCGTAGCGGAGAAGGTGGAGGCTCAGGGGAAAATTGTGCACTAGTCATTTGGACACTGCTCCCTGAGGAATCTGATTCCTGACCACTCATCTCCTCTACTTCCTCTGGCTCATAGTCTAGCTCTTCATTAGCCAGATCGAATGGAATTCCTGCTAGGCTGGAGCTAAGACTGATATCGTCGTGAGACTCGTGACTAGTAGTAGTGCGAGCAGGAAGAATAGACTCTGCACTTGGCCTCTCAGTCTCAGGCTCCTCTGCTACCTCGCTAGGTGGAGTTCCACTATGTGTAGCCCTCTCTCTAACTGTCTTTACAAAAATTTTGTAAGGACTTGGTGGCTTGCTAGAGGTACTAGGAGGACATGGCGTGGCGGTACCAGTGGGAACAGTAGGCGCAGCACTAGTGGTGGTAGAGGCGGTAGAGGTGGGGGTGGTGGTGGTGGTTTTCCCTACAAAGGAATGAGATCGCTTTGGTTTGGGACCCCTCTGAGTCTTGCTGCTAATTTGGCTCTGCTTGGTACCTTGCATGCTGCTGGTGGATGGGGAAGATGCTGCTTGGGGCAAAAGGCACTTCTTTTTAGTCACTGGGCTGGTACTACTTGTGCTACCCTTTAACTTTGAACGTGCTTCTGGTGCTTTAGGCTTTCCGTAAAAAACCATAGAGCTTGTGGGCCTAGCCGCACTACTACTGCCTGCTTTTGGTGCCTTTCCTTTACTTGATGATCCTTCAAGCAATGCTTCCCCAAATGATAAGCGAGAGCTTGGCCTACTTGGCCGACTAGACTGACGCAAAGGCTGCATCTTAGAACTGGTGGTGGTGCTGGTGGTGGTGCTGGTGGTGGTGGTGGTAGATGGAGCTTGTCCCTCCTTAGTCCCAAAAGGAGGATCCATTTCAAATTTTGTGTTGTGTGTGTAGTGTAGTGTAGTGTAGTGTAGTGTAGTGTTTAAAAAACTATAAAAAAAAAATAAAAAAATAAAAATAAAAAAAAGGAAAAACGAATTAAAGACAAAAAAATTAGAGGAAGTTCTCTTCAGTGCTACTGCTTAAAAAGTAAAACTATGCACTACTGCACTGTGCTGTGTGCAATCTGCCAAAATCCTAAAGTTATTTAAATTATTAACTCAAGATTAACTATTTAATAACTAGCAGTATTTTATTTTTAATTTGAATTTACACGGGCCTAAGAGCTTAGCCTACTACTATGCTAGCCTAAAGCTATATTTCCTTACTATAAGTCTACCTCTAGGCAGACGCTCTCAAACCCACTAAGCTAAAGTGAGGTTAAATCAGATTCAGTATATGATTTATTAATTAATATTAAGTTATATAATATTAATAGATTAGAACTAATTTACTTATATATTATGTATTATAGATAGAAGAATATAGATTATGAATTAGAATTTAGAATTAGAATTACTTATATTATAGATTATGAATTAGAATATTATTATTTATAATATATTATAGATTAAGATTAAAGAAGATTAGAATTATTTTAGTACTACAGCTAGTAGCTTGAAGCTTTGCTTAGTACAGCTCGTCACAGTCAATTTTTCTTGAAAAGAATTAGAAATAAAATAAAATGTCACAGCAAAACAGTTATCTTCACTGCTTGCTGCACTCACTAGCCCAACAAGTTCACTTCACTGATGGACTGAGGTGAGCAAAACACTAAGGGTACTTTTAATAAAATTGAAATAAAATGTAAAATAAATGAGAAAATCTTTGCAAAACAGTTAACGTCACTGCTTGCTGATCAAAAAAAAACACAGCACTTATGCGGCTGCACTCACTAGCCCAACAAGTTCACTTCACTGATGGACTGAGGTGAGCAAAACAAATGAAATAAAATGAAAGATTAATTAAGAAAAATTGACTTGGTCTCTTACTGTTGCTAAAACAAAGCACAAACTATAGAGCTGCAGCACCAGTACTAATAAGATTAGCTGAACTATACGCTAGTAGTAATTAATTAATATTATTACTTTTATTTATAGCTAATTTAATTAACTATTAAGATAAGAAAGAATTAGAGAATTATTGATATTACTGATTTTAGATTAGACACTAGTAGATGTTCTGAATGTCTACAGTACACTCTACACTAGTATACTATTACTAACTATAACTGACAAATATATATATTTTATAATGAATTCAATTATTAATTATATTAATTAATATTACTGATTTTAAATTA
Organism: Spea bombifrons; assembly: GCF_027358695.1. Lineage (NCBI taxonomy): Eukaryota > Metazoa > Chordata > Amphibia > Anura > Pelobatidae > Spea > Spea bombifrons. Next base: position 119,456,310 of record NC_071088.1, read on the forward strand.
GACACTAGTAGATGAATGTCTACAGTACACTCTACACTAGTATACTATAGTATATATATATATATGACTGACAAATATATATATATATATATTATAATGAACTATTAAATTATAGATTCTATTAAATTGTAATTTATAAATTCTATTTAATTTATTTAAGCAGGACAGGCAATAGGCACTAGTGCCAGCCCAGGGCAAGGGCACCCCAGTGCCACTGAGGCACTGGGTGCACTGTCAACTCAACAGCACTTACACTAAAGTTGATGACAAATTAATTTTAAAAAAATTAAATTAATCAAATTATTATTATTAAATTAATTATATTAAGTAGCACTGAAGTGAGGATGAAGTACACTGTGAGAAAGGCTTACCAGTCTCACACAGAACAGAACAATCTCTCTCTGTAACGCTCGGATGCAGCACAGCAGTGTTGCCAAAGCAGTCACAGCGAAAAATGAATGGATCTCTCAGGCAAGCTCTGGTCTTATAAAGGCGCCTTCAGAATTCAAAAAACAGCAGCACAGGCATTGGACGAGACCCTTAGCGTTACGTCACAAGAGTGAGCTGATTGGACAGACGAGGATCAGCTCACTCCTGTTTGAAATTTTGGCGGTTGCGCGGCAAAAACGAAGACGATCACGAAGAATCTTCGATTCTTCGTGATTGTGAGTCTTCGTCTTCGCCTACGGTTTGCCGGCACTGTATTCTGTTCTACGTTCCTTCGGAACGAACAAAAAAACGGCCTCTTCGTGCTCGTTTTCATGTTCGCCCGAAGACGAATGCACAAGTCTAGTAAATAATCAGGGGGGCATATTAGGGACAAAGTGTAACAAAGGTACCTTATGTAAAGACATTTACAGAAATGTCAAGATTATGCATATTCTATAACAACACATATATTTGTGTCATTGTATGTGAGTATGGATTATTTGTTTTAATAAATAACCTGTATTAATCCTAATAGCTCTTACTGTACTCTTTAGTATATTTTCATGCGCTTACATAAAATCTCAGTTGTAGATATTGACTATTAAATATTATTTTGAAAACTGCAGTATTCAGCACATTCCTGACGTCATACTATCAAGTACAACAATAACTAGTTTTAGATAGATAGGTGTGGAGGATTAATGTAATCCATGTTTGGGACTCATTTTGAAACTTCATTTACCGTATATCAATGTTAAGTCTCATGAACTGACATACATAGGAAGGCAATTTTATATATTTTCTTTTTCAAATCCTTGAAAGATCGATATAATTGCATTATCTATTTTAAGGGAATCTGCATGTCGCGGAGTGCTCAAAATGTGGCTTTTGTTACACAGGAAAATGTAAAATATCATCTGTTTCAACTCCATATAATTCTATGTGAATATTTATATTAATTTCTCTGTACTGCAATTTATGTTGAGTTCTGGAACATTTACAAGGCTATAATCCTTTGCACTCCCACTTTGTCTGAAATATGACACTTTATTCTGCACAACTAGCAACTATGGGCATTTTATTACATACACAAACATTTGATTTTTAATTATGGTTTCTTGTTATTACATAATGGTATGTTTAAGTTTGTTTTCATTTTTATGTAACTTGGTTTTAATTACACTCCAACTTTTTCATTCAGAGGTTTTTCATTTGAAACTTCTTACAATGTATTCATTGTATTGTAAGAAATGTGTTATTTTAATCATTAACAAAGTTCTACACGATATGGATGAGAGGCGAACATCTAGTTGTATACTGAGAGTTGCCAAAAAAGAGGATTCATCTAGAAACCAAACTTTGCACATCAGGTAATATTGATGTGAATTAGTCAGATGCGATGCTCAACATACAGATTGCTGGCAGGCATGCCAAACCCATTAATGATGTAAGATGATGCATAATCATACCTGTGACCAAACCCATACACTGAGACAGATAAATAGGGGAGTTTCGTTCATGAGAAATTCACTCTATCTTGTTGCTGCTCATTCTCAGCACCAAATCTTTACACATCTAATAGGACCATGTCAGTTTCTCGCCAAACAACATACTCTGTTGGAGGAACCAAAAAAGGTTTCAGTGCTGCTTCTGCTGTCCCATCAGGGGCTGCCCGCACCAGCTTCAGCACTCACTCTGTCAGCCGCTCTGGTTGTGGAGGTGCCACCTCTGGCCGTGCTAGTTATGGTGGCTTTGGCAGCAGAAGTCTTCACAATTTAGGAGGGAGCAAAAGAATTTCCATCAGTTCTCAGTCTCGTCATGGATACGGTTCTGGGTATGGTGCTGGTAGTGGAGCTGGCTTTGGTGGAGGACTGGGATCTGGATTTGGTGTCGGACAAGGATTTGGCGGTGGCCCTGGGTTTCCAGTGTGCCCTCCTGGAGGAATCCAAGAAGTTACTATTAACCAGAGCCTCTTAGCTCCTCTGAATTTGGAAATTGACCCAAACATTCAAAGAGTTCGTACAGAAGAAAGGGAACAAATTAAGACCCTTAATAACAAATTTGCCTCCTTCATTGACAAAGTAAGTAATTTTATTTTGTTTTGGTTTTATTGACTATAATCTAGTAGCTGCTGGGAACATATGGGTTTGTGGGTTATGTTGCGGATACTTTCTAGACCTATTACCACATAATCTCTGCTCAATGCCTATTTTATAGATACTATGAATATTTTTTGTCACTCAGGTCCGATTCTTAGAGCAACAGAACCAAGTACTGGAAACCAAATGGAGACTCTTACAAGAGCAGGGTGTCAAAACAGTGAAAAAATCCTTGGAACCCATGTTTGAAGCTTATATTAACACCCTAAGGAGACAACTGGATGGTCTGGGAAATGACAAAGCCCGTTTGGATTCTGAGCTGAGACAAATGCAAGATGCTGTTGAAGATTTTAAGGCCAAGTAAGTGAATAATGACTTGCTATATTTCCAAATAGATTATTTAGATGCAAAAAATAATTTGCGTTAAATACGGTCTGGATAATTAGCAATAGTTTTATTTGGGTTGCATGTAATGATGCTATTAGTTATATTTTTGTTCATTTTAAACAGTTAACATGAAAATTAGCGTAAATATAGTGAGGTAATGGTATTTTGCTATAGAGCTCAATTATTTTAACATAGACAGACCAGATAGGGGTACTGAGAAGACCTAATTAAACAAGCGGGAACTTTTTTGAGATATAATTCAATTGCTCAAAACTCTATTTTGGATGACTTTATTGACAAACATCAAAAAAAAATCTTATGTCCCAAACACTCAAACTTACACTCAAATTAACCAAAAATATGGTTAAATGTCTTTTTAAGATGGGAAAGAGCAATTCACTGCTTAGATATACAGGAAAACCCAAATAAAATTCTCCATGGATGGTAGACCCTTCCTTGGCCTATACAAATTCCACCACTAATCTGTCAAGTGTAATAACTATGAGGTGAAATGGCATGCACAGAAACAAAGGTTGGAATACAACACTTAGTTGTGAGATGGTGCTCGAGCCAGGATACCACCAAGTCTTTCAATAAATACAAAATAAAAAAGCAGAGACTCAGCACTCAAATGGTAAGGTGTATGGTTGAAATTTGATACCTAACAATTTTAATATAATTCATATCCCTCCAAATCCTTTTTTAACCTTTATTATATGCTTGCGCTTTTTTCTGACGACCACTGATGACAATCGACTATGTTCATATGATTGTTTGATTGAATGATTGTCCCTTTTTTAAAATGAAGCTTTGAAGTTTAAATATCTTTCTATTTTTTGTAGCTTGTATGTATTTGAGGCATTTTTTCCCAGTGTGAATCCCTGTAAAAACCAATAAAGAATTAAAAAAAAGTCATTCTATTCTACATTTCTGTGTACGTTTCTACACAGTGCTGCTGCAACATCATGCCCATTGCAATTGCATGGTAATTATTACATACAGAAAACATGGACTACATTTTCTTTTAAATAGGTATGAAGAAGAAATTAACAAGCGCACAGCTGCAGAAAATGAATTTGTTGTGCTGAAAAAGGTGAGGCATCATCCAATATGCATGTTGCATTAGACCATTTATTCATACAATAAGACATATATGTCATTTTGTATCTAAAGGATGTGGATGGTGCCTTCCTGAACAAGGTGGAACTGGAAGCTAAGGCGGATGCTCTGAAAGATGAAATCAACTTCTTAAGAGCTGTCTTTGATGCGGTAATTACGTTAATGCATTCTACAATTCAACGTTGTGAATTTGTCCATAACAATTTGGAAATAGTGTATAATAATCCTCTGGCCCAGAGATATTATACCTGGCCTGATTCTAATCCTCACATGAGTTCAATGTGTAATAATAATAATAATAATAATATATAATAAATATTGTGTTTTAATAAGCAACACTCTCCATATTTCAAAGAGGAATGGAGATAAAACCATAGCTGAATTTAACTTTGAAATCTGTATGTCAAGTTATTTTTTAAATGCTGCCCTTGAAAGGTGCTTGATTTCCCATGATACCTCAGCCAATATGGCATTTAAGGTGTGAGAAGTTACAACACACTTAATTTGGTATACTACAATAAAAAGTATAGTTTTACCGTAAGCATCTTATAGAATAACTGTGTCTTGAAGTATAATACCTATGTTTTAAAACTCACCTCCAGGGTCAGATCAGTAATTTGGATGAAATGTACTGTATAGTTAATGCACATATGATTGTATCCTTTCCTATTGTAGAAGGTCAAGCAATATTTGTGCTTTGTTATTTTAGGAGCTTAGCCAGATGCAGGCACAGATCTCGGATACTTCAGTCATTTTGTCCATGGACAACAACAGAGCTCTGGACATGGACAGTATCATTGCTGAAGTTAAAGCTCAGTATGAAGATATTGCCAACAGAAGCCGGGCAGAAGCAGAGTCCTTGTATCAATCAAAAGTGAGTGTTCTTACAATGCATAAAGTAATGTTCTGAGTAACATCACAGATCAGTGCAGGGCATCCTGACATATTCCAGCTATTTTTAGTTTGTGATTCACATCATCATCAGATCGAGGTATTGACATTTTATATCATAGTATGTTTGCCAAAAGTGAATTTGGAGATATACAGGAGTAGCTGAAGCTGCAGGGCCAATGTGGGTAAACCAGACACAAATAGATTTTAAAATTATTTTCAACGTATCATTTTACAGACATTCATTCATAGTATTTTGAAATGTAAATATTAAAAAATGTGTACGTTTATCATAATTAGTATTGCACACTGATGTATGAAATTTGAATAGCGTTAATTTCGCTATTTCTACCTCTAATTACAGTACGAAGAACTGCAAGTTTCTGCTGGAAGACACGGTGATGACCTGAAAAATACCAAGGCTGAAATCTCTGAGCTTAATCGTATAATCAACAGACTACGTTCTGAAATTGAAAGTGTTAAGAAACAGGTACTTTTACTTTTCAGGGTTGGGTGATTCTTAGGACTAGTAAGAAGAATAACATGTAACAAAGACAACTACTGCCTAAAAATAGAATTTAACCATTTGCTTCTTTAGCAATCTAACTGTAAAACTGAACTAGGATATGTTCAAATGAGTATCACATGTCTTTAAAAGGCTAACTTCTATATAGTTTGACTATGTTAATCAAGTGATAGCAATATTAATAGTGTTTCTAAAAACACATTTAAACATTAAAAACACATACATCAGTCTAAAGTCATTCTTTATGCACCTAGTGTGCCAACCTTCAGAGTGCAATTGCTGAGGCTGAGAATCGTGGAGAGCTTGCATTGAAGGATGCCAAAAACAAGTTGGCTGAGTTGGAAGCTGCTCTACAGAAGGCCAAGCAGGACATGGCTCGCCAGCTGCACGAATACCAGGAGCTGATGAACGTGAAATTGGCTCTGGATATTGAGATCGCCACCTACAGGAAGCTCCTGGAAGGAGAGGAGTGCAGGTAAGTTAACCCCTATTACATGTTAGTGGATCCGTGATAATGAAGAACAAAATGTAAATTATCATGTTGTTTGTCATAACACTGGTCACAAAGGAATGTGCCACATTAAACATGTATTTTTTGTTTAATATAGGTTGGCAGGAGAAGGAGTGGGACCTGTAAACATCTGTAAGTTCCATTTCTGATTTTCAATGTGCATTTATTTACTTGGAGGGTTCAATCATGATAACTAAATACTGTATATATTTTGTTATCATTTTCACCAATAGCTGTTGTGAGCTCAAGCTACGGTGGCAGCAGTGGAGCTGGTCATGGATATGGAGTTGGCGGTGGAAGTGGATACGGTTCCGGTATTGGACACGGAATTGGTGGAGGATACAGTGTAGGAGGTGGAAGCTTCAGTGCAAACAGTGGAAAGGTTGCAAGCTTCGGCTCCTCAGGTGGCAGCAGCTCAAGTATAAAAGTTGTGTCGAAAACATCCACAAGCTCCAAGAGATATTAAAGTCTTTACTCATGCTATGTTGTGAGCAGCTGCAATCCTCGATACTGTGGTAACATGTGGCTTAAAATGTACTTTATTATATGATTATATGTTTTCCACCACACATTCTCTGTATCTATTTGCTTGATGTAAAAACTGTTTTAAAGTCAGCAATTTTTCACCCCTACAATTGTCACCTAGTATGAAAAGACTAAGCATGTCTAGTTATTGCATACGCTTTTCTACACATGGTATGAAAATGGTTTTACATGTTTTTTTGCAAATGGGCTGAAATGTTTCCTGCTAGTGAAAAGAGGCTATGGATTTTTCTGCCAATATGTCTTTCTAATAATCCTTCAATAAACTGCAATCATTATAAAAATATTCTGTCTTATAGTAAATTCAAGACAAAATTCAGACACCAAAACCAACAACTATAATGCAGGGCTTGACAAATTTGTTGTGAATCTAGGCGCCAGGTAAAAACGTTAGGAGCCAGGATTTTTTTTAAACTAACAGTTGGTCAGGAGGGATCCGATCATCATCAGCCCACTTACTAAACTCACAGCGTTTGACCTGGAAGCACCCTGGACTTTCAGGTCAGTGCTGTTTGGTTTTTTTTTTAAATACATTTTTTTCATTTTTGTAACTCTTTCGATGCTGATGTTCCATTGGAGCACAGCATTGACAGATATTTAGTCCCCACAAGCTTGTGGGAACAAATGTTAACCCCTGCAATGCCACGAATGTTTCATACACAATTGTGGCATTGAAGGGGTTAACGCTGCACTGTCGCTCTCATGGAGTGATCAGGCAGCAGGGGAGTGTTGGGGCTGGTCTCCACACTCATGGCGAGACCAAAGAACCCTCTCACCCTGTCCCTGAAGACCAGCCACTGCAGGGGGGAGTCTATGATGACTGCTGTAGGCTTCTATGCCTACAGGAATCATCAAAGGGCTTGTGGGGGCTCGTTTTTTTTTGCTGTTGCTGCTCTGCCTGGGCTTCCAGGCAGACCACCAGCAGCAAAGCCCCCAAAACGGGAATTAACCCCTAAATGCCGCGATCGTGGCATTGAAGGGGTTAACGCTGCGCTGTCGCTCCCATGGAGCGATCAGGCAGCTGGGGGGTGTTGTGTCAGGTCCCCAGACTTGTGTGGGGACCCAATCAACACACAAACCCCTTCCCTGAGGCTGCCTGTGGCAGCTGAAAACACGATTGCTGCTTTTCCAGCAACCGCGTTTTCAGCCTACAGGATCACTCCGTGGGAGTGATCTCAGGCTCGGGGGCGGGCTCGGAGTGGCTGTGCTGTCTGCCCAGACTTCTGGGCAGACAGCACCAGCGCCCCCGTGTGGTGACTCAGCCTCTTACATCCACAATTTTTTCTGGATGTAAGAGGCTGACAAAACCTAGGCACCAGGACAAAATTCTCTGTCGCCATGGCGACCTGGCGCCTGGGATTTGTCGAGCCCTGCTATAATGCATATTCATAATTAACTTTTGACTTTCTAAAAGGGCATCATTTCCTACATATGATCCTTATGAAATAGTATTACAGGTTTTATCTATAATTCTTATGTAGATTGCAAAAGAAACAGTTTCATAAGTAGTAAGTTCACTGTAGTAATTGACAAAACATATTAATTTCATTAGTTACAGCAGTACATATAATGGCCCAAACTAAAAAATGAAACATATTATTTTAAATGAAACAATAAAAAAATATATTTTAATTTATAATATTATAATAAATGAAACACGTTATTGAATCCAAGACATACATTCCAATTTTTATTATGTTAAAATACATGCTATTTTGTAAGAACAATGCCTTTTCTTACTATGTTAATGTGTATCAAGTAAGAACTTAAAAGTTATCAAAACAGAGGTGAGTGTAGGGTGATTGATATATGGCTGCAGGAACTTCAATAAAGAAAAATACATGGCCAGAACTCAAATCCAAACTTATAAATTCCTACTATCGATAAACGTGAGTCCAAACTGCAAGGCTTCACAATAAGGCAAGATAGAAGAAAAGATAGTTAAGATGATACTATTTTATTGGCTAACTGAAAGTTTAATTGCTAGCTTTGAAGACCAAGTTGTTATGTCCCTTTCTTAGGCATTAAAGTGAAACAGAATTTTCTAAATGCAAAAGCACAGATCACACGTTAACAAAAAGGTAAAATAAACACATCGGTATTGGAGAATTCCCTCAGCAGTAAATTAGCCGGACTAACAGTGATCTAATAGACAGATACAGTTCAGTCAGAGCATCTTTGATCAGAACGCTCCCACCAGTACTTTACATCCTGTATGCTGTTCCCAGGCCGACAGAAATGCTCTCCAACAGGTGTATCTATTTTTTCTGATTGATAGCATGTCTGTGGGAATGAAACCAATTTTCTAATGCTTGGCCTGTTTCCCCCACATACATCCCATACATTTCACATGTGCAATATGTGAGGTACACCACGTTAGATGATTTGCATGTAAAACAGCCATTGATTTTGTGGTGCAAGGGTGAGCCAGGTATTAGTATTTTATCTGTGTTGGGGATGTGTTGGCATGTAGAGATACCATTTGCTGTTTGTCTGTGAAGGGTGCTTCTCACAATGCACGCTTTGAAGTTGGGAAGTTGTTTGAATGAAAGTAGTGGGGTGTGTGGGAATATTGTACAATGTCTTTCATCAGTGTGTAGGATTGTTGTAGTTCCCTCAAGATCTTGTGTAGGGCTTCAATTTGTGGATTGTAGGTTACCACTAATGGCACTTGATCTCTCTTTTGTGGTTGCTGATATATCAGAAGGTTTTCTCTGGGGATATACCTGGCTTTCTGTATTTGAGAGTCTGTGATTTTTACACTGTATCCATGGCTGATGAACTCCTTCCTGAGATTCTGAAGAAGTTTATCTTGGTCTGTAGAATTCGAACATATGCGGTTATATCTTATGGCTTAACTGTAGATGATTGAGTTTTTGGTATGTCTGAGATGTTGTGTTTTAGGTAAGTTGGTTTATCTGTTGGTTTGAGGTAGAGTAAAGTCTGGATGAACTGTAAATTGTAGTGTCTAGGAATTGGATGTTTGTGTGGGGGTAGCTCAGTTTCAATTTTATGTTGGGATGGAAGGCATTGTATTCTTCATGAAATTTGAGGCGTTCCTCTTCGCTACCAGTCCAGATGATAAGGATATCTTCTATGTGGCGGAGATATACCAGTGGTTTGGTGTGGCAAGTGGAGATGTAGTTTTCCTCCAGTTTGGCCATGAACAAATTAGCATATTGTTGTGCCATTTGTGTGCTCATTGTCATTCCCATTCTTGGAGATAAAAGTCCTGTCCAAATATGAAGTAGTTGTGGTTGAGTATAAACTGTATTAGTGTCACGGTTCAATGTTGATTTTAAATGAGAAGCCTTTCCTCTCTGTGTCAGGCTGAATCAGCTGATTGCTAACTAACTGCCTCTTAAGTACCAGAGTTACCCACCTGGCTGCTATCAGGAATTTCCTTTCAGGCTATTTAAGCTTCCTCTTTGCCCTTGTGTCTGTTCCAGTTTCCAAGTGCATTATTTTGTATCCTGTATTACTGTGTATGACCTGGCTTCGTCTGACTTCTCTCCTGGCTCCTGATTCCTGGGTATTGCATACTGACTTTCTGATCTTCGTGTTCCTGAACCGGCTCATCTGACTACCTGTCCTGGCTACCGAACCCGGCGTGTCTTTTGAATACATTTTGGACTGCGATTCTGTACTTTGCATTTGCCTTATTAAACATGTTATTATATTTTACCTTTTGTATCTATCTGGTTCCTGGTCCCTTACAATTAGTCGTGTTATGGGTTCCATTTCTAGGGTCTCCTGTTCCAGGGGATTTGCAGCATGCTGCTATACCGTCACAATGGGGAATATTGGTGTAGAGGCAGTGGCGTCTCCAGCTTTCATATTTAGGGGGGGCACATGGGGGGCCAGGGACCAAAGTAGGGGGGCAAATTAAAAAACAGTACATATACACTATATATATATATATATATATATATATATATATATATATATATATACACACACACACACTTTAGACGTGCATTTTTAACTACATAATATGCACTTATCTCTTTGAAGTAAAGACCGTGATTGAAATATGATTTCAAAATAACAGCTAAACTGGCAGTTATTTCTCATTCTTTAATATTAGCCCCTGCTGACAATATATATAAATATTAGAACCTGCTGCCGATATATAGAAATATTACACCCTGCTTCTGATATATGTTAATATTAACCCCTGCTGTGGATATATATTGATATTAGCCCCTGCTGCGAATATATACTTATATTATACCCTGCTGCCGATATACATAAAAATGATACCCTGCTGCCGATATATATTCATATTTGACCCTGCTACCAGTATATATTAATATTAGCCCCTACTGCCAATATATATTATTTGTCCCTGCAGCCAATATATATAAAATTAGCCCCTGCAGCCAATATATATTAATATTAGCCCCTGCTGCCGATATATATATATATAAATACTAGACCCTGCTGCCAATATGAATATAAATACTAGACCCTGGTGCCAATAAATATTAATATTAGCCCCTGCTGCCAATATATGTTAATATTTGACCCTGCTACCAGTATATATTAATATTAGCCCCTACTGCCAATATATATTATTAGTCCCTGCAGCCAATATATATTAATATTAGCCCCTGCTGCCGATATATATATATAAATACGAGACCCTGCTGCCAATATGAATATAAATACTAGACCCTGCTGCCAATAAATATTAATATTAGCCCCTGCTGCCAATATATGTTAATATTAGCTCCTGCTGCCAATATATATTAGCCCCTGCTGTCGATATATATTAATATTAGCCCCTGCTGCTGATATATATTAATATTGGACCCTGCTGCCGATAGATATTAATATTAGACCCTGCTGCCGATATATATAGTATTAGTCCCTGCTTCCTATATATATTAATATTAGCCCCTGCAGCCAATATATATTAATATTTGCCCCTGCTGCCAATATATATATATAAATATTAGACCCTGCTGCCAATATATTTTATAGTGAAAAAATTGGACCCTACCCAAGCATTTCCTTGGGCCCCGCTCAATGCTTCCTTACATGCAATCACATGCAAATTTCCCACACTGACTGCAGATCAGGGGAAGACAGTGAGAGTCAGTCCTGCACCGTTACATTGAGAGGTCCTCTCTCCTGTAATCATCCCCAGAGTCCCTTTATCCCCTCATTCACTAAACCATAGCGCTCTTTTACTTACACCCTGTAGTTCAGGTATAGATCAAATAAACAACAGCACATGCAACTGAATGAGATTTAAAAAAAAAACTTGTATTTGCAGGTATACATAAATAATGTATGGAAACATAGCATTGCAGGTATAAACCAACAGAACACACAAACCCAGCATTGCAGGTATATATGAACTGGAAATCACATGTACACTCAGCACTGAAGGTTTAGATCAAATAATCAACACATGGAAACAGCACTCCAGGTATTGATCAACTGAATAAGACATGCAAATCCTATATTTGCAGGTAAACATAAATAATGTATGGAAATATAGCCGATACAGATGAACAGAATGCCACAAAACCCAGCTTTGCAGATATAAATCAATTGGAAATTACATATAAACTCTGCATTAAAGGTATAGATAAAACCCCCTAAATTACAGGCATAGATCACTGGTCACACACCCCAAAGCCAGCCCTGGTGTCCACACTGCCCACATAGAACCTGACCAGCACCCAAATTACACATTGTGTCAACTTTGTGCCCTAACAGCTGAACGTACGCCATGTTTGTCCCATAAACACCTCTCCCTCCCTATCTACCACATCTGCCTCCCTATCTACCACATCTGCTTCCCTATCTATCCTATGTACCCCCTCTCCCTCCCAATCTATCCTATCTATCCCCTCTCCCTCCCAATCTATCCTATCTATCCCCTCTCCCTCCCAATCTATCCTATCTATCCCCTCTCCCTCCCAATCTATCCTATCTACCCCTCTCCCTCACAATCTCTCCTATCTACCCCCTCTCCCTCCCAATCTATCCTATCTACCCCCTCTCCCTCCCAATCTATCCTATCTACCCCCTCTCCCTCCCAATCTATCCCCTCTCCCTCCCAATCTATCCTAACTATCCCCTCTCCCTCCCAATCTATCCTATCTACCCCCTCTCCCTCCCAATCTATCCCCTCTCCCTCCCAATCTATCCCCTCTCCATCCCAATCCAGCCCTATATACCCCTTCTCACTTCCTATCTACCTCTTCTGACTCTCTAACCCCCTCCTAACTCTCTACCCCCCCCCTTTGAGGTTCACTTACCTTGGGCTTGTCCAGCGGTGAGATCGCGAGGTCTCTGTATCCCTGGTTCTGCCGGCTTCACTGCTGGGCGCCGGATATGACATCATATACCGGCGCTCGGCTTGAAATGCCGGCACTGCGAACAAGGCATAGGCCTCGCGGTCGCGGAGAAGAGTGAGAGGCGTCGAACGGTTGCTGAGAACTTATTCCTCAGCAACCACTCGACGCCTCTCACTCTCTCCGCCGGGTCTATTAAAAAAAAAAAAAAGACGGCATTTCAATTGGGGGGGCACACCGGGGGGAAAAGCATGATGTAGGGGGGGCCATGGCCCCCTCTTGCCGACGCTACTGTGTAGAGGGATTCTACATGCATGGTAGCAAGAATGGTGCCATCAGGAACTGTGCCAATGCTGGCAAGTTTGTTTAAGAGATTGGTGGTGTCTTGGAGGTAACTGGGTGATCCCTTTCCTAAGGGTTTAAGATTTGTTTTCCGTAAGTGTTCCAACTCCTGAAATTATGGTTCTCCCAGGGTTTCCCTCTTTGTGTATTTTGGGGAGTATATAGAAGCAGCCCACTTTGGGGTCCATTGGCGCCAGACCTTCCACCTGTTGCCTGATGACAGTCACCAGATTTGTCTGTGTGCTTCTTTTATGTAACCTTTAGTGTTCATAAGAACCGTAGCACCCCATTGTCTGCTTGCTTAATTGTAATGTCTCGGTTCTTCTTAAGTGATCCAATAGTCTTCTTTTTCCTTGCTGGTTAGTTGGCAATCTGTTTGGTTTGTTTCTCTAGTACTTCTGAGTTGACTCCCTATATATATTGGAAATGAGCTGTCACAGAGATTCCCTCTTTCTTTCTATCTATATTTTCTTATACATACTTTATTGAGTTGATATCCAAAACTCTACTTTTAGTAAACCTAATAAGAGTCACATCAACAAAAGGGAGTGGCTATATCATGAAGCCTTAAAATCAAACTTGGAGGAAAGGATTAACTTACAGAGTTAGGAATGTATAACCTAACTATGTTCTCAAGCTGTACAAAAGGTATGATCAAATACATGTGTTGGCATAATCTATGACTATGTTTGATTAATCATTCCAACTCATATGTAATGATATCAATCTTTCTTATTCTTGGAACTAATAAAAGTTATTATATTTGAATGTCAAAAAAATATGAGGTTGGTGGCTGCTAACCGATGACTGCTAAATTTGTTTAAAAAGTTAAAAACAGGGATCCCTTATGTCTGCACTGACGTTACTAGGTGGCAGCAAAACTTGAAAATCAGCCACGTAAAAAAACAAGGAAGAATAAATTACCAATGCTGAAATCCAAAATCAAATTCATGGAGAAATTGGAAATGCCCAAATGTCACAAAATTGAGAGCTACACTTTCTCTTGTCTTTAAAGTATAGAGAAAGGCAGAGCTCTTGTTCTTTCAGTCTTGTGCGGCCCGGACACCTCACCTCAACATGTCCTCTCTCTGTGGGGGCAAGCAGGCAGCTGGAAACCAGGCAGCTCTTTCCAGAGGCGGGCCGGACTACCTGCCACTGAAGGAGCTTTCTTAAATATGCGTGTGGCTATTGATGCTGATAAAGCACTGAAACAGAGGTTGGTATGCATAGACCTCACACTCCCACCACAGGACTTCAGAAAGCTAAAATCTGGAAAGAGAGGGGAAAGATTGTATAGAATAGATAGTAAAAAAATGGAGAGACAAAGATAGAGGGCAGAGATAACAAGAAAATGAAAAGATAATGAAAAGAGAAACGGAGAAAGAGAGAGAGAAATATTGGCCCCTGCTGCCAATATACCGTATTTGCTCGATTATAAGACAAGGTTTATTTCAGAGCAAATGCTCTGAAAAATACCCCTCGTCTTCTAATCAGGGTCGTCTTCTAATCAGACCTCAAATAGAGGTCTGATTATGAGACTAAGATCCAGATCCCCCGCACCGCTGCAGGGGACCAGGATCCTCCTGTCTCCCCCCCCCACACACTTACCGGTGCTTCCTGCTGTATTGCCGGGGCAGCGGGTTGACGTCCCCCCGTGCAAGGAACTCTGATCTCTGACAGCCGGGGAAGGTATATGCGATGGACGCAGACAAACCCTCGCTGCCAACTCCACCTCCTTCCGGCTGCAGGGGAAGGAGATGTCAACCCGCTGCCCCGGCAATACAGCAGGAAATTGGAGTCACCGGTAAGTAAGTAAGTAAGTGTGTGTGTGTGTGTGTGTGTTAAATGGGGGCATAGGGCATTTCTGGAATGCCTTATACCCCTATGTGCCACTCTGGCACTTAGGGGGTTAAAAGGCATATTATGGGGCAGAGTGGCATATAGGGAGGTATAAGACATTTCAGGAGGCAGAGTGGCGTTAAGGGGGCATTTAATAGAGCACTCTGCCCCATAATATGCCTTTTAACCCCCTAAATGCCAGAATGGGATATAGGGGTATAAGGCATTTCTGGAGGCAGAGTGCTCTATACAATGCCTTTTAACTCCCTTAATGCCACTCTGCCTCCTGGAATGCCTTATACCTCCCTGTATGCCACTCTGCCCCATAATATGCATTTTAACCCCCTAAATGCCAGAATGGGATATAGGGGTATAAGGTATTTCTGGAGGCAGAGTGGCACATAGGGGGTCAAAAGGCATACCATGGGGCACAGTGGCATATAGAGGGTTAAAAGGCATATCATGGGCCACAGTGCCATATTGGTGTGGCAAGCCTGGGGGCAGATGTGCGTAACTGGGGGACAGGTTGGAAAATACAAGGAAATAAAAACAAAAAAAATATTTTTCTCAATCATAGCTTTTATTAAAAAAAATGGTTTACATGAATTAACATTTACTGGTAAAACTTTTTTCCTTTGGGGTCGTCTTATATTCAGGCTTTTTCTTTTTTTCCTAAGTTAATATTTAGATTTTGGGGGGTCGTCTTATAATCAGGGTCGTCTTATAATTGAGCAAATACGGTATATATATATATATATATATATATATATATATATATATATATATATATATATATATAAATATATATTGGCCCCTGCTGCCAATATATATATAGATATATATATATATATATATATATATATTAGCCTCTGCTGACAATATGTATCAATATTAGAACCTGCTGCCAATATATATATATATATATATATATATATTGTGACAGAAAGGCCGGTACAGTAGTGGATGGGCGGTATATACGCCCTACTTTGGCTAATTTTGTGTGTCCTTATGTGTAAAATTAAAGCCCCAGGGAAAGAGAAGCACAATAAAAAAACTACAATATAGGAAGTGACTTGTAAATTGTGTAATGGGTCCCTGGGGTGGAGTCTCCAGAAGAGCAGGGTGGGCTGGTGCTCCAACAGCTTTTAAAATCCAGACCAGGATTTACAGGCAGGGCTGGACTGGGACTGAAAAGCAGCCCTGGAAAAATTTGGAGACCAGCCCCATATAGTTTATCTCACGGTGAAGCTCTTATACCCACACGCACCCCTTATACACACCCGAGTCACACTATGTGCCATTCTTTTTATCTCATTATTTGTATTAAAATGCCAGAAAGCAAAAGTTTTAAAAGGCCCTAATAAATGAAACACATTACACATAATGGGATCAAAACATTTACTACTGCGAACATTTTTAGATGAAAGAGTTCCATTTTATTCAGTGGAACAAAACACTGATCACATTATTCTTCACGATATTCTGGTAAGAAACTTTTCTTTCTTTATTAATTCATGTAGACTATTTTTTTTCCCATATTTAATAAAAGCTATGACTGAGACATGTTTGGTTTTTATTTCCTTTCATTTGATAACCTACCCCCGAGTTATGCAGCTCTGCCCCCAGGCCTGCCACTCTGCCCCCCTGATATGCCTTCTAACCCCCTATATGCCACTCTGCCTCCAGAAATGTCTTATACCCCCTATATGCCACTCTGTCCCATGATATGCCTTCTAACCCCCTATATGCCACATGAAGGGGGTTAAAAGGCATATCATGGGGCACTCTGCCTCCAGAAAAGCCTTAGCCCCCTATATGACACTCTGCCTCCCAGATATGCTTTATACCCTCCTATATGCTCCTCTGCCCCATGATATACCTTTTAACCCCCTTTATGCCACTCTGCCTCCAGATATGCCTTTTGACCCCCTATATGTCACTCTGCATCCAGAAATGCATACCCCTATATGCAACTCTGGCATATAGGGGGTTAAAAGGCATATCATGGGACAGAGTGGCATATAGGGGGGTATAAGGCATTTCTGGAGGCATATAGGGGGACACACTTACATACACACACATGCCGATTTTTTTGTTTTTAACAAATACAAAAAACATTATACAGTACAAAAAATACATTATTTTACTCACCTTCTACTTCTCTTGACTTCCTGGTAGCTGCACACTGTTCTCCTCTATGCTGACAGGATGCCACTGACCTGACATCCGGTGCTGCAGCAGTCTGAGTGCGAGGGGGCGGAGCTTCCACCTCACGCTGCTCCCATCACTATGCAGCCATCAGACTGCTGGGATTGTAATCTAAACGACCGGTGCGTGCTGATGCCGCCGGCCGGAGCTACTTTAACACTTTTTTTTTTATTTATATGGTAAGCTGGATTGGCTTGCCATATAAAGTAAAAAAAAAAAGTATTAAAGCAGAGGCAGCCGGCAGCATCAGCACGCACCGGCCGTTTAGATTACATTTCCGGCAATCTGATGGCCGCATAGTGATGGAAGCAGCGTGAGGGGTGAAAGGTCAGTGCGAGGGGGCGGAGCTTTCAGCTCTCACACTGCTCCCATCACTAGACGGCCATCGCACACGGCTGCTGGGTGCTGATGCTGGCCGGCCGCATCAGCACCCAGCGGCCGCTTTGATTAGATTTCAGGCATCCTGGGGGGCAATTGCCCCCCTGCCCAGCCCGCCCCTGGCACCGAGGGAGGCGTTCAATGCCATTTGCAGCCGCTCAGCGGCTGTCTTCATGGTTAGTCTGCCGGCCGCCCAGCCCACGGACCTTCCGGCCCACCGGGAAATTTCCCGGTATCCCGGTGGGCCAGTCCGGCCCTGTTTACAGGTGACCAAGTATAGCTCACCTGGTCTAATCAGGAGGGTTTAAAAAGCCCAGCTTGGTTCAATTCACTCTCTTCTTATTGCCAGCCAGGAGAGCTGCTGGATTTATTTTGTTTGTTTGGCGTGTTTGGATTTGAAGAAAATAAATATTTAAATTCTATCTGGATCTGGAATTGGCTTTTTACACTAGAAGACAAGTGACTCTGGAAGATCTTTGACTAACTCCTTGTGTTTCAAAGGACGTTCAGTTACAATATATATATTAGACCTTGCTGCCAATACATTTTATAGTGAAGAAAATCGAACCCTACGCAAGCATTTCCTTGGGCCCCGCTTCACGCTCCTTAGCATGAAATCACTCCAGCACCTCAAAATAGGTATAGATCAAATAAACAACACATAAAACAGCACATTCATGTATAGATCAACTGAATAAGACACAAACCTACACAACTACATACATAAATAATGTATGGGAACATTGCATAGCAGGGATAGATCAACACATTAACACACAAAACCCAGCTTTGCAGGTATAGATCAATTGGAATTTGCATAAAAACTCAGTAATAAAGGTAAAACCCCCTAAATTACAGGCACAGATCACAGGTTGCACACCAAAAAGCCAGCCCTGGCGTCCACACTGTCCACATAGAACCTGACAAGCACCCAGATAACACACATAGGACCTGCCATCCCCAAACAGCCCAGCATGAGTGGACTTGTCACCACACAGCCCGGCCTGTGCCATCTTTGTCACAGAAACACCCTGCCTGTGCCATCTTCCACAAATCCATCTATGATACACTTTTACAGTCACCCACTAATTCACACTTTCATTCACATAATTCTCACGTTTATTCTCTCACTCACCCAAATCATTTACACATATTCATCAATGCATTCTCACAAATTAATTATCTCCCTCATTCAGACAATTCATCCACACATTAATTCATACTCCCTCATTCAGACAATTCATCCACACACTAATTCATGTATTCTCTCACTCAAATCTCACTCTCGACCTCCCTCCCTCCCCATAACCTACCCCCTCTCCCTCCCTTCTCATCTACCCCTCTCCCTTCCTAACATCTCACAATCTACCCCCTCCCACCCAATTATCTACCCCCTCCCACCCTATTATCTACCCTATCCCCTCCACTTTGTACTTCACTTACCTTCCAGCAGTCCTGGAATGCCTAATCATGCAATTGTGCATTTAAAAATGTAACAGTTTTCTGGCGTTCGAGCCGGCAACGCTGGCTTCTGCTATCAGGGGGGAGTCCAGACTGTCAAAGATCTCTGCCCCTGCTGCCGATATATAAATATAAATATTAACCCCTGCTGCCAATATATAAATATTAGACCCTGCTGCCGATATATTTTCTCTCACTCATTCACACAGTTCATCCACACACTAATTCATTCATTCTCTCACTCATTCTTACTACACTCTTTGTCACTATCTACCTCCCCCCTTTCTGACTATCTACACCCTCTCCCCACTTTCTATCTGACTCCTCTCCTCCCTTAGTTCACTTACCTTCCAGACATCCAGCGGTGAGATCACAAGGCCTCTGTCTCCTTGCTCTGCCGCAATGCACACTGCTTCACTGCTGAGCATGACGTCATATTCCGGCGCTCAGCATGACATGTCGGCACCGCAACCGAGCTAGTTGCCTTGCGGAGGAGACAGAGGGGCACCGAGTGGCTAAAAACTGAGCGACTGCTCTCTCTCTCTCCTCCATGTCAATAAAAAAAAAAAACGGTGTTTCAATTAGGCTGCACGGGACCCAGGCAATCCGGGACATGTGGTCACCTAGTGGCACCCCTGCTGCCATGGTGCCCTGTGTGGCCGCACAGCTCGCACACCCCAAAGGCCGGCCCTGACCGGGGCTGGTAATGGGGAGGAGGGCACAGGGCATGAGAACACTTAAGGCTTGCCCTGTGTGCGGCTTACTGTTGCTAAAGGCTCGTAAGCACTAAAAGGGGCAGACATATTAGTGAAATCACCATTTGTGAGTGACACATAGCTATCGCTAATTACAATGAGGCACTGACACTAAATAGGGATAATAATCCTTCTAGTTTATGTGACAACTGATAAGGACTAATAGACATAATTTAAGGTTAGGTTAAAATTGCTGGAGTAATACTTTACAGAACAGTGATACATGAAATAGATTTCCAGTGTACTACAAGTAGTACGAGCAAACATTGTAAGTCTATGGACAGGCGTGTGTAAAAGTAGTGTATATGTATATGTGTGTGTAAGGGCAGTGTATGCATGGGCAGACGAGTGTAAGGGCAGTATATACGGGCAGTGCATATTACATTACATTACATTTATTTATAAAGCGCTGACAGATTCCGCAGATCTGTTACAGTCAGAAGAACAGAATAACACATACAATAACAAACTGATGCAAAGGAGAAGAAGGCCCTGCTTACAATATTAGTCGGTGGTTGAGGGGGAAGTAAGACAATAGGAGAGGACTGCTTGGATGGGGATGAGTTGATTTGGTTCCGATGATGTGTGGAAGCTGTTGATTATTCAGATGGCTTGGTTATGATGATGGTTGGGAGTACTGGGAAGGAACATTGTACGTTTCCCTGAACAGGTGGGTTTTCAGAGAGGTTTTGAAAGTTGCGTGCGAGGCCGAAAGTCTGAGGGAAAGGGAATTCCACAGGAGGGGTAAAATCCTGAATACGGGAGTGTGTATATGTGTGTATATATATATATATATATATATATATGTGTGTGTGTATAAGCAGTGGTGGGATTCAGCCGCGTCGCACCGGTTTGCGCGAACCGTTTCTTAAAAAATATTTTAAATAGGCCGCACTATTCCCCCCACTTAAAGTGCTTGTGCAGCCTATAATTGGGTTTAGGATCCAGATCCCTCGCGGCGTTGCAGTGGACTTGGATCCTCCTTTCCGGCAACAGCGGACATCTGTGCGATGCAGACAACCCCGCTGCTACCGGCGGCTCCACCCACCCTCCTCACTGAACGGGGCTGTCACCGCCCACAAAGGTCACTGAGTTGCGCTGGCCAGGTGACTCAATTCTATTTCGGATCAAAGGGGACGGCTTCTTAAAATGCCACCCCTGTCAATTTGAAATAGAAGTGAGTCAGCCGGCGGCGCTCAATAACTTTTGTGGGCGGCACCAGCGCTGCTCAATGACCTTTGTGGGCGGTGCCAGCCCCCTTCAATGAGGAGGGTGGGTGGAGCCACCGGCAGCAGCAGCGGGGTTGTCTGCATCGCACAGATGTGCACATCGGGGTCTTCGGTCAGGTAAGTTGAAGTAACCGGGGGCATGCTTGGGAGACTGGGGGCAAAGGCAAACTCTGTCCCCAATTTCCTATAGGCATCTTTGTCACTAAATAGCTTCCCATAGTCCCATGTTTAGTGACAAAGATGCCTATGGGAATCTGTCCGCAATGCGAGGGGCATTGCTTTGCCCAAGACCTACAGTGCTGGTAAGATGGCCTGACCTAGAGTGGCAGGTGTAGGGGCAACAGCTGCTCTGCTGCATAACTGAGGCATAGTGTTACTTTTCACTAACTTTCAGGGGGGGAAACAGTATAACACAAAGACAGCTTATGTGAAGACATTTACAGGGATGTCTTAGGTGAAAATTCTGAAATAGAAAAAACTTATAGACTATCTATATTCTATCTGTGCCAGTATATTTGAGTACATTTTTTTGTTTCAATGAATAAACTATTAAATCCTAATAGCTCTTAGTGTAGTCTTAGGTAATTTTCATGATTTTATATGAGATCTCAGTTGTAGACTATTAAAGATTATTTTGAAAACTGCGGTGCTCAGCACATTCCTGACTTCATACTCTCAAGTACAACAATAGTCAGTTTTAGATAGATAGGTGTGGAGGACTAGCCTTGTAATCCATGCTTAATAATAATTTTGAAATCCCATGTTAAATCAATGCTAAGCCCCATGCATTCACAAGCTGTACATCTGACAGTAATGAATTTCCTTTATATTTTAAAATCTTTCAAAAGTTGGATATATTTATTTTTAGGAATCCATGCATTTTGGGGAGTGCTATATCAGAATTTTGCTTTTGTCATACAGGAAATATATATATATATACATATATATATATAAGTTTGCATCTGATATCCTTTATATGTAAATAGTTACGTTCATTTTTTTATGTACCATTCTTTTCATTACGCTCCACCTTTTTCCTTGACAAGTTTTAAGCTTCTTACAATCTATTAATGCATTTCTTATTGGCTGTGTTAACGTCACTGTATTTGTGTCATTTTTCTCATAAACAAAGTTTTACACTGTGTGGATGATAGGTGAACATCTAGTTTCATACTGAGAATTGTCTAAAAAGAGGATTCACCTAGAAACCAAACATTTCACAGTGGGTAAAATAGATGTGAAGATGACCTCAACATATTGACGCATGCCAAACCCATTAATGATGTGAGGTGATGCATACTCATCCCTGTGACCAAACCCATACACTGAGACAGATAAATAGGGGAGTTTCATTCATAAGAAATTCACTCTATCTTGTTGCTGCTCATTTTCAGTATCAAATCTTTACATGTCTAAAAGAACCATGTCGGTTTCTCGCCAAACAACATATTCTGTTGGAGGAACCAAAAAAGGTTTCAGTGCTGCTTCTGCTGTCCCATCAGGGGCTGCCCGCACCAGCTTCAGCACTCACTCTGTCAGCCGCTCTGGTTGTGGAGGTGCCAACTCTGGCCATGCTAGTTATGGTGGCTTTGGCAGCAGAAGTCTTCACAATTTAGGAGGGAGCAAAAGAATTTCCATCAGTTCTCAGTCCCGTCATGGTTCTGGGTATGGTGCTGGTAGTGGGATTGGCTTTGGATTCAGTGGTGGTCCTGGGTTTCCAGTGTGCCCTCCTGGAGGAATCCAAGAAGTTACTATTAACCAGAGCCTCTTAGCTCCTCTGAATTTGGAAATTGACTCAAACATTCAAAGAGTTCGCACAGAAGAAAGGGAGCAAATTAAAACTCTTAACAATAAATTTGCCTCCTTCATTGACAAGGTAACGTTATTGTTATTTTATTTTTTTTTAGTTTTGGTTTTATTGACTATATTCCAGTAGTTGTTGTGAACATATGGGTTTGTGGATTGTGTTGTATAGTTGAAGATACTTTCTAGACCTATTACCACATACTCTTTGCTCAATGCCTATTTTATAGATACTATGAATATTTTTTGCCACTCAGGTCCGATTCTTAGAGCAACAGAACCAAGTACTGGAAACCAAATGGAGACTCTTACAAGAGCAGGGTGTCAAAACAGTGAAAAAAAACATACAACCCTTATTTGAAGCTTATATTAACACCCTAAGGAGACAACTGGATGGTCTGGGAAATGACAAAGCCCGTTTGGATTCTGAACTGAGACAAATGCAGGATGCTGTTGAGGATTTTAAGGCCAAGTAAGTGATCAATGACTTACTATATTTCTAAATACATTGCTTATATGCCATTAAAATGTATGTTGTAGTTTGTGTCAACATTGGAAATTAGCAATCCTTTTTTTATGATATATTAGTTTTGTTTTTGTTCATTTTAAACAGTTAACATGGATTTGAGCAAATAGAGACAGTAAAGGTATTTTGCTATATTGCTCAATGCTCATTGTAACTGCATAGTAATTAATTATTACATATAGAAAACATGGCTGATTTTTTGATAGGTATGAAGAAGAAATCAACAAGCGCACAGCTGCGGAAAATGAATTTGTTGTGCTGAAAAAGGTGAGATATCATCCAATACATGTTTCATGGTTTATTAGTCCATCAATCTGTACAATAAGACCTCTATGCCGTTTTGTATCTGCAGGATGTGGATGCTGCTTACATGAACAAGGTGGAGCTGGAGGCTAAGGTGGATGCTCTGAAAGATGAAATCAACTTTTTAAGAGCTCTCTATGAAGCGGTAATTACATTAATGCATTCTACAATTCATGCAACTTTGTAAATGTGTCCATAACAAAGTTTACAGTATAAAAATTGTCTAGCCCAGGGATATTATACCTAGCCTGGTTGTAATCCTCACATGAGTTCAATGATAATATAACAGCAAATGATAGTAAACTATTAATAATAATGAAAAAATGTCTTCCAATAAGCAACATTCAACGCATTTCAAAGAGGAATAAAGATAAAACCATAGCTCTATTCAGCTTTGAAAACTTTATGCCAAGCTACTTTTTTTAATGCTCCACTTTTAATGTTATTAAGACTTTCATTTTACATTGAGCCTGCCCCTTCCAAATTAATGGCATTTCACATGATATCTCAGCAAATATAGCATCAAAATCCTCCTAGGTGCAACTAGTTGTAACACACTTAATTTGGCATTCTGCAATTCAAAGTGTAGTATTTACCTAATGTGCCTTTAAGGATAACTGTGTCTTGAAGTGTAGTGTCAATGTTTTAAAAGTGACCTCCAGGATGAGATGAGTAATTTGGATGAAATGTACTGTATAGTTAATGCACATATGATTTTACCCTTTCCTATTGTAGAAGGTCAAGCAATATTTGTGCTTTGTTATTTTAGGAGCTCAGCCAGATGCAGGCACAGATCTCAGATACTTCAGTCGTTTTGTCCATGGACAACAACAGAGCTCTGGACCTGGACGGTATCATTGCTGAAGTTAAAGCTCAGTATGAAGATATTGCCAACAAAAGCCGGGCAGAAGCAGAGTCCTGGTATCAATCAAAAGTGAGTGTTCTTACAATGCATAAAGTAATATTACAGATCAGCGCAGGGTATATGGACCTTTTCCTTTGTAATTTTAGTTTGTAAATCACATTGTTAATATTTTTATACACTTTCATATACGCTTATCATAATCAAACCTATTTCTGTTTCAAGTACGAAGAGCTACAAGTTTCTGCTGGAAGACATGGTGATGATCTGAAAAATACAAAGGCTGAAATCTCTGAGCTTAATCGTATAATCAACAGACTACGTTCAGAAATAGACAGTGTTAAGAAACAGGTACTTTTATGTTCTATCTTTGGGGTAGTATTTTTTCTTTTGGACTAATAAAATAAGTTATTTTTTATGTGACAAAGACAAATACTTTGTCACTTTGGAAAACTAGTTGTAAAGTTGAACTAGGATATGTTCAAATGAGCATAACATGTCTTTACAAGGTAAACGTCAATATATTTTAATGATGCTAACCAGTTTATAGCAATGCAATATTAATAACATTTCCGAAAAACATTAAACCATAAAAAATACATTCATCAATTAGGGATAACAACAAATGAGAAGGATTTGGGAATTTGGGAAACAAACTAGGCAACAATGTGCAATGTCAGTCAGCAGTTGCTAAGGCCAGTAAGGTATTGTCATGTATAAAAAGGGGCATCAATTCGCGGGACAAAAATATAATTTTGCCTCTGTATAAATCAATGGTAAGACCACACCTTGAATATCCTGTGCAATTTTGGGCACCTATTCTAAAGAAGGATATTATAGCAGTGGAAAAGGTGCGGAGGCGAGCTACAAAATTAATAAAAGGAATGGAACACTTTAGTTATGAAGAAAGGTTAACTAATTTAAATCTGTTTAGTTTAGAAAAATGGCGCCTCAGAGGGGATATGATAGCATTATATAAATATATTCGGGGCCAATACAAACCATTGTCTGGAAGCCTATTCGTAAACAGGACTATGCATAGGACACGTGGGCACGCATTTGGACTGAAAGAAAGAGATTCAGTCTAAGGCAAAGGAAAGGGTTTTTTACAGTAAGGATAATAAGGATGTGGAATTCTCTGCCTGCAGAGGTAGTTTTTAAACTGCAACTGGATTAAATTATGGAGAAAAGCTTGATCCAAGAAGAGATCTGACTGCCATTCTGGGGTCAAGAAGGAATTTTTTCCCTAGTCAACAGCAATTAACAGATATAGGAAAGGCTGAACTTGATAGATGCATGTCTTTTTTCAACCTATGTAACTATGTAACTATGTAACTATGTAATCAGTCTTAAGTCATTCTTTGTGCATCTAGTGTGCCAAGCTTCAGAGTGCAATTGCTGAGGCTGAGAATCGTGGAGAGCTTGCATTGAAGGATGCCAAACAAAAGTTGGCTGAGTTGGAAGCTGCTCTACAGAAGGCCAAGCAGGACATGGCTCGCCAGCTGCACGAATACCAGGAGCTGATGAACGTGAAATTGGCTCTGGATATTGAGATCGCCACCTACAGGAAGCTCCTGGAAGGAGAGGAGTGCAGGTAAGTTAACCCCTAATACATGTTAGTGGATCCGTGATAATGAAGAACAAAATGTAAATTATCATGTTGTTTGTCATAACACTGGTCACAAAGGAATGTGCCACATTCAACACATGTTTTTTCTTTAATATAGGTTGGCAGGAGAAGGAGTGGGAGCTGTAAACATCAGTAAGTTCCATTTCTGATTTTAATGTGAATTAATTTACCTGGAGTGTTCCATCATGACAACTAAATATATATTTTATTATTTTCATTAATAGCTGTTGTGAGTTCAAGCTACGGTGGCAGCAGTGCAGTTGGTCATGGATATGGAGTTGGCGGTGGCAGCTGCACTAGCGGTGGAAGTGGATTCGGTTCTGCTATTGGACATGGAATTGGTGGAGGATACGGTGTAGGAGGTGGAAGCTTCAGTGCAAACAGTGGAAAGGTTGCAAGCTTCGGCTCCTCAGGTGGCAGCAGCTCAAGTATAAAAGTTGTGTCAAAAACATCCACAAGCACCAAGAGATATTAAAGTCTTAAATCATACCTTGCTGTGAGGGGCTGTGGTCCTCAATTCTGTGGTAACATATTATATGGCTTAAAATGTACCTGATTATACGTTTTGTTGATCTATTTGGTTGATGTAAAAAAAACCATTTTAATTTCAGCAATTATCATCCCAACAACCAATGTCACCTAGAATTAAAAGGCTAAGCACTTACACATATGTTTGTTCAGAAATAGTTTTATGTTGTGGCAAATGGGCTGCCTTGTTTCCTGGTTTAATATTTTTTCTCTCAATATGTTTTTCTGATAATCCTTTAATAAACTGCAATCATCATAAAAATATGCTGTCGCTTACATTTAATTCAAGACATATTTCAGACACCTGAAAACTACCACCTCAATTCATCTTCCTACTTAATGTTTGACTTTCTAAAACTGCATCATTTCCTACGCATGATCCTTATAAAAATGTATCACAGACATTATCCATAAATTGTTTGCAAAAGAAATAACAGACTTTTCATAAGTAGCAAGTTCACTGTAGTAATTGACCAACAATAATGGATCTTGAAATATATTAACTTCAGATAGTTACAGCAGAAAAATACAAGTACGTATAATGGACCATACCAAAAATCCCTGAAGCACATTGTTTTTACTCAAGACATGCATTCCAATTTTTCACTGTTAAAATTAATGTATACGAGCAATGCATTGTTTTACTATGCTAATTTGTATCAAGAAATAACATTTAAGTTGTGAGTATAGGGTAATTGATATATGGCTGCAGGAACCTAAGTAAAGAAAAATGCATGGCCAGAACTCAAATCCAAACTTACAAATTCCTACTATGAATAGCTTTAGTACTGTGTTTTGGCCAAAGCACATAAGCTTACTTGCCATGTCGAGGAAATCCCATGAGAGGTAAGTCCTAACTGAAACACAGTGTCACTAAACCAAAACAAAATGGTCAGGATGTTAAACCAAGTACCTGTCATAAGAAAGAAAATAGGATTTTATATATCTCACCAAGAATACATGTTTAAAAAAAGAAAAACATTATTAAAGTCAGCTTAAAAAACACATTGGTGGCCACTATGTATATAGGTTTAAATAGGGATACCTTATGTCTGTATATACTAGTCAGAAAGACATGAACATCAACCATATTTAAAAACAAAACAAATTACCAGTGCTAAACACCATACTACAACTTCATGGAGAAGTTGGAAATGCCCTTGTGTCACAAAATTGACAGCTCCACTTCCTCCTGTCTTCATAGTATGTAGAAGGCCAGATCTCTTGTGTTCCTACTGATAAGCACTTGAGATAATTGCATCATACCTTAAAAGTAAATTGTCTGTAAGAAGTACAACATATTAGTTCCGTGTTACAAAAAAGTATCATGGGGGACAACTACAGATCAATAAGTATTATATGAGTAGTTAGAAAATTAATGGAAACCATTCTAAAGGAAAGTATTGTAATGTAACTGGTTTGTAACATCAGAAACAGAAAGGCTTTACTGCAGAAATAATAAACCAGGGAGGCGCAGTAGATATAGCCTATCAGGATTTTAGTAAGGCATTTGACACTGTCCCTCCTAAATTGCATTCTTATATTTGAATGTTAAAATAGTCGAATGGCTAGGCAATAGTTGAGTGACAGGAGACAGAAGGTTATAGTTAATGGGGTAATTTCTTGTTACTAATGGGGTACCTTAGGGATCAGTACTGGGACCCGTACTTTGTAATATTTGTATCAGTGATATTATAAAGGGTCTCAAAAGTAAGATATATCTTTTTGGGTAAAAATCCCAAAGCAAAATATATAATTTGGGGCACTGTTCTGTCAGTGACAACAGAGCATATCTTTAATAAGGTATGGACATTCCAGAGAGAATTCAGAGGAGGTCTACTATAATGGTGAATAGCTTGCATGACACAAAATTTCAGGAAAGAACAGCCTCCTAGCAGAAGTAATAGAGGCTAAGGGGAGTTAAATATGCATGTCATGGAGCTGGCTAGTCCGACTGACTACCTCCGCTTACTTGTGCTCCCTTAGCCTGGGACACAAACTTCCCCCAGTTCCCCAGTCACTAGCCGAGACTCAGTGTTGGGTAAAACCAAACAAAGACTGATTTATTTTAGACACACAGGGCTGGATATATCCAGTAAAACAGACATTTACATAAAACAAGATATTGGGATACAAACCGCCCCCTTAATCTGCCTCCCAGAGACAACAGGGGCAGTAACGGTATTAACAATACTATAGGGGGGGGGGACTGATTTATACAACATAATAATGCACCATGGGGTGGAGGGGTCTGATATTAAATTAAAACAATGGCGGTCACTCCCTGCTTGCAGATCCTGGCTGTCTGCTGGAGATAATCCCCTCAGCAAGTGATGAGATGATATACTGCTGGGGGTAGCCACAGAAGTCTTTACAAACCCAGGGCCCATAGTCAATAGGGAGGAGGCTGGCAGTCAGGCCTCTCCAGTGGCCCCAGTGACGGAGGGTTCTGTCACAATGCATGAGACAAACTTAAAGCTATCCTTAATCTAAATCATGGCCAAGGTCTTTACATCATGAAAAATGGGCAGACAAGTTGAGTTAAAATGGTTCTTATCTGCTGCAAATTCTATCTTTTTATATTTGAGAAGGTAGGAAAACCTCTTTGCACGATCAAGATGCAATACGTATTTGGTCTTTGCATTACTTTATAAAATAATCATAGTTAACACATCAGTCCCTGCCTGCCCTTAGTTGCACATAGGACTGTCAAATTCAATACTGAACGAAATGGCCTTAAAAGGGTATAATAGTAACAGAACCATCCCACCCCACTTCACAGTCATGGTGCCACACATAGGGTTGCCAAGGGGTTGTTATTTGACCAGCTCTGTGTTTTTTTTCTTTTTTTACTGGGAACTGAATTATTTAGCCAATCCATTGTTAGTAAAAAAACATCCACAAGCTCCAAGACATAAAGTCTTAAATCATACCTTCGCAGTCATGGTTGCCAAGTTGTTGGTATTTGACCAGCTCTGTTGTTTTTTTTACTGGGAACTGGGTTATTTGGCCAATCCATTGTTAGTTGGGAGAAAATTGTAGCCCAGTTTTTCCTTAAAGCAACAAAATCTGGAGGCCAAAAGCCATTGTTTTATTTAAATAAGCTGTAACCTGTTTCTGAAATATTTGCTTCCAACTCTAGATGATGATGTCCAGGCAGCTGTGACATAACAATACTTAAAATCTTACCCCAGGCCACATAGGTGATCAATTTAATATTAGAATGTATTTACTTGTACTAGGGCTGCATAACTGATTATTCACTAGCTCTTAAGTAACTGCTTTTTCATAGGCATGGGGGCAATATGATATTGGTGACATGGGCATATTACCAACCGATAGATCACTTCTAACAGACAAAAGTTGGAAAAATACATTAAACTTTGCCGTTCTTTGTGGCATAGATTTTAAATAAATAGCATATATAAAAATGCGCTAAATTCTAGTCCTGATGAAATTTCTGCAGAATAAGCTCCTGATCTATAATTTAATTTTGTATTAATGTATTAATCCATGCAAAGACATTATCTTGCAACATGAGGGCACATGTTAAAAGAATGTTAGAAAGGACGCATGACAGTAATAAATAGACGCCTATTAGATGCTTATTAGCACCAGAGCTGCATTCCAAGATTGGTGAATACAAGGCTTTATATAAGTTATTTTAGTTACATATTAATTACACACTTTACGTAAAGTAGCCTACGTCATGCAAGCTGTTCTCATGCAATAAACATTGTTTACTCAAACACAGCCAAAGACTAAAGTGTTTCTAAAAATACACATTTACAGAAGATGTTTAATACATTTGTAAATAAGTTATGGGGGTAGTAGAAGCATTATTGAACACTTATCTACAGACACCAGACAACCCGCAAGGTGATTATTGATGACCTTATTTGCATGCGCCTACCCAGAATCCCTTGTGGTTGTGGCAGCACCATGAGATTTCTGAGGTAAAAACAAGCCTTCTGATTTGTCTGGTGTCTGTAGATGAGTGTTTAATAATACTTCTACTACCCCCTTCATTTTAAGTGGAAGGGTTTTCCTGCACTTTTACCCACCATAACGTATGTAATGCAAATAATTTATGTAAGCCGAAAAGAACATTAAAAAAAAAAGTTTCAGCCAGCACCTGTCAAGAGATATGATGAGCAGAATGATGAAATCTTAAATTATTTATTTTAATTATTCCTTGGAACTATCACTGCACATTAAATATATAAAAATGTTGTTTTATAGATGAGAAAATAACCACTGTTAGTAGTTATCATCTTTTGTAACTTCATAGGTGTGTTGCAGTCTGTGTCTTAAAATCCAGTAAGGAATGCGTTGCCAGCATTTTCTGCTTGTAAAACCCAATCATAGGGTCCTTTTTTAAATTCTAATGAACTGCCATGCCCATTTATCTAAATATATAAAGAGATGGTGGCTAGGATTCAGTAGGACTTATTTTGAGCTTGGGTTGCGGTCAGATCTATCCTAATTGTACCTACTACGAAACATCATGTCTCAACAGTCTTACCGCAGGAGCTCCGGCTACAAAAATTTTAGCTCGACTTCCGCGTGCTTGCCAAAAAATGTGACAAGATACAGCGTAAGCTCTGTTTCATCAAGAAGAGGAGCTGGTTCTAGTGCCCGATTGCACCCAAGCTTCAGCAGCCGAAGTGCCTCTAACATTGGTTCAGGAAGCATCTGTAAAATCTCAGTTGGAGGTTATCAACCTGGGAGGTGTGGATACGGATTTGGTATGTCAAGTATTGGAGCGGGTATGGGGTCTGGTATAGGATACGGAATTGGTGGACCTTCTTATGGCATTGGTGGAGGATTTGTAAGTGGATGCATAACACCTGTCACCGTCAACCAGAGTCTCTTAACACCCCTCAACTTGGAGGTTGACCCAAATATCCAGAGAGTTCGGAAAGAGGAGAAGGAACAAATCAAGACTCTAAATAATAAATTTGCTTCTTTCATTGACAAGGTAAGAACCAGGTAATAGGCTCTGTCCTAAACAAGTTAAAGTGTTCTAGAATACTTAGCGTTGTGTTGCTGCATTTTACAACCTTATGTTTGATTTGAAAAGAAATGTGAAGTACAGGCAATATGGAAATGCATTATTTCAAAAATATTTAATTTTTTTTAACCCTAGGTACGATTCTTGGAGCAACAGAACAAGATGCTTGAGACAAAGTGGGCTTTTCTGCAGGACCAAAAAACTGTCAAAAGTCACATTGAGCCAATGTTTGAGGCTTATATTAGCAGCTTGAAGAGAGAGCTAGAGAACTTGGGATGTGAGAAGGCTCGCCTGGAAGGGGAACGTAAAACTGTGGAAGATTTAGTAGAAGAATTCAAGCGAAAGTATGGTTCTTTTGGTTTTGTTTTAAACATGCACAAAAATGGTATAAAAACCTAAAGAATATAGAGATATATAACCAACCATATTCATTACCATCTACTACAACAGGTATGAAGAGGAACTTAACAAGCGTACATGTGCCGAAAATGAATTTGTAGTACTCAAAAAGGTAATTTTCAGAGAAGAGTAAGTACAATAAATAAAAAAAACAGTATAGCAAGTAAATGTTGTAACAGATTTCCTTCTCTTGCAGGATGTTGATGCTGCGTTTCTCAATAAAACTGAATTGCAAGCGAAGGTGGACTCTTTGGTCGACGAGATCAGATTCCTTAATTCTGTGTATGAGGCGGTAAGAAGTTAACTAAAATATTTAGGAGAAGAGGCAACAAAATCGGGACACTATGGAAAAAGATATTTATATATACAAACGGCATCAACTGGAATTGTTGTAAAGAATTTAGATGTATTAATTGATCTTGCTAATAAGACACTTGTATGGCTCCGTATTGATGGGAAACCTAATACAAAAAAAATATAAAAAAATTTTTTCCTTCTTCCGTTTAGTTTAGCATCTTTAGTTTAACTATGAGTTATTATTCAACTCCTTGTTTATATGGTCCCCAACAGACCTCCATGAATCTTATTAACATATCATAACATGTGTCCTGCCCAATATTATATTCTGGTGCTTTCTGAATATATATATATATATCGTTTGTGAATACCAATTACTTTTAATTTTCAGGAAATATGCCAGCTTCAAGCACAGATCACAGACACCTCTGTAATTGTGTCCATGGATAACAACCGGGAATTAGATATGGATGGAATCATTGCTGAGGTTAAAGCCCAATATGAGGAGATAGCTAACAGGAGCAGAGCTGAAGCAGAGTGTTGGTACCAATCAAAAGTAAGTTCACACACCAAATGACTAACTTTACTTTATCAAAAGGTGATGTTTTATGTTAATACTAATATCCTAGGTCGATTTGATTGTCATAACCATACTGTGAATTTGTTACAGTATGAGGAGCTTAAAGTTACTGCATGTAGACACGGAGATGATCTACGGAACACCAAGAATGAGATTGCTGACATGAACCGTGCTATTAACAGACTTAAGGGGGAGATCGATAATGCAAAAGCACAGGTAAAACGAGCCTATTTTTGACATAAAAAAAATGATTCCTGTTTAATCAAACACTTGGCTTATAACAAAACTGATGCCTCTCTTATTTGAATACATAAAAAATACATTTTAATTAATAATTAAATATGTATTAAAGTAAAATGTATATCCTGTCAATGCGGCATTAGTTTTTCAGATGATATACATGTAAATATTATGAGAACATGGCTAAATACTAGCATAATAGAAAAATATCCTTTGCGTATGTATTCAGACATTAACTTCTAAATGTTTGTGAATTAGGTAAGCATGTTCACCACAAACAGAATGCTGAATTGTCATTCCCTACTTTTCTAGAGAAATATAGCATTTAGAAGACTAATACTTGTGTTGTGCTTTTAAGGTAAAACCAATGTTTAAACTTAAAGAACATGGATTCATTCATTATTGGAACAAGAAGAACAGTTTTACAGAAAGCCATATTTAAAGAAATCACATAGAGTTATGATGCCACTATATCATACTAGATGTGTTTAACATTAAAAGCCAGCAAATTGGAAATGTAATGAGAATTTTTGCATAACTTCCTAAACAGCGTGCCAGACTTGAAGCTGCTGTTACAGAAGCTGAAGAACGCGGAGAAGCCACTGTCAGGGATGCCAAGAAGAAACTGTCTGACCTGGAGGATGCCCTGCAGAAGGCCAAGCAGGACATGGCTCGCCAACTGAAAGAATACCAGGATCTGATGAACGTGAAACTGGCCTTAGACGTTGAGATTGCCACCTACAGAAAACTGCTGGAAGGAGAGGAGTGCAGGTCCGGTTATCGCACACAACTGGCTTCTCAGAAGGCACACACTGCACTGCCATAGAGCTCCAATCTTTTTGGGGGTTTTGCAGACAATAGATATGATGATGTTAATCAATTCCAGTCCCATCACTCAGCTTCTGTTCCACCTATATTCTACCCCCACATATAATATAGTTATTATTAATAATAAATTGTGTTATTTTCAAGTGTTAGCTAAAATAACCTTCACATTAATCAATATAGAACGAAAAATAGAATGATCAGATATCCATGTGTTTATCTGAAAGACCCTAAATTGACACGCCTGTCCCAAGTTAGTGTTTTAAAGCATGTTAGAGTCTATTATGCTCAGACTTAAATTGGAACATGTATTCTTAAGTAATTTGAGTTGGAAAATGATAGTTATACTGAATGTATGCAAGGAGCAGTGCCAAAACTTCCATGGGGCAAAACAGCCA
Source organism: Spea bombifrons (assembly GCF_027358695.1). NCBI lineage: Eukaryota > Metazoa > Chordata > Amphibia > Anura > Pelobatidae > Spea > Spea bombifrons. The sequence goes on from NC_071088.1 coordinate 119,490,743, forward strand.
CTGCCCCAGGCTCTCAATAGTGAGGGACCTGGCAGCAATGGTCTAGTGCCCCCTTCCATTTTGTGAACAGGTTATGAAATCAGCACATGGCAGGGCCAATTCCAACATGGATGGCACACATAAAAAAATACATGGCATATACGGTTACATTTGTTTGTGGCATATATTCTAGATGGACTGGGCTTGATTTAAACCATAATTGATGTTATTGGTTAAAATCAATAGGCAACAATTCATCCAGCTTCTTAAAAATGTGCCTTTATTTCTAGGCTTGCTGGAGAAGGAGCTGGATCTGTTAAGATATGTGAGTACCACATCATTTATAGCATTCACATAGTTCATAACAATGTACACACTAAATTACTGTAAATAATGCATAACTTTTTTTTAAAGCTGTAGTAAGTTCCACTGTTGGAGGAGCATGCAATAGCGGAGGATCTATGGGAGCTGGAGGAAACTTCTACAGCGATGGTGGGATGAGCAGTGGCAGTGGAGCAGCAAGTGGACACAGATTCAGCAGCGGAAGCGGCTATGGCTCTAGTGGAGGCTATGTTTCCAAAGGAGGTTATAGTTCTGGCCCTGCATACACCTCCGGTAGCAGCTACAGTATTACTTCATCTTCAAAAACATCAAGTTCAAAAAAGATGTAGAATCTTACATTTGATAAGAATCATTGGATAAAAAAGCTAGCTATTACATTTTCCAGCTGATCAGTAGAAATCAGTTTATATGCATGGCAAAAATAAAAAAATAATATCAAATATTATTCCTGATGGCAAAAACACTTGAATTATGACTTTATGCGGATCTATCTATCTATCTATCTACCTATCTATAATGAGTAATACGGCTGCCACTATCCCAGTAGTAAATGAGATGAGCTTCCAAGATAATTACTTTTAATTAGGGATATGTACTTCAAACAAAGCTATGGAAAGTGGCAGCCATCACATAATCATGGTTAAAATGACTGTTACTGTATAACATAACCAAGACATTCTGACTTGCTTGCTTAAATATATAATGTATGCTTTCTAATTTCAATGCACTGTTTGGGATTTCTTCATTTGTTCAATAAACTGCAGTCTGTGTGTCATAAAACATGTCTTTGATCTAGTTAATTCAGTTAGTTTGTTATAGTATGTAAAAAAATGTCCAAGAGGACACTATATTATTATTAAGGCCCTAGCCTGTGGGATGGACTGAGCTGACCAATAAAAACGTATGCAATAGATATGTTTTCAAGATAACATTTACTTCATCAATTCTCCTGCAGCCATCAGTGGGCGGCCCTGCTGAAATTGGTGGGCGGTTCTACTGACGTTGGTGGGCGGTTCTACTGACGTCAGGGGCGTTCCTGCTGATGTGAGTGGGTGTTCCTGCTGACACCGTAGGAAACACCCCCACAGGGGGAATGGGCGAGGAGTGGGGCGTGTTAAGACCCCTGTCCCGTGGCCCGGAGAACCAAATAAGCAGTACTTAACCAGGACTCAAAGGTCAAAGCCAGAGAGTTTCCAGGTATGATGGGAAGTACACATAAAGTACATTTCATAACATAGTAAAATTATATATATTGGTGCAGAGAGCAGGTTAAATGAAATTTAGATGACTACCTTACATTCAAAGCCTCATAACAGTTAGGAACCATAGTAATTATCATAAATGTCAATACTGCCATTAAAAAGTGTTATAAAATGTTACAACACATAGGCATCTTTATTTCCTACTATTCAGTGTCAAGCAGAGCTATTTAAACCCCTACATTTTTGTTTGAAACATTCATTTTCCCAGTGTGTACCGTGAAAAGGCAGTGTCTGAAATGATGTACCTAATCTCTAATGATTTATAATGTGGAGGCTTCTAAGTGACTATGGTTACTTTTGAATACTTTAATGGCGTGACACATATTTAATCAATGAGTATTTACCACTCTAAATCCATTAACTCCCTGAAAGATGTTTCAAGTCATAAAAGTATTCAGAACATTATGTATAATTACAGAGCAGTGTTTTTGCAGTCTGGATGCATGACACATACGGTATCTTTGGTCACTCCACAAGACTTATTCTGGTTCTTTTCTTATTATATTTCACATACAATTTCTTAAGATAATTATTTTTATTTTATCGTGAAAATAGCTGTGAAAGTATACAGATATGAAGAAGGGATTTAGCTCTTTGTTAATATGTTATGGTTCTGATAATTTTCTCCGTCACATAATGTAATATATACCCCACTCAGTGTCACTGAAACCTCTGTAAATTTGAGGGCAAGTGATTGGAATATCCAATGGAGCTTTTACACACCTAAAATGTTTCTGTTACTGAAAAATGGCATTATAGGAAGATTTTTTCTAAAAGAAGAGATTTGTAGGCAAGTCTCTGATGGTCTTAGATGAAGTCCAGGAGAAGTGGAGAAATGCTCTGCTATAGGGAGCAACACGTTGTTAGTAAGACTAAAAGAAAAAAGGAAACCACAGCCAAATATACTGAAAAAAACAGAAGCTAGTTAGTTGAGTTTAGACTCAAAGTTGGGAAGATGGGAGCAAATATAAAGCTAAGCTTAGGGAGGCAAAGCACATTATTAAATGCGCTGAAAAAAACCCACAGAGGAGACAATTGCCAGGTTAACAAACCCCCTTTTTAGATAAGGATAAATGAGAGAAGAAAACATAAACCAGGAATTAATGGAATACAAATAGAAATGAAGGGGGTTATTTAAATGAGGATAAAGATCTAGCCGACTGCTTAAATAAACACTACTGTTTTGTTTCTACAAAGGAAGCAGAAGGTGATGGACCCTTGTTAGGGGGACATGTGAAATAGGATTGTTTCTAGAGGAAGAAGAAGTAAAAACAGACAAATCCATTCAACTCAATGGGATACACCTAAAGTTATCAAAAGAGTTTGGAGTTATTTTGTTTTGAAAGAAAGCTGTTTCTTTGTTTGACAAATGTGTACATCTAAGGTAATGCTGTGCTGGCTTTTCTCTTGCATGCCCCTCTTTATAGACGTGAACTACATAGATATGTATTTGTGGTGAGCGTGTAAGTGTGTATAAACAATACAAGAGGTAACATTTACAGTCCCATTTACAGTCCCGTACTTCATAATACAATGCCAGTGCAAAGTTCATTAAAGTTTCACTAATGGGAAATGAGTGATATATTGCATGAAATGCCGTGGCTACCCACTTTGTGGAGGCAGCGATGACAGTTGAGCTAGAAATACAAAACTCAACAACTTAAATTAAAATAATAACCTGACTATATTTCTTTCTTTCAGTGCCAAGTTTATTTGTGTTTATATGACATTTATCAGCCCCTCTTTAAAAAACGTAACTACAGAGTACAACATTTAAAGAAAATATTTAGACCTGTGTTGGGTTACTGCAGGTGAGGAATTTTAATATGACAGTCTCCCATTGAGTTAAATGAGAACATAAAAGCTATTCAATCCACCTTTATTTATAATAATAGAAATACAGTGTAATCTCAGCGTACCGTACAAAACAAAATTCAACAAAGGTGCAAAATATGTTTGAGATATTACATATGAGATATCAAAGCATTACAAAATGTAAAGGCTTTACAAAACCATACAGGATTCATCAGATGACAATAGGAATATTCCAGAAAAATTAAAGATACAGTTCATCAGATTATGAAAGCACCATAATGTGTAACAATATAATCCTGGTAAAATGGACAGAAGAAAGGAAATAAATCCATCAGGAACAGCAGGAGAAAACACAAACGAGACATATTCATTAAAACGTCTTGTCAAATAAGTAGATCGGCATGAATACAAATACGGCAAAAAAACAGGATAAACAAGGGGAAAAAAACAACCCCCCAACCAGCAGGCAGCGCGGCAGACAATAAAGAAAAATGATAAACTGGTTATTGAAATCTTAAGGAAAGGAAAACCAAGACCTCAATGTGTGTGTGAAAATTGCCCAGACAAATTGAGTGAGTAGACCCATAATCCCTGCAATGGATATTGTACTAAGTAGGAGCCGGTAGATGTAAGATACATGTGAATTTCGACGATTTGAGAAAGTTCCATAAAAGCCATTTATTTATTGTAAGAAAACACAAAAATTTAATCTAATCCTGGTCTCATGATATATGAGTTCCTCAAATATAAATTTGGAAACAATATATGTTTTATTACCACATGGTAAAATCCGTTTAGAATGTGACCATATCCTTACTTGTGCTGGTAGAACATAAACATACATAAAAAATATTCCAAAACTTAAGACTAGATAGGCCATTTGTTTCTTTTCTGCCATCACTATATATATATATATATATATATATATATATCTATATATATCTATATATATGTGCGTGTGTATGATGTATATGTACATGTATTTGTCTATGTAGCTGCTGTCAGCAGTCAACATAATAAGACTTAAGTCTCTTAGCTTTTTATGGCATCTTCTACTTTGTCTCGATGTTCACCGACTTTGTCCAGGTGGCCCAGTAAGTAGGTTCTATGGAATAAATGATAAATTGACCAGTACTCGTAATGACATCAGCTATAATACATGGTCTGAAATTTAATGAAGATTAGGTATAATCCGTTACTGGAGAAAACTCATCAGTATTAAGTGCTTTTCATCTTAACTAATTTTATAGGTGTGTTGCTATCTTGTATATTTTTAACTATTCTATTAAATTTTATTAAACTATTAAGATTGGGTTGTGAAAACGCCAATCCTTCAAACTCATGGGAAGCAATTAGAGGGACTTATTACGCTTCAAAGTAGCCAAACCCACTTAAGTTTGTATATAAGTGGGGTAAAACTCTGCTGTCTTAGAGGGACTCATTCGCAACTCACCTTGCAGTCAGTTCATATATCGTTATTTCACTTTGATTCCTAAAGAGCAACCATGTCTCATCAATCCAGCTCTGGGCACAAGAATTTCAGTTCTTCTTCAGCTTGCTTGTCCTCTCCAAGCAAACACAGTGTTTGCTCCTTCACTACAAGTAAAGTGTCCATTGGTCACAAAGTGATTCCAAGTTTTGGCAGCAAAAGCGTGTACAGTGTTGTCTCAGGTGGACACAAGATATCAACCGGAAGCTATCTACCATTTAAAAGTGAACGCGGACATGGCTTTGGTGGATCATTATGCCTTGGGGGCATCAACCAAGTTACTGTCAACAAGAGTCTACTGGCTCCTCTCAACCTGGAAATTGACCCAAGCATCCAGAGACTGAGGACAGATGAAAAAGACCAAATCAAAGGCCTGAATAACAAGTTTGCTTCCTTTATTGACAAGGTAATAAAACATGTTGTATACCAGAGGCAGTTAATCTGTGGCACTCTAGCTGTTAGTGATCTATAAACTCCATGATACTTCGGAGGGCTTAAGATCATGCCATTTATGATTTGCTGTAGCCTGAAAACCTTAGGGTATCTTCATTTCTTTTAGACCTTTGGTAGATAAGGAAATCATTTATGGGGCAGTATGTTGAGAACAATACTAGCATGATATAAACTACCATAATATTAAAAGTCCCATTCCAACATAGCATAGTTAGTTAGCTTTTCAAGCATGGAAGGTTCATTAAATGTAACATTGATTTAAATCATCAAAATATAGGCAAGCAGCACTAATGTGTATAGCGCCATCTTTATGAAAAGGACAGGTTTCCTAAATTTACACAAAACAGTTCTTATAATTAAATTAAATATAATGTTATTATTTTATTGTCAGTTTAAAATAGCAAGAAGATAACTTGAATCTATTGTGTACTGACTATTTAGTACAGTTAATATTGCAACTTCTGTGTGTCTGTGTGTACATGTCTAAGTGAATGGTCATCTTCCTAAAGTTACAGTCTGGAGAAGAATCCTCCATATTTTCCCAAAATGTTCCTTTTATTGATTAAATACTCTCATAACTTAGCAGTCTTTATATTTGGACAAGCAACAGCAGTAATAGATTGTTTTGGTTACCACAAAAGGCTTATCACATCTGTAATGTTATCCCCTGACTCTAATATTAAAACTGTGCGTTCTGTTAACAACAATGCAAATGCTTCAAAAATGCTGATTAATTATAAGAATTTCTACAACCACCCAAATAGAGTCATAGTTATTTGATTTACTTTTTGCTGCAGGTGAGATTTTTGGAACAACAGAACAAGATGCTGGAGACCAAGTGGGCCTTACTACAAGACAAAAAAGCTGTCAAGAGTCACATTGAACCCCTGTTTGAGGCTTATATCAGTAACCTCAGGAGACAGCTGGAAAATCTGGCATGTGAGAGAGCAAATCTGGAGGCCGAAAGGAGAAATGTGGAGGATGCAGTAGAAGAATTCAAAAGAAAGTATGTGTTATTTTATTGAGAGAAGTTTAATGTGTTAATATGTTTAAGGTTTATACTCAAAACTACAGCCTCTTGCTCTTGACAATGCAGGGTCAATCTATTGACCTAGGACAAACAATACCTTCCATCTGGACACACTCAGTTCTTGACTTAGGTGCAAAGGTGCAAAAAAATGAACTTTTATATGGTATGCTGAATTGGACTCCTCAACTCTGCAATGTATATTTTACAATTATAACAAATATGGAAAAATATTATCTAATTCAATTATTTCACATCTCACTCATCAGATATGAAGAAGAGGTCAACAGACGTACTGCTGCAGAGAATGAATTTGTTGGGCTAAAGAGGGTAAGATATCCCAAGTCAAACAATTTAATAACTGAAGATTTAATAAATCAGAACATCATAATAACACATGTTTTCTGTAGGATGTCGATGCTGCTTTTATTAACAAAGCTGAACTTCAAGCCAGTGTGGACTCTTTGACTGATGAGATCAACTTCCTGAGAGCTCTCTATGATGCAGTAAGTCATAAAGTCACTCCGTCAAGTTTAAGAACCAATGATTTAGGTGCTAGCTGTCTAGTATTAACATAAAACCAGTCATGATTCCTTGTAAATACCAATATTTCTGAACTTGTTTACATTTTTACTTATACGTTGACCTACCACGTGATGGGGATTACTGTAGTCAGTATCTCAGTTTGCCCTCGGTAGATAAAATATTAACAAGTGTATACAAATAGGACAGTGTTGACAGTGTGTGAGATCCACTACTTGAAGTGACAAAGTTATAAAATAGCAATAAATTTAATAAAGTGAAGGTCTTAAAATAATTATAAATCATGTATGTTCATGAACTTAAATAACCATACCTGAGAATTAGTTTCAGCTAGGGTCTCCAACTGTCTTCAGTCTTTGAACTTGGTTACGTTTATCCCCTTCCCAGATATACCCCCTTCCCATATTTCCAGTAGTTCACTTTTTTAGAATAATGGAACTCTCATGTGTTTTTTTTTTTAGGAAATAGCTCAGCTTCAAGCTCAGATCTCCGATATCTCAGTTGTTGTGTCCATGGATAACAGCCGGGATCTGAACCTGGACAGCATTATTGCTGAGGTTAAAGCTCAATATGAGGAAATTGCTAACAGGAGCCGAGCTGAAGCAGAGGCCATGTACCAGTCACGGGTGAGTCTCTCGTAGGCAGTGCTGCTCAAAATCTAAACTGTTTCCTATAAAATGTATTTATACATATATAAAATTAAACTAATGTGGTAATTTTTATGCTTGGGAATTTACCCAGCCTGTCAGTACAGCAGCCTTTGGGTTTGGGATTATGGGAATGGTGTTTGAGTTTACACACTCCTGACCAGTTCCACTCACCTCCCATCAGTTCTATTTGTTCTTCTCCCATCTGCACATATCCACGCTCCCTACTGCTGTCCACATGTCTAGCCCATCTCTGCCCCTTTCTAGAATCAATATAAGGATGGAGAGGGTAGTAGACCCGAAATGTTCCTCCGTTTGATAATCACACTG